>NC_135900.1:67733067-68448067 GCF_964194155.1 Cetorhinus maximus
GGTCCTATTTTCTTTTGTATAGTTTGAAATAATAATCTGAGTTTATCTTACTGGTTCCATTCAAATATTGAGCTTCCACTTAACCACAGCCGATCCAGATAACCAAAAGCTTCAGCTTCCTCAGGTTTTCCTCTCAGTTCATCCTCTTCACACCTGGGATGGTTCTTTTTGAGACATACTGTCTAAATCAAACGCTGTGGACCAAAACTGAGCAAGGTACAAGGTATCAGCGTTATGTCCACAACCAAGAGTGAGTGGCCCCAAGTAATCATCCCATCAGTGACCCCGACAGGCACTCTGCCCAGGGGTCAAAGTTCGCACCACTGAAAGTGAAGGCTCTACAAATCCGCTTTCAATTCTCTGGGGACATCCTCCTTTTTGTTTCATGTTTGTGCATACAGATTTGCGCAAATGTGCTCCCACAGTTTAATACAGACTGGCGGGGACCAGTTGGGGATTACTACTGGCTTAATTAAAATGCCCATAGTAATGACAAAGCCTTGGGGGCCCAAGGGGTCCCAGGGCCCAATGGGGTAAATTTGGTAATTTGTGGGTTGAAAAAAAAGATTTAACCCTTCAAAAACCCAACTTATTCACTAAAGTTTAACACGTAAAGAAACATTCCACACCCCAACAAGCCAACACCGAATTTCATGTTTCACGATCCTCTGGCAAGGTATGAGCAATGCCGAAATACACTGAGGTCAAAAAATTAACTTGCAGAATTAGCAAATGAATTTCAACACGGGTAAATGTGAGGTATTACATTTTTCTAAGTAAAGTAGGCCACATACAACTGGTAAAATCAGAATCTAATTGGGTTGAAGAGCAAAGGGATCGAGAAGCACAAATATACAGATTACTAGAAGCTGAGACGCAGATTGATATGGACATAACAAAAGCAAACCGAGCACGAGGGCTTATTTCTGGAGAATTGAAAAGTTGGGAATTTGTGCTAAACTTTGTATCAAACCTTGATTAGAATACACCTTGAGGCCTGTGCGCAGTTCTGGTCACCATATTATACAAAGAATATGGAAGCAGTGGAGAGAATGAAAAACAAGATTTGCAAGGATGGTATCAGATATGTGAGGTTATACCTATCAGGAAAGGGTGAACAGGAGCTGGGTCTCTTTTTTCTTGAAGGGTGATCTAGTAGAAATCTTTGAAATCATCTGAGGTTTTGACAGAACCAATGGCGTTTCGTTTCTGTATGATTCTTCTTCAGACGCTCTGAAGAAAAGTCAGACGGACTTGAAATGTTAACTCTGTTCCTCTCCACAGATGTTGCCATACCTGCTGTGTTTTTCCAGCATTTTTCTGTTTTTGCTGCTAAATAACAGGCTGGCACTGCAGAATAATTATATGCTGGGGAAAGTTAAGACTTGCATGTTGTGGTAATGGAGTCTTTCTTTATGATGACTGTATTCAAGGACATGCTTTTTTTTTTACCTTTAGGGTGTAAATTTGAGGGATGTCACTGCTCAGGAGAGATAGGTAAAGAGTTGGAGAGGTTTCCATGTCTGGAAGAGCAAAGCTCTGATGTGCAGCAGGTAAGTGATTTTGCAATGACTGGAACCTATCTAATTCACCCCCATTATAAAGTACGCTCACCGTTCAGGATTTTGCCCTTTGCAGGATTTTGCAGAAAGTGACCCCCACGAACGGCGGGACTTCACTGTATTAATTTTGTCCCAAATGATCATTTCTAGAAGCTTCCCTACCACGGAAGTTAAATTGAGTGTCCGCTAGTTGCTGGGCTTATCTTAGCCTTGTCTGTACAACCTTCTCTGAACAAAGTTATAAGATTTGCAATTCTCCAGTCCTCTGGTACCACCCGGGTCTACGTTAGACTGGAAAATTATAGACTGTGACTCCACATTTTCCACTCTCACTTCCCTCAGTACTGTTGGATATATCTCATCCAGTGCTGGTGCCTTAACAACTTTAAGTACAGGCAGCCTAACTGTCTGTATGTTCTCCTTATCAATTTATAAACCTGTCTAGTGTCTGAATCACCTCCTCTTGCACCATGACCTGTGCAGCACCTTCTTCCTTGGAAAGGACAGGTGCAAAGTATTCATTTAATACCTCAGCAAGCTCCCAGCCTCCATGCTAAATCTCCTTTTTGGTACCTAATCGGCCCCACTCCTCCTCTTACCACCTTTTTATTATTTATATGCTTACTCACCACCATAACGTTACCCAACTCCGTCCTCACCACAGCTCATCTACTGTTGAAACTCTCATTCACGTCTTTGTTACTTTGACTGTTCCAACGTCCTCCTGGCCAGATTCTCGCACGCCTCCTTCCGTAAATTTGAGATTATCCAAAACTCTACCGCCCATGTCCTAACTCACACCCAGTCTCATTCACCCATCACCCCAGTGCTCGCTGACCAACACTGGCTCCCGATCAAGCAAAGTTTTGATATTAAAACACTCATCCTTGTTTTCAAATCCCTCCACAGCCTCACCCATCCCTATCTCCGTAATCTGCTCCAGCCCTACATCCCTCCACTGGTAGTGTCCTTCAGCTGCCTAGTCCTTAAGCTCTGGAATACCCTTCCTAAACCTCCCCACCTCTCTTTGCTTCTTTAAGATGCTCCTTAAAACTAATCTCTTCGAGCAAGCTTTTGGTCATCTGCCCAAATATTTCCTTATGTGCTTTATAATGCAAATGTTCTATTACAAGTTCATGTTGCTGTTATTATTGGCATCTACAAATCTTCTGCTTGTATGCATATTTTTTACACAGTGACTAGGAATCGGCCAGGTCACTAGTAGCTCCTATATGCTTCTTCACTGGGTAAGGAAACCAAACTGCAACATGCTGTCAGAGAGGCACAGATCTCATCTATTCGATTAACAGGTGAGATGAAACAAGGAGAAATACAGGGTTTGGATTTCTACTTTAATCACAACTGTTCTTGGATCCAACCATCCACACGTTTCCTTTCACCTTAGTGTTCCGCAGTTTATTCAGGGTACTCTCACAGGAAGTGAGCTGACTTTCAAATAAGAACATTTAGGCCAGAAACTTACCTATGTCGGGCGGGCATGGAGCCGATCACTGCCCGCGGAGCCGATTGGCGCCCGCAATCGGCTGTGCGCGGCCATTTTATGTGGGCGGGCCTTAAAACGCGTTCCGTAGCGCTAAGCGCTACCTGTGCGGGTGCGAAAGAGCGCGGCAATCTCCTTGAGGCACGGAGCAGCCTCAGGGAGATTAATTACATATTGAAATTTTTTAATACAGAAAGAGAAAAATTATTTCAACATGTCCCCTCATGCGATAGTTTCACATGAGCTGTGACATGTTTGTCAATTTAGCAAAATTTATTTATTGATTTTATTAAACATTCAGGAAACCTCATCCCGCCCGTGGGTGGGGTTTCCTGAAGGCCGCTTGGGCTCTTCGCCTGACGCCCCCTTAAGGCTGGACGGGCAGCGTTGTTAATTAGCTGAATTACTTTCCTAATGGCCTTAATAGGCCTTTGACAGTTCGGCGGGTGCACAGCCACTTCCAGGGCGCGGCTGCCGAATGAAATATCTAAATGACACGTGATGACGTTGGGACACACGCTCAAAGCCATCGCGCATCATTTTGCGCGTCGGCGTGTCAGACCTGCCCCCTACACACCAACGTCAATATTCTGGCCTTAGTGTGGATGGACAGCAATCGGAGGGAAACATGCCGTGATCTTCCAATCTCTTGCTGTCACCTCACTACCACCATTTCTCCTGGGGTCTTTCCCCCGCCCCCCCCCCCCAAGTTCGAGTGAGAGACCACGAACTCTATTGCTGAAGTTTTATCCCAAAATTCATTTGGAAGTTGCCAAACAGAGTTCAGAAAAGGGGAAAATAGACATTAGAAAAGCACAAATCAGCATAGGGGGTGCGGGGATAAACGAGCCCAACAGCAAGTTCCACCTTTAAATGGGTGCTATTGAACACGGTGTGCATTCGTTGACATGTAATGTTTTATGGTAAATAAAAACACACCCACAGAGGTAGAATCCCTCTTTTCTCTCCATTACACCTTTCCTCGCCGGAAGACATTGCCAAAAGCTTGGCAGCAGGGCCAGCACTGTTGTGAAATCGAGTCATTCGCCAGCGCTGTCAGGCTTGGGACATTCGCCAACCCCTGAAGCCATGGACGCACGGCCCCCCTCATCCACCGTTCAACCAAACCCAACCTTCACGCCATTCCAAAGTCCGGACTTCCCTTCCATAGTAGAGCCAAATCAAAGGGCCCTGTTCATGGCGCCAAGCTCCAGGATCCTCTGCCCCACCAAACCAAGTGCCAGGAGTGTGCCTGTAAAAGGAATTATGGCCTTAAAGGAGCAGGTTTGGTAGACCAGCTGGCCTTTTCCTGCAAATGTTCGTAGGCCAGTTTCACGTAGCTCCATGCAACAGCAGAATAATAACATGGTATAATGACTCTACCATTATCAAATGTACACAACAAATCACTATGAGTAAGGCATAAAGGAGATGAACTGAACAGAAGCTGAACTGGATTAGCCATATAAATACTGTGGCTACAAGAGCAGGTCAGAGGCTAGGACTCCTGTGGCAAGTAACACACCTCCCAAACTCCCCAAAGCCTGTTCACCATCTACAAGGCACAAGTTAGGAGTGTGATGGAATGCTCCCACTTGCCTGGATGAGTGCAGCTCCCACAACACTCAAGAAGCTTGACACCATCCAGGACAAAGCAGCCCGCTTGATTGGCACCACATCCACAAACATTCACTCCCTCTATCACCGATGCACAGTAGCAGCAATGTGTACCATCTACCAGATGCACTGCAGGAATTCACCAAGGCTCCTTAGGTAGCACCTTTCAAACTCAAGACCACTACCATCTAGAAGGACAAGAGCAGCAGACACATGGAAACACCACCACCTGGAAGTTCCCCTCCAAGTCACTCGCCACTCTGACTTGGAAATATATCGCTGTTCCTTCACTGTCGCTGGGTCAAAATCCTGGAACTCCCTCCCTAAGGCAGCTCACCACCGCCTTCTCAGGGGCAACTAGGGAAGAGCAATAAATGCTGGCCCCCCCAGCCAGCAAAGCCCGCATCGCATGAACGAATTTTTAAAAAAATGTAATGGTGGTTGCAGATGGAGGCTGGGGATGGAGAGAGCCACAGATAGTTTGTACTTCAAACAAAACAAATAAACTAAATTGTGCAAGCATAAAATACCTTCTCACACCAGCAAACTAATCCCACCTGTCACATTTTCCTCCTCTACACTGAAAGGGATCAGATACAGATCCCCTTTCACCTGGCCACATAGTTCACCAGTAATACAATACCCACTGGTCTATATGGAAATGGAGACTCATGAACAGAACCAGCTGTGAAAGGCTAGTTACGGATGGTGGTGCCTATCCAGCAGCTGCAGCACTGCAATATTACAGCTCACTCAAGAGCTGCACTCACATCGCGGGCGGAATTCTCAAACGATAGTTGCTGCCAAAAAAGTGGGACCTGCAGCGCGTTGGGGGCTCGACAACAGCTGCAGCGGGCTTTGCTGGTGGCACAGTGTTAGTATCCCACCTCTGGATTTACCGGCCAATCAGGGAGGACAGGCAGGATGTCATGCTCAATCTGTCAAAGGAAGGATTTCTAAATAAAGGGACCCTGGCAAGTGGTGGGTCAATGGGGTTTTTGAGGCTGCAGCAACCACAGGAACAGAGAGGAGACCCAGTGCTATTTTTAAGGGAATTTAACTCCCCGCAGCCACCCAAACCTGCCTCCTCTTGCCTGGGAAATTTCCCACCCCACCCCCCGCCCTGATTATCCATCCAACGCAACAGAAACAGCAGTGGGCACAAAGAAAGTGTAGAGGAATGTGTAAATTGGAAGAGGTTAAAACAGGACCAAACATTCATGACAAGAGGAAACACAGCAGTTAATGGCCACAAAATAATTTCTTGCCCACTATGCCTATGAACATATATGCAGGAAAATAGGAATTGGTTCACAAAGTTTGCCCCAAACTCATGATGTATGGAGCATCCTGACCAGACATCCTCCAGTAACTATATAATTACCTGGGAGAGGCAACTCAAAAAACAGAAAACAAATCCTAGGGCAAATATGGAATGAAGAAGCTTCCGAAAATCTTTCTCTGATTCCTTCAGCCAATCAAAAAAACGGTCCAGCTGACACTGACTGTGGGTTCATTAAATCCTAATTGCAATTGCTCAAACATGTTCTGACACTGGATGCAAGGTAGGTGATCTGATCTTCAATTATGGTTCTAACTTGTGATGAGAATGTTTTTCAAGTGTAAAGAGTTCAGGCATGCATTAGCCATGGGCATTTTATTGGTCATGACCTCAGCTCACTTACCAGTACATTGCGTTCCATGTAGTCTTTCTCTTTCTCAAAGTCAATAGGGTAGCCATTAGTTGACCAGATAAATGTAAGGTCCAGTGTGGTATCATGGGATGCATGGCACTCCATGGTGCCATTTTCTCCCATGGTGATATCAATGCTTGATGGCTCAAGGGTGATTTTGGTGGGCTCTGAAACGGCAGAGTGAGAAATAAAATCACATTTGCAACATCTCAACATCTTGAAAACTCTTTCAAGTAGCAGCCAAAACACCATGTGAAAGTGTAATCAAGACAGTTCTCGATAACTGCGAGTAACAAGGATGACATTAACTTCGGGATTCCGATTTCATATGTAACCTCAAGGGCAATAGTTGTGCTTAAGGAGGGTGTGATAGTTACCCTCAGCATCCCTGCAACAGGATTAAGAGATAAATAGTTGAATAATATTTGCTGGGATAGAGTAGGAGAAAGAGATAAGTTAAAGAACAAGCTAACATTTGTATTCCAAAAACACTTGGTGGGCAGTGGATGTTTTGGAAGAACAGTCAGTGTAAACATAGAAGCCAATCTGTGCACAGCAAGGTCCCCACTGAGTGAATGACTAGCTAAACTGGGTATTTTTAGTGTTTATGGTTGATGGAGAAACATTGTCCAGGATACTGGGAAAATTCCAGGAGACTGGAAAACTCCCTGCTCTTCTTCAAATAATGCCATGGGAATTTTTACACCCATCTGAGTAGGCAGACAGGGCCTCGGTTTTATGTCTCATCTAGGGGCTGAAAAGATGTATACCAGGCAAGGCCCAGGTTATCCTACACAGAGGCTTTCTGAGATTGAATACCCTTTACAAAGCAAGATGGCTTTTCTAAATATCTACGTTTAATTGTTCAGGTGAAAGATCATAAATCCCATTGAGAGACACTGCAGATGCTGAGATCTAAGTGTCAGGTTTACAGGAAAACTCCTTTCTCTCAATTGCCTTTTTGTATTAATATTGTGTCCAGTTTTTGGCACCATGCTTTAGGAAGAATATGAAAACATCAAAGAGGGTGCAGAAAACAGTCACGAGAATGCTTCCAGGATGAGGAAATTCAGTTATGTAAATAGATTGGAGAAGTTTGGGCTGTTCTCCTCATGAGAGAGTAGATGGTGAGAAACTGTTCCAAAGGGTGGAAGGATCGAGAACCAGAGGACACTGATTCAAGGTGACTGGCAAAAGAAGCAATGGCAACATGAGGAAAAACATTTTTGAGCAGAGAGTGATTAGGATTTGGAATTGCCTGAGAGCGCGGTGGAGGCAGATTCATCTCAGCTATAAAAATAGAACTGGATCATTATCTGAAGAAAAAATATCTGCAGGGCTATGGGGAAAACACTGGGGTGCGGCACTAGGTGAGTTGCTCTTGCAGAGAGCAGGCATGGACACGACGGGGCGAATGGCCTTCTTCTGTGCTGTAGCCATATTCTATTTTAACCACTTATTACTATAGCTAACGCTTCTCTGAAAATTGCCTCTTGTTGCTCCTATGTTTTTACACTATAAAGATTTGAGCACAGGGATGAGAATTTTAAAATCAAGGCTTTGGAGGACCAGAATTCAACGTGGGTAACTGAGCGCAGGGGTGATGGATGAACAGGACTTGGTGTGGCTGAGTTAATGCTGGATGCTCTTGTCCCGTGACCCATTTCTCGCAATTTGTGGCAAAGGTGCTGACCTCTGACATGGACGCAGTGTAGCTATCTCCCTAATTTGTATAAATGGGTTCAGGGGGGCAATTAGTTGTGTTTCTGGAGGGAAGAAGGGCAGGAGGGGTGCAGTTAGAAGGTGGGTAGGTGAGGGGGAAGAGATGGTGAGAGAAAGATCTGAGGAATGTGGTGAAGTTGGGTAGCTGAAGTTGATCTATCGAGAAAGAACATGCTTGCCACATCTAAGGTCCCTTGGAGAGAAGAGCCAAATTTTGAATACTGTGACCATTGACCTGAAAATATTATTGATTTACCACATCTTTCACTTAGTTATTTTTTCAGCACGCAAGCTCTTCCCTGGAAAGGCTTCACCATTCTGGATCACGAATCTAACTTGATGGCCCAGAACTTTCATGAAGTGGCAATCATCGTCGGATTGCCACTCCACTCCTTTTCACTTCCCCAAGTCAGGAGCTGCGCGTTTCCCACCTGGATTTCCATCCTGGGCCTGGTGAGAAACGTGCAGCTCCGGAATCCTTCCAGGGCAGGGCAGCAGTGTCACGGGAAGTGAAGCCACGCCCCCTTTTTTATGGTATGGGCTGCCGTAAAACTTTACATTTAAAGGTCCCAACCACTTTGACAGGAGAGAAGGTGTGTCAGGTAAGTGGGTACGATGGGGTTGGGGGAGCAGAGTTGGGAAGGTGGTTGGGGTGGAAGAGGGGCGTCGAGGAGTCAAGAGTGCAGTGGGTGTGCAGTCATGGGGGGGGCGGGTTCAGTACTATAGTTACCCAGGAGTTAGAAGTTGTTTTAATCCGTCTAACTTTTCCTGGGTAACTATTCTCTGAAGGGAGTTGGAACCATCCAAAGTCTCTGATTTAAGTTGGAGTATCAGATGGTTCCAGGTGCAGGGTACTTGCCCATCAGGAGTTTAAACTTCCCCGGCAATTCTCACGCAGTCCTTGCCTGGTGACTTCCAAGGGGACCCCAGCACATCTTCTGGGGCATCTCCAGGGTACGACCCCCTGGGACACTGAAGTTCTGGGTCAATGTTAGAGCACAGGTTGTTCTACGTGAGATCCACTAGCTTTGGATTCCCCACTTTGCAGGTTTAATGTACACTCCTGTAGAAATAATTACCTTTCTCTAATGTGATACTTAAAATGCACAGAATGCTCTTGTCAGACAACACCTCGAGCCTGTGCATCAACAAGACACTAGGGGTGATGCTCAAACCCTGGAGATATTGAAGAGAAGAAAGCGGGGACTCGATCGCTAACATTGGAGGAATGAGATATGAAGAAAGGTGAAGAAAGCTTTGAAATGAAGCATTGAAGAGTGTCAACAGAGGTGGTGGAGGAAAAAAAGAGCTGAAACACTAATTCAAGTTCAATTTTTTTTGTTGAAATAAACAAAAATGGAATGTTGGCCTGGTGAACTGGTGGGTTAGAGATATAAAACGAAGTTTTGTTACTGCTGGTTAGACCATTCATGGCGTACTTTATACAGTACTGCACTTTCTATACTGGCAGCAGTATAGCAGATTCATTAGAGTGTTATTAGGGTTCCAAGGTTTGAATTATGAGGAGAGGTCACGTAAATTAGGCTTGCACTCCCTGGAATATTGAAGGTTATCGGGTGATTTGATTGTTTTTTTTTAAGAATTTTGAAAGCAATTGATAGGGTGGATAGAAAGAAACATTTACCTCCGGTGAGAATGGCTAGGACAATGGATTGTGACCTTTAAATAAAGCAAGGTTCTCTAGGAGAGGTTCGGAAATGCTTCTATTTACCCTATTGGGTTCATTTCAAACCCTTCATTAGATTGTGCTTGTGAATCACTCCCAACTCTCCATAAGCTTCATTATAGTTTTGCACCAGTTCGACCTTGTCTTGGAGTCATGTATCAGAAAGTAGTAGATTACTAAAATCTTTCATGAACCATAGGGTTGACCCTTGTGCCAGTTCAGCCCTTCAGCTGGGAACTAGCTGAAGGGGATTTTATAGGTTTTGTGTGCTAGCAGATCAGGGTAGAACTGATGTTTCAAGGAAAGATATCCAGCAACAATTCTTATTCAAATTAAGAGATCTTAAGGTGTTCAGTTGAAAATGTCAGTACACTGAGAAGCCCAAAGGGTTGTGTGACAAAACTTTGGCCCCCTACCTGTCACAGAAAGAGTGCCAGTGCTGTTTGCTTTTCCTCTGTTGTTATCTGCGAAACAGGTATAGCTTCCCTCATCAGTCTTAGATAGTTCGCGAATTTCCAGAGTGCCATTGGCCCAAATGGACATCCTGCAATAAATGTAGCACATGACAAATTACAAAGATAAGGTTATGGAGAACTGATAGGACAGAAACCAACAGGTCTATGACAGTGTTTATCTTCTACTCGAAACTCCTCCCACTCCACTTCATCTGACCCTATCAGCATATTCTAATCCTTGCTCCCTCATGTACCTGACACGTTTCCCATTAAATCGGAAATAGGGAGAAAAGAAATCAAGCATCCTTTTTGGAGAATGAATTAAAAACTTCACCCCATCTGTGGCATTTAAGCCTGAGTCATTTTTACATTGGCCCCTGAAAATGGGCATGGCGGATGCCCATAGGAAGCACCTATGCCCGTCCCTTATGATACTAGCAGCATGCAGACTTCATACTGCCTGCGAATTTACATCATAGTGTGCAGTCCAGCGTCAACTGTGCTGTCATGTGGCTGCACATCTCAGCAGGGGTCCCAAGATCGTACAAGACTAGATTGAATTAAAATGAGCTTGTCCAACTTAAAGTCAGCCTGCACCCCTTAAAGGGGAGGTGCATTCTGCTGAAGCAAGTGTTGGAAGTGGAACGGGGAGAGAGCCCGACCTGCAAGACAACACCGAATAATGGTGCAACATGGGAGAGAGCAAATTCCAACATTCTCAGACGTAGGGCTGGAGGCCTTGGTATACAAGGTGGACAGAAGCAGAAATGTCCTCTACTCAGAGGGGTCCAGGAGGCCCTTCTAGCAAAGTCTGAGAAGAGAAATGAGTGGTCGAGGTCAAAGCAAGCAATATAGCTCCAAGGACCTGGATACAGTGCTGCAAGAAGTTCAATGACCTCACACAAGTGGTCAAAGTCAGCAATTTCATTTCCTAATGGCATTGAACCACTAGCCTCACTCTGCTCGATTCACCACATTCCTCCACTCACCCACCAAAAATCTCCAATTAGGGATGGGCAAAAAATGCTCACCTAACCAGCAATGCCCTCATCCCATGAATGAATAAAAAAGATCATAACTCACACGTCACATTCACATCGTCACCGTACCCTCACACCCTTAGCACTGTTGCAAGCCTCACACTCACATCGCACAGCTTGCACACACTGCCAGCTATTCCCCCATGACAGCCACATCACCCAAACACATGGCACCACACTCACTGACACATTCACCTCTCTCTTACAGGATAAGATGGTGCAAAACCTGTGGAGGACAGACACACCTGCATACGCTCTCCCCCATGGAGGAGACGGTGTCTGTCATCATTAGAGTGGTTATCATCGAGGCCATTGCCAGCGGCAGAGCTAAAACAATAGTTGATGACAATCTGCTCACACCTAATCTTCCATCTCGTATCCCATTTCCCTTCATTCTACTTTCTCTTCTGATATGCTAGCTGCAGGTGTACGCAGGCCACACTTTACTTTCTTTTCATTCCCCTCACCAAACTATACCCTTGTGGCTTTCTCCTTTCATATACCAAAGAACTGCAGCCCCTGCCCAGGCAGTGATGGAAGAGCAGGAAGACAATGATGAAGAAAAAACACTATCACTCACACTCACAGCCACCAGCTCAGATGCTGACATGGTGCATACTTTAGAGGATAGCATTGTCATGAAGCTAATAATGTATAAAATGCTATTGGAAATTTTTTTTAAATAGAGGTTTAGTCTGTGGGTGTGTCTGTATGTGTTTTAATTGGATTAAAGCCAGCTAGTCTGGGTTCTTTGATGTATAGTAGTTTTTGGGGTGTAAACAGAGAGGTAGAGTACATTTGCATTTTGCTGAATAGAGCTTTCAAGAAGGTGAGTGAAATCTGACACCTAGCTAGCAGAGACCCAGCAATGTTTATATTACTAATAAAATTGGTACTATGAAAGGGGTTTAAAGGGCCTGGTGATACATTGAGAATTTGCATTCGATGAGATGTGCTCGGTATAACTGACAGCAATTTTGTGTGTGCAGAGCAGAGGCAGTGTAAGATCAAAGCAGCTGGAGGCCTACAACTGTCTGCACTGGAACCAAAGTGAAAGGAGCCTCATTTTGAATTTGTAAGGTGAAAATGCTTTGCCTGGTGTCTGCTTAAAGTCTATGAGTTGTTGTTGCCTTAATGGAGATTAGTTGGGAATTTGTTAAAGGTTATGATAGTAATAATTTGTAGCCATGTGTATATATTTAACTTGTGTAAATTAATAAATGTCTCATGTAGTTTGATATAAAAACCTCTTGAGAACTGGTGGTCTTATTCCTGAATTTAGAGTTGCAACTCAAAAGAAGCCACTTGAAGATATAGGTTGTGACAGTTGTTTAAAGTCTCCCTCTGGGATTTTAAATAACAGCCTTTACCAACTGCTGTGTCATAACAGCATAGAAGTGGGATCTGCACATAGTGAGGCATTGAGCATGAGTGTCCTGCAGCAAGGGCCACAGATGAGGGTACAGTAGGTTCCAGCTCACCAGACGGTGAGGTCGCATGAGTTGTACTGCAGCGGACTTAGATGAGCACTTAGGAAAACCCTCATAAGAAAGCTGACGGTCATGCACAATTAAATGCTTGGTGCATTATCAGTAGACCTGCCAGAAAGCCTGTGGTCAATGTCAAGGATTCCATCAAGAACATGGCACAGGACTTTGTGCAGAGCTTGGAGCCCAGTGCAGAAGTGGTGGCCACTCCATGAGAACACCTCCTTAGTGAAGTAAAGATATCTGTTCCTCGCTGAGGTGGGGTGGAGTGATAGCTTCCTGAACACTGTGGGTGGATATAGCCTCCTGCTGAGAGCTCTTCCTCACCTCCTCCTCATCACTCCTCAAGCCTCTGCTCATTCTCCCTACCATGTTGCAAGGCAAGGGGGATGTAAACTATTGCACTCTTATCTGGGAGCAAGATGCCTAGTCAGAATTCTTGAAATCAAGATCAAGTCCTCAGCACCTGCCATACTGCTCCCTGTAGGCTTCTTCTTCCTTCAAATGACAATACAAACTGTCAATCACTTCTACAACAGCAGGTAGAAATCAATCAGTGCCTAATGTGAAAGTAATTGATGATCTCTTTTGATAGTGCTGGTGGGGATTCTTCCTGCTACTGGACACTTGTTCAGCTGCGCAAGGTTAACAGGGCATTGAGCTGCAAAATGGTAGGGCTGTCATCAAATCAACGATACACACCATTGGACCCACGCCAACACTCTACTGACAGTGGCACCCAGCACGGTTAGCAACAGAAGTGTGCACGAGTACCCTAGGTGCCATTTTGGAACTAAAATGACACCAATAGTGCCAAAAGTATGAGCACTATGCAATCAAATTTAAGGCAAAGCTACCCCATCACAAAATCAAGTTTATTTAGGATGATGACACCAGTCTATGCTGGTGTCATTTCCAGGCCTTGAAGTTTTGATGCCGACCCAGGCTGCAGTGCAATCCTGTTTTTTTTATTAGTAGCATCTTTCCCCCTCTTTCTTTCAATCAATTTTCGCTCCTCTCTCTTTCCGGAAAACAGATGGTCCTCATCTCCAAGAACCTGGTTCACTCAGGCATGATGTGCATAAACCAAAGCAAATTTTGTTCTTGGCAGCTATACCCATGAGCTAGAATGCAGTGCTTTCCCTCCACAACTGGGTTTACACAGAACCCACTGTTCCACCTCAATAGGGGTGCAGTTAGTTCTGGAGAACAAGTCTTCAGTATTGATGGAATGTTGTCAGGGCCCATAGCCTTTGCAGTATCCACTGCCTTCAGCTGTTTCTTGATATCATGTGAATCAAATTGGCCGAAGACTGGCATTTCTAATGCTGGGGACCTCAGGAGGTACCGAGATGGGTCATCCACTCAGCACTTCTGGCTGAAGGTGGTTGCAAACGGTTCAGTCTTGTCTTTTGCACTGATGTGCTGGCTCCCCCTTCATCGAGGATTGTGATATTTGTGGAGCTTCCTCTGCCAGTTAATTGTTTAATTGTCCACCACCATTTAAGAGTGAATGTGGCAGGACTGCAGAGCTTAGATCTGATCTGTTGGTTGTGGGATTGCTTAGCTCTGACCATCACTTGCTGCTTCTGTTGTCTAGCATGCAAGTAGTCCTGTGTTATAGCTTCACTAGGTTTGCAGCTCATTTCTAGGTATGCCTGATGCTGCTCCTAGCATGCCCTCCTGCAATCTGGTTATAGATTGTGGTTGAATACAATTCTGCTGCTGCTGATGGTCCCCAGCACCTCATGGTTGTCCAGTCTTGAGCTACTGGGTCTGTTCTGAATCTATCTCATTTAGCATGGCAGTAGCGCCACACGGCACGATGGAGGGTATCCTCAATGGGAACATGTGACTTTATTTTCACAAGTACTGTGTGCTGGTCACTCCTACCAATACTATCATGGACAGAAGCATCTACAACAGGTAGATTCGTGAAGGCAAGGTCAAGTAGGTTTTTTCCACGTTAGTTACCTGCCGCAGTCCCAGTCTGGCAAATATGTCCTTCAGGACTCAGCCAGTAGTGGCATTATTGAGCTACTCTTCATGATGGGTATTCAAGACCCCCACTCTTGCTGCACTCAATGCCTCTTCCAAGTGGTGTTCAACATGGAGGAGCACTGATTCATTATCAGGTGGAAGGTGATAATCAGCAGGAGGTTTCCTTGCCCATGTTTGACCTGATGCCATGAGACTTCATGGGGTCTGTAGTCTATGTTGAGGACTCCCAGCGCAACTCCATCCCGAATGTATACCACTGTGCCTCTACCTCTGCTGGGTCTGGACTGTTGGTGGGACAGGACATACCCAGGTATGGTGGTGTCTGGAACATTTTCTATAAGGTTTGATTCTGTGAGGGTGACTATGTCAGGCTGTTGCTTGACTAGTCTGTGGGACAGCTCTCCCAATGCTGGCTCGAGCTGCCAGGTGTTAGTAAGGAGGACTTTGCAGGATCAACAGGGCTGAATTTGCCATTGTCATTTCCAGTGCATAGGTTGATGCTGGGTGGTCCGTACAATTTCATTCCTTATCAACTCTTCTGTAGCGATTTACTACAACTCAGTGTCTGGCTTTTTGTTCCAGATTTATGAATTAATTGAATTTAAATTCCCCCAACTGCCTTGGTGGATTTTGAACTCTGTCCCCACAGTGTTAGTCGGGGCCCCTGGATTACTTATCCAGTAACATTAACACTACGCTACTGTCCCCATAATAGATAGAGAAGCAAAGAGAGATAGAGAGAGAAAGAAAACAGAGAGACGAACACAGAGAACTAGAGAGGGAAAGACAGAAAGAAAGAGATCGAGAGAGGAAGGAAGTAGATGTCCAGGCAGAGAGAGGGTAAAGCAGTGTTAGCATCAGTCAATAAATGGTAAGTAGAGAAAGCAGGTGCAGAACAGAGGCAGGAGGAGCACCTGAGTCATATGTTAAATCAGCCAATTGGAGGAGAATGCTGGAAATTTGCACAATAAAGAATAATTTTGGGCATGGTTGATAGCACAGAAAGACGACCTTAGCAAGTGTGATGAATGCCGAGGAACTTACCTCAACTAGAAGTTTGAGGTCGGGAGTTTGGAGGCCAGGAACTTCAGTTCCCGGCAGCTCTTGAGACTTCCACACATGCATCGGCCTGAAAATAGCCGCACATGTGCAGTTGGTGTCTTTCACCTCTTCAGGTCGGGAAACAATCCTGCGCACATATGCAAAAGAAAAAGAAGTGAAACAATGTGAAACTGCAAGTCAGGTGACTTGAACTGGAGCACCATTAGAGAGAAGGTGGCCCAAGGAGCAGGACATGGGAGGAGGACAGGGAGAGGGTTCCAAACTAAGAAGGTGGTCCCAAACAAGGAAGTGAGACAGGAAGAGGTCCCAGGTAAGGGACAAAGACAGAGATCAGAAACAGATCATGTTAAGTAAAGGTGAGAAAAAGGAGCAGAGCAATAAGCTCCAAATTAAACAGAGAGAGCCATGGGGAGCAGATCTGAAGCAAAATGGGCTTGAGGGAAGCCTGAAGATCCGAGGAGGCAGCCAAAGGCTGGTGACTCCTTACTGTGGGCCTTTGCTGCAGTGATGTTCTGCTTGGCACGGCCAAAGATCTGGAATTGTGCTTGGAAGGTGGAGCTTAAGCATACTCAGAGATCCAGGAGAAAAGAATCTCACAGGATGAGATTAAAACCCTGGAGGTGGATTCTTGTTGAAGCCATCCGAGTGGGAACGAGGTTTGGAGAGAATTCCAAGGCGAGTTCTTTGAACATGGAGATTAGAAACCCTCGTGAGAAAGACAGAGTTTCAGTGAGACCGGTTGGCTGACAGTGTAACAAGCATCTGGGTGGGTTGTTGAGAAAACCATAGAATCTGCTTTGGTCACATCTGTCATTTGCTTTGGAGTGCGTTGTGTCTGGCCACAGTTCACCAGTTGGTTCACATGTGCTGCATACTTACCCTGAATATTAGAATACAAGATAGATATTGTAAATTGCATGTGTCTGTAAAAGGATAGCTGGAGTGAAGGAATAATGAATATTTGAATAATTCTCTTGTGTTTGTATTGAGATCTTTCCAACCTTTTTATCTGGTGTATTACAGTTCATTTTTTCTTATTCAGTAAATGATTTATTGTGTGTGTTAAAAGTTCGTCAGCAGACCCCAATGAATTTGTTCAGTAACTTTCCTCCACAATTTCTAAAAAAATATAAGTTAGGATCTATAAAACCAGGTTTCACTCTGGGATCTGACTTGTCCAGCATTAACATTAGCTGGGATCGTAACACAGCTCTAGGGCCACTTAATTCATTCAAAGCACTGAGAGTCATTTGAACTAACTCAACAGAGCATGGTGTTAGATTGTGGCCTCATGCCCTAAGTTCTTCATGTGCCAAGTTCTTTTGCTCCACTGGGAGGCGCTGAATAGAGAGCAGCCTCATAGAGAAAGGAGGTAAGGACAATGGCCGGGATTTTTCGGCCCCGTCATGGGCGTGAGCTGCCGTGGGCGAGGCGGTGCCCCAGCCAGAAGTCCATTGACTTGCAGCGGGACCGGAAGATCACAACAGCGGGCGGGTGCGGAAAATCCCGCCCAATGAGTTTCCTAGGTACAGGGAACTATGAACTGAAGCTGCCTTGATTTTTTTGCTCAGTGCAGGGTTCACTATTCATTAAAAGGTAACTGATGTAATTGAGTCAGCTTCACAGTCATTCACAATGACACAATGATCACAGGCCCATCACCGACAACAGGAACTTTAATGCTAAGCCTGGTGTGGGTGGTGATGCGGGTGGGGGAAAAGAGGGGGAACATGTGGCGACTGAAAGATGCCACATTAAATGAGAATATTTTGAATAGACAATGATCATGTGAGCACTACAGCAAGAAATATTCATGTTGCAGTAGTGCTGACCCAAGTTAAATTAACATTCTTATTTTGACAAAAATGCACACGTTATTTCTGTGAAGCTCAATAGTATTTTCTATTCTATCAGACTAAAGAGAACAGGAATTTCCAACCACTAGATTGGGTCAGGATTGTAATTACTACTTGCACATAACCACAGTACCCTCACAACATGAAGGATCATCACGTTTCCAAGCAACTGATGGCAAACCACAATAACGCCTGTTGTCAAGTAGTTGGTAGAGGCATTGCACTAAAGAGGAGTGCTGTGCCCAATCAATACATGTGGCTTTCAGGATAGAAAAATGGAGGCAATAAACAGAGAAATATTCAAAAGCCGCTCTTGAGGAACCAGCACAGGGTTGACAGGGTGGTCCGCACTCCAGGGGCCTAGGTGCCTTTGGTCCCCCATATTCCTGGAACCCAAAAGCCTTCTTCTCTGTTAGATTTTCCATGTCTCCCTCCCCTTCTGCTATTATTCTACAACCTCCATCTTTTTTCCTAAACTTGCCTCATTATCACCTCTTCTTGCCTTGCACCATGATAACTTTTGCCATTTAATCACTTCTGCCTTCCGCCTTATCCCAGGCCCTCCAATGTTCTTTCCCTGCACCCCCATTCATTTCCATGGCTCTGACTCTCTAACATCTTTCAGTTCTGAAGAAAGGTCATCAACCTGAAACACTAACTCAGTTTCTCTCTCCATTGGATGGCTGCCAGACCTGCCAAGAATGCTCGACATTTTCTATTTCTTACTTCAGAAACCAGATCTGGTGTATTGTCACTTTCCCCTACTCACACTCCGAGGAGCTCCTCTCTAATCTGGAACTGTTTTCACTCGTCACCGTATTATTCACTTGTTTCCGCAGCCTGGCTGAAACGACCTGCGCTTATCAACCAACATTTTTCTCCTGTGTGCGGCTTTTGAAAAAGAACCAGATAATCCCAAGCAAAGCTTGTTAGAATTCAACACCCTCATGTCCAACTTTCCTATGTCATTCCATTGGCTCCTACCTGCTGCTTGGCTCGCTCAGCAATAGAAATAGATTCACGCGCTCGTCAGGCTGCGATTTTCCTCCCATCAAGTTGAACAGACAGAATATCGCAAGCATCCAAGGGGAAAATCGCTGCCCGGGCTCGGAACTGAATTGCTAATTTTGGGATAGAAGTTTGTCTTTCATGGTTGTGCAAAATGGGGCATTATTGCAACAATCATATGAAAAATACTGCTTGATGTTCAATTCTATTGAAGGCAATAGAACCTAATATCAGCTGGGAATATATCAAGTGGCACATACGATGCTGCCCTTTTTACTCTACTGCCCAAGATACATGTTGAGCTCCCTATCTTTTCAGATGCTGCCTGATTCCAGCACTCGCTAGCTCTAAGTCAAAACAGCCATCGGCTGAAGTGCAGCTCCAACTAGAGTCAAGAGGCCAAAAGAAAGCAGCCCACTTGACTGGCACCTCATCCACCAGAACTCACTCACCCCAGCTTCTTCAACAGAACTTTCCAAATCCACAACCTCTACCATCTAGAAGGACAAGGGCGGCAGATACACGGAACACTGCCACCTGCAAGTTCCCCTCCAAGCCGCAAACCATCCTGACTTGGAACTATACTGGCATTCCTTCACTGTTGCTGGGTCAAAATCCCTGAAATTCTGTGGGAAAACCAACACCACATGGACTGTAGCGGTTTTAGAAGGCAGTTACCACCTTCTCAAGGGATTGGCAATAAATGCTGGCCTTGCCAACAACACTCACATCTTTGAACTAATAAAATAAAATCACTTGAGTTGAGAAGATTGCAAGCTGCCCAGTCCAGCTAAATTACGGGTTAAAAATAGTGCATGTGGCTTGCCGAGACTGGAGATCTGGATGTCACATGTCATGGCCATCGTCACATTTGCAGGTGGATCCATTTTACTGACCTTGAATTATTCTTGAGGAGCTCAGTGCCCTTACTCCACGAGAAGGTTGGCTTGGGAGCAGCCTTGGGATTGCACTCAATTAGCGCTTTGCCTCCCCTGGCACCCAACAGCTTCTTCCTTACAGGGTTCAGCCTAAAGTCTGGTGCTGAAGCTGAAGGAGAACACAGAACAAGAACAGAAAAACAGAGCCATTGTAAATGAAGAGAAAGCGTTTCCTTTACAAAACATGCCCTTTACCTTCTATCAATTTTACTTTCCCTCCGAATACCTTTGAGTTTATTTTTATTTTTAATCACAGGTAATGAGGGGAGTACAGACCAGAGAACACAGAGTAGCACTGCCCTGCTCTGTAAACTGAACATCAAGAACAGGAATAGATCATTCAGCCTCTCGGATCTGCTCAGCCATTAAATTAGATCACAGTTCATTTGTATCGTAACTTTACTTATCCACCTTAGCATTAAACTTTTACTCATACCAGCAAGACACACCTTGGCTGCAGTGTGTACCATGGACAGATGCACTGCAGAAATTCACCAAGTCTTATTCAACAGCACGCCCCAAACCCACGATCTCTACTGCACGGGAACACCACCATCTCTGATCCCCTCCAAACCACACACCATCCTGACCTGGTAATATATCGCCATTCCTTCACTGTCACTGGGTCAAATTCCTGGAACCAGCCCCCCACCCAACAGCACTGTTGGTGTACATTCATCACATAGACTCCAGCAGTTCAAGGCAGCCATTCACCACCACCTTCTCAAGGGCAATTAAGGATGGGCAACAAATTTGGCATTGCCAGAAATGCCCACATCCCGTGAACAAACAAAAAAAAGAATCTGCTTCCACCACCCTTTCAGACAGTGTATTCCAAGACATCACAACTTGCTGTGTTAAAAAATCACTCCACATCTCCCCTCTGACTCTTTTGATAATTATTTTACATTTGGATTTTCTGGTTACCAACTCTCCTGCCAGTGTAAATGGTTTCACTCTATCAAAAGCCATCATAGTTTTGAACGTCACTATTAAATCACCCCTTAAGCTTCTCTGCTCTGTGAGGAATAATCCCAGCTTCTCTAAGATCTCCACGTAACTGAAATCCTTCATCCCCGATATCATTTTGATAAATCATCTCTGCACCCTTTCCTAAGTCCATTCTAAAGTGCAGTGCCAAGAATTGACGACAATATTTCAATTGAGGCCTAACCAATGATTTATAAAGGTTTCACATAGCCTAATGAAAATTTTAAAAATGTGCTGCGTCCAGAATACCAACCCAAAACTTTCAACTCAGCATTGGAATATAAGGATCCGTGTTTGTTCTCCGTCACACACTGGTACATTCCGGAATCTTGCAGGATCAGTCGGGAAATGCGCAGCTCCCCTCTATTCACTCGGAATCGGGCCTACACACAGTTGAAACGAACACATAGCTGAAAAAAGGAACTTTTCAACATTTAATCTAAAACTTCATGGAGCTTTTGATTATTCTCAGCAACGCGCTGAAGAGCTTATCGTTCTCAAGGACCTGGAGAAGGAAAGAGGCAAGTATTTACACTTGTGAGAAAACCGAAATCGTTGAGTTACGTGCTTGGGACATTTTTCCAGACAAAGCAAGAGGAAAAGGACTTCTCTAGAACTGAAACAAAGATCAAGAAACATTAACACATCCTTTCTGTTCAGTAGCCAACATGACACAGACTGCGCAAGGGATTCAGGCATGTTCATTTCTCATCTTTCTACTGTGTACACGTGAGCATGCAGCTTTGAGAACCACGGGCAGGAATGCAAGCACAGCTTCGTACCCCATACACTACTTCCCCATTCCGGAACCATCTGTAGGTGGGCTGGGGTTTGCCTCCTGCTTCACAGTGCCAGGTGAGGTCACTGCCGATGTCCTGCATTGTGTCATTGATTGGCTGGATCCAGTAAGGGTGAGCTGGAAAGGGACAAAAGCGACAAGTTAGAATGAGGTACCTGCAGCATTGGATAATTTCACTTTCACTAAAATATATCAAATTGGAGGAGGAAAACAAAGGGTGGGCTTTTTCAGCTCCGCCCACTGCCGCGATGGTCCGGTCCCGCCGAAAGTCAATGAACTTTTGGCTGGGCCACCGACTCTCCCGGAGCGGGTCGGAACCAGAAAGTCCTGGCCCAGGAGTGACATCAAGTAAGACCTGTCAATGTATAAATGAATTTTCTGCTATTCCCATTTACATCTCTTCTGGTTCCATCTTTCATTTCTATATTTTCCCCATTATCACCTCCTTTGTCTTGTACATCATCATTTTTGTCATTTAGTGTCTGGTACCCTCCATCCCATCAGAGACCATCCCTCTGCACACCCTTCTTTTTTCCTGACTCTTAATACACTGTTAAATCTCCATCAGTTCTGCTCAGAGAGTATCACCCTGAAATGCTAACTCTGTTTATCTCTCTCCACAGCTACTGCCTGACCCAGTGAGTGTCTCCAGCACTTTCCGTCTTTATTTCAGATTTTCGGCATCTGCGGTATTTTGCTCTGTATAGATTAATTCTGCCTGGATTTTCATTTTGTTTTCTTAGATACCATGCAAGCAGAACACAAGCATTCGGTGTCAAAACACCCTTTCATCACTCAAGAGACAGCTGGGTGTTGCTAACACGGGCAACTGTGGGATGCTCAGCAAAGCAACCTTCCTCATCTGTACCCATCCTGCCTGATCTTCAACGTCTATCAATAAAGCTTCACCTTTATTTTCCATTAACTGGGAGCCAGGAACAGCAGTATTACTGGACATAGCCAGAAATTCTGTGAGCTGGGGGCAAAGACTTGGGTCCAAAATTTCTGCCAGAATTCCAGTGGCTAATCATGAGTGCTGCTGGGAAAATTTGCGGCAATGCTCTAACATGGTATTTACTGAATCCTGGGACCAACCAGATGAACCACTATGTTCCAATCTCTTGTCAACTTGTATTTGACGCTCGGGGATGGAAAATCAAGGGTCTAATGTTAGCTAATTGCTTGTTCAATTGGTGATTATTGCATTTGATAAAAGCACCAGATGTAAAGCTGGCACCCTGGTCAGCTGCCAGGGGGTGCTGCCTTCTTTCATCAGATGTGTTCCAACCACAGTGGGCTGCCGGCCTGCCAACTGAAAATCCCAGTCAGCAGCAGCAGAGGAGTCTTGGGGTAGGCCCATTAATAGGCTCAATTGGCCACTTGCAAGCAGGTGGCCATTTCACCCCCAAAATGACTCAGAGACAGGAACATGCTCACCTCCCATTGCCATCTCCATCAAGCTTGGGAAATTTGGCCCAGTTTGTCTCATTGGCGTCTTTTTAATTGGCATTTTTTTCCCCCCAAGCCTGTCCTCTTGTGCTTCAGTGTATCCCATATAACCCCTTTTTACAAAGATGCCTATCAAAAATTCTTGACCTCTTTTTGCCTTTGTCAGTCTCTCCCTTCCTATGCTGGTCGGGAGAGAGCTAGGAGTTAGATCCAATCTATTAGAGCAGTGAGGGTGATTAGGCCAGGACTAGGCTCATGGTTCCAACAGAGAGGAGTGGGGTTTCCGACACCCCTGCTTTGGGCAGGAATGAGCAATTGGTCTCTCAAATGCTGCTACTGGCAACACAGGGTAAGCAGTTGGTCTATGCATGCTTCATGCATGTCCTGACTATCATGTCTTGCAACCACAGATAGTTGTCCGAGCTCTGATGGAGCATAACAATTAATTGCTGGTTGTGAGGATGTCATAATCTGGGACAATGAAAATCACTTGGGCTCAGGGAGAAAGCATGAGTGAGAGAAAGTCAACGAGGGAGTGAGAGAGAAATTCAAAGTGGGGAGAGAAGGAGAGAGAGGGGAACACAAACTTGGGTGGGGGGTGCGGAGAGAGAGGAACACAAACTGGGAGAAAGACAGGGAGAAACACAAACTGGAGGCGAGAGAGAAACACGAACTGGAGGAGAGAGAGAAACACAAACTGGAGGAGAGAGAGAAACACAAACTGGGGGAGAGAGAGAAACACAAACTGGGGAAGAGAGAGAGAGAAACACAAACTGGGAGAGAGAGAAACACAAATTGGGGAAGAGAGAGAGAGAAACACAAACTGGGGGGAAAGAGGAACACAAACTGTTGGAGGGAGAGTAAAGAACACAAATTGGGGGGAGAGAGAAAGAAACACATACTGGGGGAGAGAGAGAAACAAAAACTGGAGGAGAGAGAGAAACACAAACTGGGGAAGAGAGAGAAACACAAACTGGGGGAGAGAGAGAAACACATACTGGGGGAGAGAGAGAAACACAAACTGGGAGAGAGAGAGAAACACAAACTGGGAGAGAGAGAAACACATACTGGGGAAGAGAGAGAGAGAAACACAAACTGGGGGGAAAGAGGAACACAAACTGTTGGAGGGAGAGTAAAGAACACAAATTGGGGGGAGAGAGAAAGAAACACATACTGGGGGAGAGAGAGAAACACAAACTGGAGGAGAGAGAGAAACACATACTGGGGGAGAGAGAGAAACACAAACTGGGAGAGAGAGAGAAACACAAACTGGGGAGAGAGAAAGAAACACATACTTGGGGGAGAGAGAAACACATACTGGGGAAGAGAGAGAGAGAAACACAAACTGGGGAAGAGAGAGAGAGAAACACAAACTGGGGGAGAGAGAAACACATACTGGGGGAGAGAGAGAAACACAAACTGGAGGAGAGAGAGAAACACAAACTGGGGAAGAGAGAGAGAGAAACACATACTGGGGGGGAGAGAGAAACACACACTGGGGGAGAGAGAGAAACACATACTGGGGGAGAGAGAGAAACAAAAACTGGAGGAGAGAGAGAAACACAAACTGGGGGAGAGAGAGAAAAACAAAATTAAGAAAAGAGAAAAACAGAAAATGAGGGAATGAGGAAGAGAGAGAAACGCAAATTGAAGGAAAAGGGTGAGACAAAAACACAAACTAGGGGAGGGAGAGAAACACAAAATCAGAGAGAAAGAGAACAACACAAACTGGGGGAGAAAGGGAGAGAGAGAAACACAAACTGGGGGAGAAAGGGAGGGAGAGAAACACAAACTGGGGGAGAAAGGGAGAGAGAGAAACACAAACTGGGGAGAAAGGGAGAGAGAGAGAAACACAAACTGGGGGAGAAAGGGAGAGAGAGAAACACAAACTGGGGGAGAAAGGGAGGGAGAGAAACACAAACTGGGGAGAAAGGGAGAGAGAGAAACACAAACTGGGGGAGAAAGGGAGAGAGAAAAACACAAACTGGGGGAGAAAGGGAGGGAGAGAAACACAAACTGGGGGAGAAAGGGAGGGAGAGAAACACAAACTGGGGTAGAGAGAGAAATCAACATAAGAAGCAGGCAGGAGTTCCTTTTCACCTGCAATGTGCATTGTTGTGTAATGTGGTTATTCTGGGTGTTTACAATGTGTTTTATTCTGGGAATTTTCAGGCAGTTTTTGTGCTTCTCTCTTGAACGGAACCTCAGTTCCCCGAATCAGGGATTCAGTCTTGGGCTGAAAACTCATAAAACTGCACAAAAACTCTATTACCAATGATGTTTTTGTTGAATTGGTTGATCCTGAAGAAACAGCAGAGAATAGTTTTTATTTAAATATTACTTATCCTTAGCTCTTACTGCACTTTTGTTTGTTTTCTTCGATTGATAAAGTATGTTTTACATTTCATTATGAAAGAAAAAGTCAAATATTTTATTCAGGGTCTGGTGACATATCAGCAGTTTCACATGATTAAACATCATGCCATCAAATGTTACATAATCAAACCTCCAGGAGTACATCAAACCAGAATTGGAAATCCTCGAGGGGACAGCAGCTTTGGCTGGGAGCCTGGCACGTAATTGCGCTCAGAGAACAGAGTAGCTCTCAAAATATAATGATAACTACCTCTTTATGTGTGGTTAATGTTGCAAGTTTGGGAGGATTTGGTGACTTTGGACTGATGGGCCCCAAAGCTCCCAAGCAATGGAGTTTCCCTCCCCGCAGCTAGGTCTATTATAGACTAATTGAAGAGAGACTGATTGCCACAATAAGTTAACAACTCCATTATCATTGTGCAAGGGAGGTGTCAGCTGTGGCTCAGTTCATAGCACCCTTGCCTTTGAATCAGAGGGTTGTGGGTTCATGTCCCACTCCCAGAAACCAAGAACTGTGATTGTACTCGAAAGAGTTGCAATCTGTGACTGTTGATAACTCGAAAGAGTTTCCTCCCTCTCTCCCCGCAACAAATGACCATACCCATTTCAATCATTGTGCAAGGGAGGTGTCAGCTGTGGCTCAGTTCATAGCACCCTTGCCTTTGAATCAGAGGGTTGTGGGTTCATGTCCCACTCCCGGAAACCAAGAACTGTGATTGTACTCAAAAGAGTTGCAATCTGTGACTGCTGATAACTCAAAAGAGTTTCATTGTGCAAGGGAGGTGTCAGCTGTGGCTCAGTTCATAGCACCCTCGCCTTTGAATCAGAGGGTTGTGGGTTCATGTCCCACTCCTGGAAACCAAGAACTGTGATTGTACTCGAAAAGAGTTGCAATCTGTGACTGTTGATAACTCAAAAGAGTATCATTGTGCAAGGGGGTTAACAGGATGGTAGAAGTACCAAGACATGGGTTCCTTTAACTACCCCAGCAACCTCGCTTACAGGTAACTCAATAAAGGGTACGAAAAAGGGAAGAGCAAAGAATTTTTAACAAGTGTTCTTATGCATTGCTGGAGGAGCCCAGTAATCACAATTGTCCTATGCTCCCTGATATCAGAATAGGCTGGGTCCAGGAGGAAATCTCCTCCATCAGCCCTCTGCTTCACGGATCTCCCAATTCTTTCAAAATTCTCCAACACACCTGAATAAAATGTCGGTGTTCCCAAATTCATATTCTCATTTACTAGTTATTATATGATAAATTAATAAAGAGAAATGGTTTCTACTGAAGGGTTGGTAAGAAGGGGGCCAGATTTAAGATAATTGGCAAAAGAACCACAGGGGAGATGAGGGGAATTTTTTTTTTTACACAGCAAGTTGTTTATGATCTGAAATTCATTGCCTTGAAGGGTGATGGAATAGTAACTTTCGAAAGGGAATTGGATAAATATTTGAAAAGGGAAAAAATATTGCAGGGCTATGGGGAAAGAGCAGGGGAGTGGGACTAATTGGATAGCTCTTCCAAAAAGATGGGACAGGCACAGTTGGCCGAATGGCCCCCTATAAGATCCTATGATTGAGGCCTCAGCCTCCACTGTGTGGTACGTGTACATCACGGTAGTTTTGAATGCTGTATTTGGATGCAGTGTCCCTAGAATGCTGTGTTATTTGATCCTATTCTGGCACGTTTCAGGAATCTGGATATATACAAAATACAGTTTTCTGCAAAACTGCAAAATTATGAAAGTGCACTTAATCACAAACACACATCTGAATCCACAATGATCTTTAAGTGAAGAGTTCTATTTCGGGCCAGCAATGCTTCCGCACTTTGCCAAGGATTAAATGCTAGAAAATGTTTGCTCCTGCTTCGTATAATACTTGTTAGGATTCCAAACTCTAATCCCTACACTGCTCTGCAGTGGGAGGCAGTTGATCTGCTGTTCAGTGGAAGACAATGCTGGCTCAATTAAAGCTCCTTAAAAACCACTTATCGAGCCCATCAAGCTTAAAGAAGTGTGTGAGTGCTTGAAGGAGAAGCGGAGGTTGATGTCAAATCAGATCTGAGAGCACTTTGTCATGTGAATGGAAATGATGCAGCGTGGGACACAAAAACCTAATTAAGTTACTCATTTAATATTTAACTCAACATCAAAGTGCCAAAATATAATTTTGGAAGGGAGCTTTTGACTCATCAAGCTAAGGGTGGTGGTTCTAAGGACTGGGACATGTCACCATTTCAGTGCTACTATCAAGCACTGCCAGGACTAATTAGCTTAACTGGTGCAGGGCAAGAGCTTTCCATTCTGCCCCAACAATGTGACTCAGTCCCAGGGTCATGGAAAAGGGCCATCATTTTACACGAAGCACCCAAAAAGAACATAAGAATGTGACTGATCTAGTCCGTTAGAGAGCAAGCTTCAAAGAACAGCTAAATAATTGTCAAAATCAGGTGTTTTAAGGGGGGTTTTATGGTTATAATTTTGATAAAGTAAACCCACAGCAATACTTTAAGATATACTAAAGCAGCAGGACAAGGGACACAGATTCAGGGTTGTAAAGGGTGAAAGTAGGACAGAAATGAGAAAGTGCTTCTTGACACAGAGTGTGATCAAGGGTTGATCATGTGTTGCCAGGAAGGGGAGTTGAAGGGAGTGAAAGAATGAGATCAGATGAGCTGAACCTATCATGAGCTGGGACTACGGCCTGAGGGAAATTTATGTCTCTGGTTTAAAGAATAAAGAACTAGCACAGCATTGAATCTAAAGATAGACAGAAATACGTCATAATGGCATCAACATCAATAAGCAAAACTCAGTAAACTGTGCCGTTTCTTCAGGTTTGCTGAATTTTTGCTATTGATGAGAAGATAGGAAGACAAACAGGAGGAACAAATTCCTGTACTATCTGCCCAGCCTGTGTACACCTTTTCAAAGAACTCCACAAGTGGGAGGTTTGTTCTACCAAAACCTATACCTCCAGCCTATCCTATCACACTGCCTTCTTGTGGACAGATGAACTAACCAACCTTGTGAACTCATCAGCAACTGCTCTGTGCGTTACTGGGAGCAGTAATACCTAAAGTTGCTTTCGCTCCAGGAAATTCATTTATGCGCAACAAATAAACTCAGTTGACACTGGAGGGTTTATTGGAAGTTAATATCGCAATAATCTCAAGCATAAGAATTGTCTTGGCAGCTCCGCCACACAGGAAGGTGCAGGTAAAAAAGGACTAGGGTCATCGACAGTTCAAAAAATACCATTCCTATATCTGACAAGCCCCTCAGTCACTAATTTCTCCAAGGTTTTCCAGCTCGCACCTTTGCCCACCTCTGGAGGTGCATACTTTAACATAGCTTGGGTAAAGCACCAGTGAGACAGCACTTTCTGTCCCTTCTAGCTTTATCCATAGACTTCAAAGGGTGAGTTATCTACTGACAGTAAAACAGTCTTCATTGGCCAGCTGACTGACAGCTGGGATGGTGGGTTATCTTATGAGGAAGGGTTGGACAGGCTGGGCCTGTGTCTATTGGAGTTTAGAAGAATGCGAGTTGATCTTATTGAAACATATAAGATCTGAGGGGACTTGAGAGGATGGATGCTGAAAGGATGTCTCCCTTGTGGAAGAGGCAGAACTAGGGGACAGTTTAAAAATAAGGGGTCTCCCATTTAAGACGGACATGAGAAGAATTTTTTTCTCTCAGAGGTTAGTGAATCTTTGGAACTCTCTTCCCCGGAGAGTGGTGGAGGGTCAATTAATATTGATTAGGTAGATTCTTGACTAACAAGGGAGTCGAAGGTTATCGGGGGTAGGCGGTATATGGGGTTGAGGCCACAATCAGATCAGCCATGATCTTATTGAATAGCAGAGCAGACTCGAGGGGCCGAATAGCCTACTCTGCCCCTAATTCGTATCTTCGCATGTGGAGGATACCCAGCTCAAGGGTGAGAATGAGAACTCAAAATAGTCAAATGGACATAAATTCAAAAGCCTTCAATTTTAAGGCTGTCCAAATGTGTGAAGAACACCAGAAGAAAATGTTTATTTGTATGAATCATCATGAAACTCAGAGAGAAAATTACTGACAGCTCATAACTAGCATCTTTCTGTCACTTCTATCCTCAATGTTCTTTGTTCAATTTCTGAGAAGCTTAGAATCCACTGATGAGTGAAAACAGCAAGAGGCAACTTGAAGAAAGGTCAATGAAAGAGCAGGCCTCTTTTTTCCTCCACCTTAATTGAATCTAAAATCCTCTGCTTTAGGCAATCAGGTAATTGCCTCTCAGAGATGCAAAGGTTTGATACTTTTTATTGGAGATAATGAACCTCGCCAAATGTCAATTTGTTTTGTTTTTGTTTTTCTCAATAAAGAGATGAATTCTTCTTAAAGCCACCTACCTCTTGTAAATGAGTGACACTGTTAGAATCATAGGGAACACCTTCCACGAATATTCTAGCTTTAATGCAAAGCCCTTTCAATTCAGGCCAACACTGACAATCTTGACAGACTTGCTTTTTATTGTTGTCGCCTTTCACAACCTCAGGATGTTCCAAAGTGCTTTACACCCAATGAAGTAATTTTGAAATGTTTTGAAAACTGTTTTGATGTAGGAAATGTAGAAGCCAACATACGCAAAGCATGTTCCCACAAATAACTTTCCGATATTGGCCAGGTAATCTGTTTTTAGGATGTTGACTGAGGGAATAAATACTGGTCAGGGCACCATAGGGAGAACACTCCTTCAAAAAGTGCCATAGGATCTTCTATGCCCATCTAAACAGGCTTTGGTTTAGTGTTTCATCCAAAAGATAGAATCAGTGTCAGTGCAGTACTCCTGCAGTGCTGCAGTGGACTGTTAGCCTAGATTAGTGCTCGGGGCAGAAGTCGAGAGCAGGAGTTGTGAGCGGGCGCCAGGGCAGATGGTAAATATTAACTCCCGGTCCTCAACAGCACAGCTTCAGTCAATCATCCGGCAGTTTACAGGAGGAGGCAGTAAGAGGCTGTCGTCAGTCACATGAACAAAAGATTGTCAGGTAGATCAGGGTGAGGTCGAGGCATGGCTTTGTAACACCAAGGGGAGAATTTTCCCTGATCGGGTCCGCGCCGCCATTTTACGTGGGTGGGCCAATTAAGGCCTGCCAAGCATGACGTGCACCCGGAAGCGCTGAGCGCTCCCTGTATGGGCTCGGGGTGGGGGGGTTCCCTGAGCCGGGGCCTGCGCTCTTTCACATATGCACGCGAAAAAGCTAAGGAATCTCTGTGCCTCAGAGAGATTAGTTTAAGTTTTAAAAATCTAAATAAAGAAAAGAAAAAATTTTAAGACATATTCCCTCATGTGACAGTGTCACATGAGCTGGGACATGCCAATGACTTTTTATACAAATTTTTATTCAATTTATAAACACTTCACAAAACCTCATCCCGCCCATGGGTGAAGTTCCATGAGAAATGGGAAGGCCGCCTGGGCTCTTCGCCTGCCCCCCCGCCAACCTTAAGGTTGGACGGGCAGCTCAGTTTATTAGTTTAACTAGTTTTTAAATGGTCTTACTAGGCCTTTGACAGTTTGGCGGGCACGCAGCTAACTCGGCAAGCAGGCCCCGCCCCCGCTCGCCGAGCCGAAAATTCTGGCCCAAGGGTTGGGTGGCGGGGTGGGGCGCATTAACTTCCTCTTTGGGCCTAGCAAAGCTCCGGTTCCTCCTGCCCCCCACAATGTATTTCATTTCTGGGCCTCTTCTGGCCCCCGATGACATCAGAGCCCAACTGCATATTTAAAGAACTACACCAGTTTCTGACAGTGTCTCAGGCCTGCTCTGCTGAACAGTTTAATATCAGAGCCTGCAGCATCAGAACGTGGCATCAACAGCTAAGTCCAACTGATGAGTTTAACAGCCCACCCACTGCCCAGTCAGCAGGGTTAAGATCACCTCTTCTTTAAACTATGTGGCGGGACAATAAAACAGGTCAAAAATTAAGGCTTTTCAGAAAGGTAATGAAATGGAAGCTGTGGTGTGACTGGTAGGGTGTTGTTAACTGATTCAAGGCTCACGATGTACATCTTAACTGACTGAGGCCATCATTAGGGAGCTGTCACAACGTGCCACACTAAGAGGCAGTAAGAGGAATTCTCCCACTCCTAATCTGGAAATCTAGCCCCTTATGGCTTAACAGTATCATTGAATCCTCGGGTTACCAACCCTCCTGCCGGTGAAAACAGTTTCTTCTTAAGTCTTTTCAAAGTGATCATAATTTTGAACACCTCTATTAAATCTCCCCTTCATCCTCTAAGGCCTTGGCATCCTTTTGATAGTGTGGTGTCTAGAAATAGACACAACGTACCAGTTAAAGCCCAATCAGTGACTTATAAAAGATGAGCATAGCTTTTTTTTGGAAGACCGGCCCCTTGATCTCAAACACAGAGCTAGGCTTGGCCAAGCAGAAGATGGGTTTTCCTTACCATGTACGGTGAGCCGTCCTTCAACACGGTCCCTTCCTTTGGAATTTCTCGCTTCACACACGTAAACCCCTTCATCCTCAGGCTGGATGTTTGTTAGCCTTAGGACTGAGTTGAAGTTGAGCAGCTCGGCACTGTTTGGTAACTTTCCCTCCAACTTCCACCACTGGATTTGCGGAAGTGGGCTGAAGGATGTCAGGGAGGGTCGGAGGGATGGAAAGAGAGAGAGAGAGAGAGAGAGAGAGAAGAGAGAAGGGGGGAGAGAGAGAGAGAGAGAGAGAGAGAACAGGTTTGTGCATGGCAGTGATAGATCAAATGTCAAGCCAAGAAAAGCCAAAGTCAAATGTACACTGTGTCAAACTAAGCTGACCATCGGAGATCTCGCCTAAAAATTAAATGCATGATGTACTGCTCAATTTATCGAGACCAATGCAGCTCCAGGGAGGGCTCTTGCTCTGGTAGCCCTTTACGCAGACCATTCTCCAGGATTAAGACGACAGTGTGAAAACACATTCCCAAAGCTCAGCTCTGTATAAGTGTAAGTGCTCCCAGGACAACTAGCATTTTAAAGAAAATATCCAACCGGGAAGTGCAGAGCCATGTAATGAAGCTATGTAATGAAGCCATGTAAACCACAATGTCGCTGGATCAATTTCTATATCGGCACTGGGTTAATCAATCTCAGCCAGGGTAGGAACTAGGCCTGTTTAATTAGCCTCAACAGCTCTGTGCTTGACTCACCTCTTGAATTTAGCTATTTTGTCCATGTTTGGACTAAAGCTGTAATGAGGTCAGGAGCTGAGTGGCCCTGGCAGAACCCAAACTGAGTGTCAGTGAGCAGGTTATTACTAAGCAAGTGCCACTTGACAGCACTGTTGATGGCCCCTTCCATCAATATACGGATGACTGAGAATAGGCTGATGGGGTGGTAACTGACCAGGTTGGATTTGTTCTACTTTTTGTGTACAGGACACACCTGGGATATTTTCCACATTGCTGGATAGATGCCAGTGTTGTAGCTGTACTGAAACAGCTTGGTTAGGGGTGCGGCTAGTTCTGGAGCACAAGTTGGGCTGTTGTCAGTATCCAGTACCTTCAGTCATTTCTTGATATCACGTGGAGTGAATCAAATTGGCTGAAGACTGGCATCTGTGATGCTGGGGACTTCTGGAGGAGGCCGAGATGGATCATCCACTCGGCACTTCTGGCTGAAGATGATTGCAAATACTCCAGCTTTGGCTTTTGCACCGATGTGCCGGGCTCCCCCATCATTGAGGATGGAGATAATTGTGGACCCTCCTCGTTCCGTCAGTTGTTTAATTGTCCGCCACCATTCACGACTGGGTGTGGCAGGACTGCAGAGCTTAGACCTAATCCCTTGGCTGGGGGATCACTTAGCCCTGTCTATCACTTGCTGCTTATGCTGTTTGGCACGCAAGTAGTCCTGTGATGTAGCTTCACCAAGTTGACACCTCATTTTTAGGTATACCTGGTGCTGCTCCTGACATGCCCTCCTGTACTCTTCATTGAATCAGGGTTGATACCCTGGCTTGATGGTAATGCTAGAGTGGGGGATATGCTGGGCCATGAGGTTACAGATTGTGTTCAAGTACAATTCTGCTGCTGCTGATGGTCCACAGCGCCTCATGGATGCTCAGTTTTGAGTTACTAGATCTGTTCAAAATCTATCCCATTTAGCACAGTGGTAGTGCCACAGAACACAATGGAGGGTATCTTCAATGTGAAGATGGGACTTCATCTCTATAAAGACTATGCGGTGGTCACTCCTACTGATACTGTCATGGACAGATGCATCTGCACCAGGCAGGTTAGTAAGGATGAGGTCAAGTATGTTATTCTCCCTTGCTGGTGTCCTCACCACCCACTGCAGACCCAGTCTAGCAGCTATATCCTTTAGGACTTGGCTAGCTATGTCTGTAGTGGTGCGATTGAGCCACTCTTCGTGATGGATATTGAAGTCTCCCACCCAGGGTACATTCTGTGCCCTTGCTACCCTCAGTGCTTCCTCAAAGTGGTGTTCAACATGGAGGAGCACTGATTCATCAGCTGAGGGGGGACTGAATGTGGTAATCAGCAGGAGGTTTCCTTGCCCATGTTTGACCTGATTCCATGAGACTTCATGGGGTCCAGAGTCAATGTTGAGGACTCACATGGTAACTCCCTCCCGACTGTTTACCACTGTGCTGCCACCCCTGGTGGGACAGGTCATACCCAGGGATAGTGATGGTGGCGTCTGGGACATGCTCTGTAAAGTATGATTCCGTGAGTCTGGCTATTGCTTGATATTCTGTGGGATAGCTCTCCCAATTTTGGCACAAGCCCCCAGGTGTTAGTAAGGAGGTTTTTGCAGGATTGACTGGACTGGGTTGTCTTTTCCAGTGCCTAGGTCGATGCCGGGTGACCTATCCAGTTTCATTCCTTTTAGATTTCATAGCAGTTTGATACAACTGAGTGGCTTGTTGGGCCATTTCAGAGGGCACTGGAAAGTCAACCACGTTGCTGTGGGTCTGGAGTCATATGTAGGCCAGGCCAGATAAGGACGGTAGATTTCCTTCTCGAAAGGTCATTACTGAACCTTCTCAGAGAAAGAAATCTGGAATTCTCTTCACAGAATGCTGTGGATGTTGAGTCAACTGGAATTTTAAAACTGAAATAGGTTATTTGATATTAGGCAAGGGTATTTCTGGATATGAACGTGGCACAAATCAGCCATGATCCAATTAAATGATGGAGTAGGTTCAAGGGACTGAATGGTCTACTTGTGTTCCCATCTAAACCTGATGCTTCATTAATACCTGCAAGTGAGAGAAGACTAGCAAGAGCAGATTGTGCTACCCTTCAAACTGTAGCTATCTTACTGCTCATACTTACTTTCCAAGTGCAAAGCATTCAAGAGTTAGATTATGGCCCATCAGGACTTGGGTGTCAGTGAACTTCACTCTGATGTCAGCAGGATATCTTCTCACTACACCTGAGATTTAAATCAGACAGTACGAGAAATGTTACTTGAGTTGCTTGTGACCATTCAGTCACAAGTGCTACGTGAGTAAGATGAACAACAGGACAAATCCACATAATTATGAAAACTCCCAGAGTGTTACATTGACTTCAGTTTCAATCACCATTTACTAGCAATTGCGACAAAAGGACTATTTGGCTCCCGGATGACATAGCAAGTTCAGCCTACCAGTACCTGAGATGCAACATTGGGAGGATTCCAGTTTCTATCCTCAGCCGGCACCCAATAGACTCGTCCCAATGGCAGCCTAGGTTGGCATGACAAAATTGACCACAGTGCCTACCAATTAGCAAGGGCAGTGAATAATGCAAATAACTGGCAGCGTCCCCCCTTCTGGCTGTCATTAGTGACTTGCACTGGAAGCTGCAATTCTGCCAGGTAGCTAGGATTTCTGTTGTATGGTGGTCGAGTTTTGCTATTAATGACAGAGTTGATATGCAGACACTTCTTGGGTGTTTTTTAAGACAACATAATATTTACACTGGGTAAGGAATTTACAAGTTCAGCCTTTCAGGTGGTTTCCTGGCAAGTGTGGAACGTCACAGCTCCACAACGTCAGATTCTTTGTCAGGAACCTCCTGTTCCGGAGTTAGACCATAAGACCATAAGACATAGGAGCAGAAATTAGACCATTTGGCCCATCGAGTCTGCTCCGCCATTCAATCATGGCTGATAAGTTTCTCAACCCCATTCTCCCGCCTTCTCCCCGTAACCTTTGATCCCCTTAGCAATCAAGAACCTATCTATCTCGGTCTTAAATATACTCAATGACCTGGCCTCCACAGCCTTCTGTGGTAATGAATTCCATAGATTCACCACTCTCTGGCTAAAGAAGTTTCTCCTCATCTCTGTTCTAAAAGGTCTTCCCTTTACTCTGAGGCTTTGCCCTCGGGTCCTAGTCTCTCCTACTAATGGAAACATCTTCCCCACGTTCACTCTATCCAGGCCTTTCAGTATTCTGTAAGTTTCAATCAGATCCCCCCTCATCCTTCTAAACTCCATCGAGTATAGACCCAGAGTCCTCAAACGTTCCTCATATGTTAAGCCTTTCATTCCTGGGATTATTCTCCTGAACCTCCTCTCGACCCTCTCCAGGGCCAGCACATCCTTCCTGAGATACGGGGCCCAAAATTGCTCACAATATTCTAAATGTGGTCTGACCAGAGCCTTATAAAGCCTCAGCAGCACATCCCTGCTTTTATATTCTAGTCCTCTCGAAATAAATGCCAACATTGCATTTGCCTTCCTAACTACCGACTCAACCTGCAAGTTAACCTTAAGAGAATCCTGGACTAGGACTCCCAAGTCCCTTTGCACTCCAGATTTCTGAATTCTCTCCCCATTTAGAAAATAGTCTATGCCTCTATTCTTCCTACCAAAGTGCATGACCTCACACTTCCCCACGTTGTATTCCATCTGCCACTTCTTTGCCCATTCTCCTAACCTGTCCAAATCCTTCTGCAGCCTCCCCACCTCCTCAATACTACCTGTCCCTCCGCCTATCTTTGTATCATCTGCAAACTTAGCCAGGATGCCCTCAGTTCCTTCATCTAGGTCATTAATGTATAAAGTGAAAAGTTGTGGTCCCAACACTGACCCCTGCGGAACTCCACTAGTCACCGGCTGCCATCCTGAGAAGGACCCCCTTATCCTTCTCCTTATCCACTCTCTGCCTCCTGCCAGACAGCCAATCTTCTATCCATGCTAGTACCTTGCCTCTAACACCATGGGCTCTTATCTTACTGAGCAGCCTCCTGTGCGGCACCTTGTCAAAGGCCTTCTGGAAGTCCAAGTAGATAACATACATTGGCTCTCCTTTGTCTAACCTGCTTGTTACCTCCTTAAAGAATTCTAACAGATTTGTCAGGCATGACCTCCCCTTGATGAAACCATGCTGACTTTGCCCGATTTTATCATGCACTTCCAAGTATTCTGAAATCTCATCCTTAATAATGGACTCTAAAATCTTACCAACGACCGAGGTCAGGCTAATCGGCCTGTAATTTCCCGTCTTTTGCCTCACTCCCTTCTTAAACAGGGGGGTTACATTAGCGATTTTCCAGTCCTCTGGGACCCTTCCTGACTCCAGTGATTCCTGAAAGATCACCACTAACACCTCCACTATCTCTTCAGCTATCTCCTTCAGAACTCTGGGGTGTAATCCATCTGGTCCAGGTGATTTATCCACCTTCAGACCTTTCAGTTTTCCTAGCACCTTCTCCTTGATAATGGCCACCATACTCACCTCTGCCCCCCGACTCTCTTGAACTTTGGGGATGTTACTTGTGTCTTCCACTGTGAAGACTGACGTAAAGTACCTATTCAGTTCCTCCGCCATTTCTTTGTTCCCCACTACTACTTCTCCAGCGTCATTTTCCAGCGGCCCAATGTCCACTTTTGCCTCTTTCTTACCCTTTATATAATCTAAAAAAACTCTTGCAATCTTCTTTTATATTACTGGCTAGTTTACCCTCATATATAATCTTCTCCCTCTTTATTTCTTTTTTAGTTGTCCTCTGTTGGTGTTTGTAGGCTTCCCAATCCCCTGGTTTCCCACTGCTCTTCGCTGCATTGTATGCTTTCTCTTTAGCTTTTATGCTGTCCCTGGCTTCCCTTGTCAGCCATGGTTGCCTCGTCCTCCCTTTAGTATGCTTCTTCTTCCTAGGGATGAATTTTTGCTGTGTCTCCCAAGTTACTCCCAGAAACTCCTGCCATTGCTGTTCCACTGTCTTTCCTGCTAGGGTCATCTCCCAGTCACTTCTGGCCAGCTCCTCCCTCATGCCTCTGTAGATGCCTTTATTCAACTGTAATACCGTTACATCTGATTCCAGCTTTTTCCTCTCAAATTGCAGGGTAAATTCTATCATATTATGGTCACTTCCTCCTAAGGGTTCCTTCACCTTAAGCTCCCTTATCAAATCTGCCTCATTACACATCACTAAATCTAGAATTGCCTGTTCCCTAGTGGGCTCCACCACAAGCTGCTCCAAAAAGCCATCTCGTAGACATTCCACAAATTCCTGAGTTGCCTGAACATCAGCTGCTTCAGTGGGCACCTGAAAATCTGTATCCCCAACTCTTACAGGAACATCAGACATGTCAGTCCTACATTGAGTATCCTCAACAGGAAACGCAGACCCAGTCATGATCACTGGTAGAACCAAATCTTGATGATTTATCTCTCTCTTACTTAAATTATCCACATGTTTATGGATGATCTGGCCTTCCAACTCCATGTGGTAAGATAGAGGTCCAGTCACCGCACTTATTTCACCCAGTAACCACTTTGGCCCTTCCCCAAAGTTTTTCACGCATACCGGCTCTCCCAAGGTAATTTTCCTCTCACCAGTCGTGTCTAGTTTTCTGGCTTCCCTGACTCTTTTCCACCTTCCCCTCTAAATTCGGCGTCATTAAGCTCAGTCTCATCCTGAGACGGTGTTTCAAAAATAACTGCAGGTGTGACACCTGTTGTTGTGTGAGGGGTAGTCCTGTAATGAAAAAGAAAGCGTGCTGGCTTGGTTGCCATGGAATCGCCAGTTAGCTTTTTCATGCCTGCTTTGAACATTTGAACTGCCCTTTCGGCCAGTCCGTTTGAGGAAGGGTGGTACGATGCAGTTTTCACATGAGTGATACCGTTGAGGCTGATAAACCGTTGAAACTCAGCACTCATAAATGCTGTACTGTTATCGGAAACGATTACTTCTGGTAGTCCATGAATGGCAAAACTCTGACATAGTTTCTCAATCGTAGCGGCCAACGGTGACTTCACCTCATATATGTTCAACCATTTTAAATGGGCATCGACAATGAGCAGAAACATTGTTCCCAGGAAAGGCCCAACGTAGTCAATGTGTAACCGCACTCAGGATCTACCTGCCCATTCCCATGGGTTTAATGAAGCTGTCACTGGCAACTTTTACAGTTGCTGACATTGCACACAGTGCTTTATGAAACTTTCTATTTTGCTATCCATCCCAGGCCACCATAGATAGCTGCGTGCTATGGTCTTCATTCGGGAAATTCCTGGATGGACACTGGGTAGTTCAATTAAAAGTGGTTCCCTTCCCTTTGGAGGAACTATCACTTGTGCTCCCCACAATAAGGTGCCATCCTGACTGGTTATTTCATGTCTTCTGTTGTATTACAATTTCATTTCAGATACGGGCTCCTGTGACCAACCATGTAGCACTTGTTCTGGTACTTGAGATAGGATTGGGTCCCGACTTGTCCAATCTCTGATCTGTTGAGCACATACCAGCGAGGAATCTAAGAAATTTAACAGTAAAACAAGTTCCTGTGGAACTGGGACGTGCTCATCATTTTCTTGTAAAGGCAAATGACTAAGGGCATCGGTATTTGTGATTTGATTGCCAGGCCTATGTACGAATGTATATATTGTTTGCTGCCAGAATTAAAGCCCATCATTGTATTCTTGCTGAGGCTATGGGTGGTATAGCCTTGTCCTCACTAAACATCCCTAGCAAAGGTTTGTGGTCTGAAAGGATTGTAAAATGGCGTCCGTGTACATACTGGTGAAATTTCTTGACACCAAAGATGATGGACAGGCCTCTTTCTACCTGCTAGTATCCCTTTTCCGCTGTGGTGAGCGTTCTTGATATGTAACCTATTGGCTGTTCCATTTCATCATCCATCCAATGAGAGAGCACTGCTCCCACTCCGTAGGGTGATGGGTCACCTGTCAACACCAATTCTTTCGTCTGGTCATAATCCACTAATAGATTGGACGAGTGCAACAATTGTTTCACCTTTATGAAAGCTTCTTTCTGGGGCGCCTCCCAAGATCAACGTTGGTTCTTTTTGAGTAGAGAATGCAGGGGGGGACAGCCCATAGACAAATTGAGTAAGAATCGCCTATAATAGTTGATCATTTCTAGGAATGATTTGAGCTCTGAGGCGTTCTTTGGTGCAGGTGCCTCTCTTATTGCTCTCACTTTCTCCTCAATCGGGTGGAGGCCCTGTGAATCTACCCGGTGACCCAAATAGATTATCTCCCTCACTTGTAACGTGCACTTTTCTGTTTGTAAATGCACTCCAGCCTGCAAGAAACGTTTTAAGGCTTCTTCTAAGTTTGCCAAATGCTCTTTTTCAGTGAATCCTGTCACCAATACATCGTCTAAAAAGACTATAACCTGGGGCAGTCCCTGCAGTAAGCTTTCCATTGTTCTCTGAAAGATGGCACATGTGGAAGAGACACCGAAAGGCAATCATGTACATTGGTACAACCCTTTGTGGGTATTAATTGTGATAAATTCCCAGGAGGCATTAATCAACTCTAATTATTGATAAGCATGACTCAGGTCAAGTTTTGTATACATTTTCCCTCCAGCCGGCTTGGCATACTAGTCTTCGATTTTTGGACTGGGGTGCCTGTCTGGCTTAGCGACTTTATTAACCCTCAGTTTGTAGCCTCCACAAATTCAGACGCTTTGGTTGTGTTTAAGGATGGGGACTATGGGTGCTGCCCATCCTGAGAACTGAACAGGAAACGCCCAGTTTCTCTAGTTTGTTCAGTTCAATGTCCACTTTTTCTCGCAGGACATACAGCACCGGTCTCGCCTTCATGAAGCGAGGAGTTCCTTCCGGATCCACATGAATCTTGGCCTGTAGGCCCTGGATTTTCCCTAGTTCGTCCTTAAAGACTGTGGTGTACTTTCTAAGTAGCTCTGGTAGCCCACTTGGTCTCAACTGGAAAATTTCAGCCCTTTCTAACTTAATCTCCTTTAACCAATTTTGTCCCAGGAGGCTTGGCCCTTCACCTGCTACCACCATCAAGGTAGCTTTGCCGATTGGCTACCATAATGGACGGTTACTCTGCTTATGCTTTTTACTTGAATGTCTTCACCCGTATATGTTTTTAGCTTGGCAGCTGTTTCTTCTAAACTTAATTGATGTTCACCATTATTCAAATATCTGAAGGTATGTTTCCCCGATTACTGTAGTGGAAGCTCCCATGTCCACTTCCATTTTAACAGGTTTGCCATTTACTTTCATTGTGACAAATATTGGGTCTGTCTTTCCAACTTTCAGATTAAACAACGAGTAACTTCTTGAATTTGGTGCTTCAGGCTCTTCTACATTGCAGATTTCATGGGAAAACTGGGAAAATGAAGAACTTCAATATTCTGCTAGTGAGACTCCTTCTTCAATCTCCAGCAAGCAAGATCTGATAAACTTGTGTGGCACTCTGAGCCAGGAGTCCATGTCCAAAGTTAGGAAATTTCACATTACATAGAATTTATGGCACAGAAAGAAGTCATTGGCCCAACCAGTGGACGTTTATGCTCAACTCAAGCTTCGTCACATCTTTCATTGTCTAAATCTACCATCGTGACCCTCTGTTCCCTTCTCCCCAATGTGCTTTTCGAATTTCCCCTTAAGTGCATCTATACCATTCATTTCAACCACTCCCTATAATAGCGGGTTCCACATTCTCATCACTCTTTGGGTAAAGAAGTTTCTTCGGAATGCCTTACTGAATTTCTTGGTGACTATCTTATAAAGACACACACACACACATAAATATAATATATACATAGATATAAAAATGTATTATATTTATGCACTCACAAATCATTGCAACATGCAAAATTCTGCCTCGTGACTGTAAATTCCTGCAGTCAAAAACAAAACTCATAGGCTCTGTTCTAAACCATACGCTTTAAGGAGTGGTTTCCATATTGGGCTCAAAATTTCTTTTCACTGATGGCCTGAAATAAACCCCATCCGGACACTTGAATTTTTCTTTCTACCCCCTTGAAAAGCGAAGCAATTCGGAGAGAAGTGTTTATAAAAATGAGAGTTCTCACCGTCAGTCTGAGGGATGAGTGGGATGTACTTGCTGAAAACGCTTTTGGAGATGGATGGGCTTGTGACAATGCAGGAATAGTTGCCTATGTCGGCCTCTTCCACTTTCGCAATGTACAGATTCCCGGTCGTTTGAGAAACAAAACGCCGCCTGCCGGACATGATGAACTTGGGGAACTCGTTCAGTAGCCAGCGATAGGTGAGGTCATCTGCAGGGAAACAAAACATTCCCTGTAGTTAGCCCAGGGCTTGGTGAAGAATATCCCAGTTAAAGCACTCTGAGAAAAAAACAGCTCTAGAAACAGTTTTACAAAGGGTTGTGCTGCTGAATGTCTGCGCTGAATTGAACACTACTCGAGTCTAACATCGGCTTCAGGTTTAGCCAGTTCATGTAAAGCAAGGGTTTGGTTCAGGTTACATTTTCCTACACTGCATTCCACAATGAGGTGCATTCTAAATGGGGCATCAACGCAATTACATTTTTGCAAGGAGTAGTAATTGGAAGAAATCTTTCCATTAGAAAAAGAAAGACCTCCAATCATAGAAACATAGAAACGAGGAGCAGGAGTAGGCCATTCAGCCCTTCGAGTCCAACTCAATAGCCTGCTCCTGCTTTCTCCCCATGCCCTTTGATCCCTTTCGCCCCAAGAACTATATCTAACTCCTTCTTGAAAACATAAAATGTTTTGGCCTCAACTACTCTCTGTGGTAACAAATTCCACAGGCTCACCGCTCTCTGGGTGAAGAAATTTCTCCTCATCTCAGTCCTAAATGGTCTACCCCATATCCTCAGACTGTGACCCCTGGTTCTGGATTCCCCCACCATCGGGAACATCCTTCCTGCATCCACCCTATCTAGTCCTGGTAAAATTTTATAGGTTTCTATGAGATCCCCCCTCATTCTTCTGAACTCCAGCGAATATAATCCTAATTGACTCAACCTCTCCTCATATGTCAGTCCCGCCATCCCAGGAATCAGTCTGGTAAACCTTCGCTGTAGTCCCTCTATAGCAAGTACATCCTTCCTTAGATGAGGAGACCAAAACTGCACACAATATTCCAGGTTTAGTCTCAGCAAGGCCCTGTATAAGTGCAGCAAGACATTCCTGCTCCTGTACTCGAATCCTCACTATGAAGACCAACATACCATTTGCCTTCTTTACCACCTACTGCACCTGCATGCTTACCTTCAGCGACTGGTGTACGAGGACACCCAGGTCTCGGTGCACATTCCTCGCTCTCAATTTATAGCCATTCAGATAATAATCTGCCTTCCTATTTTTGCTACCAAAGTGGATAACCTCACATTTATCCACATTATACTGCATCTGCCATGCATTTGCCCACTCACTCAGCTTGTCCAAATCACCCTGAAGCATCTCTGCATCCTCCTCACAGCTCACCCTCCCACCTAGCTTTGTATCATCTGCAAATTTGGAGATATTACATTTTGTTCCCTCATATTGCATCTTTGGTGACCTTATGAAGTCCCAAGAATTTTACAGCCAAGTACCCACTTTGTAGTAACCGTGGCTCATTTGTGCATGAATTGGCTGCAATTTTTCCTACATGCAACACAGACTACACCTCAGAAGTAGTTCATTGGCCATAAAGTGCTTCTGAAGTTGTGAAAGGTGCTATATAAATCCAAGTTTTTTTTTGTGCAAGTGCAGTAGTTTCACTTATGAGGATTGAAATCCCCATGACTCATGAGCAGATATACCATTTCTGGCCTGTATTGGGAGTGTCAAAATGATCGTGATTGAGGAAAGGTAATTCCATTCCCTTTCTCACATCCTGACTGGTGAGACCCCCATTCTAGGGAGCAAAATGACCATCTAACTCACTATGTAACACAGCCCCATTTAAACACCTGATAAGAACAGAAAATACTATGAAACTATGACACATCAGTCAGCAGCTAGAAAATAAAAGTCAAAAACTTATGCTCCAGCAATGTCCCAGCTGAAAAGTTAACCCACTGTTCCCTTTCAGGTGAGTTGAACTTTGTTTTCTGTGCTGAGGTTAAGTCCAAAGGAAGGTGAATGCTGAATGGGACAGACTGGGACAGGAAAGTATTGTTCAATGTGTAGACTTGGAAGCCAGATGTATGGGCTCCTTCGAACAGGGGCTAACAACCAAATCACGATCGCTTCATTTTAATTGTGTCTTGTGTCACAAGCATTCAAACAACTTTCAGTTTCATTCACTTTCATTATTTATACATTAGCGCATTTTTTATGTGATCCATAAAACCAATTTTGCTATTTCCTCACATTGCTCAAATGGGGAGTTCAAAGTTCATTGTATTCAGGCAGTGGCTTAAATTGTAAATATACATCGTTAATACACCATAAAATATGCTCATCTGTAATGTATTCTAACTGCTCCAAATAGAACACACTTCCTGTAAGCATGACACTCACTTCCTGTCACATTGCAGTACATCCTCTGAGGCACCAAGTGCAATGGTGTGGAAGATCAGCCATGATATCTGAAAGTCATGTGGGCCGTTATGCACCTCGTGTGAATTTTCACACTTACTTCATATAACTTTCCCCATGATACATTGTTGATCAATAATCATGAGCAATACCAAAGGCACATCCGCTGGTACCATAAATAAATGCTGTGAGTAGTGGGCAAAAACAAAACTTCAGATTTGCTCGATTCACCCATTCCTTTAACTCCCAAATTTTTAGGATTGGAGAGCATTTTAAAAATCAGGAATCCTGTTCCTGAGCGAGTCAGCAGGACAAGATGAAAATTCACCCACCAAAACCAGGGCAGTTGAGAAGTGCCCTGGATGTATTCTACAGTGAGAGGAGCTGGTCATCAGGTGTCCACATCATCTTGCGTGTTCGTGCCAGGCTATTTAAGTTGGGAATGATTATTTTGGAGTTTGCCATTGGAAAGTGGCAGGTGGGGGTTAGGGTTAGGGTTAGGGTTCTGTCCAGCTCTCTCACTTCTGTTCTTATTTTGAATTACACAAATTATTGGTTAATGAGACTTCATGAAGAAAACTAGGAACAGTCCTACGTTAAGGCTAAGTAACAGAATCCTCAGTGTATATACCATTGATAGAGAATCTAAGTTCAGTCCATTGAAAATCAATTACCTTAGGAAGCCAGTAAGGGGAAAATTATGCATTACACAGTAGGAAATTGGAAATGAGGGTATAGACAAAGGAAAGAGGCAAAGAAAGTATCCAATATGAGAAAGATCTGTGGATACCTGATAGTGCCCTCCCCATGGGACAGGTGAGAATACCCCTATGAAGAGTTCAGCAGAGTTCCAGGGCGTAATGCTGAATGTTTATTGGTATCGTGGATAGGATGCAACAGGAATCAAGAGGAGGAGAGAAGTGAACACACTAATCGAGACAGAATGTGAATGAGAGAGCACCGTGAGGAACTATTCATAGACTTCATTTGGGGCTTAAAAGGCAGAGGAGAACATCTCGGCGTTGCGTGATACTGTAAGACAGATGGGTTCTAAGTTGTCATACTTGCTGTCTCATTCATTAAGCACATGCGGTCAGCCCTAATTCTGGGTTCTTGGCATCTTTCAGCAAAATTAATGCACCATCCATGAATGGCTAGTTTTCGTATTCTCTGACCCTCTGCTAAAAGCCCAGCCTGTGTGGCATTTGTAGGACATTGAGCGTCTTTTCCAGTCGTCATCCTTGGCCATTTCCAGCAGATTTGGTAAAATATTGACACAGCCGTCCGTGTCAAATGTTATTCATGAATCAGAAGAGATGTGAAATCCCTTGGATGGTTCCAGATTGCTGCCCATGTAGTGACTGTCAGCGGCCACAAGGTGGTGAGAGATGTGCACTGTACAAAAGCTTTTCTCACTGATACAACCAACATTAAATGAAGTAAGGAGAGCTGAAGGATCTTCAGGGAATTAGCTTATCTCTGCTCCATTCCACTGCCAGCAGGTTTAATTCAGATGTCGGCAGCTGCTTTTCCACATGTTGTGAATAAGTGTTCATCTGAAATGCAGCTTCCAATCTCTTGTTCATTGACAGCGCCAAAGAGTTTAAAAAGGGAAGCTGCACTCATTCACTTTTAATCCAGTATCCAAGGATAAAGATGCAGAGTCCACAGACCTGTTGTTCCTGATGTTTGACAAACTCTAGGTAAATCCCAGCTCTTTGTTACAGGTCAGTTGGTCAGGGAAGATAATCTGGTACCAGAAGGGAAAGTGAGCGATTCACTCCGAGGAGACTGAAGATGGAGGACATCAAAGGAAACACATGACCTCATCAGCTAGCACATGAAAGAGGGATCTCAGTTGGTTGAGTGCCAGCGATGCACAGCTTGATTGCCAGCAGGCTTCATGCCGCCTTTCATCTTTAAGACATTAATAACTTGAGTGTTGTCCCTCAGGACATGGGCAGAATGCAAGAGTCTGCAGGGAGGGAGCAGTGAATGTCAGCCTGTTGCTGCATCTCCTTGTGCCAAAAGAGACTGGCCTCCACAGCTAATCTGTCTATCCGTCTCCTTCCTCTCCCTCAATATTCCCCTCCTGATTCCCTCCCATTCAATAATTTCTTAATGTAGTCCATGCGGCCTAGTATTCACGACTGAGATGGGGGTGGTCGGGGGGGGCGAGGCAGAAATGGCAAGTTCACACTGGTGCAGGCCTAAGCTTTATTTGTGGGACATAGAAGAGCACTCCTCCTCCTCCTCCAACACCCACAAGGAAAGTTCAAAAAAACCTATTTGAACTTCTCCTGGCTTGGATCCTCACTCCCACCGACTGCGAAATCTCACTCAGGCCGTTGAGTTAAAATGGCAGTTGAATCCCGATGGTGTCACCATGACCTGACACCCGTGTGTCAAACAGACTCTAGCCAGCATTGGATGTATGTTCCTGCCTCCTGCTTTAATGAGCAGGTTAATACTGGGAATGGTCAGCTCAAGGGCTATTTTAACTGCCCCCACCCCTCCCACCGCCCTGGTATTATGAAAAGTGTGAGCAGGTAGGAGACATTTCCGAAGGCAGAGGATTGCTGAAACATGGTTTTCGTGAAATATGGAGAGTAAGGGCAGCGTCCGAGAGCAGCAGGGATAGAAGGAGCAGAGGTCTGATACACAGCAACAAAAGGACCAGAGGCACAGAGCAGTGGGGATAAAAGGGATAGAGGCCTGAGAGCAGAGCGAGAACAGGACCAGAGGCAGAGAGCAGTGGGGATAAAAGGGATAGATGCCTGAGAGCAGAGTGAGAACAGGACCAAAGGCTGAAAGCAGTGGGGATAAAAGGGATAGAGGCCTGAGAGCAGAGCGAGAACAGGACCAGAGGCAGAGAGCAGTGGGGATAAAAGGGGTGGGAGTGGAGTCTGAAAGCACAGCGACAGCAGGACCAGAGGCTGAAAGCAGTGGAGATAAAAGGGCTGGAGGTCTGAGAGTGAGCGACAACAGGACCAGAGTCCAAGATCAGTGGAGATAAAAGGAGTGGAGGTCCGAGAGCACAACGATAGCGGGATCAGCAGCAGAGAGCAGTAGGGATAAAAGTGGCGGTGGTCTGAGAGCAGAGAGACAGCAGCAGCACCAGAGGCTGAAAGCAGTGGGGATAAAAGGCATGGAAGTGGAGGAAGAGAGTGAAGAACATTGCGAGTAGTATCACAGGCAGCAGGTAGATGACCAGGTGGTGAGTATTTTCTTTTTTTGCTCTTTAAGCTAGGAAAGTGGTTTAAACTAGAAGCTGGGAAAATATAATGATTACTTTAGTAAATTAATAATCTAAAACTAGTTAAATCAGATGAAGCAATTAGTTATAAAACTAAAATAGAGTCTATGAAAGTGTTATCTAATTAAATAGGTAAGACAGGGTTGGCAGGGCAGATATGTGTTGTAACTGCAGCATGTGGGAGTTGGTGGAGACCAGCAAGATTCTGAGCAACCACATCTGCAAGAAGTGTCTGCAGCTCAAGGAACTTTACTTCAGAGCTGGTGACATGATGATGCATCAGGAAGAGACATACCTGGACACTTTGATTCAGGAGGTATGCACAACCCTTAGGTAAGACAGTGGTGTAAGTTTGGTCAGGGAGAGGAGGCATGACTACGAGTAGAGCAGCTATGGGGGCCCAGGGTGTAGAAGCCTCAGTATATTCCTAGCTGAATAGTTGAGAACAAAGACTGCAGGAAGGGTAGGGAAACTGATCATACCAAAGGAGGTCATTCAAATTGGGGGAAGTAAAAGGGAATGTGGAAGTGGCAGGGGATAGCATGGTGAAGAGGATATATACTGTTCTCTGCAGCCACAATCAGGAGTCCTGATAGTTCTGTTGCCTCCCCAGTGCTGGGGTTAAGGGTATATCCTCATAGTGCCAGGGTTAAGGATATATCCTCGCAGGATTTTGACCCAGTGACAGTGAAGGCACAGGGCGATACAGTTCCAAGTCAAGATGGTGTGTGGCTTGAAGGGGTGCTTTCAGGTGGTGTTCTCATGCATTTGTTGCCCTTATCCTTTTTAGGTGGTAGAGGTTGCAGGTTTGGGAGGTGCCTTGCCAGTTTGCTGCATTGCATCTTGTAGATGGTGCTCACTGCTGCCACTGAATGCTGGTGGTGAAGGGAGTGAATGTTTAAGTGGGTGAATTTGTCGAATGCTTTTGCAACAGATTCCTGGAACATTATGCTATGGAACCAACTAAGGATAAAGCTGTTTTAGATCTAGCACTGTACAATGAGACAGGTTTAATTAGTAATCTCATAGTAAAAGACCTTCTGGGAAAAAGCGATCATAATGCAATTGAATTTCCAAATTAACTTTGAATGGACATACTTCAGTCCCAAACAAGAATCTTGCACTGAAACAAAGCCAATTACATGGGTATGAGGAGAGAGTTGGCTAAGGATGATTGGGTAAATAAACTAAAGGATATGGGTGTTAAGTAAGCAGTGGGAAACGTTTAAAGAAACAATTCAAAATGTTCATCAAAAACGTATTCCATTAAAAACGAAAAGCTCAGCAAGAAATAGTCATAAGAACAACAGGAACCAGAGTAATATATTATGCCCATCGAACCTGCTCTGCCATTCAATGAGATCATGGCTGATCTGACGGTGGCTTTAACTCCACTTTCCTGCCTGCCTCCCAACAAGCCTAGATTTCCTTGTAGATCAAAAATGTGTCCAACTCAGCCTTAAATATATTCAATGACCCAGCCTCCACTGCTCTCTGGGGAAGAGAATTCTCTGAGAGAACAAATTCTACTCATCTCTGTCTTAAATGGGAGACCCCTTATTTTTAAACAGTGTCCCCTCGTTCGACATTCCCCCACAAGGAGAACTATCCTCTCAGCGTCCAAAAATAGATTTGTGGCTTACAAGGGAAATTAAGGACACTATTAGATTAAAAGAAGAGGCTTATGATATTGCAACAAAAAAAAAGTAGTAAGCTTGAGGATTGGGAGCGTTTTATAAACCAGCAAGGGGTGATCAAAATGTTGATAAAGGGAAGAAAAATCTAGATGAAGGAACTGAGGGCATCCTGGCTAAGTTTGCAGATGATACAAAGATAGGTGGAGGGACAGGTAGTATTGAGGAGGCGGGGAGGCTGCAGAAGGATTTGGACAGGTTAGGAGAATGGGCAAAGATGTGGCAGATGGAATACAACGTGGGCAAGTGTAAGGTCATGCACTTTGGTAGGAAGAAGAGGCATAGACTATTTTCTAAATGGGGAGAGAATTCAGAAACCTGGAGTGCAAAGGGTCTTGGGAGTCCTAGTCCAGGATTCTCATAAGGTTAACTTGCAGGTTGAGTCAGTAGTTAGGAAGGCAAATGCAATGTTGGCATTTATTTCGAGAGGACTAGAATATAAAAGCAGGGATGTGCTGCTGAGGCTTCATAAGGCTCTGGTCAGACCACATTTAGAATATTGTGAGCAATTTTGGGCCCCGTATCTCAGGAAGGATGTTCTGGTCCTGGAGAGGGTCGAGAGGAGGTTCACGAGAATGATCCCAGGAATGAAAGGCTTAACATATGAGGAACGTTTGAGGACTCTGGGTCTATACTTGATGGAGTTTAGAAGGATGAGGGGGGATCTGATTGAAACTTACAGAATACTGAAAGGCCTGGATAGAGTGGATGTGGGGAAGATGTTTCCATTAGTAGGAGAGACTAGGACCCGAGGGCACAGCCTCAGAGTAAAGGGAAGACCTTTTAGAACAGAGATAAGGAGAAATTTCTTTAGCCAGAGAGTGGTGAATCTATGGAATTCATTGCCACAGAAGGCTGTGGAGGCCAGGTCATTGAGTGTATTTAAGACCGAGATAGATAGGTTCTTGATTGCTAAGGGGATCAAAGGTTACGGGGAGAAGGCGGGACAATGGGGTTGAGAAACTTATCAGCCATGATTGAATGGCGGAGCAGACTCGATGGGCCGAATGGCCTAATTTCTGCTCCTATGTCTTATGGTCTCTTATGGTCTAAAATAGAAAGAGTGTAAACTAGCCAGGAATTTAAAAGCAAATTATAAGAGCTTTTACAAATATATAAATAGGAGGAGGGTAGCTCAAATAAATGTGGGTCCACATTGCCTATATGGGTAGAGGCAGAGATAGGAGAAATTATCATTGTGAATGAGGAAATGGCAAAGACATTGAACCAATAGAGAAAGGAGATTTTTAATTTATTCATTCATGGGATGAGGCCATTGCTGGCGAGGCCAGCATTTTTTGCCCATCCCTAATTACCCTGAAGAAGATGGTGGTGAGCTGCCTTCTCGGACTGCTGTAGTCCATGTGGCATAGGTAAACCCACAGTGCTGTTAGGGAGGGAGCCACAGGGTTTTGGCAGTGAAGGAACAGTGATATATTTCCAAGTCTGGATGGTGAGTGGATTGGAGGGGAACTTCCAGGTGATGGTGTTCCCATGCATCTGCTGCCCTTGTCCTTCCGGATGGTAGTGGTTGTGGGTCTGGAAGGTGCTGCCTAAGGAGCCTTGGTGAATTCCTGCAGTGCATCTTGTAGATGGTACACGCTGCTGCCACTGTGCGTCAGTGGTGGAGGGAGTGAATGTTTGTGGATGTGGTACCAATCAATTGGGCTGCTTTGTCCTGGATGGTGTTAAGCTTCTTGAGTGTTGAGAACTGCACTCATCCAGGCAAGTGGAGAGTATTCCATCACACTCCTGACTTGTGCCTTGTAGGTGGTGGATAGGCTTTGGGAAGTCAGGAGGTGAGTTACTTGCCACAGGCTACCAAGTCTCTGACCTGCTCTTGTAGGCACAGTATTTATATAGCTAGTCCAGTTCAGTAACCCCCAGGATGTTGATAGTGGGGGATTCAGTGATGGTAATACCATTGAATGTCAAGGGGTGATGGTTAGATTCTCTTGTTGGAGATGGTCATTGCCTGGCACTTACGTGGCACAAATGTTACTTGCCACTTGTTAACCCAAGCTGGACATTGTCCTGGTCTTGCTGTATCTGAACTTGGACTGCTTCAGTATCTGAGGAGTCGCGAATGGTGCTGAACATTGTGCAATCATCAGCGAACATCCCCACTTCTGACCTTATTATGGAAGGAAGGGTATTGATAAAGCAGCTAAAGACCTAGGGCCTAGGACACTACCTGATGAACCCCTGCAGCAATGTTCTGGAACTGAGATGATTGACATCCAACAACCACAACCATCTTCTTTTGTGCTTGGTATAACTCCAACTAGCAGAGACTTTTCCCCGACACACACTGACTCTAGTTTTGCTTGGGCTCCTTGGTCCCATACTCGGTCAAATGCTGCCTTGATGTCAAGGGCAGTCACTCTCACTGGAGTTCAGCTCTTTTGTTCATGTTTGAAGTATTGGAGAGATTTAAGGGACTAAAATCTGACAAATCCCAGTACCTGATGGCCTACATTCTAGGATTCTAAGAGGCAGTTACAGAGATAGTGGATGCACTGGTTATGATTTTCCACAATTCTCTAGATTATTAAATGGTGTCAACGGATTGGAAGCTAGCAAATGTAACACTGCTATACCACTACTCAAGAAGAAAGGGAGAGAGAAAACAGGGAACAACAGGCCACTTAGCCTGACACCAGTTAGGAAAATGCTGGAATCTATTATTAAGGAAGTCTTAACAATACACTTAGAAAATCATAACATGATTAGACAAAGTCAACATGGTTTTACAAAAGGGAAACTGTGTTTGACAAATTAATTAGAGTTCTTTGAGGATATAACTAGTAGGGCAGATGAAGGGGAACCAGTAGATGTAGATTATTTGAATTTCCAAAAGGCATTCAATAAGGTGCCACACAAAAGGCTGATATGTTGGGATAATACATCAGCATGGATAGAGAATTGGTTAATGGACAGGAAGCAGAGAGTAGGGAAAAATGGGATATTTTCCAGTTGGCAGGCTGTAATTAGTGGAGTGTGGCAGGGATCAGTCCTGTAGTCTCAGCTATTGACAATCTAAATTGATGAATCAGATGAAGAGACAGCCAGTAATTTATCTAGGCATGCTAAAGATACAAAGCTGGGTTGGAATGGAAACTGTAAGGAGGACACAAAGAGGCTGCAAAGAGACACAGACAGGTTAAATGAGTGGGTAACAAGGTGGCAGCTGGAGTATAATGTGGGGATCTGTGAAATTATTCACTTTGGTCGTAAGAATAGAAAAACAGAATAGTTTTAAAGGTGTGAAACTTCTACATGTTGATGTTCAGAGAGACTTAGGGTGCTTGTACAAGCAATGAGGAAGGCAAATGGCAGGTTGGCCTTTATTGCAAGGGGAGTGGAGTACAAGAAAAAAGATGTCTTGCCATAACTATCCAGGGCTTTGGTGAGACCGCACCTGGATTACTCTATGCAGCTGGTCTCCATATTTAAGAAAGAATATACTTGCATAGGAAGTGTACAGTGTAGGTTCACCAGATTTGTGCCTGGGATGAGAAGTTGAGTAGATTGCTCCTGTAGTTTGTGGAGTTTAGGAGTATGAGAGGTGATCTCATTGAAACATACAAGATTCTGAAGGGGTTTTACAGGGTGAACGCAGAGAGGTTGTTTCCCGGGCTGGGGAAATCTAGAACACAGGGGCACAGTCTCAGGAGATGAGGAAAAACTTCTTCATTCAAAGGGTAGTGAATCTTCAAAATTCTCTACCTCAGAGGATTGTGGATACTCCATCGCTGAGGGTTAAGGCTGAGACAGACAGATTTTTGGTCTCTCAGGGAATTAAGGGATATGGGGGAACGGGCAGGAAAGTGGAGATTGAGGCAGAAGATCAGCCATGATCGTAATGAATGATGATACAGATGCCAGAGACTCTGGTGTATTTCTCCTATTTCTTAATTTCAGTATGGGTGGAGTTAGGAAATAACAAAGGGAGAAAACACTGGAGTAGTTTACAGGCCCCTCTCAGTAGTTATACTGTTGGACTGTTGGACAGAGCATTCATTAAGAAATATGAAGAGCTTGTAACAAAGGTAATATAGAAAAAGGTGAGGGACTTTAATTTTCATACAGTCTGTTATTGAATATCAGAAGATTGTTGGCTTCAGAAGCATGGAGTACAAAATAAGCAAAGTTATACTAAACTTTTATAAATAACCACTGGGCCTCAGCTGCAGTTTTGTGTTTAATCTTCACAACCATGGGCTGGATTTTCCACTCTCCCTCCAGTGGGTTTGGAGGCGGTTAGGGCAGGGGTGCAGAAGTGGAGAGTTGGTGGGGGTGATCATAAAAGCCAGCAGATGGCCTTAGTACCACACCCCACCCCCCGCCCCCTGTCTGAAATTTTGCAGAGCGGTAGAAGTGTCGGGCGGCCCACCCATCCTTGGGAGGTCTTTAACTGGCCAATTAACTGTCACTTACCCTGCCCCCGCCAGTATTTTACCTGCGTTGGAAGGAGGCCCAAGCCAAGTGGGAAGCCCAGCAGCTTAGTTGCGTGGGCTGCTGTCAGGCAATTTGGGGGCAGGGGGCGCTCCTCCGCAGTGAGTCCCCTGTGCCCATCGGCGGCAACCCCACCCCTCCTGTTGTCCTACTTCCCCCTTTACCCTCCCCCCGGTTTATCAGACCTGACGCAAAAATTACTCACCCCTCTCCCCGCCCTTCGGGGTCTGGCAACCTGCAGTTGGAGGGCGGTGGGGGGGTAGGGGGGCACTACGGCGCCCCATTAAATCCAGCCCTAAATTTTAGGAAGGATGTCAAGCCCTTGGAGAAGATTTGCCAGAATTGTACAGCAGAATTGAAAGATTTCAGTTATGTGAAGAGAATAGAGAAACTGGGATTATCATCCTCAAACCAGCTGAAGGTCAGGGGGGAATTTAACAGAAGTGTTCAAAATCATGAGGGGATTTGATGTAGTAAATAAGATGGAGCTGCTCCCTTCGGCAAGCAGGTCGGTGAGCAGAGGACATGGATTAAAAATAATAACCAAAAAAAAAAGGAGGGAATATAAGATTTCTTTCTTCAGCAGCAAGTTTTTATGATCTGGAATTCCCTACCCAAAACGGTGATTCAACTTTCAAATGGATACAGTACAGCAACAACCCCAGAAAAGGGAAAAAAAATGGCAGGGCTATGGTGAAAGAGCAGAGTGAAGGGATTAAGGATCTAGGGATAGAGTGTAAGGGACTCCAGTATTTCCCAGAATGGGGTGACAGGTTTTCTGATCCCATGAGGACCATGGCTTTGTTGGGAAACACGTGGGAGCACTATTTTGAGGTAGATGTTGTGCTGCACCTTTTAGAACAGAACTGTGGAAGGTTCATCATATATCTATCATTCCTAGTACCACATACTGCTAAACATTGGGTTCAAAGAATGTCCCCAGCACACCCCAGTTGATAGTCTGCCAACACTTACAAACAATACTCACAGCTGAACCACCATTTGGGATAAGACAATAAAGGACAACCTATGACCATATGATGGGACAGAACCTAACACAGTATTTTTTTTTATAATAATATATCCTCATGGCTATTTCTTAATTTTAAACTGAACCTTTCGGTTGAACAAGGACCATTAAGATGGTTAACCCTTTGTTTGTGAGTTATTGTTTGTGAGTACCCAGAACAAAAGAAGCCGCTTCACATTTTCGGAAACGTCGCACCTCGTTATTTCGGAGGAAATACTAACAGACTGCCTTGGGACTGCACAGCCCAACTTCAAAGGGAGCTACACGAAGGCCATTTATATTTGACAAACCAGGCCTGCCAGCAGAGTCAGAGAGTCTACGAAGACTTTGACATTCCAAACACTAGGCCCGCAACAAATAACACTTCTTTCCACCCATAATGGCCGGGACATTATCAGCCTGGAACACAAAGCCAATTTCAACCACTGGACAAACATCCTTTGTTGAAGACCGCGTGGCGAAGTAAGGTCACATGACCTAAGACTAGCTTGTTGAATAAATTAATGCTGCCTTCCTCAGCTGCAAGGCACTTTGCTGTCTTAACATCTGCCTAGCAAGGCACACAGAAACTCTGGTCAGACTGGACAACTGGCCCATTTACCCTGACTCTGCTCGTAGTTCTGCATCAATGCCTACAAACTGATTCATCTCTGCGTGCCCATTTCATCTTGTGAAGTCAACACCACCAAAAAAGCAAATTTTACAACACTGGTTTTCAGCCTGCTGACCTCTGTAAAGGAATTCCTCATGGGACTTTGATTCTGGATTCCGGACCTCACGGGAACCAATATTTATTTTCTTTTGTGGTCTCTTACTGTCAAACCTTCTTTTCTCTACCCCTATGTGTGTACGTGTGTGGAGAGGGATATTGTGGACCCTCCTTTTCACTGTTTTTGGAACTGTGCAATAAACTAACCTTTTGAGTTCATCCTACCTCGAGTTTGCTGTGGGGTTATTAATAGGAATTGGATCACACAAAAACTGAGGGGTTGGAAATATGCCACCGCTTATTAAAAAGGAAATAAATCAAAACACCTTCTGTTTATGGGTGACTGGCGAGAGGAAAAATTACTACTGTTTGAACTGTCACCCCCCCCCACCGCCTCCTGTCCATACAACCATGAGCTATACTCCAGGAGGGAACCAATGCCTTCAGGGGAAGGGGAAGGAGGATGGTATTGGTAAGAAAGGGGAAGCAAAATGGAAGAACAATTAAGATGCATCAATGTTCACAGAATGGTCTGATAGGCTTGTGTGGGATTACCTGGGAAATGTGGAGGTGCAGCACAGAGAAGCATCACACCCACTCCTAACCTCACTTCCACGGTTTGGCGCTCCTCAGTTGGAAATCTCTCAAGGTCTGGAGGAGAAAGAGATGGAAAAAAAGTCCTTTTAAATTCATTGATGGTCATGAATGAAATTTCATAGAGTAAAGCCCTGATTTTTGACCAAACCAACAAGGCAAGGTCATGAGAGGTTGGAACCAGACACCACTGAAGTTAAAATTTCATGATTTAAACCATTACAACCTTGGCTCTTGTTGGCTGAACTTTCATTCTTCAACAGACCACAAAAACCAATGATATCCCAGTCAACTGTTTCTGCTGCGTAAAGCAACGTTCTTCCATTTGATTTAACAGAGACCTATTTTGCACTTTCAAGTATGGCCATTAACAATAAGGCAGATCTGAATTCATCACAGTAGTTCAGTGGCTGACAGCTACAATTCTAGGACATTAGAGACTCACGGATATAAGCATCAGCTAGCAAAGAATCTTTAACATGAAAGCAGAATACCAACTACATTAATGTCAGTAGGTTAGCAGGAATTTGCATGTTGAAAAATTATAGCATAAACCTTGGAAGGTTTGTTTTCTCAGTATAAGATGGGGGAATACTTGGAACATAAAGAACTACTCGTAGATTTTGCTTCCTCTTCAAGAAAAGCATGTGGAATAAATCTTTCTCTGAGCGGTGTTCCTATTAGGTCAAACACCGTTTGCAACCAGGACACATCTGAATCATTTTCAGAGGCACAGGACTGAATACCAGTTAAACAAATAGGGTCAGTACAGAGCCACAGTTAATAGTTTCATATAGCTCAGAGATACTATAAGACCCGCTAACCAGACCATACTCCCAGAAATAACTTTAACCAAGTGCATGTACATTCACTTTTTGTTGTTGTAATTAGGTGTATAGGTGTAAAAGCATTCGTTGTGACTTATTCGTGAATTTGTATTTGCCACCCCCGCCCCCAGGGTTTTATCTTCCCAAGGACATGGTGCCCCATGGTGTTGTTTATCTTCCACAGAGCATGCATGGAGAACAGTAATCCTGTACAGGGAAACCGCAACTAGCTGAAAATAAAATAATCTTTCCACCACCCCTGAAGGATGGGCATAAGATGGATGGTGAATGGGTGGCTGAGACTAGACCCTGCAATGTTTAAATGTTTGATGTCAGACACTACAATGGTAGGAATAGTGTCCTGAAAGAATGGGATCAAATGGCTTTCTTCATCCAAACTTATCCTGTCAAGGCCTCGAGTCTTCCTGAGTATCAGCATACTAACCGACTCAGGAAGACATACTTCACAGACTGCAGCAGTTCAAGAAGGCAGCTCACAACCACCTTCTCAAGAGCAATTAGGGATGGGCAATAAATGCTGGCCTAGCCAGCAACGCCCACATCCCATGCATGAATTTTAAAAAAATATTCTCACCCAATATTCATACAAATCAGACCAGCTGTGGTTACTGGACCCAAGGGAATAAGGATCGCAAAAAGCAATGACCCCCTCCCATTCCAGTGGAATTGAATCCCATTAGCATTCATCCTTTACTGCCCTGACTGCAATCAGCTCAGGAACCTAATATCACTGTAAATAAGGGCTCATCTTCAACAAGGCTGAGATGATGGAATTGACAGGTTAACGGGATTTTTAGAAATTAATGCTTGAATCAAGCTTTATTCAAACTGTTCTTTACATCAATGCAAGGGAAAGATGGATTATGGGCTAACTCAATGATAGTTGAAGCATATCCCTGCTGCATTACAGTCAGATTGGTGGAGACTTTGTAAGATGAATTGATTCAGAATCACGTTTCACACAACTGCACAATCGAGAAGGTAATGGATGGCCAGGGACACATTACTGAGGCATGTGCTACCTTGGATTAGTTAGGAGATCATAAACATTCATTACGGGTCCCCTTCTCCCCTTCCCCCATAAACTGAGTGATATTTATAGTTCAGTAATCAGTCCCTGACCATCTCTTAGTGTATAATAATAGTAAACAGAGGATAGTATGACGAGAAGCTGAGGGATACGATTTATAACTCTCCAGTGAGTTGACCCTACAACTTCTGAGTGACGAATTACAAACTAAAATCACGAGTGGATATAAATTCTACCCTGCGGCTTCATTCTGTGTTCTTCATTTTACTGAGATGCCTGGTCAAAGGATCAAAGCTCAAAAGGCAATGCATCAACAAGGTTAGAAACTGATCAGACAAGGTGAATCACCAATCATGGATCATCAGGTTTTTTTAAAAGCCAAGTGACTGCAACAAAAAAGGCAAAGCTTGAGCAAAATTTGAACTTGCATGTCATTTTGTCAATTATACTTTGATGCCACCAATGTTAATGAAGCTGGTTCCGAGGTGCAAGTATAATTGCTTCATCACACAACAATACTGTTTCCAAGTGATCAACAGAGTATTGAGCAACACAGCTGGTAATAAGTTCATCTCTGTGCACCCAAAGCAGCAAGCTATTGAGATTCTTCATCTCCGACGGGATCAAATACAGAGCTACTTCAAACAGTGGCTTTCTAACTAAAATCCAATTTGGTTTAAATAGCAGTGTAACTCTGGAACTGGAATGATATAAACAGAGCTAAAACAATTCAGCAAAGATGTGCTGTCACCAATTAGAATTGAGAGTCACCAAGGACCACAGGCTGCTCTCTCATCAGAGAAAGACAACTGGTGGTGAGTTTAACCTGAGTGTCACCACACCTCAGGCAAGGGCCAAGGTTGAAAGGTGGGGGGCCTTCAATGGAAGGACTCAGGTGGTATGAGAATTGAACCCACACTGTTGGTGTCACTCTGCATGAGAAACCAACCATCCAGCCAACTGAGCTAGTCACCAATTAGATAAAGGTGTGAGAAACAGACTCAAAATTGTTTAAAAAGCAATGAGAGCGGAGCATTAATGGAGAGTAGACATGTGCAATGAGAAGTGACCATTTGGGTCCACTTCAACATCCATGTATAGCTCACTGTGTCTTGAAGCTTTGCTCAATTTACACAAGGTCTCAGTTTGGAAACGATGGGAAAAACTATTCAGCATAATAAAGTTCATTCTTGTTAAAAGAAGCTGCTGTGTTTCCAGCACTGTATCCAGCTCATTCTTCACCTCAAAAAGGTGTTTGGTTTCCACCAATCAAGCCCACAGCTTGTCAAAATCCCTGTATCGTTCTGTCATTTTTGCTTTGCGACCAAGTTATGTCTGTTGCTGTGACATAATAAGAAATATTTCTGTGGGGCCACGGCTCTATTTTTAGCCAGGTTTGCTGATGCTATCTTGTGGTGCTCAGATCAAAGGGGTCTCCCTGGGAGTGCAGCAGGTTTCCAACAAAGATCAGTTTGCAAGTCACTGTAGCACCCAGATGTTTATTCCATGCATTGACCACTCCACATCCTGGCACCAGAAAAAAAAATACCTTCCATTACTTAACGTCTTTTACTCCTTGCCCTACCTTCATTGTTTAATTTAAAATAGTGTCCTGGGTTTATTTATGAATTGCTGAGAGAAATAAGCAGATGTATGTAAAATACACAAAATCAATCCTTTGACCTCGTGTGTTTCTCCCTGGCCTGAGATAAATGTGGAAGATTCCAAGATATCAGTGAATTATTACAGCCTACAGTGCGGAAATCTGGCTGGTCACAAACAAAACATTTCAGAGAACTGATCGTCAAACTCATTAATGCTCGTGAGACCTTTCTTGCAACAAATTAGATCTGCCACATTGGAGTGCTCAAGAGAAGTTCATTATACCTGAAGCAATTGAGGATGTGTCTCAGCCATGTAATGAAAGTTTGTATAAATACAAGCTTTTACTTTCCATTCTTTTCCCAAGACCTGGATCAGATCCCCTCTCAATCTTTTATTCTGCAAGCCTCTCCTTGCAAATAAATTATTTTAAGATCAACAGAAATTCATTTTGATTGCTTTTCTCTGGCCCTCTAAAACGGATGGGTGCGGGTGTATTCTTTTTTTAATCCTGACTTCCCAGCTACTACCAGCCCTTTAGCCCCTCAATATCTAGATAAAGATAGTATAAGTAGGGGACAAACAGAGAATCTTTGTCATTGTACTGCAGCTTACTACAATATGTCACATCCTGTTATGAGAACCATTCATCTTTACTGCACTCAGTCTGAGACTTAGACTAGAAACCAATAGACAGATTTAATTAACTAAGAGGAGGAAATAAGCAGTACTTGGTAGAAGATCAATGTAACAAAGATGTTTATTCAGCACAACCTCTCAACAGTTTCTCACTTCTAACGTGATGAAATGAAGCAACATCCAGTTTAACGTCCCTGCTGGTTTCGGACTGGCTGCTGAGCTGAGCCCATGAACCAAACAGAAGTTCAGAGTTGGAAGCTCCTGGCCGCTGAGCTGCCCAACAGAAGAAACACAGACCCTGTCACCCACACAGTCCTGTCTTCACTCCAGGCACAGCTGCCAATCAAAATCACTAGGAAGTTTGGAATTAAACAGGATTAATTATTCTGTGCCAAATACTTGGGAGTTACCTGCTGGATGGGTCCTCATTTACACACCATAAAAGGAAAGAAACCAGGCATACCAGGAACTTGCAGAACCACTTTCTGCTATGGCCTACAGTGTGAACATTTAGCGGGATTGTTATGTAAATTACAGAAAGCAACAGCAATACTGTGTATGTGTATTGTGGCCACAAATTAATAGATTGTCTAACACAGATAAATGTGAGGGATTATATTTTGGTAAAAAAATAATGTTCGAAATGGGGCAGAAGGCCAAAGGATCTGGGAGTACAAACACACAAACCATTAAAAGCAGTGACATAGCCTTTTGTTTCACAAAAACAAACCAAACACTAGGGTTTATTTCTAGAGTGACAGAATTAAAAAGTAAAAACAGGAAATTCTGGAGAAACTCAGCACGTGGCAGCACGTGTGGAGAGAGAAAGAGCGTTAACATTTTCAGTCTGTATGACTCTTCCTCAGAGCTCTGACCTGCTGAGTTTTTCCAGCATTTTCGGTTTTTATTTCAGGTTTGCAGCATCCGCAGTATTTTGCTTTTACTATAGAATTGCAAACTAGTTATGCTGATTTTGTTTTGAACCTTGGTTAAACCATACTTGGTGTACTGAGTACAGTTTTTGTCACCACATTATAACAAGAGGAACTGGGGAGGGTGCAAAGAAGATTTAAAAAGATGATACCAGCACTGTGATGTTATACCTGTCAGGAAAGGGTGAGCAGGCTAGGAGAGGAGTGACCTGATAACAGGCTTTAAAATTTGGACAGGTTTTGACAGAGTAAACACAGAGAGATGGGAAAGAGCAAAACCAGAGGCTTTCAATGTAGGGTAGTCACAACGTAACTAAACAGGGAACTCAAAAGAAAATCTTTACCCCTAAAGTGGTTAGAATGTGCAAGTTGCTACCACAGGGAGTGGTTGAAGCAAACAGTATAGATGCATTTAAGAGGAAGCTAGACAAGCATTTGAGGGAGGGCTACGATGACAGATTTGGATACGGAAGGATGGGAGGAAGCTTGAGTAGAGCACAAAAATTGGAATGGGACTGGTTGGGCTGAGTGGCCTGTTTCTGTTTTGTATATTCTATATAATTCTATGCTTCATTTCTGTCACATAAACAACACTTTCAGGAGACCAGGAGGAAAAGAAAGAACTTTCACAACTTGGGAACGTCACAGCGAATACAGTACTTTTCAACGCTGAGTTTTTAAAATTTATCCCTGGGATGTGGGCTTCGCTGGCTGGGTCACTGAGTCACTGTTATAATGTAGGTAACGTGGCAGTGTATTTGAACACAGCAAGCTCTCCCAAAACTGCAATGGCCAGATAATCTGCTTTTTGTAGCAATATTGTTTGAGGAATAAATGAGGGGAACTTCCCTGCTCTTCTTACTATAGTGCCGTGGGATCATTTACATCCACCTGAGAGGGCAGATGGGTCTCAATTTAACATCTCAAGTTAAAGCACTCCTGGCTGGCGTCCCACATTCTCTGTGAATTTGAGGTCATCCAAAACTATGCCGCGCCCATCAACTCACACCCAGTCCCATTCCCCTATTATTCTTGTACTCACTGATCTCCATTGGCTCCCAGTCAAACAACATCTTGATTTAAAAAACTGCACCCTTGTTTTCAAATTCCTCCACAGCCTCACCCCTCCCCATTTCTGTAATCTCCTCCAGCCCCACAGCCCTCTGAGATATCTGTGCTCCTTTAACTCTGGCCTCTTGTGCATCTCTAATTTTAATTGCTTACCATCAGTAGCTGTGCCTTCAGTTCCTACACCCCAAAATCTGGAATACCCTACCTGCACCTCCCAGTCTCGACCTCACTTTCCTCCTTTAAGACCTTCCTTAAAACGTACCTCTTTAACCAAGCTTTTGGTCACTCGGTTTAATATATTATTATGTAGCTTGGTGTCATATTTAGTTTTTAATGCTCCTGTGAAGCACCTTGGGATGTTTTATTACATTATACAAGCTAAATAAATATAAATTGTTGTTAAAGAAGACACCTCTGACAATGCAGCACTCCTGTACTGCCCTGGAACATCAGGTTAGATTATGTGCTCAAGTCTTGGGAGTGGGGCTTGTAACCAAAGGAGGGGGATACAACTACTGAGCCAAGGCTGCAACCTACAAGGAAATAAGTGGCAAAAATAAAATAACAAACAAATACTAGTTGGCGCATCGATCGATTTTGGAGGGTTTCTGGTTTCCAGATAATTACGTACATCCAAATTGCAGCTTGGCTTCTTTGCTAATGACAGTTCCGTACTTGTTTGTTGCCAGACACTGGTACCTGCCACGGTCCTTTCCCTTCTCTGGGTTGTTGATAACTAGGTTACCGCCGATCATACTGTAGCGGCTATCATCCACATTAATGTCCCGGTTGTTTAGTTTCCATCTACATCAAACAGAAAATCCATTTCCACATGTTAAAAAAGCAAGAGAAACAGCCCATATTACAAGGGGAGGACTGAACCCACAAGACATCTCATCAATCATGTTAGACACAATGAAAACAATGATAGTATACATGGATGCAATGGGTAGTCAAGATCATTGCAGTACTCACCTGACGATCAAATGATAACAATAAGGGATTAGGAAAAGTAAAAGGGCATATAAAGTGAGGCAAAGCAGGTTTGATATACCTTCTAATACTGATAACAAACACACAGATCTATATTCCTTTGAACACCCATAACAGCAGACAAGCACATTTATACAAACAAAAGTCTCTTTTACCTGTAGACTGGGGGAGGATTTGCCCGAGCTCGGCAGTTTAGTGACACTTTTGCCTCCTCAGACTCTTCTGGGTAGATGGTAGGTAGTGGTTGTTCTTCAAACACTGGACCATGCTGCCTACTGTCTTCTGCAAGTACAATACATAGCTATTATAGCCAGAGACAGCACCTGCAAGAAATACCATGGCATGTCCTACAATCTAAATAGAACTCCTGTTACTTAAGTGCAAGTCTGTTGAAGTCCATCCATTGGACACAATGGGCCTAATGGCCTCTTTTTGTGCAGCAGCTTTCCATGATTTTATATGACTCTGCCACTACTTTCTACCTACTTTTGTTTAACATCAGTGACATAATATCACTTATCCAGCTTGTCACCATGGCACTCACTATTTCACTTTTCATGGTGATGCATGCTTTAAAAAAGCACAAGCTGTCAGTGCTTTCCCTAAATCTTCCTCTAACATTGAAGATACCTTTATTCTTCCTGACATTATGCAATCACTTTGAGCTCATGCTTTTATCTTAAAAATCATAAATCAAGATACACTGTTTTCTGTAATACTTCATACAGATGACTTTTCTTCAGACAGCACCAGTTAGTCTATGTCCTTAACTTCTCCAAATGTCGATATGTCGACTTCAAATTTCTATAACCTGCCCAGTTTGATGAGCCAAAACATTGATCTGATGGACTGACATTTGTGATCCATAATTTGAACCTGCCTCAACATGTTACTCAATCTTTCTTTCAACTACTTACTTTGTTAATTCATCACAATGTCCCCAAGGCAAATAAAGCCACACAGGGGAAGCTCTGGTGTAGTTCAGGGTGTAGTTCAGGACAAGTGGCAACAATGAGACAAATGTTGACAGGTGCTGTGATGAAACCAGATGCCAGGAAATGTTAATTATGGACTCATTAAAAAATGGCAACTTGCATTCGTTTTGTAGTGTATGCAAGGCATTCAATCTATTACACAAAAATAAAAGTATCATTCTGTTGAAATCACTATTAATAATGTATATCTCAAGGTACAATCGATATAAAATCATACAAGTGATGCCTCTTAGACCTCTTTGAGTCACGAATTGAGCAAGCACTTCAGAGTACAATCTAGTCTCAATTTTTAACATCTTTCTAGAAGAATAATGTCCAATTAAAAAAGACAATCGTGCAATCAATGTACGAACTGTACATTCTGAACACAATGAGTCTGATTTTCATTTCTGATGATACAAAAATAAGGATTCAGAGTACATTAAAGAGTCCTTCCAAGTTGAGTTAGTCTAGATATGATCTTCCAAAGTTCATTGATCCCATTTATGCTTTCCAGACAGACTTGGCATTTGATTTGAGCTGGTCCGTTACAGGGTAGAGTTTCAGCGGACAGGTCTTCCTACCCCCTGCAGAAAACACAGCAGATGGACTTGAGGCCACTTCAACCTTGACTTGAGACCACTTCGCCCTCTGCCGCTTGAGTGCCACAGGTTCAAAAGGAAGCCGCAATTAGGAACTAATCTGACAGTTTTGCAAGGAGAAGATTTGAAATTGAAGCAATCGTAATGAGATTTTTGGAAATCCTGCTGTTTAATTGTATAAGATGAACACCTCTAGTTGGTTAGAACAGGCAGCAGTTTGCATGCAGAGCAGTCACAGTGACAGTTCTGTCCTTTGCTTTGCCATCTTCTTGCACATAATGAAACTCAATTCCTGTCAACATGCATCACTCTAATACTCACGCTGCAGAAATATAACCCAAATTCATATTAAACCCCTGAGCAATGCGGACAAACAAGCCAACCATACTGCAACACAGCATCAGTTCTGAGGCATTGCATGAAGCAATGATATCTACCACCTGATTTGGATAATGCTGAATATTTTGAATTTGACCCCACTTTGGAATAAAACTCAAGAGGAGAGTGCCTCAGTGGTGTCTTTGATAACCAGTTATGAATCACAATACTATTGTATTCAGCTCTGTCTAAATTCCTGACAGTTTGAAACAAAGGTAGTTAAATGACAATGTTATCAGGATGCCATCCTTTTTTTAAAGATCTGTGAATAATCATCTTTGCAGCATGGGGCACCATCCAAAAAATGCAGACAGCCAACCTTCCAGGATTACCTCAAAGCCCTTTGAAAGACAAACTACAGTCCAGACACTACTGATGGGGATTTCAGAGATGAAATGAGATGTTCCAATTATCATTAACCAAAAACGGATCATGGTCATCCAGAAGATCTAGGCTAATGTGTTTGTGTAAATCAACTGTTTTGGCAGAGCTGTTACCCGTATCTAAAACAAACATATAATAACAGCGGAGAGAGATCACACTGAAACATTAAGTGTCAATTTGTTGCTATCATCAGGAGCCATTTCAAGGCTTACATGTCTTCAAGTTTGAGATCATGTTTCTTCAACAAACAAAATGCTAAAATGAAGAGTTTTTGTCACATTTCAGATTTGTACACATCCATAATAGTAAGTGAAAGATGTGCAACTTGCAACATTTTTGCTGTAGGGTATAAAATATTAAAGGCAACCTTCCATGGGATGTCTGTTCTGATCATCTGTCCTTCAATTTTGCATTCTCTGCGGGATTTATTCGAGTTTTTTTCTTAAATCTGGTTTAGTTAGTAGCTTAATTAATGTTCTACAAACAATATGTTAAGCAAACAAAAAGGGTTGCAGTTTTAGCCAAAGTTCATAACTTAAATATTACCCCATCATTAGTGACAGATCCATAATCACCAAATCGCCATCTCAGAGTCACCTAATGAAAAGAGCTCTCTCCAAACCCACACCAATTTTGGAACAGCAAAACCTAGAATTGTATTACTGTATTCTGTTCAAGAGGACACAGTATGGAAATTTCACACGGCTATCAGCATAGTTGAAGCAGTGGCTTCAGTATAGAGTTACCAAATGGACCAATATTGGCCTGCCAGCCAATACTGCTTCATTTGGTAACTCTAAACTGACCCGTGAATGACATGGCCCATGCTTCAGTTCCTATGGTAAATGTACATGAGGGCTTTCTATATGCTAGTAGGAACTAGGGATTACTGTGAATAAGAAAAGCCAACAGCAACTCTCTTTGACTTCATGCTAAAGCTCCTGAGGTAATCTCTGGGTGGAGGAACTTTGTAATGCATTTTCAGATCACAACAGCAGTGCCTCAAAAGGAATGATAAAATGTAAAACTACCTTATAGATGCATATTCCATCCTGATTGGTTTATGGCCTGAAATTACACTACAATATTAACACACAAAGTTTAACATTATTTGCATGGAATTATTTTGCTTAGTATTTTAACAGAGAAATAAGTGGAATCATTCTTTTAAAATAGCACTCAAAGGTAGTTCATATAAATGTATTACTAAGTGTTTATTTATGAATATCAACCCATCACATTTAGAAACAATTTTTGAATATTTGCCCTTCCCAAGTTCTGGGATATTGTAACGTGATTTTCGAATGTTTTGGAGTAGCAGAATGGAATATTGCACAGGTTGTTCAGCTGTATGAACCAAACCTGACTTAACCAACTACACACAAATAAATTACATATTGCACACAGACAAAAATATATATATATATATATTGAATGATATATTATGCATGAATGAGTGTTTTAAAATAATGGGAAGGGGAGGCAGGCAGATAGACCGGTGTTTAAGCTGCTGACTTTGTGATTCCCAGCCTGAGGAGTGTTGTGCAGTTTTACCTTCTGTATTTGTTCACATGACCAGCTTTGATCAAATGACTTTCTTCATTTCCAATCCAAGCTGCAATATTCATTCTGATTTCATCTCGATATTGATGAATTCCTCAAAATACATATGGAAGTAAAAGGGAACCATTGTTCCTGATATTGCATTCAGCGAATAAGTGAAGTGGGGTTGGGCTAGGCGGCGAGAAAGCTGGCGCCAATGCTGGGCTCCATCATATTAATGATTCCCCCGAGACGACTTTATTGCTCCAGCTCAGATACACACAGACACACACAGACATACACACACACCATGTATACACAGGCATCGAACTTAAACACAGACAAGCACAACACATTTACACACATACACAGACAAACACATGTATACACAGGCATCGAAACATACACACAGACAAGCACAACACATTTACACACATACACAGACAAACACATGTATACACAGGCATCGAAACATACACACAGACAAGCACAACATATTTACACAGACACAGTAAAGCACAACACATATACACACACATACAGAGAAAAGCACAGCACATATACACAGACATCCACACACACACAGAAAAGCACAACACACACACAGACAAACACGTATACACAGGCATCGAAACATACACACAGACAAGCACAACATATTTACACGGACACAGAAAAGCGCAATACATATACACACATACAGAGAAAAGTACAACACATATACACAGACATCCACACACACGCACGCACACACGAAAACTGCACACTCTGTCCATGCAATCTGCACACAGCTTGACCCCATAAGCTGACATGATTTCACATATAGGATCAAGCTACCTTTAAATGTATTAAAGCACAGAGCTTTACAACAGGTTTAATGAGACTTACACATAATGACATTTGTTCTCATTGCACTGGGTGGAGGAAATAAAGGATGTACATTGATGATATAGTGATGAACAAGTGTAAAAACAGCTTAAAGAGACATAGCTTTCAGGGGAAAAAAATAATTGACAAACTTGTATTTTTGGCTGAGGAGGAGCAGTCAGTGGAGCTTTGCATCATTATCCTCCAGGTAATGTCAAACACCTATCATGTAATGATCCAGTTTGGTACAAGTTGTATGTAACGATGTTCATGAAACTTTCGCAAACTGACTTTCCTAAGTAGACAGTGCCACATCTTAATGGTGCCTGTTCTCATAGCACATTGAGACCTCTGTGTTACTTTATACCACCCTCTACATGCACAAACACATGTGCAGCTATGTTGAACTCAATGACTTCGTGAATTTTACGTCAGCTTCAAGAAAAATCCAACCATCAACCTTTGTCTATTCTAAAATTCCAGCAAATGCTGGCAGCTCTAGATATATCTGAGCAGAAGAACAAAGTGAAATGCAAAGATTATACAAAGATATCCTTATGAGGCAAGATTATGATACCACCCTTCATTCCAAGGGCCCTGTAAATGGCTTCAATGGACATGCATCTCCACGCCAATCAAACAAACAGCATTTCACCATCCTAACGACCCGACTTAACGCTCCTTCTTGCATGGATCCGTGCTTGGCCCCATTATACCCAAAGCTTTGCACTGGGTGAAAAATTAGCCCCAATTGTTTGCAGTTGTGTCACTCACCAAGTTACGACTGTGCTCAGTGCCACGTCTAGCACAGGATCAAAATAAAGTTACTAATAATGCAGAACATCAGAATCTAACTGTATGGAATTCCTTCCTAGCAATCCTCTCCTAAACAATATAAATGAACCTTCTACGCATGTAAACACGGAATGTAACACTGAATAGCCTGATGGTACATCGCTGCTGTTGGCTACCATCAGATGTCATCGAAAGAAAGTACAGTCACTGAACTTAGCCACAGCAAGAATACTGCAAACCTATTCCATATTACAAGAGGCAACTGCTTCTTAAGTGTGCTCACAGAATAGTTCCTATTAATCTTTCCCCAGAATATTTTCAGATGGTTCTTTCTTCCAATATATAACTTCAGGATGTAGGCTGCTGTTGTACCAAACTTCAGATCAGTAGCTGCCTTATCAACTGCCAGCCTGCCACGGTCTGTTAGACCCGGCTCTGAGTATAGCTCTAGTGGTCAAGAGTAAACCCTGAAGACGCACGCTCACATCTGGGGAAAGATCTGTTCCTCGATTGAGGAACGTTGACTGTGTTGGTGCACTTGTGTTTCACTGAAGATGTTGGAAGAAACTCAACTTGAGCTTAAAAATCACCAGGAAACCCAGCAAACGGCACTCCCACTCCCTTCCATCCCAAGTACGAACCTGCAAATGTGCCACATTCAAAGCAAGGTGGTGAGGCAGTCTTAATTAGGGCTCGTGTCATTCCCCTTCTGAGTCACATCAAGACCTGGCTCGTGAATTACACTGGCACTGCAATGTCTCTGGGGTATAAAAGTACAACGGCACACAGACCAAGCCAAGTGGGACCTTACGTGTCTCATTTCTGAAACAGACAGGCTTCAATACTTACTCGATGCTTAGCCTCCCAGGAAATTAGTCTATGATATTTCTGGATGAACGTCCAGTCATGAGGTCATAAATGCTGAACCATCAATGTATAAACCCTGAAAAACCGGCCACACACACTGCACTAACCACTGATGGCTGCAACAAGATCTCTTCGATCAAAGTACAGGCACAATAATGGGCTTTAATATCGGAGTATATTTTAGAACAAACAGATAGCCTGCAGTCACTTTGAAGCTGTAATCTCATTTTAGGGCTGACAGCAGGGTTATAAGCAGCTCAAGCTTTTCTCTTGAGGTTTATGGTGTCACTGAAATCTTTGATCGTATCACTGCCTTGTAATCACTCCCACATAACCATTATTCTCTACTTATTGCTACACAGGGGGTCTTATATTTTATGTTTGGACATCGTAACAAGTCGATACTTTGGGACAATAACGCAACACCAAAAAAAAATCAATGGTGTCATATTCCTGTCAAAAACTTGTTAATTATGAATCAACCCTGTGCTCCTAATATAGGGGCTCATTTCACAGATACAGCTCCTAGAAATAAACAGCACAATTATCACTGAATATCTGCCAAGCAACTGGCTAGGTTGCTGTTAATGTTAATTACTGTCAATGTAAAATCCTACCCCAGCATGAGATAAAACCTTCAGTGTATCTTCATACAAAGGATAGCAGAATTCTTTCAGTCTCTCCCGAAAAAGCTGTGGATTTTGGGGCAATTGGAGCTTTTAAGACCAAGGCTGGTAGATTTTAGTTGAGTAAGGGAATCAAGACATATGGAGCTAAGGTGGTAAACAGAGTTGGGATACAGCTCAACCATAATCGAATTGAATGGCTGGAAAGGCTCTTGTTCCTATGGGTCCACATCACAAAACCACATTATAGGTGAGACAGTGTTATAACATGGTCCTTTCAAATGCACCTAGCCAGAATAATAAAAGAAAGAAAATTAAGACAATGAATTCAAATAAACCGTATGTTATTTCTTCTGGTAACAGAAATATGAATAGACATTTACAGTCTGACATTGTTGAATGGATGAATGCGTGTTGAAGAAAACTGTTAACTGTTCACATTTACTCCTCGCCTCTGCGTTGTTAGATGTAGGATGCTCTAACGTTGTGTCACACTTGCAGGAGTCGATTTTTCAATGGCTTCCAATCATCTCAGCGATTCTTCTCGTTAATGAATGACTGCATGGATAATGGCAGTGGCTCAGTCTCAGTGTCATCATCATGATCTTGTTAAGCTTGCTGAGTGTCTTTAGGGTTTGGACCTGTTATGGAATATTTTATCATCTGTCATTGTCTCGCTGGTATCTTCTTGGGTGTCATTATTCAATCATGCTTTGGCCTTGCTATTATCTAATTTGGCTTCAAGCACTGTTGAGATCAGGGGCATTGAATCCATCATAATCTACAACTCTCTTCTTGCTTTCAAACCTTTCTTCTTCGATGAAGATTTTGAAATCCTCCATGTCATCTCTGTTATTTCCCATCCTGAATACAGCACCCAGGGTATCTCTCCAGGAGTTTTTGAGACAGTTGGATTATCACTTCTTGCCTTGCATGGCCGTACATGTCAATTCCCTCTTTCATGTTGAGTTTCTTCAGGCAGGATGCCACGCCATCTTTACTATTCTATTGATAATTTCTCTTCTGTAGTTACATTTGAAGGTCAGTATGATGCCTTGGTCCAGTGTTGAATTTCTGAGGTCATGTTTTTCGGCAGATAGGTTCATTTGATGTTCCCATCTTGTGTTAGCAGGTTCTCTGCGGATGGGTGTGCAGGGCAGCTGTCAAGCAGCAAGATGGCCTTCTTCAGTAGGTTGCTCTGGCTGAGATGTTTACTGACATTTGGTACAAGTTCATGGTGGAACTACTCTTTAAAAGTTAAAATCATCCAGGCTTTGGCACTTCTTAAGCATTGACATGGTAGTTATTTCAGGTTTAGATGTTGGAAACAGTATGGTTTGGTGAATTTTCCAATGATGAGTAGAGTCAGCTTGTGTTGACAAGCTTTGTTGCAGCAAAGGAGGACTGTCAACATTGCCTTTATCGGTTTAATTGTGGGTGTTTGATTAGCGTTGCTTCTTTTCACCAGTGTCTTCTCTGGTAACATTTTGTAGTACAGGGTGTCTCATCGCAGTTGTAGACTTGCTCTCTGGTATTGCCTCCATCATGCAAAATCTTCTTTAATTCAGCAGGAAATGATGCTGTGGCTGGGCTGTCCATAGACGGATGATGGCCTCTTACAGTAACTTGTGAAATGCTGTGTCAGTTCTTGAATCTTGCTAACCATCCTTTGCTGGCTCCAAACTCTACTGAGGCGTTGATATGTCCATTCATTTGCTGGCAAAACATCGTAGCCTGAGCTTGAATAACAGGATTGATTACAGGCACACCCTTGACTCTCTGCTGGGTGAACCACATGTATACTTTTAACAGGATCCAAGTGGTTGGTGAAGCAGAAACCAAGACACAGAGCTTTTTTTTATTGAGAAAGTTTATTGGCTTGTTCAGTCTCACAGCTCTCCTCTCACAACCGAGTGTCCCAGCTATCCACTATTTACATGTGTTCAAACATCCATCACCCTTTCTCTTAACCATGACAATGTAATTGACATTAACAAACCTTAATGTAATTGATAAGCCGTTGACATATACGGCCTTGTCGAGAGGTGTACTGTTGAAATTCTGTCATAATAAGCCATCCACCATGTGCTGATTCAGCAATCCCCAATCTTCGCAAAATGGATGTTTACATAAAAGCCTTCCTTGAACAAGGCAATGATTTTCAGCTTCTCAGCGATGGTGTAAGATTCATGATTTCATGTTGACCCTTAGATGGCTATCAGTGCAAGTTTGACCAGTATTTATAAAGAAAAAAATTGGCATTTTAAGTAGTCACAAGGCACCCATCTCATGGGCTGGTTCTAAATCATTTGTGGAGTAGTTCTATTTCAACAATGTTCTGAGAAAAACTTCCTGAAATGATAAATTTACATGAAATTTTGGGGTCTAGAATGAACCCATTTTATACAGAGTTCCACACTATAGCTGACCACGTTATAGCGGGGTCCCACTGTAAGTCAAAGCTTTTAAGTGATGCTGACTGACACATGAGCACTAGAAATAGGAGCAGGAGTAGACCATAATGCTCATCGAGCCTGCTCAACCATTCAGTAGGGGATCATGGCTAATAATGGCCTTCAACTCCACTTTCCCACCCACTCCATGTATCCCTTGATTTCTTGAGGCATCAAAAATTTGTCTAACCCTGCCTTAATTGTAGTCAACGGTGGAACATATACAATCCTGAGGGGTAGAGAATTCCAAAGTTTTGCAACCCTTTGAAGTAATTTCTCCTCATCACAGTGCCAAATGGTTGTTCCCTTATCTCAAGACTGTGCCCCTGTCTTCTAGGTTCCTCAGCCATGGGAAACAACCTCTGTGTCGACACTGTCCAGTCCTTTCAGTATTTTGTATGCTTCAGTGAGCTCACCTCTCATTCTTCCAAACCCCAGAGAGTATAGGCCCCAAGCTTTTCCAATGTTTTCTGCCTATTAAAAACTTCCATAACTAGATCATTTTATTTTTAGTTCTGTTGAAGAGTCATACGGACTCGAAACGTTAACTGTGTTCCTCTCCGCAGATGCTGCCAGACGTGCTGAGTTTTTCCAGGTATTTTTATTTTTGTTTTAGATAATTTTATGCTTGGTTTTAGTTCAGAAAATGAGAGCAAATTCATGGCCCTGAAAACCATCCCGCTGAGACAGCAGTGATCATGGTGGAGACAGGCACCTCTGCTCCTCAAAAACCATTAAAACTTGTACCAAATGGAAAAAAGAATGCTAGTGAAACAGTCCACTCAATTGTTTTCCTCATGAATGCATGGAAGTTGATGTGACCTTTCAGAAGGATTGTACTGTAAGTTTGAAATGTATCAACGTCTATCAAAACAAAAGCTGCAATTCCTTTGTGCATTTTAACTATGAAGAGTTGATGTAAGCACGATCATTAGAAAGATCGTATTAAGACTTGTGAAAATAAGAAAGACAGTTCAATTTGTGGTTCCTGTTTCTGCTCATCTCTGATCGTTAGCTGTGGACAGTAGGAATTACAATTTATTGTCTATCCTCTGTTGCCTTTCAACAGATTGTGGTGGGATTACATCTTGAACTGATGCCATCCATGTGATGAAGATAGTCCAAAAAAGGTACGGACTTCCAGGATTTTGACCAAGCCATCATAAAAGAATGACAATACATTTGCAAGTCAAGATGGTATGCAACTTGGAGGGGAAGTTGGAAGAGAAAGCATTCTCATACACTAAGTGATGGGGGTCACGGCACTGCAAAGAAGAAGCTGAGGCAAGTTGTTACAGTGCATCTGCTAGACAGCAGACTGCAGGCATGGTGCAACGATGGTGGGGGGGATTAATGTTTAAAGTGATGATTGGCTGTCAGTCAAGCAGATCGTGTTGTCCTGCATTGACAACTCCAGTCAGAAACAGCTAAATTGGTAGATTCTAACTTCATAAAAAGTCTCTTTATGAAACACCATTTGACAAACTTTGATACACTTATTTCCCAAGACACAATTCACTGAGCATCAAAATTCATCAGCGTTTAGCTTGTGCAGAACATCCTCACAGCAGAAATGATAGATGATCTTCCCCCTCCCTGAACAAAAGGCTCAATCAATACTTTGCTTCATGATGACAGTGCTTCTTTAATGTAGGGGTAAATGGGACTTTGAATAGAGTTAGAGTGCCTTTGATTAGGAAGAGTGCAAGGCAAGGCAAGGCAAGCCAAGAGAGACGTGGCTGGCCTCTTGAAGGAACCACATGAGCAGCACAAAGCTAGTACTACCCAACACAGAGTTAAGTCACATTATTTGTGGCTTGCAATCACATTGGCGTGGAGTAAAATGAACGATACCACAAGAACATGGCGAGCGGTATTTCTGCAATGACTTCTTAATTCTGTGCGGCACATAGAGGAATGAGTATTGAATGATAAATATTGCAAGATTTTTTTTAAAAACAAAGAATTCTTGAGAAAGACCCATGGCTGACCCTGCAGGATGAATCGGGTTGGAGAGTGAATGAGATAAATCAGGAAGTAGCAGAAGCAGCTGAAACCAAGCTTGGGTGAGACAAGTCTGAGTATTGCTGGTTTCTATTAGGATGCTTAGCCAAGACTGAGCTTGGTGCATTTATGCCCTGCCGCTTATAAAATTGTTTATGTTTAAAAGAACAAAATCAAAAATCTGCTTCAGTATACAAAGTGTAGAATATAGTTCAGAAGTTTTCAGTAAACCACCAATACTGAAGTTAGGACACTGCAGGAGAAGGGCAGGACTTAAATCAAATATCCAATTACTCAATTAGATTTGGAAGTCCAATAGCAGCTGACATTTACATAGACAGCAGACTTTATCAGCACTGTCAGTAATCAAACCCCTTCACCCAATTCACCAGATGTGGAAATAAAAGCTAAATACTGCAGATGCTGGAAATCTAAAATAAAAACACAAAGTGCTGGATATACTCCGCAGGTCTGGTAGCTTCTTTTTCTTCCTCTCCTCACGATGGCGAGGTCAGCAGCGAACACCCATGTGCACCACATCATCCCTCTATCAACATAACTGTGAGTGCTCTCTCTCCTGCTTTTGACTCTGCTGCCTTGCACTAATCATCTCTACTTTGGTTCACAGGGAGCTCTGCCAAGTGACCGACACCCTCAGCCAGCCAGTCCCTCAGTTCCATCCATGTCCTCACCTCCAGCCAAGAGGAAACCTCCTCCATTGAAGAGCTGGAAATAAGCAGCCTGGAAGACCCGTCACAGCGCTTACCCACACCCTGCACCAGCGCAGAGACACAGTCCTCGGTGGGACCTAGATTTAGAGCAGGCTCAGGTTCACAATCTGGTGGTCACCGCACGGACATGTGTCCGCAGCAGGAAGAGGCAGGTTCAGCCGAGCTTCCCGACACTCAGTGGACAGCTGGGGAAGAGGCATCTGTAAAGTCTGAATCAGGTGATGAGTCTCTGGATTTGGCCTTCCAACTCATCGTGGAGAGTCAGCAGAAGGCAGGGGAACATCACACAGAGCTGTTGGAAGCCCTCAACAGAGTGGCACGCGAGTGAGAGGAGTGAGTCTGTTCTCTGATGAACTGGTGCCCACATGTGCACATAAGGAGGTCTCCTTGGGAAGGATGGTGGATGCCATGGAGACCCTGGTCCAGCAGAATGCAGAGATGCGCGCAGACCCGCACTCTATCATGGTGGACATGAGGGAGTTCCTGCAGTGACAACGCTAAAGGGAAACGGGGCACCTCGAGCACCCTTCCCCTCAAGGGGTCAGCAGCCATGGTAGTCGTTAAGTTTCTGATCAGCTCCACTGTAATTTCCCCTTCCCCAGTCACCCATGTCCTTTCTCCTGTCACTGTTGACCCCCCAGAATCACCTTCCGCCTCCCCACCGTCACCTACCAACCCGAACCCTTTTCTTTCCAGATAAAAGCAAAATACTGCAGATGCTGGAAATCTGAAATTAAATCAGAAAATGCTGGGAAAGCTCAGCAGGTCTGGCAGCATCTGTGGAGAGTGACTAGGGCACCCGAAGGGAGGAGGAGTGGCAGCTGGACAACCTTGGGTCATCCACTCAGGAATCTCAGAGGCTGTCCTCTCCCTCTGTGTCCCCTTTGCCTGTGACTCCTTCAACCTCGTCCTCTGTCACCGCAGATGGAGCAGCTGGCTCACTGGAGGACAGCCAAAGCAAACCAGGGCCCTCAAGGCCTTGGCTCTCTAGAGGACACACGCCAAAGTCATCAGAGTCAACAGGTCCAACAATTGCACAGGCTGTCTCCACACCTGCTGTGGATGTCAGGGCAGCACCTAGAAGAAGTGGTAGGCCTAGAAAAACTAAGAATTTCTGATCACAAGTGGTTGCACAGATGAACACATTTTGTCACTTTATTCAGTGAACGTGAATATATTTTCAGATTATAATGTGTAATGTTGTACTTCAGCCTCATTTATAGGCTTCGCGAGTCCTCCCACTGCATTCGCCCCCACCACCCCATAGCAGTTCAGCTGCACGGAGCCGGACCATGAATGATTCTGGAGAGAGAAGCGTGTGTGTGGCAGGACTTTTTGGAGCCTTGTGCGAGCACTCTCTCACACAAGCAGTGCCTTCATCCATCACACTCATCTCAATGTCTTGAGCATTGTCAATGCTGCCTGCTGGGGTTCTCTTTCAGTTGTCCATCTGAGCTGAGCTGCATCTCCGCCCACCCCCTGATCACACTCCCACACAGCGCCTGTGCCCGTCCAATACGAGGCTCCAGTAACTTTCCATTTCGACAGCCATGGTGGTCGTTAAGTTCCTGATCAGCTCCCCCATCCTTTCCCCTCCCTCAGTCACCCATGTCCTTTCCCCATCACTGTTGACCCCCCCCCACCCCGGCATCACCTTCCACCTCCCCACCGTCACCTTCCAACCCAAACCCTTTTGTTTCCAGATAAAAGCAAAATACTGCAGATGCTGGAAATCTGAAATTAAATCAGAAAATGCTGGAAAAACTCAGCAGGTCTGGCAGCATCTGAGGAGAGAGAAACAGAGTTAATGTCTCCAGTCCGCATGACCCTTCTTTGCGGAGTTCATGCAGCCTCCAGGAGGATTGGCGTTTCACCATGGCGGACACCATGAGATGATCCCGCTGTGCTTTCATACTGGCGTGAAAGCGATTTTTGGCCTTCTCGACATGTTGTTGCCCCCTCCGCGCCCCCCACCCCCACCCACCATGGCGCCTGAAGCCAATGGGGCCGGAAAATTCCGGCCATAGTTATCTCGGTTGCACAATATAACCACGACTCATTGAATGTTTGCTCAGCCCGGGCCCACAGAAGAATGAAGGTGTCATATGATTTCTATGTGGAACAAAGATATTTTCAGGATTGTCTATTCAATATTTTTCAGCATTTTCCTGTATTTATTGACTCGTCAACATCTTACTTCTGTGACTCTGAACGTACAAACATAGGGAAAAGTGTGAGGGAAGACCTTCGCAACATCAATGCTCCCCTTACCCACAAAAAGATGGAACTTGGTGCTGAGCAAAAAAAACCCAACTGCTGTGTTCCAATAAAAAAATTAAACATTTTTGACAATAGTTCTCATTTCCTTTGGGTCTCTGGCATTGTATTTCCCTAGTTAGCGGATTGAGAACCTGAGAGTTTGTGACGATTTGCAGGGGATTCCCCTGAAGTATATTACAATTTACAACATGTTCCAAGAAGCATCTCAATAGTTTCGAGGGCAAGGGCACTGGGAATGTGTCAACTTTCTTGGAGGCCCTCAGCTTTGTGTCAGTATTTGTAAGGGACCATGTTGGTATTTACAGAGGATGCCCAGTCAAGATCATACAGCCTGAAAAGCAGTAGTTTAATGGAATTACAAAATAATGGTCTAGGAATTTGATCATGCTGCTGCACTGACATTACAAGCATAGCCTGGGTATCTGACAGTCGAGTACTTACTCTACCTGTCACTTGGATCGGGTTGCTCTGTAGGTATCCAAGGTCCACCCGTGGGACTGGCACACAGCTCTCTGCACCAGCATACTGAGAGCCTAACAAACGTGTCAAGCTCCCTTTGTGGAAACATAATTGTGAATGACTCACCTTATTGTGGAGCTTGGAATATCCGGAATGTTTCACATTAAAATTACGGACCACTGCCTCCCACTGCTCGACCCTGCAACTCCACACCCCCAAACACACCACCCTCCTCATTACCGGTGAGCTGCCCCTGGGAGCTGCGCCTATTGTCTGCAGCTCAACGATAACAGACAGAGAGCCAGCCAGACCAATGTGCCTTGGTCTTCATTAAGTGCATGCAGCATGCACTGCAACAGGATGTTGCCCCAACTTGGATACAGGCAAATTTCTTTTAACTTGTGGACAGCTCATCATTCAGTACAGTTCCTCATAGAATTACAGACCCTACACCATCTCTTTTTCTTGCAGAAAAAATTCCAATTAGTAAACAGTGATATATCACTCCAACCCATCGCATTCGTTTGTTGATCTGCTCACACTGCGGCCAATGTCAAAAACAATGCACCACTATTCTGAACAGCCTGGACTAATTCTAAGTCACTCAAACAGCGGCATAACATCATGACGTTCCCTTCTCCCCTCAGGACACAGAACCTGCAGGACATTTTTTTGGCAGGAACACTTTGTGCTCCAAACCTGAACAGAAAGCATTTTTTGGGACTCCCCAGTAACAACTCCATCGGTGTAGCAAGATATCCGCCATCGTAGAGAAAGGCAAAATTCTCCATGGGGCTTTAAATGTTCCCAGCGTTGACTGACCATCAAGCCTTGTGCCAGCATTCGTACAATCGGTTTTTCTTCTAAGCTTCAAGAGTTGGCAGATCCATGTTGTTTTTTTTTTGGAGCCTGCAGCTTCTCAAGTCACATCTGGGCAACTCGGCCTCATTACTCAACCTCTATAATTCAGAGTTGATCAATCATATATACTGGGGACATTGACCTCACCTATGACTGTTTGTCAAGCAAACACTCAAGTCGAAGGCCCTATTTTTAGGTCTACAAAAATCAATTGGAACACCAACATATTCACAAATGCCAAGAACTGAAAAGCTTATTATTGTTCTCTAAATTTCCAAGGAGCCCACACAAATTTCCAATTACTTTTTATTTTACATTCCAAATCCGAAATTGACGACTAAGAGCCCCTGTGCAAAACAGCCTGGCTCAGAAGACATGAGCGTAGCGAATCAGAAGATTATGATCTAATGACGTCAAGTCTGGGTTTTAAAAGATCGAGGTCCGTGGGAGAAAGGAAAGACCGAGGGAGCTAAGGACCTGAGTATGAATGAGTTGGAGAACCAACTCAAGATAAAATGGTGAGCCTTAGCATATTGCCTTATACATTATTCCATCATATAGGTACACTTCTGCCCATTTTGTAGGGGAAAATGCAACCAACTCCATAGGAATTAGTTGGATCAATCTAACCAGTAGACCACTGGTCATATGATGCCTGAAAACCAAAATGGTTTTCACCAATTCATTTATTGGAACACTTAATTTGAATAAATCCAGGCGAAATATATCTTCCTTATTTTTTCCCTGCTGGCCACTGAAAGCAATTCTCCTTGTCAGTACTGTCAAAAATGGCTGAGCAGATGGACTTTAGGCTCCAACTAACAATGGAAAGAACCCAATATCTTCTTCGAGGCAATTCCAAAGAAGAGTCACATTGGATTCGAAACATTAACTCTGTTTCTCTCTCCATAGATACTGCCAGACTTGCTGAGTTTTTCAAGCACTTTTTGTTTTTACTTCAGATCTCCAGCATCCGTAGTAGTTTACTTTTATATTCATGGGAAGTATCTCCTGTATTATATAGCAAATGGTTTATACTGTCAAACTATGTGGGTGCTGATGATGCTTTTATTGAATTGAGTGATAATGAGGGGTTTTGACAGGTTAGATGAGGGGAAACTGGCAGAAGCCCATTAACCAGAGTTCACAGATGTAAGATAATTGGCAAAAAAAATCCAGATCTTATTGTTTCTTGTACAAAAAGTAGCTGCAATCTGGAATTCTCTGCCTGTTAGGTTCTATAATAAGTTTCAAAAGGTAATTGGATACATACTTAAAAAAGAGAAATTTGCAGGTCAATGGGTAAAGAATGGGTGAGTGGGGATAATTGGAAAGGTCTTTCAAAGGGCCAGCACAGGCACGATGGGCAGAATGGCCTTCTTCTGAGCCGTATCATTCTATGATATTATGAATTGGCCTAACGGCTTCATAAAACTCAATCTGTGCCTGCTTCTGTTGCATACATACTAAGACAATTATATTTTTAAAACATGTAATGACCTTGCTTTTTGTGTCCGTGCTTCACTGATCAAGCTGGCCAGGTTTCACCAGTACCCACGTTTTGTCAAAAAAACCAATGGTTAAGACATTGATAGTGAAGGGAGTACACTGGGTAAGAGATCACTGCACAGGAAAAAGTTCAACTAGAACTAGTGGGAAGCAATAGGCAATGTTTATCATCATCTCCATGTGTGCTCCGCCTGAAGGCAAGTCCTTGGCTCATAGCAATCTTTCCATGTCTCTCTATCCTGTGCCATTCTTTTCATTTGCCAATAACTTTGTTCAATTTTCAAGCCATCCAATGTTGATATTCCCTTCTTTCCTCTTTGTCTTCTTCCTTGAAATCTTCCCTCCATGATGTAGCTTTCAAGTCAGTTTCCTCTTAAAATGTGTCCTGCCCAGTCTCTCTGCCTTTTCCTAATTATGTTCAACAAATTTCTTTGTATATTCACTCTCCACAGCACTTTATCATTTGTTACTTTTTACGTCCAGCAGATCCATTCCATTCTCCTCCAAACCCACATTTCAAAGCTATTTAGCAAGTTGCTCTCCTCTCTCCATAAGGTCCACATCTTACATTCATACAAAACAACACTCCAAATCTGTACTAGTCAGGTCCTGAGTTTATTCACCTTTCTAGTTAGCAACCATCTCTTCACACTAAATATGGGTTTTCCCATCGCTGTCCGTCTTCTTATTTCTTAGTTGCATCTTCCATCTGCAGATATTATATTTCCTAAACACTTGAATTCTTGCAACTGTTCTCGTTCTCTTCATTCTATGAATGTGTGAATATTCCTTCATGGTTTTGAGATATGCATCACTTTGGTTTGGTCAATCTTCACTTTCATTCTAAAGTTCATGTCTGCTGTTACTAGTCTATCTACTAGTTCTTGCAATCTTTCCGCTTGTTATAAGTGCTTTGTCATCTGCAAATCTAACCGATGTTATCGTTCGCACCCCACCCCACCCCCACCACCAATCTTAACACCAGATTCTGTGGCCAGGATTTTCCCCTTGGCGATTTGGGGGCGGGGCCTGCTTGCCGAGGGGAAAATGACGCGGGATGACGTTGGGAGGAATCCCCGACATCATCCCGCTCCCTTTAAATTTTTAGGAAGGTGGGCGGACAGCGAAATCAGCTGTCTGCTTGCCGACCTGTCAATGGCCAATTGAGGCCATTGACAGAGTAATTAAGATAATTAAAAACCTGCCAGTCCAAGCTTAAGGCTGGTGGGCAGGCCAGGAGCCCCAGCGGGCTCCAGATTATTCATGAAACTTCATCCACTGGCGGGATGAAGTTTCATGTCCGTTTTTTAAACACTTAATAAATGTTATGCGTTTATTCATGTCCCATCGCATGTGACACGAGGGAGTCATGTTAATAATTTCAATATTTATCTATTTTGAGACTTTACTTACCTGTCACGAATCTCCCTGAGACAGGACTTTGCCTCAGGGAGCAGTGTGCTCTTTCATGCGGCCACTCAAAATAGCGGCGGGCCCCATTTCAGTGGCGGGGGTCGGCTGTCCACCCGCCGCCGAGCCGGTGGGGCCCGCACGCCATCCGAGGGCAAAATTCTGCCCTGTGTCTGCAAACATTGCTTTGATAATTGCTTCTGCGTGGACATTGAAGAGGACTGGTGATGAACAATATCCTTGCCGAATTCCTCTTGGAATTACACATGGGGCCGAAACTTCCAAGGAGTGGCAATCACTACTGGAGCTCTGCGTTTCTCACCCGGACTTTCGAACTGGATCTCTTCAGAAATGCGGAGTATACCTGTTTTGGGAATCCTTCCTTGTAGGGCAGGACAATTGGATGAAGCTAAGCCACACCTTTTTTACAGCACCAGCTGCCACATTTTTCTAAATCTTTATTCACTAACTCAGTGAAAAGCCTTTGGACATTTAAATAGCCTTTCACTGTGTTAGTGAATGACTGTGAGTGAGGTAAATGGGTTGGGTGCCAGTAGGGTGGTAGGTGGCAGGGTAGGTAGGATGGCTGAGTGGGTAGGGTGGCAGAGTGGTAGAGTGGGTAGGGTGCCAGCTGAGCAGGGTGGGAGATGGCCATATGGGGTAGGATGGCAGCATGATAGTGTAGGTAGCGTTGTAGGTGACAAGGTGGGTGAGTAAGGGTGCCTCATGGCTAGGGCGGCAGGGTGGTAGGGTGATAGGTTGGTGAGGTCAGGCCAGGTCGAGGGAGATTCAGAAGGCTGGGGGGGCAGAATCGGAGGGTCGGGTTAGTTGGAGGGGCGGTGGTGTGGAGGCTGTTGGAGGATTGAGGGGGAGAATCGGAGGGTCGGCTGGGGGTGCCAAGGGGTTGGGGGTCAGTGGGGAGTTGGGGCATTAAGCTGCATTGTTACCTAGGAGTTAGATATTTTTTTTCCTGTTTAAAATTTCCTGGGTAACTATTCTGGTAGGCAAGTCAGAAACCTCCGTCTCTGACATTAACTCAAAGTTGAAGACCCTTTTGCACGGTTCCAGACACCCATTGGAAGTTCAAATTTCCCAGGCAATTCCCATGGAGCTCCTGTGTTGGGACTTCTCAGGGGTCCCCCAGCACATCTTTCTGGGGTACCTCCGGGGTATGACCATCCAGAGACCAGAAGATCTGGGCCATAGTTCAGACTCCCTACTGCTGTTTGTCCCATGTACAGATTTTTTATGAGTTGTCTATCTCTCTAATCTATTCCAATGTCTTTCGGCGCTGTCAAGAGTTTAATCTAGATCCAGATTTAAACCTGATCGAATGCTTTTTCAAATCTCCATAACAAACATATAATTCCTGTCCAAACTCTAAACTGTGTTTACTCATTAATCTTATAATGCCGATTGCGTCCCTTTTCCTCTCTGGAATCCAAACTGGTCATCTCCGATGTAGTTCTACGCCTTTTCACCCACTCTCTGTTACAACTCTCAACACAATCTTCGATGCACGAACAGTCAGGTTAATTGGACTTGTGCTGACTACGAATCGGTTAGAAAGGGTAGATGCTATGTATGAAAAAGCAAAGGAGATTCATGGCACTCAGCATAAAGGACTGGAAACAGCAGCAACAGAGAGTGATGCAGGTGTTTTATTAACAAACCCCAGATGAAATAAGAAAAAGATGGAAGGAACATATTGAAGAAGTATATGCAAAAAAATGAAAAATAACTTAATGACTGAGCTAGAAGAGAGTAATGTTGGCATTGGTTTGATTGGACCAGAAATACGAGAGAGTGAGATAAGAGCAGCAATAAATGAGATAAAAACTGCAAAGTAGGTGGAATAGATGAAATACTCACAGAGTTGATTAAAAACATGGGAACAAACTTAACATCAGTGTTTACTATAATCTGTGCAAAGACACTTATTTATCAGGAGAATGGCCAAAGGACTTCATGCAGTCAATAATGATCACCCTAAGAAAGAAACCAAAGGACTTTTGTACAATTAAGCAATGCTACAAATCAAACAGATGCTGTAAATGCTGAACGCAGAGTGTGAATGCATCATCAGTATCAACACATCCAAAGATTGAATTGCAGTCTTGACTTCATTCTAAAAATGCAGATGATTGACAGTCAGCTGAAGTTTACACAATTATTAATTCATGATACTCCAAGCTCCTGCTGAGGAGGCTGGTCCTGTGGGGAGAACATTGGTCATTGCTGATATGTTGTTTCGGGGATTGTATAAACCAATGCTAATGTCCATAAAATGTCAAGCACGAATGATCCTAGAGTATAACAAGGCTGTGATCGTACATGTTGCATGTTCAGTAAGTCTCATGAAGAGATTTTGAGTCTTGTATGGTTGAACATATAGGGTGGGATTTTCCAGTCCCACTCACCACCAGAATCATCCTGTACCACCAAAAGTCAATGCACTTTTGGCTGGGCCACCGCATCTCCCACGGCGGGTCCCACCATGACAGGGCCGGAAAATCCTGGCCCAAGTGTTTATTGATAACACATAACTATGTCCATGTATACAGAATATAGCCCAAGTTATGAGCTAACTCCATGTTTGTTTCTACACAGGTCTCTGTCCAGACCACAACTCTCTCTCGTCTCAGGTCATGTGCCTCCTTACATCACACTGTACGCGGTACTGTTTCCCAATCCCACTTTAACCCTTGCTATGTCAAATACCCTTATACTATAATAGTGGCGCGTGAAGGTGTTGTTTGCATCTATTTTAAAGCTAATTTTAATACAATATTTTGCCCAAGGTTCTTATGACATTGACAAAATGCAAAAAAATGTTTTAAAAAAGTACCTATGTATATTATGTAAAGTACTGAAATTTTATATAGAACATACTCTCTATTCCAATAGGAAGATAACCACCCAATTCCATCACACCATAAAGCCAGTTTTATGGTGCAAAATGATACTTAATTTTCAACCCTTCTGAAGATAGGTGGCACTATGCACCACAAAACCAACTGCTTTCGATCTGCACCTCTGCAGCCCCTCCCCCAAATTCAAAGATTGCCATCTTAAGCCTTGGATGCTCTCATCTCTGTCCCGGCCATCATAACCACTGCCTTGAGCTCTGGTTGCTCATCCTCACCTCAATTGGTGACTCATTTCAATCCACTCTTGTTGTTCTATTGGCCGTCATTTCTCTTGTAGCCTCTTGTGTTGTTTTGTGGCTTAAGCTGGTCCACTTCCTGCCTCCAGCCCTGGCCTGCCACCGTCCCCTTCACTGGTTTCCCATCACTGATCTGGGAAGCTGGTAGTTCTGTTTTTACAGCACTCACACTGTGTTCACAGTGGGAGGGGGACATCAGGTTGAGAAGACTGAGGGAAGGGGAGAAAAGGGAGAACGGAAGGGGGAGGAGAATCAGGGAAGGAAAAGGAGGAATCAGTTGGGTGAGGGAGAAGAAAGGATCTTAAGACCATAAGACATAGGAGCAGAAATTAGGCCATTCAGCCCATCGAGTCTGCTCCGCCATTCAATCATGGCTGATAAGCCATGATTTCTCAACCCCATTCTCCCACCTTCTCCCTGTAACCTTTGATCCCCTTACCAATCAAGAACCTATCTATCTCGGTCTTAAATACACTCAATGACCTGGCCTCCACAGCCTTCTGTGGCAATGAATTCCATAGATTCACCACTCTCTGGCTAAAGAAGTTTCTCAATGAAGCATGAAACAATGGAGAGAACAGCTAAGGGAGGACGCAAGGTCAGAGGCTGTGTGTGAAAGAGAGGGGAGAGGATAGAATAAAAGAGTTAAGGTGCGGCACTGAGGAAGCACCAATGTCTTCACGTTGTTTTCAGTAATGTGGACCTTTGACCTATCACTCAGTCCCAGCTGCATCCCTGCCAACAAACAGTATCTATACTTTTCACCAATAAATGATGGAAAGAATGAACTAATGAACCTTTAGTGTGACATAATATTGAATTGTACGAAGTTTAAAAATGCTTTTCCAGAAGTCTTTCAAGCAGTAACCTAAGCTTAAGTCCAAGTGAATTGACCACTTTGTTCAGTTTACAACCTCAGAATCATTTCCAGCTATTCTACGTGATTGATTAGCACTGCACTGCCCAGAAGGAATTAGCTGATTTTAGTTGGTTCCTTATTACATCCTTCAGGACATCCCAAAGCATTTCACACGCAATGCATTAATTAAGAAGCGGAGCAGTAGCTTTTGAAAACGTGGCAGCCAATTTGTACACAGGAAGATTCCACAAAAAAAAGTCAATAAACAGTTCATCCATTTTGACTGTGGTGGAGGGAGTAATGTTGGCTGGGACTCCCTGCTCTTTTAGGAATTGTGCCATACAATCTGAACCTGTACCACAGAACTTGGCATATTTCTCATCCAAAATGCAGAACACCTCCAACAGTCCAGCACTTCCAGAGAGGCAATCAACTTCCAATGGATGTCACATTCTCCAATGGAACTTGAACCCAGACGTTTTGCCTCAGATGAGAGTGTGTAAAGCTTATTGTTTCAGTATAAAATATCCTTTGATCATCTGAGCTTTCACCACATGCATAAACAATCCTCATATTTAAGATTCTCTAAAGTGAACTATGATACATCTGTTTGTTCAATGTGGGGTGCACATTCCCACCCTCACTCTGGGAATTCCAATCCTAACACAGGCAACCGACCCTAACCCTGGCAATCCGAGTCCCAATCCCAGCAATCCCAATCCCAGGCACCCAACCCCATTCTCAGCATCCCAACACCAGCAATCCCAATCTCAGCACCCTGAATCCCAATCCCAGTCAATCCTAATCCAAACATCCCGATCCTAACTCCAGATATTCCCATCCTGGCAATCCAAAAGCCAACCTAGACACCACCTCCCAGCCCTGACTCCACCGTCCCTCCCACCTGCTTACACCATGATTCCTGCATCAACTTTCTGTACTAGATCCCCTTTTCCTGCCTTTTTGCACAAAACATGGCAACGGCTTCAAGAGCCCACCCTCGAACTTTAGACTTCTGCCTTGGCCACTTCTTTTTCACTATTACAGGGCATATTCGGCAGCAGCAGAGGAGAAGGAACTAATTGTGCACATACCTTTCAAATCTTGGGTCTTGACAGAGCCACCAGCTGCCTTAGCTCCCCACTGAGACTTTGGGAGATTCACACAAAGCAGGAAACAAGAAACCAAGTCACTGCCCAGCCCATGGACAGCAGACATGATGGCTAGCCATTCCTACAGTGGTATTCTTTACATTGGTATCAAGAAAACGGTTTCCTCAGTGGTCCCAATACAAACTGCTCACTGGGCAAGTTGATAAAGCCTCCAGAGACTACCACACATACTCTACCACTCAGCAAAATTAGTGCTGCTATAATCAGGTAAAGGTAACTTCGAATTCATGAAGATATTGATATGGACAAACAGCACGACTGGTTCAAGTTTTCCATGCAGATTTTCGCTCCCGGGTTGGGTGTGCAGAGAAGGGAGGATTCCCAGCTTCGCAAACCCAACCGTTCAAAATGGCTGCTCGGATGTCAGATTTTAAGTCCAAGGGGAGATGGGTGGGAGGGATATAGGGATTAGAGGTCAGGGCGGGTAACTCGGGAAGAACTGAGGTGGATGCCAGGTGCAGAGGCAGGCTGGGCAGAGGGCTGCCTCAGGGCTCTGGAGGTGTCTATTTTTAAAAGAATATGAAACATCCCTCCAGCCGCACTCCCACACATTCCCCATGCCCCATCCATGCCAACTCATGTCACCTCATATTCCCATAACCCTTCATATCCTGCAAGTCAGCTATGCCCCTCCACCTGCCCCACGGCCCTTTATAGCCCCTGTTCCAACTTAATGTCAACTCATTCCAATCCATGGACCCCCATCCACCACCTTGCACCTACCATGCCAACTCACCTAGGATCCACCATGGGCAAACCTCAGGACGCATGCAGAAATGAGGTAAAATAAAGTTCTCTTAAGATAAAGTTCAAGGGATCTATTGCAGACTTCACTATATTGAAAAAACCTCATTCATAAATACCTAGTTACAACATTTGCATTCCTTCAGCTAAGTGAAGCCATATAACAATAAACATTTCATTCAAGCACACAATCCCTTCTAACAACAAGCATTGAAAATCATAGTCCTACATCAAAGAGTCTATAACCACTTGTGGCTGTCTATCAAGCTCTGAAATGGCAGGCACCCTACTGTGATAATTGATGGTTGTGAAATCAGTCATGTAGCACATAGTAGTGGAAGCCCACAGCTTATGTCAAAAGACAGAGTAAAATAGCAGCAATAAGAGCATGGAAAGTGGGGAGAGTTCATTTTAAAAAGAGCGGGCAGACTTCAATTAAAAAAGAGCGGGGAGAGTTCATTTTATAAGAGTGGGGAGAGTTCATTGAAAAAGAGTGGGGAGAGTTCATTGAAAAAGAGTGGGGAGAGTTCATTTAAAAAGAGTGGGGGGAGTTCATTTAAAAAGAGCAGGGAGAGTTCATGTGAGACCAACGCAGAGTGACATCACGAACCACAATGTGACACGAATGCAGGGAAAGCAGCTGATTGGTGAGTAGGATTGGTGAGTATCTCTAATCTTTAAAGTAAAAGTAAGGTCTTTAGTTTGTGTTTAGGTCTCTAGTCTTTTTTTTCTTTTTCTTAAAAATAGCTTGTTAAGCATAACATTGATACTTGTGTAAAAAAATTAATTAAAGTAAAGTTTAAAGAACGGGGGTTCTTCAAGAGTAAAAAGCAGGGATACTAGAGGAATTAATTAATAAATTAAATCAAATACGATAGTGATGGCAGGACGGGTGATGTGTTGCTGCTGCAGCATGTGGGAGCTGCTGGGCGCCAAGGTGATCCAGAGTGAACACATCTGTAGTAAATGTTTGCAGCCCGAGGAACTTTGGGTCCGAGTTGAGAAGCTGGAGTCCGAGCTGCAGACATTGCGCCACATCAGGGAGGGGGGAAGTTACCAGGACACTTTGCTCCAGGACGAGGTCACACCCCTTAGATTAGTTCATTCCAATTTGGTCTGTGATCAGGGCCAGGAGGGTGTGACTGCAGGTGAGGCAGGTATGGGAATCTGGGGGTAGCATTCGAGGAGCTTCAGCCCCTGCAATTGTCCAACAGTTACAAGATTCTTGCAAGCTGTGTGGGCAAGAGCAGGGAATGCAGGGAGGATGAGCAAACTGACCATGGTCCGGTGAGCCATTTAAGTGGGGGGAGGAAATACGAATGTAGTAGTGGTGAGGGACAGTATAATTAGGGGGATAGATACTGTTCTCTGCAGCCATGAGCATGAGTCCCGAAGGTTGTGTTGCCTGTCCGGTGCCAGGGTTAAGGACATCTCTCTCAGGACTAGAGAGGAACTTGGAGTGGGAGGTGAGGGATCCAATTGTTGTCATCCACGTTGGTACCAGCGACATTGACAGGACTAGAAAGGAGATACAGCTGGAAGAATTTGAATAGTTTGGAGCTAAATTAAAAAACAGAACTTCCAAGGTAATAATCTCGGGATTACTACCCGAGCCATGGGCAAACTGGCATAGGGTAAATAAAGTCAAGGAGTTAAATGTGTGGCCCAAAGATTGGTGTGGGAGGAATGGGTTTCAGTTCATGGGGCACTGGCACCAGTACTGGGTAGATTACTGGGTAGAACATTAACTGTTCCAGTGGGACAGACTTCACTTAAACCATGCTGAGCCCAGTGTCCTGGCGAATCAAATAACTAAGGCTATAGAAAGGGCTTTAAACTAAATGGAGGGAGGGTTCCAGAGAGGGGATACGTAGGGTTACAAAGCAAAAGGATATGGCAGCATTGCAGGGCAGCTATTTAGATAATGATACCCAGAGTGTGACAGGGAGGGACAGAATGCACAAATGTTTTTAAAAAGCAGCAAATAGGGTCAAAGCGGGAAAAATAGTGAAAAGGCAAAATGAATGGCTCTTTACTTAAATGCATGTTGTATCGGAACGAGATAAATGAATTAACGGCACAAATAGCTAATATTAGTTAATAGTTATGATCTTATAGCCATTACGGAGACATGGTTACAAGGAGATCAAAGCTGGGAACTAAATATTCAGGGGTATGTGACTTTTTGAAAGGACAGGCAGGAAGGAAAGAGCGGTGGGGTAGCTTTGTTAGTACGAGATGGAATAAGTACAATAGTAAGAAATGATCTTGGATCAAAAGATGTAGAATCCATATGGGTGGAGGTAAGAAATAACCAGGGGAAGAAGACACTGGTGGGAGTAGTCTCTAGGTCCCCTAACAGTAGCTGTACTGTAGGACAGAAAATAAATCAGGAGATAATGAGGGCATGTAAAGAAGGCAGTGCATTAATCATGGGTGACTTTAATCTTTATGTAGATTGGGAAAACCAAATTGGCAGAGATAACCACGAGCAAGAATTCATAGTGTATTCAGGACAGTTTCCTAGAACAATATGTTGTGGATCCAACCAGTGATCAGGCTATTTTGGATCTGGTAATGTGTAAAGAGGCAGGTTTAAGAAATGATCTCAGAATAAAAGATCCCCTAGGAAACAGTGACCATAACATGGTATAATTTAGCATTCAGTTTGAGAGTGAGAAACTTGGGTTGGAAACAACTGTGCTAAACTTAAATAAGGGTAATTACAAAGGAATGAGGGCAGAGTTGGTTGGAGTGGACTGGGATAGGATTTTAGCAGAAAAGACAGTTGATGAACAAAGGCAGACATTGAAGAAAATAATTCATGACTCACAACAAAGATACATCCCAGAGAGGAAGAAGGATTGTAGGAAGGAGATAAACCAATGATGGTTAACCAAGGAAGTTAAGGATAGTACAAATTGAAAGACAACACATACAATGTGTCAAAGATTAATGGTAAACTGGAGGATTGGGAAAGTTTTAAAAACCAACAAAAGATGACCAAAAAAATAATGAAGAGGAAGAAAATAAACTTAGAGGGCAAATTAAAAAGTAATTTAAAAAAGGACAGTAAGAGCTTCTTTAAATATATAAAAAGGAAAAGAGACGAATCCGACATCATCGTGCGTCAACTTGGTATTCCGAAATGTCAACGGCCTATTAAGGCCATTAAGAAAGTAATTAACCTTGTTAAGAATGCTGCCGTAAGGTTGGCGGGCCTACCAAGCGGCCTTCGCGTTTTTCAGGAAACCTCATCAACGGGCGGATAAATAAATACTTTCCAAACTTCACAAACATGTCCCAGCTCATGTGACACTCTCACATGAGGGGACATGTTTAAGTAAATTTTTACCTCATTTATTTAAATGTTTTATAATCTATTCTAATCTCACCGAGGCATCTCCGTGCCTCAGGGAGATTTCTGCACCATTTCATGCGCATGCGCGAAAGAGCGCAGGCCCCGACTCTCCCTCCTCCTCCCCGCCCGCACAGATAGCGCTAAGCTCTTCTGGCCGTGCGTTACGCTGGGCGGGTCTTAATTGGCCCAACTGCGCAAAATGGCGGCGGCCCACCCCTGCACACTGACCGGAAGATTCAGCCCATGATCGCTAGTTCCTACTTAATCGCGCCCGCCCCCGCCCAGCCCACCTGCCATAGGAAAAATTCTCCCCCATGAGTGTGAAAAAATAAACAGCAAATTTAGATCAGATACAGAAAGAACTTCTTTGTACAGAGGGGTAAATGTGGGGAATGGTAAGACACAAATGTTATGGATGCTCCAAACACTTTGTTCTTCATAGAGTACAAACCTGAACAGAAAGTGGATGCTAGGCTGTGGGAGGCAGTGGCACGGTGGTATTGTCACTGGACTAGGATTCCGGGGACCCAGGGTAATGGCCCAGGCTTGAATTCCACCGTGGCCGATGGTGAAATTTGAATTCAGTAAAAATCTGGAATTAAGAGTCTGATGATAACCGCAAAACCATTGCTGATTGTTGTAAAAACACATCTGGTTCACTAATGTCCTTTAGGGAAGGAAATCTGCTGTCCTTACCTGGTCTGGCCTATGTGTGATTCCAGACCCACAGCAATGTGGTTGACTCTTAAATGCCCTCTGAACAAGGGCAATTAGGGATGGGCAATAAATGCTGGCCTAGCCAGCAACGCCCAGATCCCATGAACAAATGGAAAAAAGTTTGAAAATTAGGTGGTTGTGCATCGGTGGCCTAATCGGTGGCCTAAATGGCCTTTTTCTAGTTGTGTTCCATAGGAATTGGGTTGAACAATCACCAAGTGGAAAAAAGTTCAGCAGTTTTGGTGGCCTCCAGAAATGTTTTCTCACCTCGATCAAGTTCACTGATGATATCGAAACCCTCATTTTAGTGCACACATTATGTAGAAGATTAGCAATGGTGCAGGCGTAGCAACAGAACAATTAACTTTGGCAGTGATCCTTAATCATTCTCAGGTGAACAATGGGCACACACAGATGTCAGACAACTTATTTCAACAAGCTCTCTCACCAGCCATCTCAACTCATCCCACATTCCTACTATGTCAACAAAACACACTATCCCCAGGCACCAACGTTAACCAGGATGTGCAGCACAGAACAGTTCAGACACAGACTGAGGAACTCAGTTTTCCTACCTTCTGTCAAAAACATCTGAACCAAAACTGACCCAAATTCAGGGATCTATCAGATTACCCTGATTCAGGCCAGTTCAGAACATTGCTTTAGATTTGCCGGATCCTTGTGGATCTAAAATAATCAATTGTAATCTTGCCTGGTGATGTTACACAGATACCCACAATCACAGATTGAAAGCCACCAGTATTTCCTGATCAGACTTTGGGCAGAGGTTCCTTGTGGACAAAATGCCCATCTGCAGCCATCAAAAGGACAAACTTTTTGGCCAAGGGTAGCTAAGATACTGAATTAATGATTGAACCGCATGGATGTGAAGATGCTACCATGTCATCAAAAAGAATTATTCACCCACAAAGTCACGCTTCCACATGCTCACTAACTTCTGAAATCAACCATGTGCAGTTTACAGAAGCATTAAACAGCAAGAGGCATGGGCACCTGTTAATTACTCACAGACAGTAGAAATATCACATAGCATTGCCATCTGTTCAACATCTTACACAGCGTATTCTATTCTTTACAGACACAAGAGAGAAAAGGTCATCAATATCATCAATAAATCAAACACGTTTCTTCTAACCCAAGGCAACTTCCCTTGATCAGATGCCCAGTAGGCAAAAGTCAAATAGGCGCATAAGCAATATCTCCTCTACACTGAGCCACAAGATCATCTTCAGTCCAACGTTCCAGATCCATACTGTCTTTTTACATGAAGGTTACACAGAATTCAACGATTTAGTCCATTTTATACAGGATTTTGGGACCTGGTAAGTACTACCCAAGCAGTTGCGTTGTGTTGCAGGTTGAAAATGGCAGACACCCCCTGACAGTGGAGTAGGCCTCTGTGTATATATATATTTTTTAATTCATTCACGGGATGTGGGCTTTGCTGGCTGGGCCATTTATTGCCCATCCCTAGTTGCCCTTGTGCTGATATAGATGAACGATAACCTCAGTAAACAACTGTTTCGGTAAAAGCACAAGCAAGCAACGTGAGCAATTTGTGCAAAAAATGTGTCAGGACTCACCAAGTATGTGATTGTATGCCAAATGCATTATTTTCACTGCTTGCATGGTAAGTGGTAGATAGAAAGAGACTGCTACAATAAATGATGGCACAGAATGTGAATAAGAACATTATCTTCCCAAAACATTCTTTTAAACCTTTTATCTTTTGGTTTACAAACAAGTTACATGGGAATGTATCATCGCTAAACTGCGTTTTAAGGCACCCTAAGTTGCAAGCTTCAATATATTTCCTTAACGGGGAACAGGGATTGAGAAATATCTTGCAATCTGGTCAGACTGATGAGCCTTTATGAAAGGGATCATAAGTAGCACCATCTCCATCTTGTCTCCAAGTAAACAGGGCACCCTTTTCACCACCAAAAGAGCACTTTTCCTCACTGTGTTCAAGGGCTGACTTAAGAGCAGCAGGTTACTACTTAGGCCTACAATGTTACAGAAAGCCAATGTTAATAAAAACAAGCCACTGAACTACTCTTCATGCCTCTATCACAGTATACATATACCGCAGTATACATGCACATTAATGCTTGGTTGGTAAAGATGGGTTGTGCTTTTCACAATTATCAACTCCACTGTTAGTTCAATAACTTGGTAACATATGCCAACTGTCTTCTGGCAACAGGGGAAGAATCTAAGATTCACTCTTCTCCTCAAATAAAGTCTTCAGGTAGCTACACTAGTATTAAGAATGGAGAATGTTCCTGACAATTGATTTTGATCCTGAAATTTGGCATTGCCAACTGCTAGCTTGTTAAGTGTTTTAACCACTGTGGTAAACCTGCTCAGTTCAACATAACCCGACACAGTTCCTCTGCTATATGAAATATTTTTGCACTTCTTGCATTAATATTCCACTCATTGGTGGGAAGGTACTATTTAAATGGTACAATAATTGTTAATGACTGCCAATCAAACTTTCCTTGCCCAGAAAACAAACAATGAAAAGTTTTACTTATTCAGATTGTGAATTATTTTTGGAATTTTTTAAAATATCATGTTTTAAATTTAAATGATCTTTTCCCCTTACTTTTCCTGTAACTTTTTTTTCTCTCTAATCAGTCTTTCTTTCCCTCTTTTTACTTGTTTCTACATTTGATTTGAGACTGAATTCACCCACTCCAATTCACCCTCCTTCTTAATCTTTCCTCTTATTTTCCTAATCCTTTAGTGAACAAGGTGCATTGTTTGTGCTATTGTTGACCAAGGTCTCAGGTGCCCTGTTGCTCTGACAGCTGTTGCTAGATTGTACTCCTAGAAACCTTGAGGACAAAAGACGTTAAAACCTAAACCTGCACAAACAAGTCTAACTAATTGTGGCACACAAGATGCCCAACTCCAGCAATATCTGAGCCTTACATTTTTGAAAATATTTTCAGTGTTTCTGCACACCACAATCAGCAATATTTGCCAATAATAGCTTACACATCATTGGCTGGAATGATGGATCTGCACTTAGTTTCAAAACTCAGCAACACTGTACAGCCAGGGACAAAAATAAACCTTTTTAACTTAAACACAATGCAGGACTAGCAGCTTCTCTTTACATGGGCATCTTCTGGGTTGAGTTGAGTGACAGGAGAAATTCTCTGCCATGTTTGCGATGGGCTATCCTAGGTTTTATTTGCTGATATTTGCTTTAATGTTTTGAACATGGAGTATTAATGTTAGGTTTGTTCTATGGTCAAGTTGAATCTATCAGTTAATCATCAGCATGTGGGATTGTCTACTTGAGTAATTCATGCTTGGTACAACTTTATATATATTTGGCTAAAGATAAGTGACAGACAATTCTACTCAGTGAATGTCAATGCATATTAATGTTAAACATCATTACATTTTGGGTCCGGGGCGCTAGAATTCAAGTTCTCTTTGAACACAGAGAGCATGTAAGAGAGGATATGACTCTCCATGGGACTTCCGAAGATTTTGCAATGTGTAATAACAAGAACATTGGGAGCTCAGGAACATGCTCACCCCCAAAAAAGCATTTTTCCAATAAAGCTGTCATGAATAAACAATGCAAAGTGCAGAAGCACCATTTAACATTCAGTCACTTCCAACTGTTGAAATTCATCGAAGGGAGAGACTCATGTACTGAGCATGCATGTGCAAAGGTGAACCAACATTTATGAAAAGGGCAGGTGCAATGCAAACTGTCCTGCTTTAATCAACTTTACGTTCTTCCAGATGAGCCCAGAAATCTCCCTAGAAATGAGTCACTCCTGGAAAATATTACCACATGGATTTTCCAAGTTATAAGTTTGCTTTGATCCTTAAAATATTAGTCATTATATAAATTGTGCTATCAGTTTATCAGCTGACTAGTTAATGTACAAAGCCCAGTTTCATTTTTACATGGACATTACAGTAAGGACAAATACATTAAGATTGGATGTTCTCACGTGTCATGCTGGTATACAAATATTCCTCCTTCTTCGGAAACAAAAGGACAGCAGTTTAAAGTGTTAGCATATCAATAAAATACCCAAAAGACTAAAATCTTCTGGGACTATAGGCTCACATAATGCGACAGTGTGCATGATAATTATAATTACTTTTGACAGACACGGGATATATTTCATTAAGATTAATAAAGCAACAAATAAGTGTTAGCTGATGTTGAAGACCTAGACAAATTGGCACTGAAATCATAAACGCACCAAGTGTGATCTTTTTCATTAACTCTTCATTCTTATTTCTTCTTTAGATTAAGTCTTGCAACATCTAACTTGAATCTCAGATTGCAATTTCCTGAGCAGTTGTGACTTCCAACCTCCTCATCCACACCTACTCCACCGCCCCCCCCCACCATCATCTTTTGATGTGTCACACACTTCATTATCTAGCAACTAAACACTCATAGCATGGCACCAGCTGTCTCTGCATCTCCACAAGAATTTTTAAAAGGAAATCCAAATTTACAAGATAACAGTGAATCGAGTAAAGGTAGATCGCTCCATTTAGGGGTTACATGGCTAAGAAATTATTTGAGAAATTACAACTTGGAGACGTTCAACAGGAAGCAACATGGGATACAACTGGCTGTATGCAAATCTGTATCGAGACTTCTCTTAATGTAATGGGCTTGGCTGCTGCTTAACGCAGGCTCCATGGAGAACACCTCTGGCTTCAGCCAGTGGCATTCTTATTCTGAAAGAGAGTTGGGAATGGCAGGCTGACAAACATCGAGGTCACATCACAACAGGAACAAGCAAGGAGTAAGCAGAATGCTTTGCATAGAAACAGATGGATCCTTGGCTTTATTGCGCCTGCACGTTTTGAGCTCAAACAGCCACCCCACAATGCACTGTGTGTTATGAACAACCAAAGGGCAACACTTGTTTAGTCAAATATGTCAATGGCATCTGGACCAGCCTCAATACCAACAAACATAGTTTTGCCTTACACTGAATTTAGATTCCATTTACCATCTACACATCACTGTAACACACATACATAACAATAAATGCTTCCAATCATTTAAAGGATTTCTATAGTTCAGAGTCTAACCTTGGGTCAGTGAGGGGATAGCAACAATGTTCAGCAGGACCCAACATATCATCCACTAGGCATTAAATAGCCAACTGTATGTCATCCATCCAAAACTTTACATTTTTTGCACTGACACGGTAATATTTAATTTCTGCCTTTGGTTAGCTCCGTACAATTAGATAAACCTGGGCATTAATCATTAAGGGCACTGATGCAATTTGGAAGGTGAGTCAAGAATAAACTGCATCCATCTTAACTTTAACTTAAATTCACTTCATGGTCTTCTTTCTGCCTTAAAGTAAATGCAAGAATTACCCTTCAGTGAAGTGACCCTGTGAAGGAAAAACGTGGCATTAAGGAATGATATCCCAGCAATTGTTTTGCTAAACATTTTCAAAATTCAGTGAGTAGGTGCTGGCCTGAAGATGACAGCTGGGAATGAAGTAACAGATTCACAAAACCTTCAAAGCGTCAGCTGGTGATGCTGATGATCTGCCTGGTTTCAGCTCCTGTCAGATTGAACCTTACAGCTTTGCAAGACTTGACGCATCTTTGCATCCATAATTGATGTATACTTTGTACTAGCATACAACGGCAGTAAGAAATAAATTACCACCTTTCCACTTTGCAACATTCTTCAAAGGACTATGCTGCATGGTCATCAGGGAATCGAGTTATTTTTTGAGCTGGTCTATGCAAAGTTATACTGGACCATTACATCATGGAAGGACTTGGAAAACTCTAGGATATATGTGTAAGCAAGGTGGATGTTCAAGCCGTCAGTCAGACATCAAGATATCAATCCAACAAGCTTCATAAAAGGATTACTTTCATACGTATTGTACCAAGCTCTTGTTAGAGAATTTTAATGTGAAATGGTGGACTGGCCACAAAGCTCACAGGAACTCAAATAGAGAGGTATATGAAGGTGAGGTTTTATGATAACTTCAGTGCTTTTTCTTTTCGTTTCAACTGACTATTGCCCATCGGCATCGAAGATCACGCATTCACTCATCTTCAGGCTTCAAAACTGCCGTGATTACCCATAGACAGAAGCTGTAGGTGCAAAAGATTAATCTTTCATGAAAATTCAGTGCTGACCTTGAAGTGCTTTGCATCTGAAATCATGCCAAGGGGAGCAGCAGAAAACCCTTCACGTCGGTGTCACGCCCAACGGTCAACTTACCTGCCAAGCAGCAAATGAATGACAATGCAAAAAAATGACTCAACAGGGACCACATTCTCAGCTCCAGATCAAAGAGGATGGCATGAATTTCCAAGGGGATAATGTCCTGTTGCCTTGGTTATTAATTCACCAGTATGCCTGCAAAATAAAGAGCAAGAAGTAAGCACCGATATTGTCACAGGTCTAATTCACCAGTTTAACTATAAAATGACACAAGTTATTCTAAATAGCAGCAGAATCAAAGAAAAGTCACAATGATTAAAAGGCTATTTGATCCATTCAATCTCATCCCTCTCATAAAAAATCCATCCTTACAGCATATCAACTCTCCCTTTGGAACCCATCTCAACAGTACATCAATCATCCCATCACAGCCCATTCCTACTGTACATCAAGGCCAGAATTTTGACTTCAGCGTGCGGGGGCGGGCTTGGCACGCCAACGCGTAAGATGACATGCGGTGACACCGGGTGTGCGTCCCTAAAAGATGGCGCGTATCATTTAGGTACTATGTTCGGCGGACACGCGCCAGAGGCAGCTGCACGCCCACTGAACTGTCAACAGTCTATTAAGGCCATTGAAAAACCAATTAAAGTAGTTATGAACGCTGCCCATCCAACCTTGAGGTTGGCAGGCAGGCCAAGAGCCTAAGCGGCCTTCGCGTTTTTCAGGAAACCTTATCCACGGGCGAGATGAGGTTTCCTGAAGGTTTTATTAAATAAATAAATCAATCAATTTTGCACAATTCATACACATGACACTGTCTAAATAATTTTTAACATTATTATTTATGAACTTTTATTATGTACATAATCTCCCTGAGGCAGCTCGGTGCCTCAAGGAGATTTCTGTGCTCTTTCACGTACATACACAAAAGAGCACTGGCCCCGACTCTCCCTCCTCCCCCCGCCCGCACAGGTAGCGCTGAGCGTTACCAGCCGTGCATCACGCTGGGTGGGCCTTAATTGGCCCACCCACGTAAAATGGCGACGTGCAGTCGATCGCGGGTGGCAATCGGCTCCGCGCCTGCCCGCTCCCAACCAGCCCGCCTGACAAGCAGAAAACTCTCCCCCAGCTTTTTCACTGAAGCCCACCTCTACAATATATCAATTTTCACCTTGCCTCCCATCTTTACTCCACATCAGTTGTCCCATCGAAACCCATCCCAACAGTACATGAACTCTCATAACAGAATCACAGAAACTTTACAGTGCAGAAGGAGGCCATTCGGCCCATCAAGTCTGCACTGGCTCTCTGAAAGAGCATTCCACCTAGTCCCACTCCCTGCCTTATCCCCATAACCTTGTACATTATTTCTTTTCAGGTAGCAATCCTTTTGCTCTTTTGAAGCAAATCTTTTGAATACCTTGATCAAACTTGTCTCCACCACACTTTCAGGAAGTTCATTCCAGACTTTGACCACTCTCTGGGTGAAAAAAAAATTTACTCACGTCACATTTGCTCCTTTTGCCCATTATTTTGAATCTGTGCCCTGTAGTTCTTGATGTCCTCTTGAGTGGGAACAGTTTCTCACTTTTTATCCTGTCCATACCCCTCAGAATTTTGAATACCTCTATCAAGTCTCCTCTCAGCCTTCTTTTCTCCAGGGAAAACAGTCCCAACCTCTCCAATCTATCCTCATAGCTACAGTTCTTCATCCCTGGAATCATTCTTATGAATCTTCTCCGTACTTTCTCCAATGCCTTCACATCCTTCCCAATATGGCACCCACAACTGGACGCAGTACTCCAAATGAGGCCTAACTAGTGTTTTATACAAGTTCAACTTGACCTCCTTATTCTTGTGCTCAATGGCCCTCTTAATAAAATCTAAGATGCTATATGCTTTACTAACTGCTCTCTCAACATGCCCTGCTGCCTTCAATGACCTATGTACATAAACACAAGGTCCCTCTGTTCCTGAACCACCTTTAGAGAATCTCCCTTTATTTTATACTGTCTCTACATATGCCTCCTGCCAAAATGAATCACCTCACACTTCTCTGTATTGAACTTCATCTGTCACTTGTCTTCCAAATCCACCAACATGTTTATGTCTTTTTGAAGGTCAAGACTATCCTCATCACAGTTGACAACGTTTCCAATCTTTGTATCATCTGCAAATTATAAATCATTCCCTGTACACCACAGTCTAGGTCATTAATATATATCAGGAAGAGCAAGGATCCCAAAACTGACCCCTGGGGAGCTCCACTACAAACCTTCCTCCAATCTGAAAAGCAACCATTTATCACTACTGCCTGTTTCCTGTCACTCAGCCAATTTCTTATCCAAGTACCTACTTTCCCTTTTATTCCAAAACCAAGAATTTTCTGCACAAGTCTGTTGCATGGCACTGTATCAAATGCCTTTTGAAAATCCATAAACACCACATCAAGAGTGTTTCCCTTAACAACCTTCTCTGTTACCTCCTCAAAAAACTCCAGCAAGTTAGTTGAACATGATTTTTCCTCAATGAATCCATGCTGGTTTTCCTTAATTATCCTGCACTTGTCTAAAAGTGGCTATTGATTTTATTCCAAACTAGAGTTTCCAGGAGTTTTCCTACCGCTGAAGTCAAACTGATCTACAGTTGCCAGAAAATGGAAACCAAAAAGTACGAAAATCCTTCCGACAGGACATCTTCCCCCATTAAGTTTATCCCTCCTGTAAATGCAATCTCCCATTGCAACCAAACCCTCTACAGCTTAACTCTTTCATCCTGCGAAAGTGCTTGTAATTCCAGGATCATCCTGGAGTGCAAAAATAACCCCCTGGTTCTTTTTTCTACTCCAAACAAACTAAACTCTCCTCTCCTCACTCTTCCACCCTCACCATCAAGTGCGAGAATCTCATAACCTTCTTTGTCACTAGGGGCAGGATTTTTCGCTGAGCAGGTGGGCGCACGCCCAACCCGCTCGAGGGTAAAATGACGGGCGATGATGTCGGACGAGCGTCCCGACGTCATCGTGCACTCGTGCAATATTTCGGTGGGCGGGCACGCGCGGGAGTTTGCAGTGCATCCGCCAACAATTAATAGGCCTATTAAGGCCATTAAAGTACTAACAGAGTTCAATCTTTCACTGCCCATTGAACTTTACAGTCAGCAGGCAGGCAAATTGGCCAGGCAGCCTTTGGAGTTTTTATGAAACCTCATCCACGGGCAGGATGAGGTTTCCAACTGGAATTAAAAATAAAAATGTTGTGATGTCATTTACAATATGTCCCTGCTCGTGTGACAGGGTCACATGAAGGGACATGTTTTTAACATTTGTAAGTTCTTTATTTTTGATTGTAAAAATTATCAGCTCCTTCACCCGCGTGCATGAATAAATTTCCGTGCTCGCCCTCCTCCCGCCTCCACCCCGGCAGCGCTCATCGTTGTAGCGTGCGTTTCATGCAGACTGGTCGTTAATTACCCAGCCAGTGTGAAATTGATCGTGGTCGGCGGTGGGCTATGTGACTTCTCCCGGGCCCGCCCGCCGCTCATACCCAACGAGGTAAAAGTCCTGCCTTAGGATTTAGACCATCTGCTGCTGTCACTCCCCTCTCTTCTCCCGGTCCATCGGCCCAAATTTCCTCTAAAGCTCTCCCTGCCCTACCCCTGAACTCGCATCTTACACAAGTTTCTCTCCCATCTCCTTTCATGTCCTCTCGAAGTTCGTGAGACCCACCTCCTGCTCCCTCGACCCTATTCTCAATAAACTGCTGACCTCCCAGCTTCCCTTAAGATAAAAGCAAAATATTGCGGATGCTGGAAATCTGAAACAAAAACATCATTGAGTCATCCGGACTCGAAACGTTAACTGTGTTCCTCTCCGCAGATGCTGTCAGACCTGCTGAGTCTTTCCAGCTATTTTTGTTTTTGTCCCAACTTCCCTTTCTGGCTCCCCACGCTATTAACAGTTCACTCTCCTCAACTACAGTCTCCTTTAAGTCTACTGTTGTGGTCACTTTGACAAACGGACCACAGGAGTCTCAGGTACAGGTCACGATCGTTTATTCGAGCAATTGCAAGGGGAGAACCATCTCAATGCAGCTTGAGATAGCACTCTGCTAAATTACAAGTGTTCAACATATTTATACATTATCGGTCATGTACAAGAACAGTTTCCAGATTCCAATCTCGTCAACATATAGGTTTACATTAAACAGACATCTCTGGTAACAGGTACATGCATTGTATGTCCCTATTTTTCACCCAGGCAGAGACCTTCCCTACTACCTAAACTAGGACCACTTGTTCTTCCCCTATCTGTTGAAGAGCACACTTAATCTTAGTTGTTATTGCCAATGCTCTGACTGCAGTCCGGTTCCCAAGGCCTTTCTGTTGTTTGCAGGCCCTAAGGCTGTGCAAGGTTCATCTGGTAACCTTTAACTGCCAATGTGCTTCGTAGCCCTGGATGCCTGGAGATTTTAAGTAATTCATTCCTTTTCAATAAATTCTCCCTTACCATAAATTCTTACTTTCTTCCCCCTATCACTACCATCATCATCCCTCTCCTAAAATAAAAAGAACCCTTAGCCACTCTCTCTTTGCAAACTACCACCCCAACTCCAACCTCCCTTTCCTCACAACATTCCTTGAACATGTTGTCACCTCCCAAATCCATGCCCATTTTTCCTGCAACTTGAGTATCTTGAATGCATTCCTGCCCAGCTTTTACCCTCCATAATCTTGAGATCATCCAAACTTCTGGTGTCCATCTCCTTACTCACACCAAATCCCATTCATCCATCATCCCTGTGCTCACTGACCTATACTGGCTCCTGGTTAAGCAATACCTCAATTTTAAAATTCTCAGCTTTGTTTTCAAATCCCTCCTTGGTCCCTCTCTTCCTCAGTTCTGTCATCTCCAGCTCTACAGCCGTCCGAAATAACTGCACTCAGCTAATTCTGGCTTCTTGATTTGGCGTTCCCAAATTTCTTCATGTCACCATTGGCAGCTGTGCCAAGTTCTGCAATTCTCTTCCTAAACTTATCCACCTCTCTTTCCTCCTTTAAGATGCTCCTGAAAACCTTTTTGTGCTTTGACCAAGCTTTTGGACATCTGCCAATGCTCCTGTGAAGTGCATTGGGATGTTTCTCTGCATTAGAGATGCCAGATAAGTAAAAACAGAACACAGGAACTAAACAATAGGAATAGGAGTTTACCATTCTGCTTTTGGAGCTTGCTCTGCCATTCAATAAGATCACATCGACACCATTGTATTTTATTCCCATATCCCTTGTTTCCTTTCATCTATCAATCTCTGACTTGAATATATTCAACAACTGAGCATCGAGAGTAGGAGAATCCCATAGACTCACAATCCTTTGGGTAAAGAAATTTCTCCTCATCTCAGTTCTAAATGGCTGGCGCCTTATTCTAAAAATATCACCCCAAGTTCTTGACACCTGCCAGGTGAAACATTCTACTAGCATCTACTCTGTCAAACCACTTACTCATCTTACATGTTTCATTCTGCTAAATTTTAACAATATTGGTTTGGTCTACTCAATCTCTTATGGGGAGGGGGTGGCATAGCGATATTGTCACTGGACTAATATTCCAGAGACCCAGGGTAATGCTCTCAGGACCCGGGGTTGAATACCACCACGGCAGCTGGTGGAATTTAAATTCAATTAAAAAAAATTTGGAATTAGAATTCTAATTGTTAATTGTTGTAAAAACCCACCAGGTTCACAAGTGCCCTTTAGGGTAGGAAATCTGGCCTATGTGTGACTCCAGACCCACAGCAATGTGGTTGACTCTTAAATGCCCTTGAACAAGAGCAATTAGGGATGGGTAATAAATGCCAGTCTGGCCAGTGACACCCACATCCCATGAACGAATTTTTAAAAAGTACCCTCATTGAAGGAATCAGCCTAGTGAACCTTCATTGCTCCAAGGCAAGTGTATCCTTCCTTAGACTAAAACAGCAGAGTGTGGTGGTCTCACCAAGGCCTTATATAACTGTAGTAAGATTTCTTTACTATTATTCTCTAATCCCTTTGCAATAAAGGCTGACATACCATTTAACTTCATAATTGCTTGCTGTACCTTCAAGTTAACTGTCTGTGATTTGTGTACAAGGATACCCAGGTCCCTCTGAACACCAACAATTCCCAGTCTCTCTTAAACAAATATTCCCCTTCTCTTTTCCTTTGAAAGTGGAAACTTCATCCTTCTCCATGTTATATTTCATCTGCCATATTGTTGCTCACTCATTCAACCTGTCTGTATCCCTTTGCAGCTTCTGTACATTCTCGTCATAGCTTACTTACCCACCTAACTGTACATCGTCAACAAACTTGGATATGTTGCACTTGCTCCTCTCATTTAAGTCAGTCCTTCCATGAATAGTGGGGTAACGTTTATTAACTTCCAGTCCTTGGGGACCATTCTAAGTCTATGTAATTCTGGAAGATGAAAACCAATACATCCACTCTCTCTGTAGTTACCTTTTAAAATCAAGATGTAGGTCATCAGGTCCAGGGGATTTGTCATCTTTTGGTCCTATTAATTTCTCCGGTGCTATTTATACTGATTTCTTTTTAAGTTCCTCGTTCTCATTAGACATTTCGTTCCCCACTATTTTGGGATTTCTTTGGAAAGTGTGAATTTCCATTCAGCGAGGGTGATGGCTTCGAAGGCTGACACACTGGCAATTCAGCATTACCAGCTGGCAATCCAGTCTGCCGGCACGTTCCCTCCTCCAGCCTATTTTGAGGGAAGCGACTTCAGGGGCGTAGAGTCAGTTAGCCAATTAATGTGCCTACTGAGGTACGCTTCACACGCCATCTGGAATTTTCCAGACAGCATATGGGCACCCCCGCTGAGGTTGAAGCCCATCGGGTGAATGGAGGCAATCTCCTAGCAGCAGGATGGGGCATCAGCAATGCCTCATTTAATACCACCCACCATGCACAGCCACAGCTGCCAGGGGGCCACAGGGCACCCCCTCTACATTGCTGGCCTGGCAGCTGAGGTCACACTTCTTAAATGTGTACAGTCTTCAGAGGGCATTTCCCTCGTTCTCCTAACCCCATCAGCCTCTCCCGCCTCTCCCACCTTTCCCAGTGGGGCTGCCGGCTGACAAGAGCCTTGGTTGCTCCAGTTAACTCTTCTGACTGTGGAGCCCCTCTGCCCTCCTTGGGGAGGGTTTCCAAAAACAGCCTCTTAGTTGGCCGCTTCCCTGAAAGTCTCCCTCTGTGGTTCCAATTTACTTCAGGGTCCCACCATCAGCATTTCTGTGTTATTGGCTCACATTTCATCCCAAAGATATAATCAGGGCCTGGGGTTGAAAATCCAGCCTAAACTATCATCTTAATGCCTCCACCGTTTTCTTATTCCCCATCACAATTTCTCCTATCTCTGTCTTTCATTTACTTTTGTTAATTTCTTCCCTTTTACATACCTATAGAAATTTTGCAGTCTGTTTTTATGCCTCTTTCTAGTTTACTCTCATTTTCTCTTCCTACTTTATCAATGCTTTGGTCATTCTTTGCTGAATTCTAAAACCTTCCAATCCTCAGGCTTACTACTCCTTTTGTCAATATTATAAATGTCTCCCTTTAATCTCATAAATCTTTAACTTGTTGTTAGCCCATAAATTTGTTGATCATACAATTTGTTGTTCATTTTATTACAACACCTAACTATTTTAATGACCTCTCTGCTTCATGCCTGTCAGGTTATCTGAACATTTCACAATATTACATCTGCAAAAGACAGAACCACTCATGGTTAAGAAATACTGTCTTTAGGAATATTATAGGAACTATCAGGCATTGCATTGTAAACCCTTAGCAGGAGGTTGTATGCTTTCTGTTTCTGACTCCAATCAGAAAAAAAAATCTTTCATAGCAGCCAAGGGCTGAGGCAAAAGAAAAATGTACACATCCTAGAACAGGGAGTCTTTAGCGTTAAGTAAACTAAAAAGCGAGCTCGAGCTAAGTGATGGACAGGGGTGGTGACCATCCTGACCAGACCTGGGAAGATGGAGGAAGATGGAGGGGAGTGCTCCCTAACACTTGGCTGGAGAGCAGAATGCTGCCATCACAAGCTACTTAGTTCAACACGCTCTGTGCTAAATGTCTGTTCATCCCCTGTGTTATGACGTGGCAGATGATGTGTACCAGGCGGACCAAATCCGCAAGGGAAACTTGGTCACGCTATCATAATGGTTTTTCAATTGGCATTTTTTTTACAAGATGTGTGCACTGAATTCAGAAGTAACGAGTCCACCAATCTCAATTTAAAATCTGAGAGATTTAAAAAATTACAATAAAATACTTATTAACAAAATAAAAGATTTCAAGCACATACATAAGACTACAATTACTACCATAACAACTCCTAAAATTCCTAATTAACCTGACTCCCAGTTACACACCTCCTTTAAGGCAATAGTCCAAAATAGATTTTGGATTTAAAATGACACCAGCAAGTTAACACAATACCCACTTGACAGTGGAATTCCAAATGGCTTCCCCAACTTCAGTCATTTTACATTGCAGGGTTATGCACAAATGGCTGGAGGCTTCTTGAAGGCAGTTTCACACACTCCTGTCAGGTCTTACATGGCCCTCTCCACATAGCTTTTCATTCTCCTTTATATATGCTTCTCTCTCTTTAATATGTAAATTCTATTGTTCCATATGTCTTTGAAATTGTATCTTCCTCATAATATAAACACTTTCATGTTGCCAATATTGTCAGTAACCTTTCGGAAAAATAAACACACTCCTTAGACTTGCTTATCTGACTAGTTGTAAACAGACTAACATCCCTTTGAAACTCAAACAATCCCTTCACTTATCTAAAAATACAAATCCCCTTCACACCTTACATGCTAAGCCAGCATCCATGTTTACTCATTAGCATGTCAAGCACACTTCTATACTTAGCTTCTTCTGATGATTTCAAGCTTGCAGTCTACTTGACTCCAAATGTAATTAAATCACACAGGCAGAGCCACCGATACTTACATCCATAACCCTACTTAGCAATAAAGCAGAAAAATATTATGAAAATTATTATACCTCCGCCACATCTGGGATCAGTGAACCACTTTTAGCTGTCACAGGATATATACTTTTCCTGCCTACTTAACTAATGTATCACATCTAAACTATTGCATCTTAATAAACCTTACTAAGCTACCTTAAAATGACTTAAAACACTCGACTGCCTATCTTACGTGTCTGTTGCTCCCGATCTCAAAATCTTATAAATTAGAGTAACTAATTTTTTGTCTAAAAGCAAATCAAGCCAAAGACTTAGGGACTTGAAATCACACGTTGGGTTAATAGTTATAAATTCTTAATTCTTTCACCATGATATTCTTATCCACTACAGTGGGAACTTTCAGCAATTTAATAAGTGGTCCTCTGCTAAAAATAGTAGCAAGATGAATGTGCAAAGCCTTGTGTCTATTATTTTACAGTGTAATTTCAAGCTGTGGGTGTGAGAATGTCTACCGTATTTTAATACCTGTGCTTTCATTAAATTCACTGATGAGCAAAATGATTTGGATCATCAACTTAATTTTATGCGATGCTGTCTCACACATTTGCCTAATTATAAGTAAGGATTACTGCAGTCAATTTTAATTTCTGATTTAAAACGCCAGTGTAATTTTTCTTCTTGCAAGTTTTAGTTTCAGTTTTTAGAAAGGGGAGAAAATTTGTAGGGAATAAATGGGCTCTAAAATAACTCAGGCAAATTTGGAGATCAGCTGGAAAACAAAGCTGTTTGAAGAATATTAAAAGGCAATGAAACAGGCAGGTAACAGGTCACTTCAACAACAACCCAAAATTGTTCACACCTTTCATGGGCACCACCTTTTTAAAAAAAAATTGAAGGACCTCTGTTTGTCGTTGCGGCTCCACAGCCACTTACCGCCACTGTAATAAGACCATAAGACCATAAGACATAGGAGCAGAAATTAGGCCATTCGGCCCATCGAGTCTGCTCCGCCATTCAATCATGGCTGATAAGTTTCTCAACCCCATTCTCCCGCCTTCTCCCCGTAACCTTTGATCCCCTTACCAATCAAGAACCTAATCTGGGGGACCTGTAATGGTGAGGGAATAGAAACTGTCGGAGTTTACACACAGTGGGCAAGCTGGGTGGGTAGCTATCGCAAACTTGATTTTAGTAAAGAACATCATAGTGTGTGTATATCCTGATTCAGCCATCAGTTCATACCATCCTCAAGGGACTGTCTTTGGCCCATATCCAAGTTCAAACCTCATGTTTCATAGCACCATAGGAATTGTTACACAAGATAGTTGTGTGAAACAATGATAATGGAGGTGCTGACTAATCAGCTCAAACAGTATCTACTGATTAGACTACAACAGACCCAGACATGAGACGAGGAAACCTAAATAGCGTAAAGCTTTGGGAACCATCAATTCAAAGTCATTTTTTTCCTCCCAAGCCTGCTACATCTGCCATAATTATTCATATACTGTAACCCAAACTGTCATTGCTAGAAAGAAATCTACCTAATCTTATCTGCGGGGAGGTGATGGTGTAGTATTGTCGCTGCACTAGTGATCAAGAGGCCCAAGATAATGCTCTGGGGACCCGGATTCGAATCCCACCACGGCAGATGGTGAAATTTGAATTCAATAAAAATCTGGAATTAAGAGGTCTAATGATGACCATGAAACCATTGTCGATTGTTGTAAAAACCCATCTGGTTCACTAATGCCCTTTAGGGGAGGAAATCTGCTGTCCTTACCTGGGCTGGCTTACATGTGACTCCAGACCCATTGCAATATGATTGACTCTTAAATGCCCTCTGAACAAGGGCAATTAGGGAATGGCAATAAATGCTGGCCTAGCCAGTGACATCCACATCCCATGAACGAATAAAAAAAAGCATTTCCTATCACATTCGGGTAGACTTTCTGCTTTGCACACCTCTAGGGAGTGGGGATGATGCACTGCATGTGATTGCTGCTCCTGATCGTGCAGGTTGGCTTGTTATTAACTATTCGCTTGAAGCTGGGAGTGTGGAACATGCACTTTGTTGCTGCAACCATTTAAAGGGAAGTTCAGCCACTGAATTAAAATTTCTGTGGCAGCAAACGGGGTACCTAGAGAAATCAGAACACCGCTGAAGAGCACTGCCTTGCCTGGCATTCTCGGACCCATCTCAGATAAAGCAGCACTGTATCATGGACAGTAAGTAATGACCAGAGTCAGAGTCAGTGCTGTCTCTAATACGACCAACCCCCAACCTGTCCCAGCAATGCAATTCCTACCCTTCGATACTTAAAGCTTAGGATATTTGAAACTATGGATGAGCCTTTTGGAAACAAATGATAACTGGTAATATTCCCAAGATATTTGACGAATAAAGGCAAGGTTTATGATGACGTATTGCCAGTGCAATCTTCTGCCGCCCTGCCAGAGAAGGTTTGAGTCTTTATGATGTTGCATTCGGCATATTTTGCACCAATCTACAATTTCATCCAATTGGGTTTTCTACTAATAGCGGCAATCCACACAAACCATCACCAGAGCCCCTCCCGCTCTCCTGCCCTACCAGCATTAACATGGCACTAATCCGTCAACAGGGGAAAATAGGAGGCCTCACATTAATGCAGCATTGATATGTTTCTGAGGATGAGATTCAGCTGAGATTTCAGGTTTAAAATAAAGAATGACCCACGTATCAGCTGCCCCATGAATTGCATCAGCTCATCACAGTACGGTAATTTTGACGTTAGCGTAGGCTGGAGGCCCGAGAGAGCAGAGTGGGAGACAGGAATGCTGACAGCGGGGATCGGGAGACTGAGAACTTAAGAGGGGTTTCCAATCAATAACTTACATATGGGGCAGAATTTTACGTCCCGCGGGTGGGCGCGTGCCCGACCCGATCAGGCGCAAACTAGCTCACAGCGATGTTGGGTGCGTATCCTGACATCATCACACACCCACGTGGTATATTGGTCGGCGGGAGTCAGCAATGCATCCACCAATAATTAAGAGGCCCATTAAGGCCATTAATGTATTAATTAAGTGCGATTTTTCGCTGCCCGTCCAACATTAAGGTTGGCGGGTGGGCGAATCAGCCAGGCGGCCTTTGGATTTTTGAAGAAGCCTTGTCCACGGGCAGGATGAGGTTTCCGACTTTAATTTTAAACATTAAAAATGTTTTGACAGGATTTTTATAATCTATGTGTTCACGTTAGGGGGTCTGATGTGTGGACATTTTTTCTTCCATTTCCAAATCTCTATTTCATGGCTTAAACTTCTTCAGCTCCCTGAGGCAGCTCTTTGCCTCCGGAGAGCTTTCATTGCTCCCCTGCAGACTTCAGCACTCGCTCTCCTCCCGCCCCTCCACCCCTTTCAGCGCGCGATTCATGCTGGCTGGCCATTAATTGGCCAGCGTGAAATTGTGTACAGGCCCGTTTCCCAGCCGCTCCCGGGCCCACCCACCGCGCCCACCCAACGACCCGAAAACCCTGCCCGTGCTCTTACCCACACCTGCAACAAATCCAGGGAAAGCAAATGTAACTGGAGTTTAACTTATAGGGCTGGGTTTAACACCCACCGCCCCACACCCACCCTCCCCCCAACCACCACCCCACCTACCGAGTGTGTTTTCAGCATGTAAAATACCAGGGGTGGTGAGCCCAGCATCTTCCGGCCCATCCCACCCCACCTCCCCCGAACTGTTTCCCCATAATATGGTAAGTGAGCAGGCATTGAAATCAGCATCCCTACGGCCATTCAAAAATAAACAATTAACAGTTGGATGACCTCGCTACCCAGCCAATTGACCCAAATAATACAATGCCTATGCTACAATATGGTTAGACATAGGCAGGCCTTTTTCTAAGCAAACTGCTTAAAAGGCGGGAAGGAAGGAGGGGTCCATCCTTTGGTGGGGCAGGGCAGTGTGGAGGGGTGGGTGGGTGTCCTGTGCACATCGGAGCAGCCCCCAAGGTGTTGCCATGCACACACCCCCCCCTCTTTGTTCCTCCAAAACCTAACCCCCATCCTCTCTCACCCCCTTCCCTAGGCTCTCAATCCTACCCCATCCAAAACCCTAGACTTGCTCTCTCCAATGACCACGTCCTCTGCATTTGTGGGCCTGTTTGCAGTCCTGGCAACTGATTGACTAGGAGCTCTCGATGGTGGGGCTTCCTCCCACTGAGGGTCGGAAGTCCCACTCTCACCTCACTCATGTTGCCCGCAGTACATTATTGCTGCAGGGCTGACTTGTTTCATGTGGGTTGGCTGGAATGTGACATTTCACCTGGGGGCATACAGCCCCACCCGTCCCCACCCCCCATAAAATTCAACCCAGAGTCTGAGGGTGCTGTTCTACTGTATAAGGGAGCTGAAATTGAATGGAGAGTTGACTTATACTCTCAATCCCACTGTAACCACCATTCCAATGCTGACATCATCGGGTCATGGCAGTAATGACCTGTTAGGTATCCAAGCTCCGGCGAATAGGGATTATCATACTTCAAAAAAGTCCCATCACTGGGGAACAGGAATGTTACATTGACCAGGCTAGTATTTGCTTGACTATAGGGGGTTAATAAGTAATCTAATGGAGGTATCAAAGATCATTGAAGTATTTGGAGTGGTAGAGAGAGAGAAACTATTTCGTCTGGTGAGGCAGTCCAGAACCAAAGGCCATGACCTTAAAGTTAGAACGAGGCTGTTCAATGGTAATGTCAGGAAGCATGTCTTCACACAAAGTGGAGTGGAAATCTGGAACTTGCCAGAAAATTGGGCCTAAGTCAATTAAAAATTCAAAAGTGACCTCGATAGATTTCTGTTAGGTAAGGGTATCACAGGGTATGGAACTAAGGCAGGTCGTTGGCGTTAAGACACAGATTAGCCAAGATCTAATTAAATGGTAGAACAGGCTTGAAGGGCTGAATGGCCTACTCCTGTTCCTATAACCACCTTACGTCAAAGTGGTTCTATGTCTGTGTGAAGTGCCCAAGTGTTCAGGGTTTTTCACTGTCAGAGTTTTGAGTGCACTAGAGTCAAATTGCTGATGGCTGTTACACTCACATCCATTGCATGAAGGTGCTGGAATTGCAGTATAAACACCTACCCTTTAGATTACTACATTCCTTGTATATTCTGTAATGTTGTCCCAGTCTGGCTGCTGCTGAATTCCTAATTACTGTGTAATTTATTTGGCATTCATTTGCACACCAGTGACTACTCAGTGCATGACAACCATTTTAATTTACAATCAATAATTCCACTTTCTATTCCGATTTCAGAGGATCTGAGTCAGTTGATGTCTAACAAACTCATTGTGCGATTTAGCTGGAGCTCAGCAACATCCAGATCTGGTTAATCTGACAGCTGTTAATTAAATACTGCCCGAGGTGGGAAGACGAGACGGCGAAAAGCTGATTGGGTTACTACTGGCAATAACTTCCCTTTCTAAAGCAATTAAACAACACCAATGACAACAACACTCAAGCTTTGCTACATCGCCTACAGCCACCTGCAATACAACAGGAAGCCAGGATACCATCATTTGGAAAAATTCTCAATGGAGAATGTGTAAATCTAGTTTGCAATTAAGTTTATTAATCAGACAGGGGACTACAGTCAGGTCCTTGCATTTTTGAACCAGTGCAAGCCATGGTCGTAAAACATAACACCTGAAATGATACCATGGGATAGCAACGCACTAGAGTTTCGTACATTCAAATGAAACTCCGTCCTCTGTTATTTCAGTGGAGAGGGTGGTGTATTTATTTTAACATGCCGGGACTCCTGTTAACAAAGCAGAGGAAGGAATTTTGCACAGCATCCATTTTGACATCCAAGAGATGGTCAGAGGAACACGAAAGCAGCCAAATCCCCACAAAGATCCTCTTCATTTTAACCAGCTCTGACTGCAGTTTGAGGCGGGTGCGTCAGGAACAATCCCTGTTATCCCCACTGATGTGTCCATCACATCCTAGCAGCTAAAATGATAAATTGGATGTCAAATCCTGGCTACATCATGTGACCTGAAGTCTGCACACATTTGACCAGCCATCCTTGAGAACCACGTTCAATGTCCAACTCTGTGCCAGAATAAATGATTCCCAAACACTGAAGCATACATAATTAAGACCCTTCAAAACAGAAATGCAGCGACAGAGAGAGAAATGAATAATTAGCCATTAAAATGCCAATGTTGTTCTTGCTAATGTTATAGTCGAATAAATATCAGCTCTCAGAGAGTGAGAATGTGCTGACCTGGGTGTAATTGCACCATACTGTGGTATAATCTATTCCTTGCTCCAACACTAGCATTTCTCTCCTGGATTAGGATGCGGGAGGGGAAAGGACTGAGAATAACAAGTAATAATTTGCCTTGCAGAATCAAAGTCCCTTAACAAGCCACAATGCTGGAGAATGCCAACGGGATTTTGTCTCTGCCCGTTCTCTTCCCTCTTCCTCTGGAGTCACTGAGCCTTTGCTGGCTGTGTGATTTCATCAACACAGGGTCACTCACTGGTGTCTAAATCCAGTGGGCATTCTTCATGTGTGAGCTTTGACCAGGAGCGTTGTCAATTAGGAAGAGTAGGCCATTTAGCCCCTTGAGGCTATTCTGCCATTCAATGAGATCAAGGCTGATCTGTCTCCTAATTCCATATATCTGCCTTTGCCCCATGTCCCTTTGCTTAACAGAAATCTATCAATTTTAGAGTTAAGATTTCAGATTTAAAATTAATAATTGACTCAACACCAAGTGCCATTTGCAGATGCGGATTCCAAACTTCTACCACCCTTTGTGTGTCGATATAGAGCTGAATTTTGCTGTCAGTGAGCAGGGGGCGGGGCCCGCTCGCCGACGTGTAAAATGACGCGGGATGATGTCAGGCGGAACCTCTGACGTCATCCTGCCCCATTTAAATTTTCAGGAAGGCGGGGGTGCAGCAAAATCAGCTGTGGGCCCGCCGACCTGTCAATAGCCAATTGAGGCCATTGACAGGATCATTAAAACAATTAAAGGACCTGCCCGTCCAACCTTAAGGTTGGTGGGTCGGCCAGGAGCCCCGGCGGGAGTAGAAAAAACATGAAACCTCATCCAGCGGCAGGATGAGGCTTCATGTCGGGATTTAAAAAGCTTAATAAAGTTATTATGTAAATTATGAACATGTCCCATCTCATGTGACATTGTCACATGAGGGGGACAAGTTAGGGAATTTTTTTTTTCTCTATTTTTAATATTTTTAAAAGTGTCAGTGATCTCCTTGAGGCAGCACTTAGCCTCAGGGAGATGTGCGCTCTATCGTGTGCATGCGGGAAAGAGCGCACTCTCGCTTTTGGGGAATCCCCCTCCGCCTGCATAGGGAGCGCATAGCGCTTCCCACCGGACGTCACGCTGGGTCAGCCTTAATTGGCCCGCCCACTTAAAATGGCGGTGGGGCCCACTTCTCCGGCGGGGATCGGCTCCCCGCCCGCCGGAGATTGGGTCGGGCCCACCCGCCCAACAGGCAGAAAATCCTGCCTGTACTCCCTAATTTTACTCTTGAAATCTCTCCCTCTAATTTTTAGACCAAGCCTCCTGGTCCCAGATTCCCCAACCAAGGGAAATAGTTTCTCTCTATGTACCTCATCTGCTCTCCTTAATACCTTCAAAACTTCAATAAAATCGCTCCTTAAACTTCTAAGTTCCAGGGAATAGAACCTTAGTTTGTATAATTGCTCCTCGTAATTTGACCACTGGAGTCCGGTTATCATTCTGGTAAATGTATGCTGTACTCTCTCCAAGGCCTTCTTAAGCACAGGACTGCACACAGTATTCCAGGGGCAGAGCAACCAAAAGCTTTGTGCAGCTCCTGCATAACTTCTACCTGGGTGTATCCTCGGATGTTAAGGCCAGCATTGTATCAGCCATTTCGTACCTGTTCACGAAATTTTAATTATCTATGAAGGTGGATCCCCAAGTCACTGGCCAGGATTTCCCAGTCGGCGAGTGGGCCCCGCTCGCTGACACGTAAAATGACACGAAATGATGTTCGGGCGGAACTCCCAACGTCACCCCACCTCATTTCAGCTTTCAGGTCGGCGGGGGCTCAGCCGAATCGGCTGTGCACCCGCCAACCTGTCAATGGCCAATTGAGGCCATTGACAAAGTAATTAATGTAAGTAAGTAATTAGAGGACCTGCCCGTCCAACCTTAAGGTTGGCGGCCAGGCTGGGAGCCCTGGCGGGCATTGGAAAAAGCGTCAAACCTCATCCACTGGTGGGGTGAGGTTTCATGTAAATTTTTAAAAATGTAATGAAAGTGTCAGTAAAAGTGATGGACGTGTCCCAACTCATAGGGGACATGTCAGGGAACTCTTTTTTTGCTGTTCTTAACTTTTTTTAATGTGGAACCGATCTCCCTGAGGCAGCATTTTAGTCTCAGGGAGATGAGTGCGCTCTTTCACACGCATGCTCCTGAACTTCCCCCATCCCCGACAGGGGGAAAATTCTCCCCACTACGTTCCTGGCCATGCTCTACCTGACTTCAGTGTAACATACTCTAGCATTAGGTTATTCAGCACATAAACACATGGAAAATATCATTTTTATCCCATTGCTCCAAGCGTTTTTAAAGGGAAAGAACAATGTAAATCCTGACAGTCAAGAGATGATATGGAATTTCCAGAATTCCTCCTAATTGATAGTTCCAAAAGGTATTCTGAATGTATAACCATGAAGTATCCTGCCATCTGCAATTTCTGAACCACAGAACTTCCACATTTAGCATCCAATTCCTGGTGAAAGGTTATACTTGAAGCGAACTAACCTGTCACATTCTCGATAGCTGTGATTGCATCATTCAAAATATCAGATGTCTCTCTTCAATCTCGGGAAGTAGTTGAGTTTCTCTTTGAAAATGAGGGTAATTACTGATTTAAAATGAAAGGCCTGTGCTTATTGCTTGGGTAATGAACATTTAAATAATATATATCAATCCATATATTAGGAATTAAAATGACATACATAAACCATGGGCAAGGGAATTATGCCGTGCCATTTTTTGATGAAACTAAAATTTTAATACCTAATTCTAATCTATTTTTCAATCTGATGTCGTCGGCTAGGCCTGATTCAATCCCTCTTACAGATTCCAAGAGGGGAATGGAAAAAAGCATCCAGGGTGAAGCAATAGCTTGTAAGTGCCATAACAAGGTAAGGACTCAAAGGTCTAATTACAATGAACTGCGGTAAAAAGGACTTCATTTTTACAGTATTAAGAAAAAGATTAAGTTAAGGCTGTTATGACTTTCTGATCTCCTCTCTAGAATCTGCCTTCAGAAAGCTCCCATTCATGATCAGGTGGGCAAAAACACTGCCCCATGAACTAAAAATATTACAGATTAGACTGTTGATTCAATTGACAGGCTTTGTTCATGAATTTTACTGTACAGAAGGAGGCCATTCAGCCCATAATGCCGGTGTCAGCTTTTGGAAAAAACTGTCCAATTAGTCCCCACTCCTGTGCTCTTTCCCCATAGCTCTGCAAATTTTCCCTTGTACTTCCACTCAATCCATAAACTGTCCAACCAGCAGTCCTGGGCCTTGACACCAATCAGTGACCCGCTACTGGGAAGTACCTGGGAGTGAACATTGAATGAGTAAGGTTTGAGCTTGAGTATATGTCCTCCAGAACAAAACAGCATGCTAACACTCAACAGTGCAGGTCGATGCATGGGGGAATGGTCAGCTCAGGAAAGGTCAAGGAACTGTACCCTAGCAGGGAACAGATCGCGACCCCTCAGGAAGTTGAGAGGGAAACAGAGAAAATTGGAAGAAAAATAGGTTTTCATTAGTGGGTTTCAAGCCAACCCACCCCACAAGAAAGTTCTACATTCCTTTCAACAAAGACAACCAATCCAAAGTTGCTAGGCTGCTCAACTTCTCCAACAAGTGAAATAGCCTTTCTATAACAGCTTATTCCAGTGATGATTATTCTGATCTTGTTTTAATATTTTCTCTGTTCCTTCTGCAATAGGTCAGGCAGAGACCCATGGTTAACTCCATCCAAAATCCTGAACAAACCAGGCAGGCAGCATTTCCATTTGCTGATATGGAGCATACGCTCCCTCTCTCTATGGAGACCTATTAATCCAGAGGACGTAGCTGAAAGTTGGCAAGAGCTGAGGCTCAGGGATCTTTCCCATCAAGTGTGTCTGGGGGCTCAACACCATTGGGAAATTAAGCACAGCTAACAGCACAGAGTTTTATTTTACATCAATGGGAGCATATCATGGCTCCTTCTGCATTTATTCACAGGTACTTAACCTCTCCGTCATTACCTCGTGCTACACATCCCATTTCCCTAAGCCTTTGTCAATGCTGTATCAATGAGAGAATCTCAGCCTCACTGACACTCTGCACAGCCTTCAGTACAAGTTTCACAAGCAACAACAGAACAAGGCTCACTGGCTAATGATATACAGCAGAGATGATCAAGACAGACACTGACTAATCTTGCTGGGACTCCCGCCTTGTCTCACTCCATCTGTGTACATAAACGGATTTGTAGCCTCGTTTCTGTCAATAATTCTTCAATAAAATGCTCTGCTTACCCTTCTACCATTCTGCAGCCTGCCTTTGTTTTCCTTTAAATTGCTATTTCATTAGCAGTTGAAATGCATAACCCTGGTGCCTGGATAGTGATATTAAACATTGGCCCAGGTATGTCTTTGAGTACAGGGCAACATTCCCCTGAACTAACATACGGAAGTGGCGGGGGGGGGAACGGTGTTGGTTAGGTGAAATCTTTAAAAAAAAATCCTTGATTAGTTTTTTTTTTAAATTTGAGACATGGGTTGTAGAACTGAGCTTCATGATAGCTGACACTTACTAGTAGCTCCTTTAGGTAATATTGTAGAGTGTACCACGCGTGGTAATTAATAAGCAGAGGGGTCTGCATGGTGTTAATGGATAAAAGGGGCGGTGTGGTGCTTAACAAGGCAAGAGGGCTCAGCCCTGTTTAACGGGTAAAGAGGCTGCACAACAAAGTGTAAGTCACTTCCATCATCATGGGCCAGATTGTTAGGCCCCGTCAGGATGGGTTGGAGACAGGCGGGTGTTTAAAATAGCTCCTCCAGCTGTTTGGGAGATAAAAGGCCAGTACACAAGGAGCAACAAGCAATCCATGGGGAGAAAAAAAACTGCCATTTTAAATGCCCACAATGGTTGAGGGTTTGGTATTAATCTAACAGTCACACCATAAGCTACAGAGTCTGGTAACTGCTGACTGGAAGTCCCAAACTGTGATGTTCAGAGAGTGTGAAATTAGACTGACATTGCAGATGGATGGAACTGATGCTGCTGAAAAAGGGTGGCTTTTTTTTCCAAATAGTTGAGTATCCGGCTGAGTTAGACAGTTCCGTGGAAATATCAAGGCTGGGGGATCTGGTCATCTCCACAAGCCGACATCCACCCAATCAAACTCTTAAAAGGCTCCACTAGGACTTTTCTTTTCTGAAGAAGAGTCTCAGCTTGTTATTCTTGTAGCACTCTCATGTGCATGGTCTGCAGTTTCCCCAAAAACTAACCAGCAAGTTTATATGGAGCACATGGAATGAAAAAGACTGAAATTGCCTTACTTTTAATGGGACTCCTCCCATCTGGATCCATGGGCAGAGTTTTCTGCCTGTCGGGCAAGCCATGCAGGAGCAGGCCCCGGACCCGAACGCCACTCGTGATCAGGCTCACGCCGCTATTTTACACGGGCGGGCCAATTAGGGCCCACCCAGTGTGAAACACAGCTCCCGAGGACAGCGGGAGTGGGCGGGTAGCGGCAGGGCTGCTATGACCACCGGGTCCAATGGTGACCTGGCAGCCTGTTTAAAAATCCTCCTGCAGCCTTGCAAAGGCAAACATGGCCAGCAGTAGGGCTCCCCAGAGTGCTGCTGGTGAGCAGGCCAGGGAGAAGGGTAGGGCAGGGGGGCTACTGTGCCCCTCGTTTCTCAGACGATTGCTTTGCTGCCCTTCTCGAGGAGGTGGCAGCGCAGCGGGAGGTCCTCGTTCCCAGGGATGGGAAAAGGAGGCCCCCCCCCACATGACCAAACGTGTCTGGGAGGAGGTGGTGGAGGTGGTGAGCTCCCGCAATGTGGTGTGGCGCACCTGGATCCAGTGCTGCGAGTGTTTTAACAACCTTCTGAGCTCGGGAAGGGTGAGTACCATGTTGGCATTGGTCACTTAACCCAGCAGATAGGCATTCCCCGCCCCCCAGCACACCCTCCCCCCCGCCCCCAAGTCTGAGTGTAGTGACTGTATTGAATCATCGACAGTGTGTGTCCTTCGCTGGGTGGGCCAGCAGATATCTCCCATGCTGAGGTCACCCTGAGAGGGTGGTGAAGAGATGGGTTCTGCACCTGCAGCGTGTGGTACACTGAGACCCACATGACTGTTTTGGGAGCAACCTGGAGGATGTGCACCTATTCGCAGTGCTTGAACTGCAAAACGTGTCAAAGTCAGGGTGCTGACATGCTGGGAGAGGAGCTTCCAGTTGGCGTGGCAACGATCGATCTGTTGCCCTTTGCATTCCACGTGCTTGCGCCTCCTTGCTTTGCAAGGTTGGACCGTGTGGTGCCAAATGTGATGTAGGCGGCATTTGGCCAAGAGTGAGGGGGAGACATCTTTGTGTGAGTGTTTGGCAGCAGCGGGGTGAGGAGGCACTGGAGCCCTGCAATGTCCCACTCTGGTTGGGGTGGGCCGTCTGTGAAGAGAGTCCAGGTACAAGTACCACTAATCAATGCTCTTCTCTCCTTTTCAGGAGAAGAATGCACATAATGCCCCAGAGCGCATGAGGAGTGATGCCCCAGAGCGGGTGAGGAGTAATGCCCCACAGCAGGTGAGGAGTGATGCCCCAGAGCGGGTGAGGAGTGATGCCCCAGAGCGAGTGAGGAGTGATGCCCCAGAGCGGGTGAGGAGTGATGCCCCAGAGCGGGTGAGGAGTGATGCCCCAGAGCAGGTGAGGAGTGGCAGAGGGCCGGCCCAGTTGGCCATCATTACCAGGTTCAAACAGGAGGCCCTCGATCTGGAGAGGCGCCATGCGCCCAGGTCCACCGGTGTTGATGAGGCTGGGGTGCCACGGGCAGGTATGTTAGTCCAGCACCGAGGTCACCATAAGTGCCCCAGCAGCCATTCAGCCCAGTGCTGAATGTTCAGTGATTGAAGTTTGCAACATGGCTTGACCATTGCTTAGGGAAGGATGAGCGCATAATGATCCGAGGGACAGGGATACACATTGACATTGTCTCCATGTTAACTGATCCAATATCCTTGTTCTTCCTTTCAGCATCAGTGGAGCAGGGCCGGGAGGAGGAGCAGCAGATGCCCCCTCTCACACCTGAGGGTCCTGAAGTCTCACCAGCGTCACATCATCTCTGCCAGGCAGGCACCAGCACAGACACTAGCACCTCGGTGGGAATTAGAACATCGGCTAGTGTCCTGGGGCACAGTGGTGAGGGCACTTCACAGTTGCTGGAGGAGCTGGCAGAGACAGAGAGTGCCCATGGTGCCAGCAGTCGGAGGACTGCAGGGGACCAGGCACATGCTCAGTCGGTGCCTGATGATGAGCCTCTGGAGTCATCCGCAATGCAGCAAATGCAGGAAATGTGGCCGGGTGTGTGGGAGCATCTGGGGGAGATACATGAGGCTATGCTTGGCTTGGTCTCCGTGGTGGAGGAGTCTACGCGGACGATCGCCAATGCAATGAGTCACATGTCCGAGCGCCATGCGTCCTCCATGGAGAGAGTGGCGACTCTCGTGGAGAGGCTCCTCCAGGAGACCAGTCAGGGCTTCCTGGGGATGCGCTCGGATCAGCAAGCCCTCACATCGGCATTGACCTCAGCTGGTCAGTGCCAGTGTGGGAGATGGTCTGGGCATCAAGTTTCCCAGCTCGGTGCCCATCCATCCACGGTGAGCAGGGAGGTCCGAAGCGACCTCACATCGGTGCAGCAGCTGCCTGGCGTCTCTGCGGGCACCTCTCAGAGCGTTCCGGATGAGGGCGGCAGCTCCTCCACCCCTCTGCCAGTGACCGGAACATCCGGTGAGGCTGCGGCGACTGGGGAGATGCCAGCTGTGGAACTGGCAGATCCCTCCCAGGCAGGGCCAGCACAGGCTCCAAGGCCAGAGGACGACCACCAAGGTCATTGAGGCCAACAGGACAGCAGAGTCAGCAGGCTGGCTCAGATGCCACTCTGAGTGATGGGGCAGCACCAAGACATAGCACCCAAAAGCATAAATTTAAGGCACCTTAGGCACACCACAGATTTCTCACTGGTGCTTTTATATTGCTCCGCAATGAGGTCATGATTAGTTGGTGTGGTATTTAACACCTTTGTCATTTTGTTTCCTTAAGATCATTTTGTTATATCACTAAATTCAGACATGTGACCATTGCTGAGGGTGACTCTTGTCCTCTGCCAGTGGATGGTTACCCATGATGTTATGAGTGGGTTGTGTCACATTGAGCTTTATTGACAAAGGCCTTAGTTAATGTCCCTGTCTAGGCAGATTTAGCACTCAGGTGTCAAGTGTGGAGCCTACAGCCCAGGCTTATCCTGGAGGTCCATGTGTGATGTGCTAACTGAAGGTTCATTGGATTAAAGCCTCCCGGGTGTCCCTGCCTCCCTACAGTATGCCCGGGTCAGTGTCTACCCCCTCAGCATTTCCCTGTGCCTGCTCATCCTCGGACTCACTGCTGGACTCATCGTGTGCAGCCGCAGCCACTGCATCAACGTCTTCATCGTCCACTGCGTCCCCCCTTTCCAGCACAAGATTGTGGAGAGAGCAGCATGTAACCACTATCACCGAGACGCGATCTGGGGGGTACTGGAGTGCATCCCCTGAACGGTCCAGGCATTGGAAGGGCAACTTGAGAAGACCGATGGTTCTCTCCACCACAGCCCTTGTGGAGATGTGGCTCCTATTGTAGCGCTGCTCAGCTTCTGTTCTTGGATGGCGGAGAGGCGTCATGAGCCACCTTCTGAGGGGATAGCCCTTGTCACCCAGCAGCCATCCATCCAGCCGGGCTGGAGCACTGAAGAGCCCCGGCACCTGGGAGTGTCTGAGGATGTAGGCATCGTGGGAGCTGCCTGGGTATCTTGCACAGGCTTGTAGAATCAGCATCCTGTGATCACATACTATCTGCACGTTCATGAAGTGGAAGCCCTTCCTGTTGATGAAGGCACCGGGCTCACCCGCTGGTGCCTTGATGGCCACATGTGTACAGTCTATAGCACCCTGGACACGGGGGAAGCCAGCAATGGCCGCGAAGCCTCTGGTTCGCTGTGCCTGGCTTGCCTGGTCCCAACGGTAGTGGATGAAGGTCAATGCCTGTCTGAACAGAGCGTCTGTAACCTACTTGACACAAGTGTGGACAGCTGATTGGTAGACACCGCAAAGATCACCCACCGAGCCCTGGAAGGAGCCAGAGGCATAGAAGTTGAGGGCAGCTGTGACCTTCAGAGTCACTGGCATGGGGTGCCCACCCACACTCAGGCCCTATCATCTGACAGATAGAGTTGACTGTCTCCCTTGAGAGGCGGAGCCTCCTTCGACACTGCACCTCAGTCATATTGAGGTAGCTGCTTCTCCGACTGTAAACCCTGGCAGCAGGATAGTGGCGTCTTCTGCAGCCCCTTCTCCCTTGGACAACCTCTTGGCCCTGCGCCCCTTGTTCCTGCGCCTGTTCTCCCAAAGGTGGCTCCCCTGGAGGATGAATGTGCACTCCTGGCCTCCTCCCACTTCTGGCCCTCCCTTCCTCCTCAGTTCAACTCCCATTCCCAGGCTAAGGGAAGGCTCCCTGAAACCTGTAGGCCCAGAAAAGGTACTTCACCGTAGAGTGCTGACCTGAAGGTTGTGAGTCCTGTTCAAGCAGCTGGTATGAGTTCTGAAGTATTTCTGCTCATGCAGGTAAGTATCAGTAACTTTCCAAATTAAATATCTGACTGAGCAGACTCACGACCCCACTGACCACTCTTATCCCGCCTGTGGACGAGGTTTATACAAAGGTGTCCTGCCCGTTGCGCCCGTGCGCCGACCCGAAGTTTGCACGGGCCCCGAAAAATTGCCATTGATTGGCGCCTCAAGGGCCTTAAGTGGCCCCTTAATTAATGGCGGGCACACTTCAGAGATCATCACACGCCCGCCCACTGAAATATTGCGATGGCGCGCGGTGATGTCCGGACACTCGCCCGACATCACCGCGCGTCATTTTACGCGTCGGCTTGCGGGGCCCGCTCCCGCTCGCCAACGGGAAAATTCTGCCCCATAGCTCTTTGCGCAAAAGGGGGAATGAATTTTAGCAACAATACTTGGCTGCTCCCCCACAGCAAAGTGCTTTGGGTCTAAAGGCACTGTAGCACAAAAATGCTAGTTATTGTAACTATATTGTAAAACAAAATAAACCATTTTTCTAAGATTAATGTTGGTAGCTGTGGCAGTTTAAGGTAAAAACCTATTTATGATACAATTGCCACAAATCTGAATTTTCCACAATTAAACAACGGCATTGTGCACTGAACCTATCTATAACGACTTAATTCGTCATTAGATCTGTTTACTGCAGGACGGATGTGACTTAAAAAAAAACCAGCCAACAAAGTCTTGCAGCAAACAGCAGCTCAATGAGTTCAATACGTGCCATGAATGATGCAGGGTTAATTGAACTTGCAGTAGCTTCCTGACCCACTGGAATGAATAACACTGATTATGTGAATGGATTTTTTTGTGTGTGTGTGTGTGTTGGGGGGCAGGGTGCAGGGTGGGTGGCAGCACAAAAGAAAACTGAGGAAGTAAGTCTTGCTAATCTTTTTGATACTGGCCAGCAACCAACCAAATAGTTGGCACGACAGAACATCACAGTCTTCCATTTTTCATTCAGCTCTGATGAATGTCATCTGCCACAATGACCTGGAATCGCTCAGTTTGTTTCTCCGTTACCTGTAACTCTGAAATTCATGGCAGCTATGAATTTATTTGCACCTCTAGCTTCTTCTGGGTTCCAAACAATTGGTAATCCTCTGAGATCTCTGCCCTCTTCCAATTTGGGCCTCTTGTACAACCCCGATTTTCTACATTCCACCGCTTGCAGCTGTGCCTTCAGCAGCCTAGGCTCTAAGCTCTGGATTTCCTCCTCTAAACTTCTCCACATCCTTTAAGACATTCCATAAAACCTACTTCTCTGACCAAGCTTTATGGTCACCTGTCCTAACGTCTCCATGTGGTTTGACTTCACGTGTGGGTAGATAACACTCTTGTGAAGCGCCTTGGGATTTCTTACTAAATTAAAGGTGCGATATAAATATAAGTTATTGTTGTATTCAGGCACCTTATAGTGTGTTTTATGAAGGTTCAATGCAGCTAAGCTAACCCTAAAGATGGAAGACAGCAAGCAGCTGGAAAATACATTACACACTAAGTTTTTTGTCATTCATTCGTGGGATGTGGGCTTCGCTGGCTGTGCCAGCATTTATTGCCCATCCCTAGTTGCCCTTGAGAAGGTGGTGGTGAGCTGCCTTCTTGAACCGCTGCAGTCCATGTGGTGTAGGTACACCCACAGTACTGTTAGGGAGGGAGTTCCAGGATTTTGACCCAGCAACAGTGAAGGAACAGCAATACATTTCCAATTCAAGATGGTGAGTGGCTTGGAGGAGAGATTCCAGGTGGTGGTGTTCCCATGTGTCTGCTGCCCTTGTCCTTCTAGATGGTAGTGGTCGTGGGTTTGGAAGGTGCTGTCGAAGGAGCCTTGGTGGGTCCCTAAAGTGCATCTTGTAGATGGTACACACTGCTGCTACCGTGCGTCGGTGGTGGAGGGAGTGAATGTTTGTGGATGTGGTGTCAATCAAGCAGACTGGTTTGTCCTGGATGGTGTCGAGCTTCTTGAGTGTTGTGGGAGCTGCACTCATCCAGGCAAGTGGGGAGTATTCCATCACACTCCTGACTTGTGCCTTGTAGATGGTGGACAGGCTTTGAGGAGTCAGAAGATCACTGGGTACTCAGATGCCCTTAGGAGGTTAATAGACTATCAATATGCTTGACAGGCTGATGCCTGACTCCTCTGCACCTTGTCCAGAGGGAGCCTGATCAGCAAGTCTCCAACCTTTGGCCCACTGGTTCTCTTACGTGCAGATCCTCAATTATGCAACATTCAAAGGTGGAATTCTGCACAGCAGCTTCCAATGGGTGGGGCTAATTTTTAACTCATTAAAACTATTATTGTTATTTTATTTGAAGCTTATTTAACCCCCCTCCCCCACCACCATCACAGTGCTCAATTAACAAGTAAACAGGCGGCAGGAAATAGCATTCTAACAACTATGGAACAACTTTGTACAATAACCAAAACAGTCCAGCCAGAATAGTCTTAACAGGGGCTCTTTGACACCTACCCACACCAATTAAACTGAGGTTGGATTGCAGCGTTCACTGAACCTATGTAGCACTACTCTTGGCGGCCACATGTAACTGAACAAATACTGCAGTAAATGGATTTCTGTAAGTGGCTCTCCCATACAACTAATGGATCGTGTTATATGTAGGAATGTTTGTCGAAGTGTAAACTGCATATATATTTAATAAACGAAATAGTGGGCACTGCACAATCAACTTAGTCTAAGGGTCTGAACTAAATGATGCCAAAGAGCAAAATGGAACATTCATGCCATGTGAAGTAGCCTTCTCCTGGGAGGGGTCTGGTGACCTGGGGTGGGAGTTGTGAGAAACAGCCGGAAACAAGCTCAGGTAAGAGCAGCATGAATTGAGGACACACAGGCCAAGGTGTCTATGCAAAGCCAGGTGGGTAGAAACAGTCAAGAGCTGCCAACACTATGCAAAACATTACTGTGAGGGTTAGTTAGTTGAATATTACCTTGTGTCAAAAAGATTAATGTGATAACCAGCAGCCAGCTCCATTCACATCTTCCTCTCTGTTTTCTTATTGTCTCTTCCCTACCTTGTCTTTTTTTTGTTTCCTCGATCTCCTCTTCTCTATAGTACTCTTCCTCTCTATAATCCTGGAAGGTTACAAAATTTGTAAATGTAGGTCTGTTGTTTTAACAGAAGACTTGAGCTATTTCTGTAAATGCTGGGATAGCCACAGATCCATGATTGCTTTTTGCTGTTCCAACTGACCTAGCATCTAGTATGATCCTATGAAGTACAGGGAGGCCACAGGGCAATGAAATAAGACTAGCTCTACTTGAAGAGTGGCACCAACACAGACAAGAAGGGCTGAAAGGCATCCTGCAATAAAAGCAAAATACTGCAGATGCTGGAAAACTGAAACAAAAACAGGAAATGCTGGAAGAACTCAGCAGGTCTGGCAGCGTCTGTGGAGAGAGAAACAGAGTTAACGTTTCGAGTCCGTATGACTCTTCTTCAGAGCTAAAGAGTAGAAATGTGATGAAATGTATACTGTTTAAGGGTGGTGGAGCAGGTGAAGCTGGATAGAAGGCCAGCGATAGGTTGGGGGGGTGCTAAGGAGAGATTGACAAATCTGTCGTGGATGAAAAGACAAAGGGAATGTTAATGGTAGTGGTAAGGGCTAAAAGAAGGTGCTGATAGTGGCATAAAGGTAAGAAAGCAGAACGTGTGAATAGCAGAACAAGGGTCAGCACTCTGTGAAAGAACAACATGGAACAGTGACAGATGGCCCTATTGGGTGTGGGGTAGGAGGAGTGGGCGGTTGTTGGGGAGAAAGGATAGCAAAAGGGGATAAAAAGGGGGGGAATAAAAAAGGAGATTAAAAAGGGGATAAAACAGTGAATAAGTTAATAAAAAAGTGGAAAAAAATAAAAACAAATTTAATATAAGGGGATTTAAAAAAGGGGTGAGGATGGAGGAGAGAGTCCATGATCTGAAGCTGTTGAACTCAATGTTAAGTCCAGAAGGCTGTAAAGTGCCTAACTGGAAGATGAGGTGCTGTTCCTCCAACTTGTGTTAGGCTTCACCAGAACAATGTAGTAGGCCAAGGACGGACATGTGGGTATGAGAGCAGGGTGGTGTGTTGAAATGGCAAGCGACAGGGAGGTCTGGGTCATGCTTGCTGAGCAAAGGTGTTCCACAAAGCAGTCACCCAGTCTGCATTTAGTCTCCCCAGTGTAGAGTAGGCTGCATTGGGAGCAGCAAATACAGTAGTCAAAATTGAAGGAAGTGCAAGTGAAGCGCTGCTTCACCTAAAAGGAGTGTTTGGGCCTTTGGACGGTGAGGAGGGAGGAGGTAAAGGGGCAGGTGTTGCACCTTCTGCGATTGCATGGGAAGGTGCTGTGGGAAGGGGATGATTTATGCCACTATCAGCACCTTCTTGTAGCCCTTACCACTACATTAACACTCCCTTTGTCTTTTTGCCCAAGACATCTTTGTCAATCGCTCCTTAGTCCCCACCTATCGCTGGCCTTCTATCCAGCTTCACCTGTATAAACTGTATAAATTTCATCACATTTCTACTTTTCTGTAGCTCTGAAGAAGTGTCATACAGATTTAAAATGTTAACTCTGCTTCTCTCTCCACAGATGCTGTCAGACCTGCTGAGTTTGTCCAGCATTTTCTGTTTTTATCCTGCATTGTAATTTTCATTTCAAAGGAGTGTTGCCTCACATCAGTAGATGACAAGCATAGTTTCTTCTCATTTTTAACTTTAATTTATGTTACAGAAGTTTATCTTGGTAACATTCTTCCCTCAACCAATAACACTTAAAAAAGACAACTGATGAATCAGTTTGTGTAATTTTGTTGCATGCAGAATGACTGTCAGGTTGACCTATATCATTGAGTTCCCTTGGATAATGGAGTGCATTTGAAGGGAGCCATGGGGTCCCAGGGAGGTCGTATTTGGCGATTTATGAGGATGTGAATTGTCTTATTCTTAAAAAAAAAGACAAATGTTCAGCAGTCATGACACTTTTGGTTAGCTGCTTCCTTAAAGTGTGTCGATAGTTACAAGGAATCCATCAACAGCTACAGAGGGTTCCTGGGAGTGTGCAGATATTCACAGGATGCCGCGCACAAACATTATGCAAACTGCAGGCAGGCCCAACTGACAGTCATTGCAAAATAAAGAGACTTTTGTTATATGCGAAAGACTTTGAAACATTCCTGAGAGGGGACCTGCTACTTTGTTGTTGGAGCCTCTCACTGGTCCCAAATCACATGTCCAAACCGGCATGTTGGGAGAGCAGCACACCAGGAGGAGCGACCATCAATGTGAGCTATCAGAGGACAGCATGTTGGATAGTACTTAATTCCTGATAAAGTAAATCTCATACTAGGTTAGAAACTGTCATTTTGCTGCAATAGAACACTTAACAGCACAGCGATGGCCTGATCCCATTAGGTTATCCAACGCGGTTTCTCATTATTGATCCATCAAATAGATGACCTTTCCTGCAGGAAACTTTTTCGGTTAGGCAACAGATGAAATACAATGTGAATAACTAGAGTCAACCACACGAAAATCATTTCAACTGCACTGCTGATCAATCAAGTACTGCCGTGCTACAAGTCAGACCACATATCAGACAGCATTTATATACTGCACAGCAAGTGTTTAAAGTTTAATGATCCACATAGCAGATTTACAGACAAACAATGAACATGGTCCATGGGAACAGGAGGGAGAAAACTGCTTGGTCACGGGTGTATTGATTTTGTAAAATTTCATCATGGTAGATGCACAAAACAGCAAACAAATATATAATTTCCCCTCACACTGAAATGGACGAACAGCTTTTTAAAGACTTTACACATCATTTTAAGACAAGTTAAATCAGCCCAATTCAATCTCTTCCCAGCAGCATTTCACCTCTGTCCAGCACACTCCCACCCGCTACCCACCACTAACTTAAAACTAGACAAAAACTAAAACTTTACACAACTGTGCTATCACACCAAAAGCATCTCAACTTCGACATTGATTTTTTTTTTATTACATGAGGATATTTTTAATTGAGACGTGGGGCAGGATTTCCCGGTTGGCAAGCAGGGGCGGGGCCTGCTCCCCGACGTGTAAAATGACGCGGGATGATGTCAGGCGGAACTCCTGATGTAACCCCGCCTCATTTTAATTTTCAGGTCGGCGGGGGCGTAGCCGAATCAGCTGTGCACCCGCCAACCTGTCAACGGCCTATTGAGGCCATTTAAAAATTAATTACACTAGTTAAAGGGCCTGCTCTTCCAACCTTAAAGTTGGCCGGCAGGGCGGGAGTCCTGGCGAGCTTCAGAAAAAACATTACACCTCATCCACGGGTGGGATGAGGTTTCATGTAGGTTTTTAAAAATTTAATAAAAGTTTAATTAAAAGTGATGGACATGTCCCAACTCATGTGACAGGGGCATGTCAGGAAAATTTTATTTTTATGTTTTTAACATTTTTGAGTTTGGCGCCGATCTCCCTGAGGCAGCACTTAGCCTCATGGAGATGAGTGTACGCTTTTGTGCGCATGTGTGAAAGAGCGCACTCTCGGCTCGGGGAATCCCCTCCGGCCTGCACAGGGAGCGCATAGCGCTTCCTGGTGGACATCACACTGGGCGGGCCTCAATTGGCCAGCCCACCTAAAATGGCAGCGAGCGCCTGCATGCACCCACTCCTGAACTTCCCCCTAGACGTGGGGGGGGGGGGGAATGCTGCCCATGGTAGATTCTCCCCTCACCAGTTGGTAAACAGCTCCCCCATCTTCCGCCCATTTATTCCCGTTTCCTCTATTCCTCTCAGTGATATGAATCCAGAGGTGCCAGATTCCTTTTGCCCTCTCAGTGTCGATATAAGAGTCTGGATTCTGCACGTTGCTGGCTATTTCACTGACAGGGATAGCAGCTGACTGCATCCTCAACCAATCTGCACTTTCTTGCGGTCAGTGGTCAGCGGATGTCAACCAGAGGCACAAATTGAGTGATTTGACCTTCCCTTAACACATTGTGGCACACTCATTATTTCACTCAGCTCAGGCTGGGAACTGAACCTGAGACCTACTGATCAATATGTTTCAACAAATGGAGAGCGATCTACTAAAAGAGTCACAGCTTTTATATGAGCAGGTGTCATTTATTTGGGCCGCAAATTGAAATGTTGACTAATGTGCAGTGTGAGCTGAAGGACAACTTGAAGGATTGCAAACATTACAAAATACCTGATTCCACTCCTTAGGAATGGAACATGAACAGAGATGTCTCCTAAGCTTCCACCACTGATTAAGGAACAAAATTCAACAGCATCCTTCATTTCCTTTCCATTTATATTTTTGGTTGAATCCAAGCATGCAGGGAAGAACAAAGCTTATTTTGAGGTAGCAAACTGGTCAGTGTTTGAATTTTATTTCCTTTTGTTCTGTAAGAAGGTGAGTAACTCATTATCTCAAAATGATTTAACTGTCAGCCATGGCTCAGTTGTTGGCACTCTGGCCTCTTGAGACAGAAGGTTCTGGGTTCAAGTCCCACTCAAGGACTTGAGCACAACTAGTTTTGTTGGCAGTTCAGTGTGAGTGCTGCACTGTCAGAGGGACTGCCTTTCAAATGAGATATTAAACAGAGGCCCTGTGTGGATAGTAAAGATCCACAGGCTCCATTTCGAAGAAGAGCAGGAGAGTTATCCCCAGCCCCAGGGCCCTGGCCAATATTTAAGCCTCAATCAACATCACAGAAACAGGCCATCAGGTCATTATCACATTGCTGTTTGAGGAACTCTGCTGTGTGCAAATTGGCTACTGCATTTCTTATAGTATAACAGTGATTACACTTCAAAATTACTTCATTGTCTGTAAAGTGCTTTGGGACATCTGGTGGCCATGAAAGGCACTATGTAAATACAAATCTATCTATCTTTTTATTTCACCCATTGGCCAACGGCCTATTACCTAAATGGTGGAGGACTGAAGCATGCTCAGTTCTTGCACAGGAACAGCTGAGCAGTACACACTTTGTAACCATGTATTGGATGGCTTGTTGCGAACTCTGCTTCAATAATGTGGAAAAAATATGACAGCCAAGAACGAGAGCTGGGAATGGGTAATACAACTCACTGAAAAATACCCTGTATGTAGAGCATACTGACAGAGGAAATATTGAAAAAAAAGACCTGTTACATGGGAAAAGATTGGGAGGTCATGACTCACCTCATGGCAGAGTAACAATTATAAACTGCTCAAGCTTTCATCCCATAATCATTGTTATTGCAAAACCTCAACTGAGACGATTGCATGTGGTAAATCAGAAACCTACTATTCTCAATATTGAACATACAAGGAGGCCAAAAACTTCCTGACTTCAACCACTTATTACTCCCCACTTGCCTGGATGAGTGCAGCTCCAACAACACTCAAGAAGCTCGACACCATCCAAGAAAAAACAGCCCGGTTGATTGACAGCCCATCCAGTGCCAACATTCACTGCCTCTACCAACAGTGCACAGTAGCAGCAGTGTGTGCCATCTACAAGATGCACTGCAGGAACTCACCAAGCCTCCTTTGACAGCACCTTCCAAACCCATGGCCTCTACCTCCTAGAAGGACAAGGGCAGCGGATGCAAGGGAACACCACCAACTGCAAGTTCCCCTCCAAGCCACACACCATCCTGAATTGGAAATATATTGCTGTTCCTTCACTGTCGCTGGGTCATAAAACTGGAACTCCCTCCCTAACAGCACTGTGGGTGTGTCTACATGGACCACAGCAGCTCACCACCATCCAAGGGCAATTTTTAAAAATTCATCCATGGGATGTGGGCATCACTAGCTAGGCCAGCACTTATTTCCCATCCCTAATTGCCCAGAGGGCATTTTAAGAGTCATTGCTGTGGGTTCCCTTCCCTAAAGGACATTAGTGAACCAGATGGGTTTTTACATCAATCAACAGTTTTATGGTTATCTTCAGGCTTTTAATTCCAGATTTTTTTTATTGAATTGAAATTTTAACCATCTACCATGGTGGGATTCAAACCCGGGACCCCACAGCATCACCCTGGGTCACTACAATACCAGTCCAGCAACAATACCACTGTGCTACTGCCTCCCCATTAGCAATGGGCGATGGATGTTAGCCTAGCCCGTGATGTTCGCACCCTGTGAAAGATGAAAAAAACTAGACTTTCTGTAGCTGGTTTTACTGGAAATTCTCTGCTACAGTTTGATTTTCAGCTCCACTTGGTTTGCAATTCTAAAAATTCTGACCTGTGACTTTTATTGGCTTCCTGCTGCATTTACTTCCACTCTTCCATTTTTTGAACCCAAAAGAAAATAGTTTAAATTGTTTCAAATTCCATGAACCCACAGCATAAGGTTAATTTCAACGGAAGGAGCCATGTTCTGGAGGCTGACATTGATCCCAGGATTTGTGGGGTGGGGGAGGGAAAGCCACATAAAGACTTAATGTGAGAAAGAGAAAAAAGAAAAGCAGAAAGAGCAGGTACTTGCAAGGAAGACAGAGAGACAGAGACAAAGACACAAGGAGAAAGAGACAGAACAGAGAAAGAATGAGAAAGTCAGAGGCAGGGAAAGGCACAGGATGAGGAAAAGCGAGAGAGACAGAACAAATCAAGCCAAACAGAACAGCCGGGTTTCCTTGGTAACAAGAGGCCAGTTATTTCTCTGCACTGTTGCTGCCAGTCACATCAGTTGTCAGTTTGCTCCCAGTGAGGCAGTGATGGTTGAGCATAACCTCAACAATCTGACCCTGAGAAAGGAGGACAGGGCAGAAAAAAGAGGCTCTAGGTATGGCTCAATTCAACTTCAAATTTCCAAGCTCAGCTAGCTTCTTCCATATCCAACATAGGTTTCAATGGTAATGGGCTATAGCAGCATGGTCATATACAGCTGTTTTCTTTCTCTCTCTCTCCTATACCCCTTCAACACATAATATCCTACATTCAAGTCTGGGGAAAGAATGCAGGGTTCCAATCTACCAGAGACTGGCAACTTTTGACTAATTTCTGGTTTCATTTCAAGATTGCAATTCTGCTTTAAGCGCTACTCAACTGTGCTCAAATTGGGCTGAGGAAAAATGCATTTCTCTAAATAACATTAATTCAACCAGCAATGGCTTTGAGCTACTGAGAACAAAAATCAACAAAACCATGGAACTAATTAACATACAAGTGCAAGTTCAAGGAATTATCTCAATTGATCATCAGATTTATCAAGTAACCAGCTGACCCATAAAACCCCACAAGATCCCATGTTGGTCTTTAGTGTTTACCATGTTTCCTGAATTGCCCTCACCCAGGTGTCGTGTTATTGCCTCTGAACACAAATGTACCAAACATTATGACAATGGCCAGAATTTTCCACCCCCGTTGGCATTGGGCATCAAGGCGGGCATGAGCGGAATCACAAAAGGCTAGTATGCAAGTACAGCAAGCAATTGGAAAAGCGAATAGAATGTTATCATTTATTGTAAAGGGAATTGAATACAAAAGTAGGGAGGTTATGCTTCAGTTATACAGAGTACTAGTGAGAGACCACATTTGGAGTGCTGTGTACAGTATTAGTCACCTTATTTAAGCAAGGATGTAAATCCATTGGAAGCAGTTCAGAGAAGGTTTGCTGGACTAATACCTGGAATGGGCAGGTTGTCTTATGAGGAAAGGTTGGACAGACTAGGCCTGTATCCACTGGAGTTTAGAAGAGTAAGAGGCGACTTGATTGAAACATATAAGAGGATTTGACAGGGTGGATGTGGAGAGGATGTTTCCTCTTGTGGAAAAATCTAGAAGCAGGAGTTCCTGATTAAAAATAAGGGGTCATCCATTTAAAACAGAGATGAGGCGAAATCTTTTCACTGAGGGTGGTGAGTCTTTGGAACTCTATCCCTGAAAAGGTGGTGGAAGCACAGTCTTCCAATATTTTTAAGGCAGAGGTGGATAGATTCTTGTTGAACATAGGTTATTGGCAGTTGGTGGGATGCAGGTTTCAGGTTACTATTAAATCAGCCTTGTCCTCAATAAGTGGCAGCGTAGGCTTGAGGGGCTGAATGGCCTAATCCTGCTCCTTGTTCATATGTTAATATGGCGAGAAGGCCAAAAATCGATTTTATGCCGTTATGAAACCAGTTTGCGATCGTCCGCTCCACCCATCAATGGCAGGCTGCATTTCTCGCCATCCAACGTCAGAAACCTGCATTTGCATCTCATCATCTTGCCTGCCCGCAGGAATCATGCCCCCGTGCTGGATCATCTGGGCATGTTGGCATGATTGCATGCCAACATGTTTCACAACAGCAATTAAACGGCATGGACCAGATGAGATGAACTTCAAGGGGAACTTGGAGGTGAGTCCACACTAACGTTGTGCAGCGATCGAGAGGGTTGCCCATTCAAATTCAAGACTGAGGTGCCGTGCATTCAGGCGAGGGCACAGGCAAGTTGCTTTTTCCCAGCTGGCTGATGGCGTGAGCCTGGTAAAGGCTGCACTGCGGTTAGGGTGACAGGGGGCAATGCAGCACAGTCTGATGGTAGTGCGCAAGCACATGTGGGCCGGGGGAGCGGCCACACATTAGGGAAACCTTGTATTATGTGAGCATTCTTCCGCAGCTGAGACAGTTCAGGCACAGCCACATTGACACGCTTGGAGTCAGGTCTCTAGGCTTATCTGCCCACTCAAGCAACGCAGGGACATGAAAGTGTCACCAAATGCTCCAGAGCTTTTCACTCCTCAGGCACAGGTTGCAAACTAATGTGCATTTTAGTGGACTTCAGAAGAGTTGGACAACTGGGCACAGTGTACAGTCACCTTGTGAAAGCTGGCCTTGGAGCAGTCACTGGCGGAGGTGCTCACAGCCCCTTGCAATGTCATCATCTCGGTGTGGACCAGTCTCCCCCATGGTTCAAGCTAACAGTGCAGCCTTGCAGTGTGGGTTAGGAGAATGCCTGGGCCTGAGCTGAGAGCAGAGCGTGCAGTCCAGTGGGCAAAGCTGCTGCCAATCGGTCAGGTGTAGTGGGGCGGAGGTGGGTGGGGTTTCATGCAGCGCACTAAACTCTGGCCATCCAAGTGGTGGCCAGCAATCTCCGGGATGCGTTAAGGGGCCTTCAGACTTAACCAAGAGAGGTTCTTAGTATATCCAACTAACCCACACATCTCTCTCTTTCATCCTGCAGGAGTACATCAGGAGCATGGAGCGTGGTGACCTAGCTGTACACCTTACATGGAGCAGAGACAAAGGAGAAGAATGATGAAGGAGAAGAGAGAGATGGAGGCGCCTGGCTGGGCAGAGGGAGGAGCAGCACCCTCAAGAAGAAGGGGCAGCTGGGACTCCTGCGCACACCGCTGAAGGGTCACAGTGAGCCGCCGTGGCTTAGCACGTAGCTAGACCCAGGGTTCTCTGGTTTTCCACAGGTGCAGGGTGCCATCGACTGCACTCATGTGGCGCTTAGATCTCCATGGCAGCAAGTAGTCAATTACACAAGGGCTTCCATTCACTAAATGTCCAGCTGGTCTGAGACCACAGCCAACATTTCCTGCAGGGCTGTGCACAATTCCCTGTCAATGTCTATGACTCCCACATTCACGCTAGGTCTCAGATCCCTGACATCTTCCAGAGCCCACTGAGGCTGCAGGGTTGGCTCCTCGGGGACAAGAGCTACCTGCAGAGGCCGTGGCTGATGATACTCGTGCGGCGGCCTCAGACTGCAGCAGAGCGACGCTATAATGAGGCTCATGCAGCAGCTCGCAACTTGGTGGAGCAGACCATTGGGATGCTGAAAATGAGGTTCTGATGCCTGGGCCGGTCTGGTGGAGCCCTGCAATGTAGTCTACAGAGGGTGTCACACATAGTTGTTGCCTTCTGCGACAGGGTCATATCATGGAGATGCAGTGGGGGAACTTTAACTTCTCCTGATCCTATGGCATCCTTTGTGAGCTGAACCCTTCAGAACCACATCGTCATCGGATACAGGTGCTGATGAGATGGGGAGCCAGCCACACCTCAAAAGGTGCTGAGAGCACAGAGAGAGAATGACGGACTCTGTGCTGCCGACCCAGGACATTCTGGCAGCAATAATAAGCCCCATCAAGGTGCAGGCATGGCTGTTGTGACCGGTGGCAGTGAAGGTGCACCATCAATGTGCTGGGAAGGTTGCACAAAGCACAGGGAGAGCTCTTCATAGACATGTCACCTACTGATCAACACTGCTCCATCCAGCCATTTACATACTCAGCAATATGTTAATCAGTATGCTAAACTACATTTAGTATGTCACAACACAAGGGCCTTCCCTACAGATCGCTAATCACCCATGCCTGCTGTGTCTGCACGTGTGCACGTCAGATCAGGTCAAGGCAAGGTCAGGTTCAGCTCCAATGCCTCTTGGTAGTCCAGATGAAAGATGGTAATAGGATTGAAAAACTGAAGGGCAAGTAATGGTCATGAAGTCAGGAGGCAGGGAAAATGAGCCAGGAAAAACATTGGAAATTTGAGCTGCCGCCACACCTTCACATAGCTTTCTCCGAGTCCGGATATGACTAATTCCTGGGTTTTCTCCCTGAGTCCGGATATGGCTAATTCTTTCCACTTCATTGCAGTCTGGTGGTACACCCTAGGCCCACCCTATCACAATTTTCTGCAGAAAACAGCCCACTCTGTGGATAACTCAGGTTAACACTGAACCAGTGAAGACTCCAGGGAAACCCAAACCCCATTTTTGACCTGCTGCCAACAGCACATCTCGTAAGGCTTGCCAGGCATATATGTGGCAACTGGAGTGGAGGTCTCCGAACGGCCACTGGGAATCCTTTCCAATTAGTTAGTTTTGGAATGGGAGTGGGGAGGTGAAAAGGAGTACGGAAAACTCCCTCGTGTAGAACTTTGATCCAAGTGTTGGCAGAAAGTTTGAAAAGCAAACTCTTTCCAAATAGTTCACCCCTTTCCATGCATGCCACTTGACTGCCAACTTTGTGCCCGGCACGCCATACATCTCTCTCCCACAAGCATCAAACACTATTCGAGGATGCTGACCAAAAAGACAAGACAGATGAGAGGGAAGGCTGAGCTACAATCTCTTGTTGCTGCCAAGCCCTGCGATATTTCAAGCTTGGCAGGAATAAACAGCTCAAAGCATTAACGACTGAAGGAAAGGTCACAACATTGCAATGTATACACAAAGAATAGCTGTCAGCACGGACAGGCAAATTGAATTAAGCCTCATCAAAACCAAATTCATTTCACTCCACAGATGCAGGAGATGCACCACAAGTGAAGGCAAGAATCTAATAGAGGTAAAAACCCAGAAATGCTAGAAGTACAGAGCAGTGTTGTCAGGAGGTAGGAGACAAAAGATTGGGTAACTGCTTTGAGTACTTTTAAGTGTATCAAAACTATTATTGTTGCGTTTCAAGCTAAAGTCTAATGCTCCATTTTGGTTTGTTAATTTTGTTTTTCTTCTTTCAGTTAGCAACACACCTGCTCCCGGTATATCTTTTCTTTCTTCGTTTCTTTTCCTTCCTCATTGCCATTGCCTGTGGCCCTGGAAGGCTAATTGTTCCATCATTCAGTCTCTCCTGACTTCCAGAACCTCTTTTTGTCCTTGCCCTTTGCTCCACCCCTTGCTCAAAACCTATCACACCTCTAACTTTTCCCAGTTCTGATCAAAGGTCGCCAACCTGAAACGTTAACTCTGTTTCTTTCTCCACAGACGCTGCCAGACCTGCTGAGCTTTTCCAGCATCTGTTTTTATTTCAGATTTCCAGCATCCGCAGTATTCTGCTTTTCAATAAAGTGTAATGCTGTCTTTTGTGTCCTTTTGCTTCAATTTCTGCCCATACCCTTCCTGACCAGTCCCTCGCCTCACTCTCCACTTCTCTCCCCATGTCCCCTCACAATGCTCCACTCCCCCTTGCCCCCCCTCGTCATTCCACTCCCTATCCCCCCTCAACACTTCATTCCCTATCGCCCCCCCACAATACTCCCACCATCCAACCCCCTACCCACACTCTGCTCCTCTGTCACTCCAATACACTGCTGAAGGCATCGACCTCTGCCACAGCCTCTAAATTCCCCCAGGTTACCTCTCAAATGTCCTCACGGTGTGAACAGGCAGACTATATCACAATGGTGTGCTTTATGGTTAAGTATAAACCTGCCCTCAACCACCATCCACACATTGGCTTTTCCAGCGAGGGTGGTAGGATTTCAATTAGGAGTCAGAGCCTGGGCTGATTTTTTTTTCCCTCCCTAACTTGCTGCCAGTGTAGCCCATTTAGCATCTGCTCAGCCCTGACCTGGGATCGAACCTGAGACCTCCCCTGGTTACCTCCTTCAGTTACAGGCTGAGCAGAGGAAAGGCTTGCAAATTGCTTTATATTATGTACCTTCCTAGGCATTTCCTCAGGGTTGAGGATGACTTGCTTCTGCTATGCTTCGATGGGTTCGGAGATGGCTGAAAGTCCAATGTGCAATCCGCAGACTCTGCCACATGCAGGGCAGGTGGTGCTTGGAGGGTCGGGTAGATGAGCTGTTTGGAGGTTTGGGTGCTCCCTCTGACACCACGACTTCACCTCTGCACATTCTCGACGTAGTCTCTCCATGTGTTCAGCGCCTTCAGATGAATCTTCTCCATTTTGGTCGGTCACAAGTCCGGATCTCCCATGAGTTGGCAGGAATGTTTGACCTCTTCAGGGGTGCTTTGAAAATATCTAGCATTGCCATTGTTCTCGTGGGAGTCTCCTGGCACGACCGAGTTCCGGGTAGAACAGTTGCGTCGGGAGTCTGGTGTCCGGCAACCATATGTCCTGCCCAGTGGAGCTGGTTTTGAGCGATTAGTACCTCGATGCTGGGCACGTCAGCTTGAGAGAGAACGCTGCTATTGGACCACCTTTCTTGCCAGTGGATTTGGAGGATCTTGTGAAGGCACCTCTGGCGATACTTCTCCAGTACTGTGAGGTACCTGCTGTAGATCGTCCCAAGTCTTCGAAGCACATAAGAGTGCAGGGATCACCATTACCTGGTAAACCATGACCTTAGTCTCAAGTTCGAGATCCTGGTCCTCAAACACTCCTTTCTTCTGTCGTCCGAAGGCTAAGCTGACACATTGGAGGCAATGATGAATTTTGTTATCTACATCTGCCTTCATCAAGACAAGACTCCCAAGATACAGAAAATATTATGTAGATACATCTCTCTCTGCTGTAACAGTTTATTGTACTGGCTGTAAGAGCAATAAGTTAATCTATTGTATACAAGATGACACATGATAAGCTTGGAATGATGGAGGTCATATACTGCACCATGTGTGTGCTCACAGAGTAAAAGACAGCTCAGAAAATCAGTCACGAGGCAATCCAGTCTTCAGTTGAAGCTTTTATTCATTGGTGAGTTTTAGTGAGAGGCAGAAACCAAACAACTGTTTAACTGCTGCTTTCAGTGTGCCCACCCGTCAGCTCACCTCAGGGCTTCAGCTCACCAAGGCAAGAAGGGAAATTATTCCTCCAGCCAATGTTAAGATGTCAGGTACTAAGCTGACGACCCCCCCGCCTCACATGCAACATCTGTTTGTTACCATGGAAACCTCTCTGCGTGCAGGCTGTAAACTGGGTCGTCCACCAGCCACACAAAGCGAGCAAATAAAATTATTTGAGAAAACAAATAAACAAAGAGGCACTTCAGAACAGGTCAAGCTGTGCTGCTGTTGAAGAAGCCAGCGTGTGTCAGCTTTTCCAGCAGTTGGTGTAAATGGCTTACATCTCCATATCTCCATGTACAAACAAAGCTTATGTATGTTCCAAAAGTATGCTGCTTCAGTGTATATATATACATATGACAGCTTTTACAAGAATAAGATGTTTTAAACATCTTCCATTTTATTCTAATATATAAAGCACCAATTAGACTTTTCTAATGTTTTCCTGGGTGGCCTCCCATCTTTCACCCTTCCTAAACGAGAGCTCATCCAAAACTATTTTGCTGGTGTCTTAACGCGCATAAGTCTCATTAACCCACTGCCCATGTACTCACTGACCTGGATTAGCTCCCAGCCCATCAATGCCCCCAATTTAAAACTGCCATCTTTTTGTTCAAATTCCTGTCTCTAATCTTCTCCAGCCTAATAACTCTCCAGAAGGCTGCGCTCCTCCAATATTGGGCTGTGGCATCTTCAATTTCCTTCATACTAACATTGGCAGCCTTGCCTTCAGCTGCGATGGTCCTAAATTCTGTAATTCCCTCCCTAATCCTCTCTATCGCTCTTCTTTTTGAAGACTCTCCTTAACACCTACCTCTTTGGCCTAGCCTTCGGTCACACATTTTAATACCTTATGTAGCTTGGTGTCAAATTATATTTGATAACACTCCATCGAAGGCGTCTGTGTAAATCTAAGGTGTTATTGGTGATTTCCTCTCATAACCATGTTTGTTGGGAACAGAAAGGAAGAAATTTTAACTAGAGGAATTCTTTATGGATTTTTTAACATGTCAAAACAAATAGAAAGGAGAGGAAATTACCCCACAGATTGCACATCCCTGTGACTATTCGAAGCTTTCCCGTAAATCTTTCTTCTATTGCTTTAGTGACATGTTATTAATTTTTGAAGCACGCACTGAAAGGTCACCAAAGATAAACTGATTTCATTAAAGCTTCTGTATTTTGTATCAACTGAAGAACAAACTTAAATTTATCGAGCACCTCTCAGGTTCTCAGGTCATCCCAAAGCGCTCTCGTCCTCAATTAATGTGCTTTCCGAGGCCCTGCCATTGTTGGATATCACCAAATGTAGCAAGGTCCCACAAAAAGTAAATCAATCGATGGACAAAACACCAGGAAAATACCCTGTTGGATACTTCACAGCAATCTGAGCAAACAGATGGAACTCTGATTTAATATTTTGTTCAAAAGAAGCTCTGGTAATGGTGCTCTCCTTCAGTCCCCCTACTGAAGTGAAGTAGCCGACCAGATAAGGTATGCAACCAAGACTTGTTGATGACAAGGTTACCGGCTAAGCTAAACTGACATGCAGTAAAACTAAATCTTGACAATGCCAAACTTCCACTCTCCTTTTCTGATAATGGCCCTTATTGGGATAATGTTACCAAGGATACCAGCAGCACCTTGCTCATGGCTATTCTCCATATTTCAACAAGAGCTACTCGCCTTCAACATACATTCACAAGACATTTCACAGGAGCATGATCAAACAAAATTCGATAACGAGCCAAATGAGGAGAAGGTTTTAAGGAGCAACAAAGGAGGAAAAAGATATAGAGGTAGAAAAGCAGAAAGATTTAGGGGGGGAAATTCCAGAGTTTAAGGCCTAGGTAACTGAAAACGTGGCCACTAATGGCGGGGCACAGGAAATCGGAAATCGAGGCCAGAAGTGGAGGAGCACAGAGATCTTGCAGGATGAAAGAGCTGCAGGAGAGGTTTTGAGGGTGAAGATGAGTTCTTCAAGAAAAGGTTGAAGGTATTGGAAAAAGAGGCCCAGAGTGTAAAGATAATCGGCTACCAATGGTGGAACTGAGACACATGGGGAACATGCCCGAGCCTCAATTCAGAAAAGCAGGGGGCTGTCGGTGATGGGGAGAGAGGCTGTTTTTCGAAAAGGCATAAGCGCTTTAACATTGACGCAATGAGGGACAGGGAGCGTGTGTAGAAGGACAAGTCAGAATTGATCTGGATTTCAACACAGCGAGGACACAACAAGACAGTTCAGGGTGATTCATTTTCAGCTTAAGAGAAAGGAGTGAGGAGCACAGACCATTGCAGCATTAATACAACAAAAGAGTTAATTTATCCTGATAATTACCTCCTGACTGATGAGCAGACATTGCTAAAGCAGCATTCATCACAAGGAACTTTGACATTGGTTCACTAAAGGTCAGTGACCCTCCATAATCATTCACTAATTGTCCCTAACGCGTGTAAAATATGGCATACAGCAACATAGTCACTGGTTTGTTTTTTGTGTCAGTGAAACATAATAGAAGCAAAGTTGTTCGACACATTAGCTGAGCTTTAATTCACTGTCAGAGTGAGCAAGTCCCAATGAACTATTCCCCACTGCCCAGAAGATGGAAAACAACTCAACATTGTATGGATAAAAGACTGGCTAAAACAGTGTCAGCAAAACTCAGGCTCTAAGAGGATGGGCCTCAATCTAGCCTGAAGGTCACAGGTCACAGGAAGTGCATCATGGTGGCATGGCCCATTTCCCTTTGCTTTCCCTTCCCTCAGTATATAAGTGTCTGGATTCTTTCCATCGCCCCTGAGCCCGGAAGGAGGTTGGGAAGCATCCCTCTTTGATAGCACATTGGGTATAACCCAGGTATTAAAATGGATAATCTAGGTGCAAGCAAGTTGCTTAATTTGGGCGGCAAACAAAAAATGGAGGACACAAACAGAAAATTAATGATCTACAAGCAAAGATCCATGCAATGTAATTGTCCAAAAAAATACAACCCAGTTGTCTTATTACAATACACAGCTGTTTCTTCAATGGCTGTAGTGGTCTATTTTAAACCATTCTTCGCAGCTAGTCCGGGGTGAGTCACCAGTCAGACTTTCTGCAGTTTTACTCTTTTTTGGGGGATATGGGGCAGGGTGGAGGATAGGGGATAATGAAAAACCAAATTACTGTCGAACCTGTGCTCATGATGTGGAGTGGCTTGGAGAAAAGTCTGCAATAAAAAAGACAAAACAAACTGTGCAGAAGGAAAGGGGTTGATGATCTGACAGCTGTTTACTTCACTGCATGTTGCCTCATATTCTTATCAAAAGCCAAAAGCTGCCTTACCTCCCTCACAAACTTCCTTTGAAATGTGCAAAAATTAATTGAGGTTCTTGTTGCTCTGGATAAGATGCAGCATTAGAACTTCAAAGAAGTGATTCTGCAGCATTTCATTTAATTAATGGATTGCAAATGAATGTTAATGAAGAGATACAATTACAATCTTTAGACTGACAGTCCAGCTATGAGACGGCAGCATATTGCTCTTACACTGCTGTACAGAAGTGTGATGTTGTTTTCACACTTTGCTAGGCTCCACTGCTTCCTCAGGACAAGTGTCACAACTGTTGTTAAACACTTCCTCCTCCCCACCCTCTTCCCAAAAAGCATGCACAGTTGTTGGTGTTGGGGGATAGTTGTTTCCAGTATTGAATTCAGCCAAGATTACACCAGTCCACAGAAGGGTGATAACATGAATGCCTGTACCACATTGATCATGCTGATTCGAGGTAGAGACATTGAATTGAATTGCCTCCTATGTATTCCCCATCTTGAGCTTTCATGTGGTGCAAGGAGGTTCCTGGGAATGTCTGAACTGCAAGGTATCAAAATAATAGCAAATGCCAGAAGCTTTAACGTCAAATGGGCGCTGCTGACGTTTCCAGTTCTAAAGTCTCGAAGACAAGACTCTTGGGTGTCAACTGGGGCTCCGCTGGCAACACTCATTTCTAAGCCAGCATGTTGTGGGTTTAAGCCTCACTCCAAAGACTGGTGTCCATAACCCATGCCCATATTCTCATGCAATACTGAGGGAGCACTGTCTGTCTGTCCTTTAGATGAGACATTAAACTGAGGCCTCGTCTGCCCTCTCAGGTGGATGTAAAAGATCCCATAACAATGTTTGAAGATCAGAGCAGTTACCTCCTTACTGTTTTATGAGACCTTGCTGTGTGCAAATTGGTTTCTGTTTTTCCTATACAACAACAGTGACTCCACTTCCAAAGCATTTAATTGGCTTTAAAATACTTTGGGCCATCATGAGGTCATGAAAGGTGGTATGTAAATGCAAGTTATCACCTAAAATCCCAAAGAAAAGGTTTTTTTAAATTTCTGGGAGCATCACTGACAAGGCCAGAATTTGGGGCTCATCCCTAATTGCCCTTGAGAAGGTGGTGCTGAGCTGTCTTCTTGAGCCGCTACAGTCCATGTGGTGTAGGTACACCCACAATGCTGTTAGGAAGGGAGTTCTGGGATTTTGACCCAGTGACAGTGAAAGAATGGCAATATATTTCCAAGTCAGGATGCTGTGTGACTTAGAGGAGAACCTGGATGTTATTCCCATGCATTTTCTACCCTCGTTCACCTCGATGTTAGAAGTCATGGATTTGGAAGGTTCCATCAAAGGAAACTTGGTGAGTTGTTGCCGTGCATCTTGTAGATGGTACATTGCCACTGTGTGTCAGTAGTGGAGGCAGTGAATGTTTAAGGTGGTGGATGGGATGCCAATCAAGTGGGTTGCTTTGCCCTGGATGGTGTCAAGCTTCTTGAGTGTTGTTGGAGCTGCACTCATCCAGGCAAGTGGGGAGTATTCCATCATGCTCCTGATTTTTGCCTTGTAGATGGTGGACAGGCTTTGGGGAATCAGGGGGTGAGGTACTCACCACAGAATTCCGAGCCTCTGACCTGCTGTGGTAGCCACAGTATTTATATGGCTGATCCAGTTAAGTTTCTGGTCAATGGTAACCCCCAGGATGATGATTGTGTGATATTTAGCGATGGTAATGCCATTGAATTTAAAGTGGAGATGGTTAGATTCTCTCTTGTTTGAGAAGATCATTGCCTGGCACTTACGTGGCATGAATGCTACTTATCAGCCCAAGCCTGAATGTTGCCCAGGTCTTGCTGCATGTGGACACAGATTGCTTCAGTATCTGAGGAGATTGTGAATGGTGCTGAACATTGTGCAAACGTCCCCACTTTGGACCTTATGATAGAAGGGAGGTTATTGATGAAGCAGTTGAAGAAGGTTGGACCGAGGACACTACCCTGAGGACATCCCGCAGTGATGCCCTGGTACTGAAATAATCGGGCTTCAACAACCACAACCATCTTCCTTTGTGTTAGGTATGACTCTAAAACAGTGGAGGGTTGCCCACCCTGCCACTTCCCACCAGGTCTTGCTGCATGTGGAAACGGATTGCTTCAGTATCTGAGGAGATTGTGAATGGTGCTGAATATTGTGCAAACATCACCACTTCGGACCTTATGATAGAAGGGAGGTTATTGATGAAGCAGCTGAAGATGGTTGGGCCGAGGACACTACCCTGAGGACATGCCAATCAAGTGGGTTGCTTTGCCTTCCCTTTGACATCAATCTTGCTAGGGCTCCTTGATGCACAGTTAGTCAAATGCTACCTTGATGTCAAGGGCAGTCACTAGAACCTCACCTCTTAAATTTAGTTTATTGTCCATGCTTGAGCCAAGGCAATAAAATGAGATAAGGAGCAAAGTGGCCCCGAGGAACCCAAGCTGAGCACTAATGGGTAGGTTATTGCTGAGTACATCCTACCTGACAGCACTGTCAATGACACCTTCCATCACTTTACTGATGATTGAAAGTGGACTGGTGGGGCAGTAATTGGCCAGATTGGATTTGTCCTGCTTTCTTCTGGACAGGACATACTAGGGCAATTAGCTATATTTTTGAGTCGATGTCAGTGTTGTAGGTCTATTGGAGCAGCTTGGCTAGGGGCACTGCCAGTCCTGGAGCACATGTCTTCAGTACTACAGCCAGGATATTTTCAGAGCCCATAGCCTTTACTATATCTAGCTACTTCTTGATATCACGTGGAGTGAATCAAATTGGCTGATGTGATATGCTAGGAAGCTCAGGAGGAGGCCAAGATGGATCATCCAGTCAGCACTTCTGACTGACGATGGTTGCAAGTGTTTCAGCCTTGTCTTTTGCACTGACATGCTGGGCTCCCCCATCATTCAGGATGCGGGTGCTTGTAGAGCTTCCTCCTCCTGTTAGTTATTTAATAGTCCACCATTATTCATGTCTAAATGTGGCAAGACTGCAGAGCTTTGATCTGATCCATTGGTTGCAGAATCACTTGGCTTTGTTTATCACATGCTGCTTCCACTATTTAGCATGCATGTAGTTCTGTGTTGTAGCTTCACCAGGTGACTTCACTATCAAAGCACAGTATTATGGTATCCCGTGACATGATCATTGCCTAGTTACCACTGATTCTGTGCTGTTTATTACTTTGAGCTGAATTTTGTACATGATGAGAGCTGGGTGTCATAGCAACAAGCTCTCCATCAGTTTTGTTGCAGTCTGATGTGTTGGCATCATCTCACTCAAGATGCTGAGTTAGACAGACAGAGACAAATTAATTGAGAATAACGTGCAAGAGAAATTCATTCATCTTTCCCAGAAAGAAACTGAGGAATTCAAAGAGAACGGGAAACCACAACTACAGAAAAATCTGAAGGTCAGAAGGGAAAAAGGGAACTGAAGAACACTAAGTAAATGGCACTGCTACTATTTTGCCATTTCCGATAGCTGGCAGAACGGAAGGGACTTTCCTCCTCAATGGATGAAGTAAAATGGGTGATAAATGTGAGTCTCCGGGTTCCAGTTTTACACATATGATACCCAAGTGACAGGAATGACAACAAGTACAGGAAAAATCACAGAATAGGATGTTATCATTTAATGGGCTATGAAATCCAAGTCAGATAGGAGCTGCCTGGTAATGGGCTTAAATACAAAGAGAGAATTTTCCATAAGGGCATTGTCCCCCAAAATCTCTGGAAAATAGCTTGAGTGAAGATACAGGAAGTTCCTCCATCTAGATAGAAATGAGCATCACCCACGTTACTGTACAACAGTTCAGCACATTTCTACCCAATTCTACTGTCCAAGGCCACATTAGCATGTTCTTCCTCCCATCTCTCCAGCACTGACACACAGTGGCAGCAGTGTGCATCATCTGGAAGATGCACTGCAGGAACTCACCAAGGCACCTTCGACAGCACCTTCCAAACCCACGACTCCTACCATCTGGAATGACAAGGGTAGCAGATGCATGGGAACACCACCACCTGGAAGTTCACCACCTTCTCAAGGGCAATTAGGGGTGGGCAATACCTTGCCTTGGCAGCAACACCCACATCCCGTGAATAAATGAAAAAATAATTATGTACTGCCCGGTATATATCCTCCCTTTCAGTCCTGGCTTGGTTGATGGCACTCATCTCTGGAGTCAGGAGGTTGGATGTTGTACTTGCTATAGAGGGAGTGCAGCAAAGGTTTACCAGACTGATTCCTGGGATGTCGGGACTAACATATGAGGAGAGATTGAGTCGGTTAGGATTATATTCGCTGGAGTTCAGAAGAATGAGGGGGGAATCTCATAAAATTCTAACAGGACTAGACAGGGTAGATGCAGGAAGAATGTTCCCGATGGTGGGGGAGTCCAGAACCAGGGGTCACATTCTGAGGATATGGACTAGACCATTTAGGACTGAGATGAGGGGAAATTTCTTCACCCAGAGAGTGGTGAGCCTGTGGAATTCGTTACCACAGAAAGTAGTTGAGGCCAAAACATTGTATGTTTTCAGGAAGGAGTTAGATATAACTCTTGGGGCGAAAGGGATCAAAGGATATGGGAAGAAAACGGGAGCAGGCTATTGAGTTGGATGATCAACCATGATCATAATGAATGGCGGAGCAGGCTCAAAGGGCCGAATGGCCTACTCCTGCTCCTAGTTTCTATATTTTTATGTTCAAGTCCTTTTCCAGATACTTGAGCACAAAATTCAAGGCTGATACTTTAGTGCAGTAATGAGGGAGTGCTGTCTTTTGGATGAGGCGTTAAACTGAGGTCCTATCTCTCCCACAATTGGACATATATGCGTGGGTTTTTTGCAGAATTGTGGAGACTCTATGCCTTAGCCAAAATGGCGCTAGGACCCTGGATCTGGAAGTCCTTCCCCCATTTTTGATTTTCCCTGCGGGGGAAGATGAGGAGGGTGATAGGGGTGGGGGTGGGATGTGACTGACAAATGGGGAAAACCCAAACTCAGGAGGGCCATTTGAACTCAGTACTGAGTTCAAACAGACCCTATTTTTGTTGGAGCAAGGTCCGTTTCCCTCAGTGTGTGACTTACAATTTTTAAGAGTAGACATGAATGTGCGTAAAAGGTGGATAAGGTCTGCAGGACTATCAAGCTGTCAAGTTATTTAAATCCCTGCTCTTTAAATTTTGAAATAAGAAAACAGCCTGAATATGCAACACCAAACATGGCAACAAAAATTCTTGAAAACTGAATAGAATCCATGACAGAACATGAAAAGCAGATTACTATTTTATTGGGGATCATCTCTACTCAACCAGCTGGCACCAGTTGACTCACCAAATGAACGGTCATACCCAACAACACAATGTGCATCAGAACTCCATCAACCAAAGTCAAGTACACCATCAAAAATTTACCTGTACCCATTTAGTAGTGTGGTTTCAGTTGTGGCTCAGTTGGCAGCATTCTTGTCTGAGTCACAAGGTTGTAGGTTCAAGTCCCATTCCAGGGCCAAAATTTTATGCTTCCCCACTGGTGGGTTTTTAGGTGGTTGGGAGGTGAGGGGTGGAGGGGGAAGATACAGGGAGCATGAAACTGAAGCAACGGGATCCCCTCTGGGTTCCCACCTGCCCCGACCACACAATGATTTTACGCTGGGGTGGGCAAGGCCTCGGATGGGAAGCCCACCCTTGCCCCAGTTGAGGCCCTTAAGTTGCCAATTATTGGTCACTTAAGGACTGTTTGCCACCAAGCCTCAATTTTTAGGCTGGCAGGAGGATCGAGTTGGCATGGGGCAAGGCCAAAAATCATAAGGGTTACATCTCGGGTAGGAAGTTGCCTCCATCAGCAGCCCCCTTCTGAAGTCAGGCACCCCCCACCTTAAGGTCCGGTTGGCCTCTGGACTTCCTTCCCAACCCCCTGCCTTTCCCCTGAGACCCCAATAATCACCCCCTTCGCGCAGGCCTTCCCGACTCTTACCCGCCCTGGGACCCCTTGAACTTACCCGGGCCTCCAGTGCCCAGACTTAGGCTCCGCTGTCCTCCTGCATTTTCTCACCAGTCCACAGGAACTAGAGAGCTACCAGCCAATCTGATTGGCCAGCAGCTCTATAAGGCGGGATTCCTCCTGAGTGAGGGGCGGAAGTCCCACCTGCAGCCAATTAACACTGACTCGAGCGTGAAATGGTTGTGGGGCACTCTGAGTCGGCAGGGATGTGACCCCCGCCAGCTCGGGATGGTGGGAAATGAGACCTCGCCATCCGAAAAATTCAGGCCCAGTGCTTGAGCACAAAAATCAAGGCACTGCCTGGAAGTGTGGTGGAGGAAGGTTCAATTGAGGCATTCAAGAGGGCGTTGGATGATTATTTAAATAGAAACAATGTGCAGGGTTGCGGGAAAAAGGCAGGAGGTTGGCACTAAGCTAAAATGCTCAGGAAACCAGTGCAGATACGATGGGCCGAATGGCCTCCTTCTACACCGTAACAGTTCGGTGATGCTGTGAAGGCTGACACTCCAATCAGTACTGAGGGAGTGCCCCTATCGTCTGCAGGCTGCTAAACACAAACTTGGTACCATCTCTTGCTGATTTACAGCTTCTTGACTCTTTCCAAATTCTGTGGGCTCGTGCACCAAAGGCCTTAGGCCCTTCAGCTATTTCTCTGAACAAGCGATAAGAATTGCCAATATTATATAATTAATAATTATAAGCAACTGGTATAAGGTCAAAAGAAATCAAAACTGACACTCCAGTGCCGTATCAAGGGAGCACTGCACTGTTGTAGGTGTGGTCTTTCGATGAAACTTCAGGTGGTACTATTTCGAAGAAGAGCAGGGGGGTTATCGCTGGTAATAGCAAAATACTGTGGATGCTAGAAATCTGAAACAACAGAGAATACTGGGAAAACTCAGCAGGCCTGACAGCGTCTGTGGAGAGGGAAACACAGTTAATGTTTCGAGTATGTATGACTATTCTTCAGAAGTAAATAGAAGCAGAAATGTGATGGAATTCATACTGGTATAGTATATAGTGGTAATGATTCTGCTTTCCTACCCTCATGCCACTATCAGCGCCTTTTTTAGCCCTTACCACTACCATTATCCCTCCCTTTGTCCTTTCGTTCATGACGCCTTTGTCAATCTCTCCTTTGTCCCCACCTATCGCTGGCCTTCTATCCAGCTTCACCTGCTCCACCCCCACCTTAAACAGTATAAATTCCATCACATTTCTAATTCTGTTTAGCACAGAAGAAGGGTCATACGGACTCGAAACATTAATTCCATTTCTCTATTCACAGATGCTGCTAGTCCTGCTGAGTTTTTCCAGCATTTTCTGCTGCTGTTTGAGTTATCCCTGGTGTCCTGGCCAATATTTATCCCTCCATCAACATCACAGAAACAGATTAGCTGGTCATTATCATATTGTTATTTTTGAGAGCTTGCTGTGTGCCCATGAGGGAGCCATGTTTACCAAATTGTGAGTGACTACACATCAAAAATACTTCATTGCCTGTAAAGCATTTTCAGGCATCCAGTGGTTGTGAAAAGTGTTACATAAATGCAAGTGTTTCTTCCTTTCTCATAAGAACTTGATGAAGCCTCAGTATCCAGCTGTTATTACTATTGAATTGAGGTGTGAACCCAAGACTCAGCTGTTTATTCCAAAGTTTCAGGCAAATGTTAAGGGTCTCACTGCACCATGCGAAGAAGAGCAGTGAGTTCTCACACTCTCCTGAGCACACCAAAAGCACTAAAAACACACTGGGCAGGATTTTTACTTTGTCAGGCAGGCGGGCCCAAGAGTGGCCACAATACCAGCTGCAATTTCGCACTGGCTGGCCAATTAACAGCCAAGCAGCGTCAATTGCGCGTTGAAATGCTCAGCACTGCCTGGGTGGGGACGCGAGGGGCGCAAGTGCGGAAGTCAGCGCATGCGCGTGGGTGCACTCAGTGAAAGCTCCCTGAAGGCATAGAGCTGCCTCAGGGAGATGAAGATTTCTAACATTAAAAATAAAGATTTTGAAATTAAGGTAAACATGTCACCTCATGTGACTCTGTCACATGAGCAGGGTCATGTTAAAAGTGAGATTTAAAAATTTTTATTTCATTTTTAGTTAACATCGGAAACCTCATCCAGCCCGTGGATGAGGATTCCTCAAAAATCCAAAGGCCACTTGGCCTTTTCGCCTGCCCGCTAACCATAACGTTGGATGGGCAGGGAAAAATTCACTTTAATCAATTTATGAATGGACTTAGCAACCCTCTTAATTGTTGGCGGGCACGCTGCCGACTCCCGCGCGCGCCCACCGACCGAAATATCGCGCAAGTGAGCGATGACATTGGGACGCTCACCTGACATCATCGTGCGCTATTTCACGCTCGTGTACGTCGGGCATGCGCCCGCACGCCAAGCTGAAAGTCCAGCCCATTAAAATGGCTATGCCTGTTGGAGCCTTGTGCTGCATTATAATGGCTGCCAGAGTTCCCCCTTTGCCAAATTTGAAATTAATTGCATGTGAAATGTTTCTGAGATGAGAAAATATGCTAGGTAAGTGCAAGTCTTGCTGTCATACGTTTTTTTAAGACTGCAAATTAATTATGTAGGCAAAGCTTTCAGTTCATTCACAATAAATCAATGATTACCATCAATATTCTTCAGAAATTGTCAAGGTATATTTAGTAGTAGATCCTTTAAAATCATTAAGCGCTTACTGAAGTACTCCAGTAAAGTATGACATGGGTATATTCTATTTGCTTCACTTCCTTTGGGACTCTCGGCACATAAAAGCTTTTTTGTGCTCAAAGCCATTTGAACTCTTTTTTTAACAAAATTACCTCAAATGAAAATGGGAATGAAGATAACGGAACAACCATCATCTTGAGTTCTTTGCGCTAAGTTAAAGAATTATTATTGCTCAAATAGCGACATTTACTCAAATAGAGTCATTGATGTATTGGTCACGAGATGAATGGTGAGTTAATCAGATGCATTCAATTAAAAAGACAGGACAAACATCATTTTGTTTTCCATTGTGGTCTTCTTGGAACCTAAAGAACAGCACACTTCATAGATAGCTGTTCATGAGCCAAAAGAGTGCCTGTGGTCTTAGCTTAGCTCAGCTGATAGCAGTATCGAACCAAAGTCAGAAAGTTGCAACTTCTAGCCCTAACTACCACAACCGAGCATATAAATCCAGACTGGCACTCTAGTCAGTACTTAGGAGGTGCTGCATTCCAGAGGTGCCATCCTTCAGGTGAAAGTTGAACTAACCCTCCTTTCTCCTTCCCGGTAGATTTGGTCACTGTTAAAGACAACTGGCACTAGTTCAGATGCACAAATTTGGGGTCAATGATCAAGATATACAAAACAACGGATACTTGGTTGTGTTTATGTGGACCAATTATTTCAACTGGGTATGCAAAGGAGGACCAGAGGGTGTGGTCACAAGGGCAGAACTAAGCTGGATGTTAGAAAGTTCTTTTCCTGGAGAATAAGCTCTTTGGAGCAGGCTGCTCTCTCATGGCTGTATTCCAACATGTGCTATCTTGAAGGACAAGAAGAGACTGTTGCAAGCACTTTGAGTTCAAGTACCCAACTGAAACTAGTTTAATCCATTTTGGTTTATATACGTACAAGCATGAATGGCCACAAAGGGTGCTTTTTTAATTCATTCACGGGGTGTGGGCTTCGCTGGCTGGGCCAGCATTTATTGCCCATCCCTAGTTGCCCTTGAGAAGGTGGTGGGGAGCTGCCTTCTTGAACCACTGCAGTCCATGTAGTGTAGGTACATCCACAGTGCTGTTAGGAAGGGAGTTCCAGGATTGTGACCCAGTGACAGTGAAGGAACGATGATATATTTCCAAGTCAGGATGGTGCGTGACTTGGAGGGGAACTTCCAGGTGGTGGTGTTCCCAACTATCCGCTGCCCTTGTCTTTCTAGATGGCAATGGTCGTGGGCTTGGAAGGTGCAGACTCAGGAGCCTTGGTGAATCCCTGCAGTGCATCTTGTAGATGATACACACTGCTGCTACTGAGCTTCGGTGGTGGAGTGAATATTTGTGCATGTGGTGCCAATCAAGCGCTCTGCTTTGTCCTGGATGGTGTCAAGCTTCTTGAGTGTTGTTGGAGCCACACTCATCCAGGTAAGTGGGGAGTATTCCATCACACTCCTGACTTGTACCTTGAAGATGGTGGACAGGCTTTGGGCAGTCAGGAGGTGGGTTACTCGTCGCATGATTCCTAGCCTCTGACACCCTACCAATGAAATGTTACACAATATTCAAGCTCCATGCAACTTATATGCATTTCTTGTTTTTCATTTATTTACAAATCAAACTTAACCACTGGTTTCCTATTCCTAAGAAGATATCTCCCTTCTTGACTCAAACTTTCAAAACTTGGGGAAGGACCTTGGCCCATCTTGGCCTGAATCTGAAAAGTTTTCTCCAACAATGACTGATTTTGCCCTTGGCCTTCAATTGAAATTTCCACTCATCAGATGTGTCTGTCTGATTCTGACTCGGGTCTGAACTGGTTCCAGACAGAACTTGTGTTGGACTAATTATTGGTACTCGATTCATATCCCAACTATCCAATTCATCAGACTCATTTGATTCTTCATAACTTACTCCTCCCTTGTGAATGTCTGGAGGTAAAACATGATCTATATGCACAAACCTAACCTTTCCACTATCAAACATCTTGGTAGCCACTTCAATCACATATGCTGATGATCTTTCACCTTAACCTTCTGGTTCAGCTTCAGGCTTCTTTGTTTCACTCTAACCCTTTCATGACTCTCTTTCTGCCTGGGTTGTTTATATTCTACTGACTGTGCTAAATGTGGCTTCAGCAAAAAAAATCTCGTTCTATACTGTCTTCCGAGAAATATTTCAGCTGGCGTTCTACCAGTTTGTGATTCAATGACATCTGACATTTCTTCCAATTTGTGTCTAGCATTTTCTTAACAAGAGCCTGCTTAACAATTTGTACTGTGTGCACTGGTGTTCCATTTGAAGCAGGATGATAAGGTGGAACTCTAGTGTGTTTTACCCCATTCATTCTCATGAATTTTGAAAATTCTTCTGAAGAAAACTACGGTCTGTGGTCAGGCACAATTTCCCCTGGGAACTCATAAGCAGCAAACAAATTACTCAAAATATTGAGAGTTTTGCTACCTGTTACTCGATTCATCAGAAACCCCTCAACCCACTATGAATAGCTATCTATCACAATGAATAGCCATTGCCCTTCAAGTTCATCATAGTCTATGTGCCGTCTCTGCCACACTCTAGCTGGCCATTTCCCTGGTTGCAAAGGCACCAATGGCAGCTTCTTTTCTACAGCTTGACATACCCTACCCTGTTTCACTGAGTCTTCTCTGTCCTTATCTAACTCTGGCCACCAAAGATAGCTTTACGCGAAACTCTTTGTCAAGCTCATACCTAAGGGTTGATCATCCTTAGCAACTGTGATCTGTACCTTTCAGAAAATACAACCCTGGCTCCCCACATCACACAACTTTTATCAACAGACAATTCATTCTTACGCATAAAAAATGGCCTCATTTCTAAATCCAGTATCTGTGTTGGCCACCCATTGCGATATATCCTTGCCAATACAGGGTCCCTGCGAGTTGTTCTACCATGTCACCTGCTGTGACTGGTAGCTCATCTACATGTAAAAATGAAAACACATCTTCCCTGTTGGGTTCTACCCCTGATGGCGATGTTAATCAACATCATATCAACATGAGAATGATCTTCCAAGCATCTGCACTTACCATTGGTCAAACAAGTACATTTGGGAAGTTTTCCAAGTCTTCTACAGTGAAGACAGACAAAATTCCTGTTCAACGCTTCTGCCGTTTCCCTGTTTTCCATTATAAATTCCCCAGACGCTCTCTGGAGGACCTGCTCTTGTTTTTGTTACTTTTTTCCTGTTTAAATACTTGCAGAAAATCTCACTTTTATATTTCTCGCTAGCTTTCTTTCATACTCTACTTTCTCCCTCTTTACTACATTTTTAGTTATTCTTTGCTGGTTCTTAAAATCTGTAAAATCTTCTGACCTACCACTAATCTTTGCAAATTTGTACAGTGTTTCTTTCAATTTGATACTATCCTTAATTTCCTAATTTAGCCATGGATGATGCACCCTGCTCTCTTTCTTGCTGTGATATATCTTTGCTGAGAGTTATTAAGCACTTCCTTAAAAATCTGCCATAGTATCTCTGCTGTCCTATCCTTCAACATAGGTTCCCAGTTCACTTTAGCCAGCTCTTCCTCCCTACCCTCATTATTCCCATAATTTAAGTTTAAAACACTAGTGCTAGACCCAGACTTCCCACCTTCAAACTGAACATGGCATTCTATAATGCTATGATCACTGTTGCCTAGAGACTCCTTTACTTTGAGGTTATTGATTACTCCCATCTCATTGCACATTACCAGGTCTAGAATAGCCTGCTCCCTGGTTGGTATTCCTGCAAGTGAACTCTTACCTTTCCTTTTTTATATTTCTACCTAAACTATTATTTAGCGAATGCAAATTCCTGAACTGATCTACCCAAACTGATTCTACATCTTGCTCTTTTGAACTAAAGTCATCTTTCAACTGTACTTGTGGCATCCTTAATTAAAAGAGCTAGCCACCACCTTTTTCTGGTTTCCTGTCTTTCCGAAATTTCAAGTACCCCTGAATATTCAGGTCCCAGCCTTGGTCACCTTATAACCACGTCTCGATAATGGCTGTCAGGTCAAACATACTTATTACTACCTGTGCTAACAATTCATCTATTTTGTTATGTATGCTGTGCACATTCAGATGCAGAGCCTTAAACTCTCTTTTTACCATTCTGGCAATCTTTTGCCTTGTCTGCTAGTGGGCTCTTGAGTTTGTACGCTCTGTCCCTTACTGCCACACTCTGGTTATCATTACCCAAATCACAACCTTGTTCTATTACCTTGTTGTTTCCCCATTAATTTACCACACTTTCTCCCACATGATTATTTCCCCCACTATTTTGTTTAAAGCCCTCTCCACTGCCCTAGTTATTCAACTCACCAGGACACTGGTCCCAGCATGTTTCAGGTGAAGATCATCCCTTTGGTGCAGCTCCCACTTTCATCAGTACTGATGCCAGTGCCCCTTGAATCATAACCCATTTCTCCCACACCAATCTTTGAGCCACGCATTCATCTCTCTATCTTATTTATCCAATGCCAATTTGCTCGTGGCCCAGGTCATGACCAGAGATTATTACCTTTTAGGTTCTGTTTTTTAATTTAGCCCTAACTGCTGCTCATAATCCTCTAAGCAGAACCTATTTCCTTGTCCTATTTATATCATTGGTACTCACGTGAACCACAACAACTGAATCCTCCCCCTCCACTGCAAATTCCTCTCCAGCCCTGAGCAGATGTCCCAAACCCTGGTATCGGGCAGCACAGCCTTCTGGACTCTTGCTTTTGGCTGCAGAGAATCTTGTCTATCCCTCTCACTATACTGACGTACAACATTCCTATTTACTCCCCCCACTTGAAAGGCATCCCGTACCACAGTGCCATGGTCAATTTGCTAATCCACCTTGCAGTCCCCACTCTCATTCATACAGGCTGCAAGAACCCCAAACCTGTTGGACAATTGCAAGGGCTGAGGCTCCTCCAATTCTACCTTCTGGATCCCCATACCTGCCTCAATTCCAATTACACCCTCCTGTCCCTGATCACCGACCAAATCAGAAGACCTTAGCTGAAGGGGTGAGACTGCCTTCTCGAACAAAGTGTCCAGGTAACATTCTCTTCCCTCCCTCCACCACCACCCCTCTAACCCCCCTTCAAAGTGTCGCAGTGTCTGCAGCTCAGCCTCCAGATCACTGGCTCTGAGCCAAAGCTCCTCAGCCATAGACACTTACTGCAGACTACACTTACTGTGGTTGCCTTGGATCACACTGGCATACATCAGCTTCCACAAACTGCAGCCGCAACATATCACCTGCTCTGCTTTGTGTTAAATTAATCAAGAAAAACAAATTATAATTAGTAAACCTGCTACCACTAAAAAGCTTTAGTACTGTTAGTAAATCTTACTACTAGTAAAAGTTTACAATTACTAATAAATTACCCAGTATTGAAAGATAAATGAGAAAAATACACACTAATCAATTACCTGTTTCCCCGTGATGTCACATTTTGACTTATCTCAGAACGCTGTCAGTCTGCCCTGCAGCCACGGACTGGTATCTGCCTCTCCCCCTCTCTGCGCTGTTTTGAACTGCTCCACCTAGTCCGCATGGAGAGGCATCACATTCTAACTAATCTTTTTGGACACATCGTAATGTATATGCATTGGCAGATGGTACAATTTACTTTCACACAACTGGAATGCCTTGTCACACTCCTTTGTCCAAATCCAAGGGATACCCTTCCTCAAGGATCCATTTACTGGATGCAACAAGGTTGCTAAATTTGGTGTGAGTTTACTGTGGTAATTCACTAACCCCAAAAAAGATCTGAGCTCAGAGATATTCTGATATTCTTATTGCTTGAATCTTACTTTTGGTAGGATGTGCCCCATCTTTGTCTACCCTATAACCTAAATACTCTCCAGAATTTGAAACATTTCAATGTGTGCCCTCGCCCAAACTCCATGCTTTTCCAAAAGCTGAAGCATCTTTTTCAGCCTGTCATCATGAGTCTCCCGTGAAAAATTCCAGAGGCTGAAGAAACTCCAAATGACAGCCTATGAAACTGAAACAGGCCCATGTGTGTATTAATAGTCAAATATTACTTAGACTCATTGGGCAGGATTTTCCCCCCATCGGGAGCAAAGTTGAAGGGCGGGCGCGCACAGGCGCGCTTCCGATCGGCGCCCCCCAATTGGGGGCGTGGCGCAATTTTACATGGGCACGTCAATTAAGGCCCACCCAGCGTGATGTCCGCATGGAAGCACTATGCACTTCCTGTGTGGGTGAGGGGGGAATCCCAAAATCGAGAGTGCGCTCTTTCACGCCTGCGCACGAAAAAGTGCATTCATCTCCCTGAAGCTAAGTGCAGCCTCAGGGAGATCAGCTCTAAATGTAAAAAACCTAAAAACACCATCACATGAGTTGGGACATGTCCACAATTTTTACAAAAATTTTATTAAAATTTTAAAAAACCTACATGAAACCTCATCCCGCCGGTGGATGAGGTTTCATGCTTTTTCTAATTCGCGTCGGGGTTCCTGGCCTGCCTGCCAACCTGAAGGTTGGACGGGCAGGTCCTTTAATTACTTAATTGACTCTGACAGTGGCCTCAATTGGCCATTGACAGGTCGGCGGGCGCGCTGCTGATTTTGCTGAGACCCGCCTATCTGAAAATTTAAATGGGGCGTGGTGACTTCGGGAGTTCTGCCCAACGCCACCGCACATCATTTTACGTGTTGGCGAGCAGGCCCTGCCCCTGCTCACTGACGCGTAAAATCCTGCCCATTGTCTTTCTCAAGCTGCGGATAGGCATTTGTCAGATCGAAATTTAAAGAAATCTGGCCTCCTGACAACATTGTGAGCAGATTCTCCATGTTTGACAAAGTATCAGGTGGATTACATTCTAGCACCTGATTTACGGTTATCTTATAATCCCACATATTCTTACACTATCATCTGACTATAACTGACTATTATCACTACGGGAGGAGCCCAATTAAACTGTTCTACTTTAAAGATAATATTCTCAGTCACAAGTCTTTTTGGCTCTTGCTCTTGTCATGAAGAGATATTAATGCCTATAATGTTATTGGAAACTTTTTAAAAAAAATAGAGTTCTAGTGGGGTCTGTGTCTATGTGTGTCTTAATTGGACTATAGTCAGCTAGTCTGGATGCTATGATGTATAGTAATTTTGATATGGTTAGATAAATGTAAGGAGGGTAGAAGGTAAAATGTAAATTTGCATTTTTTAAAAGAAACCATTCAAGACTGTGGGTGAAATCTTATACCTAGCTAGAAGAAGCCAAGCAATGTGTTTATTTTTTTCAGCTTACTAATAAAATTGGTGGGAGGAAAGGATATTATTGTAGAAGAGGTAAAGTTAAAAGCCTAGTAATACAATGGAAAATTTACATTCAAAGAGAAAGATTTCTATAAAGGACATTGTGTGTAAGGTAGAGGCATTTTAAGATCCAACAAGTGTGAGAAGCCTCCAGCCTGTAAGCCCCAAGTCTGTCTGTAAGGACCAGAGCTGAAAGAAACTCATTTTGAATGCGACTGTCATGTGTGTGCTTTTCCAGGTGTCTGTTAAATCTGAGTTTTACTGTTGCCTTAATGGGGCTGCAACTGAGAGTCAGGTTAATTAGGGGATTTTTGTAGTTATAGTTGTAATTTTGTAGACTTATATATGTGTTTACAATCTTTCTTGAATTAATAATGTTTAATTTAGTTCTATAAAAACCCTCCTGCGACTCGGTGGCCTTATTACTTATTATGAATTCAAAGTCTCCACCTCGAAACATACAATTTGCAAAAATGGGTTATGACAGTTGTTTCAAGTTTCCCTCTGGGATTTGAACAACTCAGCATAGGGCACTGGGAGAGGCCTGCAACAGACTGGTCTGGCATTCCTCTGAAACCATACATTGGCCGTATATCCTTGAATCAGTTGGTCGGTTTCACTAAACACGTAACGGTATTTGTCGTGCATTGTGAATTTCACTTCTGTGCAAAAAAGCTCATTCCAATTTAACTTAAGTGAGATTAATCATTTTCTTCCTAACAAGGCTGGTTTTTCACCCTCCATAACTTCATCATTCTTTGTGTGACATCGCCAGCTGATGCTCACTCAACATTTCATGGATATAACAATTCGGGGATCACGCCAACTAATGCACCCATGTCAACCTCCATGTTTAACAGAGCTCCATCCAATACTATGATGCCTTGTGAATTTCCACTGGACATCCTTGTGCTTCAGTTCTTCTTAATCAACCCCTCATCAATCTGGTGCTGTTCAACAACCGTATGCAGTGACTGCCATTTCCTCCAGCCAGCATTTTCTCTGTGTACATTCTTTCATCATGCCTTAGCAAGACGATCCTTCTTCTTGCAACTGGAGCACTCTGCCTTCACAAATGGATAATTCTGTGCCCAATGTTGGCCTAAGCACTGGTAACAGTCACCTTGCATTTAGCAGCAACACTACTGCTAAAAAACGATTCCCCAGCGGGAGGTGAGCAGTGAACAGAGCTTAACAGTCACTTGCAGTGATTATTTTAAAAAGCCTGCAAAGTTTAGGAACAATTACCATAACGGGTCAGCGGCCGCAGCGAGTATAAGAGGAAGGCTGATCAGCATGGAAAAACTCCATTTAAGACTCAGAATTGCATCCAGCTTGAACAATGAGTCAGACACTGAACAAGTCAATACATTACTATACTCTATTGGAGCAATTGCTGCTGATGTTATAGCAGGTCGAGGCATTAATGAGACATCGGACAAATTCAAAGACGTTGTTAAAGCCTTTGATAATTATTTTACTTCATAGAGTAACAAGATATTATAAAGAGCCAAGTTTAACAAAAGCGTCTAGAAACCTGGTGAACCTTTATCAATGGCCTGTGTCGATTGGCTGAAGGTTGTGAATATGGTGATCCTAAATCTCAGCTGATACAAGACCACATCATAGTCGGAGTTACTAATGGTATCCTATCTGATCTAGTGCAATCCGAAGACGACTTAACTTTGGAGAAGGCCACAGAGTTAGTCAGACAATCAGGGATTAGTCAACAAAATAGAGTCTTACTGAAAGGAGAAGACAAAAAATGGTTCAGAAAACCCCAATGATGGTACAGCTTATTAAACAAAACAAAGCCAAAGACACTCCAGGGAAAAAGACACTTAATGGAACAAAAAACTCAAGATGCCATTAAACCATGCTTTGGCACGAAAAAGCCCTACAGGTGTGAAAGGTGTCTAGCAAGCACTGCAGAATGCTTTCATTGTAAAGGGTTTGGACACTTTGGAAAGATGTGCAGAACTCTAACCTCTAGATACACAGAGGATAACGAGGGAACCTTCGCACACAAGGCCATTAATGAAATAAAGGAGTCTCAGCAAGAAGAGGAATAACAATGTTTTCTGTGTGAGATCAAAGAGCCAAGATACACACTCTGGAATGTGGACATTTGTGTTACTGGACACATCATTAATTTCAAATTGGATATAAGATCAAGTGTAACAGTCCTGTCTGACAGACAACTGTGGCTAGGAAAACAATGTCTAAGGACAATTGAAACCCAGTTATATTGTCCTGGAGGAATCAAGCTACGACACGTTTCAAGCAACGCTCCAATACGAGAACAAACAGATGCTGGACGCATTATATATTACTCACAATCAGGAATTCTCTCTTCTGAGGAAAGTTGCCTGTGTTGACCTCAAATTCATCAAGACAGCAGAGGATGTCAACGAACAGACAGTCATCAATGAGACCAAATCAGAATCCTCAAACCGCCCACAGCAATAACAATCTAGATTGGGACTTCAGTGCCAAGGTTTGCACACTCTTCATTGAGGCTGATAATCCACCTCTTTTCCAAGATGATGTCCAGGGGACAGAGAGTAAACTTCTTTTCACCAAAGGGCTAATGAACCAACTGGACCAATGTGTACCTAAGTGTGACCATGATCCTCCATCACTCAGAGTCCGTGGAGCAGGTGGAAACTGAAGCATTAGAATAAACTGGTACAATACCACATTCATCCAACATTGATGGCCCCTTTCTAAGTGCATCCACACCTATCCACCCAACAGAAATTGTAGTCCAGGATTCAAGTTATCAAGAGAGTCCAGAACCAGAGATAGAGTCGAACCAGACAATGTCCACCTCTTCCATGTTGGAGGACACTGACCTTACTGCTACACCAGGGTTACCGGAATTAGAAGGGATGCAAAATGTTGATCAAGTGCCTTCCTCACAGTTTGTTGTTCTGCCTAAACAATTAGTTCCCAAGGCAGCAGTCCAGGATTCCCCGAGACTTCACAAACCACGAGTAGCTACAAGCAGTCACCACTCCAGCAGTGAAGACAGACAAAACCATCAGAAGGAACCAGGGTCAACTCAGCAGACAAGGATAGGGAACATACCAAATGTAAAGAAACCCACAACATCCAACTAGGAGAGAGAAATAGTGGATCGAGGGAGGTACAACAGCAAGGGGAAGAAGAAGAGGATCAAGTCTCGATCCAGCTAAGACAATCTTCCATTATACATTTGGGAGAACCAGGGGTTGAGAGTCAAATTGACAATGCATCGTACACTGCAACTCTTACTGAAGACCAACCAAGCCAAAGAAATCCAAAGGGATACTACCAATCTTCGAAGCCTCTCAAGGACACAATCAGGGAGAGTCACGAAACCTCCAGGCTGATTAAACCTATTAAGTCAGAGACATGGGGAGGAATTAAGGGGTAGGATGTAAATATAAATGCAAAATATATTTGGACAAAGACTTGGGTGGAGATGAAGTATTAGGACGTGTGGGACTAGAGAAACAGTACCGCCCACATGATGATTTAAGAGTCACATGCCAAGAGGCTAGAGGGAGAATGCTCATGGCTTAGACTGAGTAACACCAAGTCTTGTATATCTGTAAATAGTTAAGTTCCTCCAATGAATCAGTTACTGTTCAGACATAAAAGCAAAGAAGGTGAACGCAAACTGGAAGAACTGCACTTCAACTTCTGATTAAGCACTTTACAACCTTCCAGGCTTAACATTGAGTTCAACAACTTCAGACCATGAACTCTCTCCTCCATCCTCAACCCTTTTTTATCCCTTTTTTCAATATTCATTTTTATTTTTTGATTTTTATATTTTTTTCATCCACTTATTTTTATTTTTATTTCTTATCATTTTTATTCATTATTTTATCCCCATCTTCAATCTTTTTTCCCACCGGGTGGGGCCCCCTCGCCAACATGTAAAATGACGCGGGATGATGTCGGGCAGAACTCCTGACGTAACCCCGCCTCATTTTAATTTTCAGGTCGGCTGGGACGCAGCCGAATCAGCTGTGCACCCGCCGACCTGTCAGCAGCCAATTGAGATCATTTAAAAAGTAATTGAACTAGTCAAAGGACCTGCCCATCCAACTTTAAGGTTGGCGGCTAGGCCGGGAGCCCTGGCGGGTTTCAGAAAAAGCATCAAACCTCATCCACAGGCGAGATGAGGTTTCATGTAGGTTTTTAAATATTGAATAAAAGTGATGGACATGTCCCAACATGTGTCACATGAGGGGACATGTCAGGGAAATGTTATTTTTCTATATTTAACATTTTTAAATTTGGCGCCGATCTCCCTGAGGCAGCACTTAGCCTCAGGGAGACGAGTGCGCTCTTTCACGCGCATGCGCGAACGAGCGCACTCTCGGCTTTGGGAATCCCCCCGCACCACCCCGCACAGGGAGCATATAGTCTTTGGAGAGTCATGCGGACTCGAAACATTAACTCTGTTTTTCTCTCCACAGATGCTGTTAGACCTGCTGAGTTTTTCCAGCATTTTCTGTTACTGTTCAGACATATCCATACCTCTGCAATTATTCCTTAGCAACAAGCAACAGATAACACCTCCTGTCTGATTAACAGCTGGATTATCAGGATCTTCAAGAATATTATTAGCAGTGAAAAACATCTCTAGACACTCCACATACAAAGCGAAAGACTCTGGATCATGGCTATACTCTCCCAGTTGCCCAATAACACTATCTTTGAAGGCCAGTCCACAAACATGTACGGACAGCCTTTTCTCCAATTTTTAAGCCTATTTCTCAGCAAAAAAACTTATGTTCCTCTGCTTATTTGCTGGCAGCATCTCCAATCCAAATTTGTTCGGTTACAGAATCGGTAATCCTATCCTTGTCGCCAGACTGTGATAGCTTGCAGGACAAAAAGTGACTGCTGCATGCAGATGGAGTTCAAGTACCCAACTGAAACTAGTTTAACCCAGTTTTGGTTCATATACATACATACACAAATGGCCACAAGAGGGTGTTATTAATCAGAGAGAGCTGGACCTGTTGCTGTCTAGAGCAGAGATCATCTCATAGAAGATGTAGGTATCTTGTGATATAAATCAGGCTCAACATGACCTCATGGGCTAGGTTTAATCATCCCTCCTTATTGGCCAGAGCTTTTTCCCTCTCCCACTAGATTATGTGATTCCAAGTAGGTCAGGTGAGTGTGCCATAATATACAAGTTGTCACAACTATACGGAAGTAGATGATCTATAGGATCTTTTTGTGTCTGTCAATTTTGTACCTTTTAAGATAAGCCTCTCAACAGCAGTGTGGCCAGCAATTTTGATTCCATTTATGATGTATTGGTTTTGAACTATTGTAGTACTGTGATCCACAGACAGGAAAAAGAGAGAAAAGTGGAAATCTCTTCCTACTAACCAGGTAAATCACACATGTTAAAACAAATAAACCATTAGAAATGGAGTGTGCTATCAACATTGCTACCATTCTGTAAATCACAGTAGAAAGTGCAAGACAATTACAAGTGACTGACTGGAGAATGTAAACATCTTAATTGGTTCTCCACCATTTCACAGGCATAAAGAATACAACACCTCAAGTAACAATAACCAACTAAAGTCATTTGTAAAGCATTTCAAATAACTGTAGCCGCTATCCATGAGAGATAGAGTATCTCAGTTTGTCAACAGTGTGGCTAAACACCCAGAAATTCTGCCATTTTTAAAAATGTTATTAGCTGAGTCAATTCCCAATACTGGTAATATGAAAAGTACATCGACCAGGAAAAGACACGGTGACCTGAATTAATTTTCAAAAAAGTAAATAAAGCCCATACCGATGTAACAGCAGCCTCTGGCTTTCATTACCTTCTGACTTTCGCCTTGATACCAATCCAGCAATGCTGTATCACTCCGAGACAGGATGCAGTAAACTTGCTTCCTGCTGCAATGCAAATATCACACTCTCGTCTGCAGCGTAGTGACATTATGGGCTGGATTTTCACAGCCTCAATGAGATGGGGTAAGGGCTAGGAAAATAAGGGGGCAACCATGTTGGGACAGCTCCCTGATGCATTCCCACCTCTGGGCGGCTTTCCCAGGAATGGGCTCGGAACCGGGTTGGTTGCCTACTCCACGAAGGCAGCAGCCATTAGTTCAATTATTTCACAGCCAAGTTGCGCCGGTATTTTCCTGCCCTTGAAGCGACCCTCCACCAACTCCCCGACCATGTGCGGAGACTGCCAGCTCATTTGAGGTGGCCTTACGGTTGCAGGCCAGGAGGTGACGGAGCCAGAGGCTCCATGCTTCAAAATTAGTGACGCGGAGATGAAAGGCTGCAGTCCTGTCAGTGAATAAGCCTGCGGAGTGGTTCCCCCCCCAACCCAGTGGGACTGCCAGCTTTGTGCCTCTTTAATTTGTAACCTCGATGCATGGTGAAGTGCCTTCACACTTGCCTGCCTGTTTCGGCAGTGTCAAACCTTGCCCAGTGGGGCTGACATCGCCATGAATCCTCTGATTGAGCCTGTGGCATCGGGATTCCACCTGCCATTCTTAATAGGACAGCAAACCAGAGGTGGGCCCATTAGGAGGCTGCCTCACAGATGATTGCATCTGAGGGCACACTTGTCAACATGAGCAAGCTCAGGATCCTATGTGCCCAGTGTCCACTGAAAAATCTAGCCTCTTATCTCTATCACTGTACAATGCTCCTCAGATATTTCCTCTCCTGTTCATGCTAACCTGCAAATATACATGTATCCTCCGTGCACCCTCACTGCATTAAAATCAAGGTTCATCATCTCTACTCTAACTCATTGCTGTCGTGTCACTTAAAACTGTTCAACTCTTTACCTCAGTCTTTGGTCAATCCTTGTTTTCTGGTTTATCTCACATCCTCTGCTCTTTTCAGTCTTGCTTGAGTCTTGCCTGTCATGAGCGAAATCAGGTTTTTTTTTTAAAGAAAAAAAATAATTTGTTTTGACATCTAAAAGTATGTTGCTGTCCGCTGTATAGTGCTGCATTCCCATATGGGGTAAAATCTAAGTTCACCTTTTCAAGGGCAATTAGGGATGGGCAATAAATGCTGGCCTTGCCAACGAAGCCCATATCCCATGAATGAACAAAAAGATCTCTCCCAAGTATTCGAAAATGAAGATGCCATCAGTAATTTACTTGCCAACTGTGAGCTCAGATAAGAGTGCAGAATAATGTGACCACATCAATCATCCAGAATTACAAAAGGTAGGAGAAAAACAATTCTCCTCACTCTGTGAATGTGTGCGTTTGTTTTGGACTGTGCCTGGAGTCAGCCAAAAAAAAAAGATTTAAAAAATTTGCATTGCAGTATTATCCGAAATGCACAGTCATTTATGGTTCATTACAAATTGATACCAGTCTCTGCCAGCAACCTTCATTCTTCTATTTAATCCTCAGTTACAGTGCCAGACCTTGTAACCATCAAGTTAAGGGATAAGACTGCTGAAGAATGGGAATTGTTCAAGGACTGTTACATCAAGTACAATCAGAGCCAGACATACGTTAGCACTTCCATATTGTTGCTCCAAAATTAGTCGCAGCTCAACGCTTAGTTTTCCCACAACTGCTGCAATGCAGTCTTTCCATCTCTCATGCCGACTACCTCATGGTCTCTCCAACTGCTGTGTTTATCGTAGCAAACATCAAGTGAGCAAAGGCGCAAGTGCCAAACAAGAACTGAAACCTCTGATACTTCTACCACCAAAAATAATGGTGGCCATGAATCCAAAGCCACAATAAATAGACTGGTTGGCATGTACACTGCAGCTCCTCATCATTCTGATTGTGGTTTCTACCGATGCAGTGTCTCCTCATTACCGATGGAAAGCTATTGTGGGCAGCAAGGTTGGAAACATTGCATGTTAATCTTTTCTTAATCATTCTCAGCTGGACACTCCCAGAACTTGCAGCATCATTGGAGTACTAAGGTCTTCATTCCTGGGAGGTCTGGGTAGTATATGTGTAATTTGAGACATTACACGTGCTACATCTAACATGCTTGGGAGGAAAATGGGGACCAGTCTGATGGTTCCCAAAGCTCACCACCATTTTGAGTTTCCTCATTCCACATTTGGGACTGTTGTAAAAAGATTTGCATTTATATAGTATCTTTACAACCTCAGGAGATTCCAAAGCGTTCCAAAGCCAGAAACTCTTTTGGCGGTGTAGTCACATTGCACTGCTGGAAACTGGGCAGCCAATTTACACACAGTAGGATTCTATAAACACCAGTGCAATGTCTTCCAGATTATTTGCTTTGGTGTTGTTGACTAAAGGAGAAATATTGGCCAAAACATGGGTGATAGTTACCCTGTTCTTCTTCGAAATAGTGCCGTGGGATCTTCTACAGTGAGAGAAGGCGGGACCTCGATTTAACATCTCATTTGAAATGCAGTTCCTCTGACAGTGCAGCCTAGATTTTTGTGCTGAAGTCTCTAGAGTGGGACTTGAACCCACAACCTTCTGACTCCGAGGCAAGATTCTGAGCCAGGACTGACACGCACATGGTAATTGATGGACATCAATTGCTATGATTAATCAACAACTCCACTAATGTTGAATGCAACTATCAGGACTGCAGAAGGGGATTTAGATGGTCTTTGATCTTTTATCGTCTTATGTTCCTATTTGGGCATTGCTAATAAAGTCACACGTACTATAACATGGCAGTAAACTTTCACATTGAGGGAGTGGAACTCACTCCCAATATGGTGGGTTCCGCTGGATTGATGGTGCTGTAATAGATAAAGGGCATTCTGCACCAACCTTGCAGCAACAAGGGACCCCGTTTGTTCCTGGGTTTCCCAGGCATCTGTTGGTCTGGGAGCATCCTTGACAGACTTGGAATGTTCATAACCTGCTAAGGGTGGCAACAGGCCATAGGTCACAGCAAATGCGCCGGTCAATCACGTGTATGTGCACAGTCATTGCAGCAAGGCAGCCCACTCACATGGGCAGAGATTCACTCAGGATACTAGCCTCGCTTTAGTGGGTGAGAGGCCGAGAGACTGGCATGTTATTCGTCCCAAGATCAAACAAATGACAAGAGCCCCAGATAGTTCTCAAGAGCAGGTTGGGCAAATCACTTACCAATTGATCACAGCTACACAGATGCATGGCTGCTTTGAACTGCTTTGGCTGCTCAAATCACAATTGAGAAGCTGGGAATAAAGTTAAGGTAAACAATGCTAGAAATCTGAAACATAAACAGAAAATGCTGGAGAACACCTAGCAGGTCAGGCAGAATCTGTGGAGGCAGAAACAGCGTTAACATCATCCTGAAATGTTCATTTTGTTTCTCTCTCCACAGGTGCCGAGTATTTCCATCATTTTGGGAATAATGTTGCAGCCTTTAGCTTCAGAGCAGTGAGTTCCAGCATCAAAGGTGGTCACTCGACCAGTGAGCGAAGAGTTCCTTAACGATTGTCCTAAGCCACGGTCACCCTTCAACTACTGTAATCGAACATCCATTATCATATCAGAAGATAAGGTGCTGCAGATTAAAGCACCAATCCTACATTTAAACCACTATGATGTTGAAAATAGGGCAGCCCTATAAAAAAAACTGGTTAGGTATGTCAATCTTAAGCTTTGACTAAAATAAGACTAAATACCAGCTTCCAAGCCAATTTTCAAGCCACGGCTGACCTACGAATACTCACTTAAATTAAATGCTTGCAGGAGGCTAAAGTTCCATTTGAAAAGTGCACAGGCCATTATAAGTGAGCCATACCCTCTGCTCACCACAAGCATTAATAGCCTGAATTTTGTGGTCAGTGGTGAAGCAAAGGTGCTGACCTCAAAAAAGCTGCCCACAAAGATTTAGTGACCTCTGTGGCAGTAATGTTCCCTTTCCCAATGGCAGTTTAAAGCTGGCACCAAATCATGCGGAAGTCTTGGCTTGAGGTAGGCAACCAATTGAATTTAAGTATTCACAGGCAGCAAACTATGCAGTTAAAAGCACTTTAAATTCCTTCACTTCTAATATAAAATTTCAGATACGGAAATAAATTAAAAGCTATAATAAACAGACATTTAAAAAAAAATATGGAGACATATGATATTCACTAACTATAAAATGAGCTTTTCAGGGCCAGTGAGGGTCTAATTATGAAATTCGAGCATTGTTAAAAAAATCTCATTCAACAAGGTGTAACTTTTTCCAGGGTTTTTACAGTGTTCAAATGAAAGCTTTCATCAATTCATGATTGCAATGGAAAATGCAGTCTGAGGAGAGCCTCTACGGCACATCCTATGGAGGAGTGCAGACTCACTGTCAGCAACTTTTGGGTTTCCACATTATTCTGGGCATGTGCAAACTCCCAAAATTACTGTCAGCTTCGGTGGAGTAATGAAAGCGAATCCTGACAGTTTCACCATGATAACCACAGCAAAATCCGAGCTTGTATTAAAATCGCCTTTCCATTGTGCTGAAATTGTGAAGTCACTTCAGGAGAGCAATTTGCTCTACCACTTGGACTGAATCTGCCTTGGAGTTGCCGATGGCCCTTCCTTTAACATAGCCCTGTGCAGAGGGCAGACGCAGAAACCTGCTGTCCATTTTTATACAGTTGAAACTGGCACCCAGCCCTGACAGGCAATGTGGTGGCCACATTTGCGTGGGATTAGAAACGCCGTTGGCTCCTGAAACTCTATTTACAGATAAAGCAATGTCTGTGGTTAGCAGCACTGTCCTAGTGTAAAAGCACCTTTGGACCCTCCAACAACTTGCTCTGTTGGTGTAAACCAGTGCAATGTTTTGTACCATGGTATTGGAATGGAAAATGTTAAGAGTTAAATTAGTGGACAATCAGTCACCCTCCTACAACCATTATGGCACTGTTCACAATTGTCTAGGACCTGACTGGTGATGTTTTTGTACCTTCATACTCTTCCTTTAGAAATTAGTGTGAAGTTGTGGAAGGACTCACAAGCTGTGACATGAACTCTCCTTTCATGGGCATAACTTTCTCTATGCCAGCCCACTGGGTGTTTAGTCCTATAGAGCAAGCGCACTTTACGGTCTTTCATAATCCATACAATGAGAGTGGGGTACCCATACCCACTGGACTCAAGCAGCCCACTTGAATTCAAAGTTGGAGCTCTGGAACACAATTTGAACCCCAATTCTGACTCAGAGGTGAGAACGCTATCACTAAACACAATGCTAAGCTGCAGTTGAGTTGAAGGTGACCACTGCTGAAGTGTTCCCAGTGAAGAATGGTCCAAATTTGCACAGTTGGTGGTCAGAGGATAATTGTTGGACAAAGTTTCTATAGATTGGCAATGCCTCATTGCTCATTTTCTGGGAAAGCGGGAGGGTCAAAGTCAGAAAAAGCAGTAAAAAATTATTCCTTTTTTCAAAAAGAAAGCCAAACCTTTGACACTTGCATCACAATTAGATGCAAGACTTCATTTTATTTATTATATATAAATAGTAAATAAGTACGTACAAAGGGAGAGGCAATCCCTGTTTAGGCTGAGGAGGCTTGCACAGCATCTTGCATTTTAAGAGCTGACTTTGGATCTCTCAAAAGCCACTTGGTGGTGCAGAACTAGAGTATTGCTGAAGAAAAGACATGCTGTCAAAGCTTTTTGTCTTGCACTCATCAATTCAGATGCAAGGTTACCAAATCTCAAAGGGAGCAAAGTTTATACTGCATGAGAAATCATGTTCTCTGGTGCACTCGCCTTGGCAACACCTCTACCAATCAGAGACCATTTGCCAACCAATCAGCACCCTTTTCTCACGCCATATAAATTATTGCTGCCTTTGAAATTTGGTATTCTTGTGATTCTGTCCTGATGAATGCAAGATGAAAAGCTTTAACAGCATGTCTCTTTATTCTAACATCTGTCAAAAACGCAAACATTTAGAAGAGGGCAGTAAGACTCTACTGTTGTTTTCTGTTCACTTGATTTTACCTCATCTGCCAGCTTCCCTCCCTCCTCCCACTCTTACCGCATCCACTAGACTGGCATGTGCAGCTGGGAATACAGGCCAGACATTGAGTGACTTGGATCTGGGCACCAATATTTAATTATTCACAGCCTGAAACTCCATTAGTTTAATCAAGCTCCTGAGATACTCATAGCCTTTGGTCATGCAGCAGGATAATGAGAAGCTCAAGGTCTCAGGTAAGTGTGTTTACTCATCACCTATTTGGGCCAGTGATCTGCAATTCTCATGCTGCATGCACCCTAGTGCTACAGAACACTGCGGTTACAAAAGATTAAGCCGCTTCCCTCATGTGCCAAGCTCTGCATTGGCAGCTGCATATCATGATGCTTGGGTCTTCCACAGCCAGTAGCGAGCCCTGTGCAACCTGGGACTTGCCGAAGTTGGTGACCAGGAAAAAGCTGGTAAAATCTGAAAGCAACTCTCACATTTTAGCCACCAGCAAGGACCATGGGTGAAGGACAGCTTGAAATACGAGCAGCACTCTACTCAACTGGTGTGGGTACCATGGCCTGCTGTTATGTTCCGGAGACTTGGATAAGCTACAAACAGGCACCTCAAAGCACTGGAGATGTATCACCAGAGGTACCTTTACAAGATCTTCCAAATCCAGTTGCAAGAAAGACGGTCCAACAGCAGCGTCCTCTACCAAGCCGACTTGCCCGGCACTGAGGCGCTAATCATTAAAAACCAGCTATGCTGGATGGGACATGTCATTTGAAAGCCTGACACCAGAATCCCAAAGCAACTGCTCTACTCGGAACTCAGCTGTGGCAGGAAACTCCCAGGAGGAAAGAGGAAACGTTTTAGAGATATCCTCCAAGCATCCCTGAAGGGGTCAAACATACCCGTTGACTCATGGCAGATCCTGGCTTGTGATTGACCGAAATAGAAAAGGCTCTGGAATGGCACTGAACACATCAAGGGGCTTTGTCGGGAACGTGCAGAGACAAAGTCGAGGCATCAAAGGGAGCGCACAAACCTCCAAACAACCCACTGCCCAAACCTTCAAGCACCACCTGACCCACATGTGGCAGTCTGCAGATTGCACATTAGACTTATCAACCACCTCTGAACCCATCAAACTGGAGTGGAAGCAAGTCATCCTCAATCCCAAGCAACTGCCTAAGAAGAGGAGGGGTTAGCTTGGCACAGCACACAAACATTGGCGGCTTTTACTCTGCAAATCAATTTCTAGCAACATTACACAGCCTCACCTCCACTACCCCTCCAAACCCAGGTATCACTAATCCCCTAGCCTCCTCATTACTCCATGAACCAACAAACTTCCCCTTATAACTCTTAACAGTGTTGGAGCTAACAATTCTACCCGCGTATAAAATAGTGGCTCTTTGCTATCACTGCACTAAGTCAAGTAAGCACTTTTCTATTTTCTAGTGCAGCTGACTAGGGTAGTGGAGAGCAGATAACTCCTGCTCCTAACTCCCCAAACCCTCTCCAGTGCCTATAGGGCGCAAATCAGGAGTGCGATGGACTATGGAATAGTCTCCATTCTCCCGGATAAATACAGCTGCAACAACACTGAAGAAATCTGACACCACCCAAAACAAAGTGGGCCACTTGACTGGCGCTCCAATCACCAACCTAATAGCAGACTTTCCCCCATAACCTGCAGAGTGCTTGGATATAGGATGCACTGCAGCAAATCACTAAGGCCTCTTCAGCAGCACTTTCCAAATCTGTGAGCTTCTCGACCCGGAAGGACGAGGGCAGTAACAGTGTGGATTCCTAAACAAGTCACAAGACAGCCTGACTTGGACATTTATTGATGTTTCTTCATTGTCACTGGGTCAAATTCCCATGAAACTCCGTACCTATGCATAGAGGGAGCAGCTTCACCATATGGGACTGCAGCGGTTCAAGATGGCGGCTCATCACTCAAGGGCAACTAGGAATGGGACAATGAATTTCCTGCAATGCACATATCCTGAAAATGAATATAACAGAGAGCAAGGACATAGAATCGTGGCGCTTCATTGAAATTCAGTGAAACCCAAGCAGGCAACCAGTTAATACAGTTGCGACTTACCTGCCAACATCAAGCTCTGTTAACACTGTCTGAGGGCAGGCAGCAATAGTGCCCACTTGACACCAGCGGTGATCTTCCTGAAGTACGCATTAGGGCTGAACTGTCATTTTAAACTAAGCAGGCGAGTCTGGCTTGAGCGGTTAAAGTTGTTCTGACTCCCCTGCTGGTTAAAGCTAATGGGAGGAGGAGGCAGAACCAGACTAGGCCCAATGAGGTCCAAGTGCCTTGCTGGGTCCTACACGAAAAGCTGCAAGTGTAGTTAATGTTTGGGCCACTGCTATGAGTGACAGCGCAGAAGAAAAATTCTCAAGGCTTTAAAGATAACTGAAATAAAAAACAAGTAATGGTGGAAAAACTCTACAGGTCTGGCGGCATCTGTTTTTATTTCAGGTTTCCAGCATCTGCAGTATTTTGCTTTTAAAGATGTTCTTCTAATGTCGTTGACAGTTTTATTTATTGGTTATAGTATATAGTAGTAAAAAAGCTGTTTGACTGGGCATGTAAGGAACCCATCCTGAGTTGGTAATCCTACTGCTGTTGCAGGCATTAAACTGCATTTCAGAAATTTCTCAAGACTCCATTCTGTGACACCTTTATCTGCCCAGAGACTCTTCTTCCGAGTAACCCAGGCACCCAAATAAACTGCAGTTACATTCTTTCACCAACTAATAATTCAGCACTTACGGTCCCATCGCTGAGTAAAATCGCGACACTGTTTCAGCAGCAGCTTTTACAGCCATTTAAAATTTGTGGAGTCACCGTAAGCAACGTTCTATACTCCCAAACCCCAAAAGCTCATGTTCCAAGAAATGTTGAATAAATTACAAATTGTCCTTTTTGCCCCTATCTTTTCAACGCTAATTGACACTGCAATTACACAAGCTATACTGTAATTATGCTCTCGAAATAAAACAGCAATACAAAGCCTTACATCTGCAGCACAGTATGTGTTAATTGCCAACTGATCTCCAGTAAAAATTCCCACATCACCAGAACAATATCAGTTCACAAACACTGCAGGAGATGGATCACTGATTAGATATGCACAACTGCAAAACAAGTGAGGTTGGGGGTGACTATCGAAACCGTTACACTGAAAACAGCAAAGGCTTTTAGAAGGTGCCTTTAGGAGCAGTTGGTGTTAATGAGATTGATAAATTCTCACCCCCCTCAACCACCTTTACTCTTCTGCCAATAGCAACAGCTCAGACCTGCCAAGGATCTCCTGAGGAGACTCACTAGGCGGTCCAGGCCGCAAATCTGAAGCTGCTGGTAGGGCCATTTCGGAGAGAAGCTGTGCAGGCCAAGCGTCTTTGACCTTTGCCCCCTGATCTGCTCATCCCAAATGCACTTGGCGAATTCGAGGGGCACCTCTGCCTTGAACGTCAATCAAGAGTCACCATCTGTTTGGGAAGCCAGCATGGGAGCAGCTCAAATACAAACATGCCACAATGATTAACATTTCTGTTAATCTCCAAGTACCAGCTGATGGCAGAAAGATAGATTCGAAAAAACAATTGCGCTACATTAGAATAATGAATTTTGCAAAAGACATGCCTATTGCTGGTCACAAGCTCCACCATACAGGACAACATACTGACTTCCCAGCAGGTGAAAACAGCATCTGTATTCAGTCAGTGATCCTTCAGTGCAATGTACAAAAGTTAAAACTGTAATTATCATCTGCAAAAAAATACATGGTTCAGAGTCCATTTCCATGTTGTTTAGTAATATCTTCTTTCATTTCAATCAGTGAAACTGTGCAACGTGTGCAACAGCTAATAACTGATTCCAGTCATCTTGAGAGTAAACAGTTTGTTTAAGAACAGTATCATCATTTTGTGCCTCCTTCCCCACCAACATTTTCTTGCTAGGAGTCAACTGTTAACTGATTCCATGATTTTCGTCTGCCCTGAAGTTCCTTCCATGGAATTGTTCTCTTTTGTACAAAGGACTTCCTGACATCAGTCCTTAACTTTGGCGTTCGCTCACTTGAACTTGTGCTCCCCTTGTCCTCCTGTCAGCATTTAATTTGATAATTGAGAATAATGATGTCCATTTCGTTCATGCAAAGAGTGCAGCTGCCAGAGCTGCTTTCACCAATGAACTGGCTCTTTGACATGGAGGCGAAGAGAGATCATCTTCTCTCAGCCGGATTCAAACTTTGCTTTTGCAATACAAGCAGAGAGCTTCAACAGGCTCACCATGACCCACAAACTTCAGGGAAGGTTGTGCCAGTGTTTCCTTTTTGAAACTCCAGAGTATTTGACGCTTATATGATAGTGTAATGGGTAAGTTACTGGATAATAATGTGAAGAATGCAAGCTCAAGTTCCATCATGTCAGTTTGAGAATTTGAATTAAGTTTAAAAATAAACATCTGGTATGTGGAAAGGTGACCATGAAGCTGTTGGATTGTCAAATAAAACACAACTGGTTCACTAATGTTCCTTAGGGGAGGAACCTCTGTATGGTCCAACTCCACTCCCACACCAATGTAGTTGACTCTTAAGAGGTGGCTGCTGTGATACTCATTATACCACATTAAGGGAAAATATGGAGGGGTTACAAATGCTGGCATTGCTGGTGATGCCCGCATCTCAAGAATATATATTTTTAAAAACATTGTATAATATTGATCCCTGGCACACGTTCTAAGAATCCACCTATTCTTGCCTCACTGACTACTATTTAATCAAAGATCATTCTACTGGAAAAGACAAGACTGCTGTTCAGCCTCATGAGGCACAGAAGGAGGCCTTTTTGAGCTATCCAATTCATCTAACCCCCAACTCTTGCCCCATGGCCCAGTAAACATTTCCTTTTCAAGTATTTATCCAATTTCCTTTTGAAAGTTGCTATTGAATCTGCTTCCTTAACCGATTTCAGTTGTGCATTCTAGATAATAATAATGCATAACGATAATAGGATAGGCTTTGGAAAAGACCCAGTCACCATTTTTCTGTCGCATAGGCCATGAGGACCATATATGGAAGTTATGAAGGTCGTTCTCAAGAGTGTTAGCCTGTCAGTATCATCAGGAGCAATTATTTTTCAATGGCTCATTGTTAGGTTTCCCATGTTGAATTGTTTTCAGTCGCACATTACCACCTATTCTCGGCATTTTGTTCTTCCCTTTCCCAAAAGTGCTGGATTATGTTGTGGGACATTGCCAGGGCGAGCGCTGATCTTCAAGTATCTTTCCCAAGCAGCCATTCTTAATATGCAAGCCCAGAAAAGGAGTCACAGTGTCCTTTTCGTTACAGAGTCCATCACAACCAATACCTCAGGCTTTCCATTATCTCACCTAGATAAAGGTTGCGGCTGGGGACAGCACCCCTGCTCACCTTCACTGTTTCTCCGAGATTGTTACTGTTCTACATACGATGGCTAAACTGCAATTAGACATCCAAGGGAAACTCTGCAGGGAAATTGTCAATGCTCAAACAATGAACTGGATTACAGTATTATGGAAGGGTTCATCAAAATAGAAGATGCCTGACCAAACTGGGCTTTATGGGGCTGCATCCCCATGATGACAAACATGCTGCACATTCCCAGTTTATGACAGTAGCAGCTTCATGTCTAGAAGCTTGAGGAGGTAAAGGGTTGTGAAATAGCTGGGGCTTTTGATTCAAAGATGTTCAGTTCGACAGAGGAGATTCTGCTTTGCAAAAGACCACACTGCATGGGAGGAAGTAACCCTGAGCAATGGAGATGTGGCTGCTAAGATAGAATTCAGGGACTTCAAGTTACATTAGGTCCCATTATCTTACCTTGGTTGAGCAAAGATTGGATTCCTCCCCCTCACACTATCTTGGCACGCATAACTTTTCTACCAGAAAACCATTTATAGCAGAAAAAAATCTCTCCTTCTGACTTACTGTGCGGTACATGTACAAATAATCACACCCACACTTACTGGCAACCCCTCAATCAGCGAGTATGTTTTTTTAACACTGAGGGACAAGAGATTTGAGTTTTAAGCTTTGCCACATCTTTGAAGATGCAGGATGGCCCCTGCTCCAGACACTTACAATTTCTCAACAATGTTTGAAAAAGGTATCAAAACAACAGGAGAAAGCAGAAGTGGGTGTGGGACATGGGAGGGCACCATGCATCTTGAATATGCCACATTGCAGATCCCAAAATCACAGGATGTAGAGGGAGTGAGGGCAAGTAGCATTCTTGTATTCTTCCTTAGGGAAAGCAATCAATCTTAAGGAAAAAGCATATAACTGCGCAAAGATGAGTGGCAGGTCAGGTAATTGGTCAGAATATAAAGGACAGCAGAGAATGACTAAAAGGTTCATCAGGAGAAAGAAATTAGAATATGAGGGGAAGCTAGCTAAAAATGTAAAAACGGATGGCAAGAGTTTCTACAGGTATTTTAAAAGGAAAAGAGTAAGGAAATGTGAGTGTTGGTCCTCTCGAGAGTGGGACTGGGGAGTTAATAGTAGATAATAAGGAAATGACGGAAGAAATGAACAAATATTTTGCTTCTGCCTTCACTATAGAGGATATAAAAAACATTCCAGTAATAGCTGTAAATCAGGAGATGGAAGGGAGAGGGGAACTTGGGGAAATTACAATCACGAGAGAAACAGTACTGAGCAAACTGATGGAGCTGTGGGCTGACAAGTCTCTGGGTCCTGATGGACTTCATCCTAAGATCTTAAAGGAGGTGGATAATGAGGTAGAAGATGCATTGGTGTTAATTTTCCAAAATTCACTAGATTCTGGAAGTGTTCCATCAGACTGGAAAGTAGCAAATATAACCCCTCTATTCAAGACAGGGAGGCAGAAAACAGGAAACTCTAGGCCAGTTAGCTTGACGTCTGTCATGAGGAAGGTGTTAGAGTCGATCGTTAAAGAGGTTATAGGGGGCACTTAGAAAAACTCAAGTTAACTGGGAAGAGTCAGCATGGTTTTATGAAAGGGGTGTCATGTTTAATTAATTTATTAGAGTTTTTTGGAGGAGTAACATATGCAGTTGATAAGGGGGACCCTGTAGACGTGCTGTACTTGGATTTCCAGAAAGCAGTAGATAAGCTGCCACATCAAAGGTTATTGCAGAAAATAAAAGCTCATAGTGTTGGGGGTGACATATTAGCCTGGTCAGATTGCTGGCTGGCTGGCAGAAAACAGAGATTATGCATAAATGGATCTTTGCCTGATTGACAGGATGTGATGAATGGAGTTTTGCAGGGGTCTGTGCTGGTGCCTCAACTTCTTACAATTTAAATCAATGACTTAGATGAGGGGAGTGAAGGCATGGTAGCTAAATTTGCAGGTGACCCAAAGATAGGCAGGAAAGTATGTTGTGAATAAGACATAAGTAGCTGGCAGACAGATTTAGATAAATTGAGCGAGTGGGCAAAAATCTGGCAGGTGGAGTATAATGTGGGAAAATGTGAAGTTGTTCACTTTGGCAGGAAGAATAGAAAAGAAGAGTATTACGTAAATGACGAATGACTAGGATTGCGAGGGATACGGGGATCTCGATGTTCTCATGCATGAGTCACAAAAGTTAGTATGCAGGTACAGCAAGTAATCAAGAAGGCTAATGGATTACTATCCTTTATTATGAGGGGAATTGAATATAAATTTAAGGATGTTATGCTTCGGCATTGGTGAGACTACATCTCAAACAGTGTGTGCAGTTTTGGTCTCCGTATTTAAGGAAGGATGTAAATGTGTTGGAGGTGGTTCAGAGGAGGTTTACTAGATTGATACCTGGAGTACATTATGAGAATAGGTTGGACAGGCTGGGCTTGTTTCCATTGGAGTTTAGGAGAGTGAGGGGTGGCTTGATTGACGTATATAAGATCCTGAACGGTATTGACAAGGTGGACATGGAAAGGGTGTTTCCTCTTATGGGTGAGTCCACTGTTAAAATTAGGGGTCACCCTTATAGGGCAGAGATGAGGAGAAATATTTTCTGTCAGAGGGCTGTGCGACTTTGGAATTCTCTGCCTCAGAAGGTGTTGGAGGCGGGGTCACTGAATATTTTCAAAGCAGAGGTAGATAGATTCTTATTAGCCAAGGGAATCAAAGGTTATCGGGGTAGATGGAAATATGGAACTCGAAACACAAGCAGATCAGCCATGATCTTATTGAATGGCGGAGCAGGCTCAAGGGGCTGAATGGCCTACTTCTGCTCCTATTTCGTATGTTCATATGTCCTTCTCATTCTTTTCACTGGCTCTTGTCCAAGCACCATCTACTCATGCCATCAATATTCAAAAAAATGTGCTGTAGACCCAGGGATTTGCATAGATGGCCCTTGGCATTTTGTCAGTGTGCCAAAGAAATCAGTGCCAGGTCCCAGAGACTCCCAAAATGACAACTCTGCACACATCACAGTCACCCATTCCTTCGGCTGCAAACCAAGGCACAGGAGGGCGTACCAGTTCATAGACAGAGGAAGAATGAGGAGGAGCTGCCGGTGAAGGAGCACAAACTTGCTAGCCAGAGGACAACTGGCATACGTCGTTAAGTTTCTGAGCTTTGGATTCAAACATCATCCCCTGAATGACTTTGCCGTACCACCTGTCCCTCGTGGAAAAATTTATGCAGAGAAACACCTTTTACCACAAGTCCATCAGGCAGTGGTCAGCACATAACGTCTTAGAGACCCTGCGGGAAAAGGAGAGGGTGGATCCTGTGGGATGGTTCCCCGAGCAGACTGTCAAAGTCATTTGGCAGAATGCCTCATCGCCAGAACTTTCCAACAAGCACCAAGACGTAGCTTGGCTGGTGGTGAGAAAGGCCCTCCCCATCAGATCCTTCCAACACGCCAGGAGTCTCACCCCCTCTGCATGTTGCCCTCGAGGTGGCTGTGGTGGGGACGAGACCGTTGTTCACCTCCTCGTGGATTGTGCCTTTGCAAAGAAGGTCTGGAGAGAGATGCAGTGGTTTCTGTCGAGGTTCATCCTGAGCAGTTCTGTGACACAGGACTCTGTGCTGTACGGGCTGTTCCCAGGGACACACACCGAGACAAACATCAACTGCAGCTGGAGGATCATCAACTCGGTGAAAGACGCTCTTTGGTCTGCCCGAAACTTGTTGGTCTTCCAGCACAAAGAGTTGTCCCCGACCGAGTGTTGCAGACTGGCACATTCCAAGGTCCAGGACTACGTGCTGAGGGACGCACTAAAGCTTGGGGCAGCCGCCGCAAAGGCGCAATGGGGAAAGGTCGCTGTCTAAGGCCTTTCTGCCACAGTGCACCGAGGGGCTGGAAACTGTCGGGAGCCCCTCGGGCTGTACAGCTCAAAATGAATGTCTGCATTGAAAACTAATTGTATTATAATTGTATTGAAGCATCTCAGAGTGCAACATGATGTATGTTGATAACTCCAATACCATTGTCTGATTGTCTGCATTGACCAGATTGAAATGATTGTAATATTCATTGATTGTATTGATGCACCTTGTGATCCATGTGTAAAAGTTGAATCTGATTGTACTTATGTGATGGTGATTTTGAAATGTTTTGGAATGTTCTTCCAGATATTTTATGAATAAAGTATATTTTTCCAAAAAAAATCATCGGCCCTGAATAGGCAGAATGCAATCAGAATATCACTGTCCTCAGGATTATCAGAGATACATCAAGCATCCTCCTAATGGTACCAAAGGCTGCCACTCCAATTCCCCACCCTCAAATGGAAGACGGCAGGAAAGACTTAGCAGGCCAGCATTAAAGCAGACACTGTATTAATTAGTGCTTTCACAGCATGTCAGCCAGATGCAGGGCTCTCTCAGTACCCAACGTATGGGATCAGAGAATCACTTCAACCACAAGGGCCTCCCACTGAGGCCCAGCATGACAACATGTCATGTACCCATTCGCTGGAGAAGCACTTGAAGGAACTCCAGATCAGGAACAAGAATATGCACACATACACTAACACAACGAGGAAGAACTACAAGGGGACCAAACTGCAGTTATTGTGACTGTTTTCAGAATCTATGGTGGCTCAACTGAGAAGCAGGATTAGAGGAGGTGTAATTGGCCGCAATGTAGCACAGATGTGGAAAAGACCATCAATCTAGTGGGGTATTTTGGTGAAGGTTTTGTTTGAGACATCAGCCATGTGGTCCTACTGCCTGGCAATGAAATGAATTGCACAGAAATCATTTCTAGCTTATCTTGTTTGACTCCAGGGATAGATTGGCGTTTTCCTCCTCTACCCACCCCAGGGTTACTGTGCACAGAAAGAGCATTCTGAAGACCCTGATAAGACTGTACATTTGACTGCTGCAGGATCTGTCGAGGAATCTGAAGCACTACCTCTAGATATCTATCACGTATTCAATGATAATCCTGGGCGTCACTGTACTGTGCGTTGCTGCTGTCCATAGATACTGAAGATCTGCATTAATCATTGCTCAAGAGGGCAGCTTTGGTTCTTTACATGTCATTTTCCACTCTTCATTGCAACTTCTATAGCCTATTGTGTTCAAATGCCAAGAAATGTGAAAAAAAAATAACATGTTAATGAGCGGCAGCTTTTCCTGATGAGAGAAGGACCTCACTGCAGTTCCAAACAGGAATACTAACACCTTAACTGAACCACCTTCTTTATTTTCATCATGTCCCATTTAAGAGAGAGGCCCACAGGGCACTCATGGAAACTTCTGTCCATTGGAGGACTATGGCCATTGGGTAAAGGGGGTGTGGGGGGGGAGAGGGGAAAAGAAAATCCTCCACCAGTCTTCTCTGGGGTCAAAGGAAGAAGAAAAAATACAGCAGCACGTAAAGATTAGTCAGAAGGATCAGGATACTCTTCCCATCCTCTCACCACCTGCAGCAAGAAGCACTGAAGTCAGAACTACTGGGCCAGGTTTTGGTCTGAGTGATGAAGCTAATTGTTACATTTGCACATTGTATGTGTTTTTTTCACTGAAACTTACTGTAAGGAGAGCAGGCAATGTGGGATCAGTGCAAATAGGGTAAGCAATTTCCTTAATCAGAATGAAGAATTGGTAATAAGCAGTGCAGAGTCTGAGCCGGTAAATGTTGTTTGAATAGCGATTTAAATGACAAATAAGGTACAGAAACAAAAATACAGAGGGAAATATTGGATTAAGAGAGAAATGAGACAGAGAAAATTTATGATTTTTATATATTTAGCAATAATTAAAATAAGAAGGAATGAGACTACACAGTTGTAAAGGTTAATTTTCAGTACAGAGAGGTTGTTCATAGTAATCAAGGCTTACCATGCTAATAAAAGGGTACTGAGACTGATTTCAGCAGATGCATGCAGTATTTTTCTATTGTTGGTAAAAATGAAACTAGAGACCATCAATATAAATAGAAATCAAAGAGGGGATTCAAAAGAAACTTCTTTACCCAATGAGTGATGAGGATGTGGAACTTCCTACCACAGGAAGTATGTGAGGCGAATAGTATAGATGCATTTAAGGGGAAACTAAAAAAGCATGTGAGAGAGAGGGGAATAGAGGGCTTTGTTGATAGAGTTAGGCAAGGAAGGATGGGAAAAGGTTTGAATGGAGGCATAAACACAGAATGGATTGGCTGGACCAAATATCCTGTTTTTGTGCAATACATAATTAAATATATACATACATATATAATTAATTAATTATATAAAATTCTAAAGGTTTCTGGCAAGTTTTGTCTGTATCGATTAGGTAAATACAGCTACTGACACCGTTGAGTACATTTGAATGGGAAGCCAAACGGTGAGACACTGGTGTTATTGCACAACTTCCAGAGGGGCAGGGCATCTTGGCCAGCAACTTCCTCATTCCCGCATTTAACTACGCACTGTGTGGTCACTGGACTTTTCTGTCCGATTTTCCATGTAAACAATGGTAAGCACTATTAACCTCACCATTATTTCTATTCCAAACTCCTGCCCTTTCTTTTTTTTTTGACATAAAGTAGACTGTGTGTGTGTGTAACTCTTTCGAGTTACACAGTCTACTTTTTTTTTGACATAAAGTAGACTGTGTAACATGGCACCACATTAAACAGCCAATAATGAGGCACTAATCAGTTCCATGATCTATGATGGCCACACAGGCAATTCATTAAAGCAGCAACCAAGCTTAATTACAATTTAAAAAATCTCAAGCCTCAAAGGACAGGAGCCATGAGGATTGGATGTCACATTATCAACATTGTAAGAAACAATTAAGTCAATTATCACTGGACATAAAACATGCATCTAAATTAAAGTTTAAAGTTAAAGGAATCTGCTTAAGCATTCAGAGTGTAACAGTGGCAATCTGTCTGGCGGCATGGAACAATCGAAGGAATTAAACAATTCAGTGCATTACTTAGAGCCGACTTCCTTAATCCAGACTGTTTTGTAGCTGTGCATTAGCAGGTAAACTGGAGCAGCGTCATTGGCCGTCAGTGGCACCAACGCTAGAGTTTGCACTCAGGGAAAGGATTGTTCAATTGGCAATGAGATGACAGCCAGGCTGGGAAAATAGTAGAAAAGGGTCCTCATGAGGCAAAGGCAGAAGAAGGAATGAAGAGCTGACACTAGCTCAGGTAAAGACAACGTGAGACAGAGTGTATTATAATATATCAGGTCTCCTGCAACAACAATAATGAGGTACTAGTCAGTTGCTCCGTAATCTATGATGGCCACACAGACAATTCATTAAAGTAGCAAGAAAACTTCATTACAATTAAAAAATAACCCAACCTGCCCTGACTGTAGAAGTCCTTCTGATCATCAAATGGTATCCACTCCCACCAGAAAAAGTGTCTTGTTTTCCTCTTGAGGATGAAGACAACTTCACCCTTCCCTTAGAAATAGGCATCACTGATGTCAACTTGTCTCTCATTTGTAGCCAGAGTCAGTGGACTGCATGCCAGATCACCTCAAAATTGAACAAAGGTGCAATCACCTTAAATCCAATGTCATAGGTCTCTCTTTGTTTCTATTACAGTTATAGAACAGGCTTGGAAAATACTCAGAAGTAAGTATACACCTGGCCTGTTGATGGGAAGATGAAGGGAAATCATTGAATCTTTTGCCACAGGAACAAGCTTTTCAGCTCATATTGTCTGCACCAGCCCTTTGAAGGATCTATCCAATTAGTCCCACTCAACTGCTTTTCCCAATACCCCAGCAATTCTTTTTCCTTTGAGGAGTTTCACAGAGTTTTCACTGACACGAATTTTAACCACAACTGTTCAGTGATTTTAATGAATGCAGCCACAGTAGGCCCAACTCCATGCTTGCAGAGCAGGTGGGCTGGCAGCGAGTGCCTTGTGGAAAATTGCAGGGGTACAGCAAAGTCCTACAACCCAATAAACCAACAATGGACAAAAAAAAAAATTGGAGGCACATAAGCTGCAATTCCTCATAATATGCTATGCGATCACAACTCGTGATTAATCCTAACATATCACAGAAAAAATTCCTAGGCTTCAAAGTGAAGATAAGGATAGTATTGGATGCTAACAAGGATGAAGGATCAGCAGTTCCGTAACCATGTCAGTCACCAACACCATCAGAATCTTGAATCACTCCAAAAGATTCTTTCAAACAAATGTAGTAGACTTTGAAAATGTCCAACAATGTAACAAAGGGGGCGAAGCGACAGTCAGTAATAATGTTGTTCAGAACAGCCATCTTTTGCCCATTTTAAAAACAGAACAAGGGATGGGGCAAAGTTAGGGCGGGGCTCTGAACGCTGGAGATTTACTCTATTGATGGTGGAAGTTCTTCAATGATCATAATACAAGTTAATATCTGTATCTCACAAGAGTGACAGCATCGAGAGGGAAAAATTAATTTGGAAAAAAAAACCTTAGGACGTTTCACATTTCAAAAAATGTCCAGAGCTCCCACTCAAAAACTGGGTAATCTGGCAATTATTTAAAAAAAAATGCAGACAATAACAGTGGAATGATTCATCAGTGGTTACCGCATGGAACAGAACTTCTAAAACTGTAGCACAGTATTTGGAGCTGACATTGAACTGCACGAGGACAAGAGGAAATATTAAACCCAACTTGCAGCATAGAGGATTACATATATCAGTCTACATTGTGCCTTTCATGACTTCAAGATGTCCTAAAGCGCTTTGCAGCCAAATAAGTAGTTTTGAAATGTGATCATTGTTGAAATGCAGAAAACCTCTCAGTCAACTTATGTACAGCAAGGCCCCACAAACAGCACTGAAATACTCACCAATCACTTTGCATTTTCATTAATGGATCGACATTGGGCAGGACATGGGGCAGAATTCTCCTGCTCTTCTTCGAATAGTCCTGCGAGACCTTTTACACCCACCCCCAAGGATAGATTTAACCAACATTCCGAGACCAGTAATGTCGATCCAAAGTAATGAGGGCTACCTGGCTGATGCAATAAATGAAGTATTCTCAGCAAGGTAGTAATCCAATGGTTTATAAAAATGTAGGATGTATTTCATATTTCAGATATTTGAACTAAAATTGCTGCACCAACCTATCAACTGAAATGGTGGTAGTTTGCCTGTTGCATTCTCAAGTGCACAAGCCAGGGCATAACTGAGCACACCGTATAGCTCGTCAATTTTTATTTTGTGCACACTGCATTGTCAGGCAATTTAACTCAGCTCAGTACTGTAATCAGATCATGGGTAAAAGGGACTGTGTGTTGGGTGAAGGGTTGGAGAGGGTGGAGAGGTGGAACTGAAGAAGGTGAAAGGCACGATGAACTAGGATAACATACAGACCCAACAACTCTCATTCCCCTTCCAGGAGCTGTTTGCAGAAGTCTAGGTTCATATTATTTGACCAAGCTCTCTTCTTGCATGTGACGCTATGTCTGAAACCTAGAGATGTCATTAATATGATGTAAAGAAGCAAGATTGAACCTGAAAATGATATCTATCCTTCATTGTAGCAAATTACACAATTACTTAAAATTAAATCAAATTTTGTGTCAGTTGATGTGTAAAAAGTTATAGAGTTATGAGGAAATCGCATGGCAATGGGTCCAATTAGAGAGCTGGCACAGCTCGGGGAGATGGTAGTGTAGTGGTAACATCAGTAGACTAGTAATCCAGAGACCCAGACTAATGCTCTAGGAACACAGATTCAAATCCCACCATGGCAGACGGTGGAATTTAAATTCAATTCATAAAATCTGGAAGTGAAAGCTAGTCCCAGTAATGGTGACAATGAAACCATCATTGGTTGTTATAAAAACCCATCTAGTTCACTAATGCTCTTTAGGGAAGGAAATCTGCCATCCTTACCTGGTCTTGCCTACATGCGACTCCAGTTCCACAGTAATGTGCTTGACTCTTAACTGTTGTCTGAAATGGCCTAGCAAGCCACTTCAATTCAATGGCATTTAGGGATAGGCAACAAATGCTCGCCCTGCCAGTGACACCCACATCCCATGAACAAATAAAAAAAACAATGGGCTAGATGACCTTCTTCAGTACAATCTATAGTTCTATGGATGAACCTGCCTTGAATGCATTTGTCCCAAACCAACTTTTCTTTATTCATTTAAGGGATGTGGGTGTCTCTGGCTAGGCCAGTGACATGTGGTAGGGGGCAGTAACTTTCACAAGGGCATGTGAGATATAGATATGGAAAGAATGGGGAAGTGGAACTAATTAGATTGAATAGACTGAAACTAACCATGTCCCCTTGACATTGAATGGCATGAGCATCGCCAAATCCCATACCATCAATATCCTGGAGGTCACCAATGACCAGAAACTTAACTGGACCAGCCACATAAACATTATGGCTACAAAAGCAAGTCAAAAGCTGGGCATTCTGTGCTCAGTGGCTCCACCTCCTGACTCCCCAAAGCCTGTCCACTGTCTACAAAGCACAAGTTAGGAGTGTGATGGAATACTCTTCACTTGCCTAGATGAGTGCAGCTCCAACAACACTCAAGAAGCTCAACACCATCCGGGACAAAGCACCCCACTTGATTGGCATTCCATCCACCTTAAACATTCACTCCTTCCATTACTGTCTCACTGGAGAGAGAGGGAGTGAGCGAGAGATGCAAAAAACACCATTATTGGAGGAGCACAGAGATCTCAAAGGTGCATAGGACTGGGGGAGGCTACAGAGCTCGGTTGAGGTGAGGCCATGGAGAAATCTGAAAAGTGTTTTAAAATTGAGGCATTGCCAGACCGGCAGCCAATGTAGGTCAATGCACACAGGGATAAGAAGTGAACGGGCTAGGATACAAGCAGAGGAGTGGAAGAGAGTTTCAGTAGTAGTCGTACTGTGGCAGGGGAAGAGTTGAGCGATGTTACAGGTGTGGAGGTAGGCAGTCTTGATGATGGAGTGGATGTGTGGCCACAACCTCAGCATGGTGTTAAATATGACACTAAGTTCGCGAACAGTCTGGTTGCTCAGACTGTTGCAATGGAGAAGGATGGAGTCATTTGCCATCGACTGGCATTTCTGGCAGGACTGAAGACACTGTAATTTGGTCTTCCCAATATTTAGTCGGACGAAATTTCTGTTCATGGACAAGCAGCTGACAAATTAAATGCACACCATGGGTCCAAACACACTCACTTATACAGGCAAAAATGCAGATATAAGCACTGTGCAGGACAAATCAATATGCCTGCAGACAATGAAGGTGGTGATTCCCCAGTCCTTGAATATGCCAATATCCCAGGTTTTATTTCAGATTTTAAAGCCTTTTGCAGGCTTAAAGACTCTAAAAATCCAACATGCTCTTAAAGGCGCAATGTTCCTAATGGGGAGCTTTACAACATTTAAACTCTTAAGGACTGAGTGATTCCTTCCAACAGTAACTGCACTTCAAAGAGTACTTAGTTTTGGAATATTCTTCCAGATATTTTATGAATAAAGTATATATTTTTTTAAAAAGAGTACTTAATTGGCTGTAAAGCACTTTGGAATGTTCAGAGGTCGTGAAAACTATGACATAAATACAAGTTATTTCTAAAGTTCAAGTTATACCCAATGGTTCAAGGCACCATCAATTTGTTCTAAACTTAGCTGTGCAACAGGCAAGGTGCATTTTTTTTCACTATCAGTGCTATTGTGTCACTGACTGGATCACTGTGCAATTCTGGATGAAAGATTTTATGCCAGCTCACTTCACAGCCTCTGGGAAGAGTATGGACTTCTTTTCCTGATTTTGGCTGTAGATCTGGATGTCAGGCAGTCGGCAAAATGATCACTTCCATGAGATTGATTAGAAAACCTGGGCAGCACATCAAGCGCTGGTTAAACGAGGCACTGTCAATACAGACATTTGCAGAAGTTACCTCTCTTGCAACTCTAAATGAGCTCCTGAGTCACAGCACAATACTGGGTCCTTTAATCATTCCCGGCTCTGACCACAATCTGGCTTCATCTCTTTTCCTAGATGCCACCTGCTCGCCACGATGGCGTGAATCACAGGGGAGAGTGGGGGAAACTGCCACAGTCTCACTTATGCCTATCACACATTTCTGGAAGGCAAGCTCTGAAACTCCAGAAAATGTCAGCACAAGCACATCTACAAGACCGTACTTGAATTCAACCAGTTATGTATCGAACAGAAGAATCACATTCAGTCTATTCCACCCCCCCTCTCCTCCAAGTTCACACGCTGGAGCTGAAATGGATGAGACAGTGGGATGCAGGACAATAGAAATCTTGGAGTTTGAGTCACAGGAACCTACCGTCACCTCTGCTGTTGGTTGAATGCCCTCCGGTTAGCTCGGTGCCGAATGCGAGCGCAGACTCCAACAGCCCCATCACAAAAGCCCTTGCAAACAGTGTTTTCGGATCTGAGAGTGCGCTGCTAATGTGATTGGAATTTGTGAACAGCTCGTTGATATTCAATGCGCCATTCTGCCGGTCACAGGGAAAAAATAACGGAAGAATGGTCCAGGGACAGATGACATGCTTTCGTCAAAGTGCAGGAGGAACTTTTACCAAAAGCAGAATGATCTCATCCCAGTACGGGAAAAAGCACAGTGACATTATCGATCATTTCATCCCAAAAACTCTCCTCGGAAGCATTATGGAAATGAGAGTAGAATTGTTTTTTTTTGGGGGGGGTGGGGGGGAGTTAATAAATCATTACATTTAAATCCTACGAGGCGAAAAAATGCTGCTGATAAAAATGCATTGCTCAGTCACAGTAGAAAACGATTGCATGTTAAAGAGCTAGTTACACCTTTACACCTTACCAATGGCATTTTCCCTTATGTGCGGAAATAAACCAGTTGAAATGTTTCGCTTGGGCATGGCACAGGCTGTTCTGGTGTTAAATTCTCACTGCAAGAATCCCTCTGCCTTATATTGGTGATGCATATCCTCACTTGTCCATTTGAAATGGGCTTTTTTTTTACACATCTCAGCCCTCACGCACAAGTCACCCCCCAACCCCCCCCCGTGCTGAATATCAAAGTACACCGGGCGAGCTCGGATTCATGCAAAGCAAAATACACAAAGTCATTATTGCTGGTTCCCGTGCCTGGTTCAGCTGGACGGGAGGCTCAGTGAAACACCGAATCATGCAATCCTTGGAAAGGGTTCAAAACAGGAAAGAATTAATGCGTGAGCCAGCAAAATGAAGCTCATCGTGAGAGCCCATCCATATTACCATATTATCTGCATTGGCTAAAACGGTATGCGGTTCTCGTTCAACGACAGTCTTTCCATGCTGAAATGGGATTTGGATTCAATTCAGATCTCGGGTACCAGTCTTGCTGTTAAATCTTTTGACTCTCCCCCCCTTTCATTGCCAACATAGATAAATCTCAGCGGAATTCTCAGCTCAATATGATGCCGGACAATTGGCTACAGTCATATCCAGCACCAGTAACAGAGAAGCAGCAATCTTAACAGATTTTTTTTTAAACGGCCTGACTTCGCATTCTTATACATGGTTGGTGGGGTGGGGGGGGGTCGATATATCGAAACCATCTCACTGCATCACTCAAACCCTGCCTCAGCAAAACTTCATTTCCCCCAAGCCAAACAGAGGCGGCAATTTCCTCAAATATGCTTCACACAGAATGAAGATTAAACCTACCCCGGGTGCCTCTTCTGGTCGCCCCTTTGGCTTTGCTGCTCTTCCAAAATCCACTCCGTTTACGAGCAAAGCGTTCACAGCAGAAAATGTCCTACTGCGCGACACTGCCAATTCACCCGGGCTGCAGCCGACCAAGTCTCGTTATTAAAGCGAAGGAGCGCCCGGTGACTTCAGGCTGACATCAGACCACAGCGGGGTCTGAGTCTGAACAGCCTTTTGCAAACCAGGCTCGGACTACAGGGGAAGGGCGATGCACCCTGGCAGCTCTGCTGTTAAATGAGGCTGCCGGCTCGCAGCACGCTATGGGGTTCACTTTGCCTTGAAGCAGCCATCCCAATTAAAGCTACTCGCCTCTGCCTGCAAATGCCTCGTCCCCACCTCTACACACTTCTGCAAATGAGTCCTGTTCCCCACGCAGGCGGCTACAGATCCTAGCAGCATGATGCATAATTCATTCATCAGATCTGTGCACATCCTCTATTCCCGGGTGGGGCAGTGTAATGGCCTATTGATTACTCATTTACTAAAACAATTTTAGTTTGGAGGGGGGCGTGTGTGGTGGATGGGGAGTGAGGGAAATCAGCAATTAGATTTTATTGCAACTAGAAGTACATTAATCAAAATCCAGGATCCAACATCCAGAAATTCTTCCCCTCTAGCATTTTCATTTTACATAATCTCAGCAATGCCACTCAAACTGCAGACTGCTTATCTCAAGTTGGTGCATTTATCTAACCCTGTGGGAGATGCCCTTCCATTATTAGTGCTGTATTGGTGCAGTGTCAAGGCAAGGCCCCTGACAGCCATCAACCAGGCTTAAAGTACTGATCAGAAATAGCTTGTTGCAAATCTTAAAGTTCAAACAGTGTATGCCAAAGATGCACAATTATTTTAAAAAAACTCAGCTGGCGAGGTCTCCACACCTGTCATTATTTATTACCCTGCATTTGTGACGTCCCTGTCCTGCCACGACTCTGAATGTTGTCGCTAATCCTTTACCACAAGGCAGGGGTTGCTTACACGATCAGTTTGTTTCAAATGTAGGTCAGCGCATTTCATCACTTAAAGCAAAGTGCAGTAGACATGGCAGTTAAATATTTGCCATGAAAAGGTTCCCGTATTAAATCTCCAGAGTGTCATACATTCACTGCCCAGTCTTCCCAGGGGTCATCACAAATCTGACAACCATCACATAACTAACAACATCCATTCTACAATGGGCTGCTCCGGGTCACAATGCAGTGCAGGCCAATGCAGTGAATAGCCCAAAGCAATATATAGAATCATACAGCACAGAAGGAGGCCATTCAGCCCACTGTGTCTATTCCAGTGGAAGAGCTATCCAATTAGTCCCACTCCCCTGCTCTTTCCCTCCCAGAGCTCTCCAATGTGTAAGGTAATCCTTAAGAAATCTTTAGCCTGACAGTAGTACTTTGTGCAATAATTCACTTAATCTATGCTATCTATCTGTTGTTTAAAATTGGCACTACTAGCAGACAAACACTTACCAGGATCATTAAAAAGAAATTGATCAAAGGGCTGTGAGTGCAAGAACAACTGGAGCTTTCAAGACTGAGATCAATAGAGTTGTGTTAGGTAAGGGATATGGAGCCAAAGTGGGTTAATGGAGTTGAGATACAGATCTGAATGACAGAACAGGGTCCACAGGCTGAATGGCCTTTTCTTGTTCCCATCTATTATAATATGTAGTATAATCCTTCTCTTCTTACGCAGTCCCTTGGGATGGAGAATGATTTGCTTCCCCTCTGGTTTGATGTGTTCTGAGATGGCTAATAAGTCCCATGTGCAATCTGCAGACTCTGCCACGTGGGTCACATGGTGCTTGAAGGGTTTGGCATATGGGCTGGTTGGACTTCTGTGCACTTCCCTCTAACAGCTCGACTTTGCCTCTGCACATTCCCAAACAAGTCTCTCGATGTGTTTGGTGCCTTCCCAAATGAACCGTCTCCATTTTAGTTCACAAGCCAGGGTCTCCCATGAGTCGGTGGGTATGTTTGACCTCCTCAGGGATGCTTTTGAGGACATCCCAAAAGCATTTCCGCTTTCCTCCTGGGAGTCTACTGCTTTGACTGAGCTCCAAGTTGAGCAATTGCTTTGGGAGTTTGGTGTCAGACATAAAAACGACATGCCCCACCCAGCAGAGCCAGTTTTGAGTGATTAGCTTCTTAATGCCGGGCAAGTTAGCCTGGGAGAGAACACTGCTGTTGGGTCACCTTTCTTGATGCCGGGTTTGGAGGACGCCTCCAGTGCTTTGAGGATATCAGTGCAATGTCATACAAATGCAGCAAGTATTGGGCTGTTAATATCAGCAACATTATTTTTTAGGCTTATGCAAATTAAAAGTCCAGTGCATGTCCGTCACATTGCAAACTGACAATGCATGTAAACAGTCTGTCAAACTGACCATCATACTCACTTTACTGCATGCATTGTTCAAGAATGGCATGGAAATAAATATTACTCATAGGGGATCATTTGAGGCTGAGCCAAATGGACTAGGGATGGCCATCTGTTAAAAGTCTTGCCCAACTGTACTCTCCATTGACTTTGATACAGGGCTAAAATCGGGCAGGTATAAAATGTGCAGTCACTCAAAACCCCCCTTCTCCGTCCAGCGGGTTAGTTTAGACTTAAACCCATAATATTACAATATTTGCTGATGACACTGTTAACATTCAACCTCCTCCATTCCATAGTTCACAACAACACATCTTGAGTTTGCAGAAGGCAATAGTGTAAAATACAGAGCAGACTTTATGGATAGCAGCAAAGTGATTGGCTTTAATGTATATTTAAAAAACAGCTTTTCAGCCCTCGAACTGTTGAAAATCATGTTCCTTTAACACCATGTTTTTCCCACATCAAAGGTACATGCCACAGATAAGATCTCATGACATATCTATTCCTAAATTCTTTGAAGATACTCTATTCAGGTAAATAGTTGTAGGTCTGGACTTCAAAGCTACTTCTCTTAAAAAAGGTTTCCGAACCTAACTTTTCCTAACCTCTTGATGAACAGGTTCTCTTAATCTTTATCTTTCGATATTATAGCTAACTGATACATCTACCTTTGTTTATTATCTTAACCACACATGGTTTATGTCATTACTATCATTTATTTCCTTACACAAGGCTTTTTTGGATCAGAGGACAAGCTATGCTTTCTTCTCATGACACTTCCAAGCCTTCCTATTTATATTGATAAACTGGTGCTCCAAAAATACAAAGGAGTTTGACTATTAACTCCCCAAGATGTCCAACATATAACTCTGTGTGGTCAGAAGTCCAATTTGAGAAAATAAAAACTATTCAGTGGACTTGAAGAAATTTGGTACATGGGTTAAGCAACAGCAAGTACAGTTTAAGGTGAAGAAATGTAGCGTCACACTTAGAGATCCAAGGAAGAAGGTCTGTGTCTGTACAATGAACATGCTTCTGGTGACAGTCAAAGAGTAAGATGGAGTGTTACTGTCAGTTGTTCACGAACAGTACAATCAATGGAAGGCTACTATTAACAAATCAGATCAGATCTTAGACTTCACCTCTAAGGCATTTGGGGCTAGATTATGAAGAGGCAATGGATGGCAAATCTCATTACAAATTGAAGTAGATTACTTTAACTCTCTGCAATAGGAGGCTTCATTTTGAGTGCGTAGCAAAGGTTTTGACAACATATCCTGAAAAAGTCATGGATGTGTTGAAGATGATGGAGGAATGTTGAGACTGAAAACTCTAAATTGTAAGGATTGAAACTGGAAAATGAAGATTTAATAGTAACAGGACTCAAGTCTTTAATGTAATGAAATATATGATACAGGCATAAGCAGGGTTTTTGACTTCCAGTATAGTTACAAGACTAGAGGGCAGAGGTCCAGGATACTTGAACATCTTGAAGCTAGAGATTCATTTCTGTCTTCACAGAATGGTTGATGTTTAGAATGTACATCCGTCACCATCAGCATTACTCATTCACTTCGTTTCTTTAAAAAGTGGATGACTATCTGGTGGGATTGAAGGTACTAATGATGCACCTGGGTATAGGTGTTTAAATAGTTAACTGACAATGTATTATTCAGTACCTAGCAAGAAACTGAGAGAGAAGCTCATTACTGTAATTTAGCAGAATCTTTTACCTTGTATCAATCTTGCCTTCGTGATTTTAATGGAGTTAGTTACATGCCATAGAAATTACAACTATGGCCTATACAGGGAAGTGAAAAATATGCTGAACAGCCTTGTTTTTTCATGGCTTCTTACATTTTCACAATTGGCTGAAATATCATATTCATCAAAAAACAACCAATCACAACCAGAAACTAACTGAGCGCTGGATACATTCCAACTATGATTAAAAAGGTAGAAAAATTCATGTTTAGATCCCTTTTTAAATCTCATCTCTTTCACCAAGCTTTTGGCCACACCTCGTAATCCATCTGTGGCTCGGCAGCGACTTTCCTCATGCCTCTAACGAAGTGCAATAAATATTTTTCTCCATGAAAGGCAATTTGTTGTTTTGTGGTTGTGCTCCATTTTTCATTGGATCCTTCATTTTCTACATCTTGTGCTGATATTACATAACACATTCAGCATTTGATAGTATAATGCTCCCATTGCTAATGCTCCCATTGAGAATTAGAGTAGACTTTGGCTGAATAGGCAATGGCACAGGAGAAACATTAATATTCTGTAACAACTGCTAAGTGTAACACCTTCTACTGGTTTGTGTATTACCATTTCCATCCAACACATACACCATTTGCAAGGTCTAAATTCCAAGATGTCAGCCGTGGCTCAGTGGTAGCACCTCTGCATCATAAAATCCTGGCTCAAAGAGCTGAATGGCAGGCTTCTGCTCCTACAGCTTCCATTCTCACTCTAGAGATTTGCGATATCACCTCGGCTGACACTTCAGTGCAGTACTCAGGGAGTGCTGCGCTATAGGATGTGCCACTTTTTGGATGAAATCTTAAACCAATGCTCCACCTGTGCTCTCAGGTGACCACGAAAGATCCCACAGTGCTATTCGAAAAACATCACGTGTGTCCTTCCAGCATCCTGGCTGACAGTTAGCCCTCAACCATTAAAAATTAAACAGATGTTTTTCATTTGTGGGACCCTGTTTTGTGCATATTGCTGTAGTGTATTGAAAACTGCATTGTGCATTTTGTCCACTTAAGATAACCATACGCCTATACCAGCAGAGGGAGTCTAAAAGGACAATAAAGGAATTCATGTTCAAACTGTACATGCAGATTCTAAATGCTTCTTGCTGAATCTAATTGCTTCTTCCCAAAAACTTTATAGTTGCTTGCCATCTTTCTTGTATTATAATAGTGATGATTCTTCCAAAGTATTTCACTGACTGAAATGCCTTGGGACATCATAAGAGCATGAAAGGTGCTATATAAATTCAAATATTTCCTTTTCTTTAAACTGACAACATTACTAATGAATGGTCTATCTTGCAAACAGCCACCAAAGCTTTCTACTAGTGACCTTTTGGGTATTTACTTCTGCACAGCTTCTTTGTATCATCGTATTTGGCACTTCTTGGAATAAACTTATTCCATTTTTATAGAAGAACTGCATCACTGTGAATTCATGGGGTAAATTCTGAGCTAGTTGAATTCGGACAAGAAGTGTTTCCTAATTTCACTCCTGAAAGGTCTAGCTCCAATTTTTAACCTATACCCCTAAACCTGGATTCCCTAACTAAAGGAAATAATTTCTTCCTAGTCTATGTTAACTGTTCCTTGAAATCTTGAATCCAATCATCCCTTAATCTTCTAAATTTCAGGGAATACAACTTTAATTCATGTAATCTCTCCTTGTAGTTCAACCCTCAGAGTCTAAATATAATTCTGGCAAATCTACTCTGCACTCCTTCTGATATATCCTGTCTCAAGTGTGATGCCCAGGATTGAACACAGTACTGTAGGTGTGGTCTAACTCCTCCTCCTCCTCCTCCTCCTCCAGGTTCCAAGCCCTAAGAGGATGTTGGCGACCATGGACTTCCATTGGATTGGTCCATGATTATGCTTGGTAAAGGGCTGCAGTATTTTGTCATTGCCTCCTGCAGTCTGGCTGACCAGGAAACTCTCCTGTTCTTACCGCCTGTCATTAGGATTAATACAAGGATTTTCACGCCGATAACCAACCAGTTTGGCCACATTATGAGTGCACCTTCCATGGCCATCATGTCCTGAAGTGGGACTTGAACCTGGAACCTTTGGCCCTGAAGTAGGGTCGCCACCACAAGACCTGTGGTCTAACTAGACCTCTATATTAATCATAAAATTATAATATACTATGCTTAAATGAGAAGTATTTATACAGGACTTTTAGGGAATGCTCTGGGCATAAGCTTCAAGCTTAACCCACCTCTGAAAGCGAATGTGCATAGGACAGTTGGAGACAAGATTGAGTAATCCTCCTTGTATTTGAACAGTCCAACGACAGTCACATATAATTGAGACCCACTTGGGCAAAGTTACAGATGGTAACTGAGACTTGCAAAGCCATACCCCATACCTCTGGCATCGCTCATCGAACTGTATGACAGCATGGGCCACCACCTTCAGAAAAGGAGTGGCATTAAGACAGAAAAATCAAGGGGAAAGAGTGATTCATGGTCTTTTCTAGATAGCAACTGTCCATTCACGACAACAGATGGCTGGCACTGCATGGGATATGAAACTTGGCATTGGCCCTTGGTGTTGCACCTATTCCTGGCTAACCAACTGGATGGCAATCTGATCCTGCAACAGAAACGATCAATTGTTACACAGGTTTTACACTGAGGTTTTACAACACATTGGGGTCAAAGCACAATTAGAATTTTGGGTTCAGCTTTGTATCATTGCTCCACAAAAAGGAAGCGATCAACTGGCATTGGAAATAGTATAGAAGTGAGCAACCGGGCTGATCCCAAATGGATCAGCTGTGCAGGAAAAATGAGAGAAACCTAAAGTCGCAGTCGAAAAGCAGAAGATGCATCCAAAATATTAAATGGTGCATCATAACGGCAGATCTGGGTTATTTTTTCAAAGTAAACTATGAAAGTAGAGCCAAAATGGAATTTGGCGTAAAACTAAAAAAAATCTTTCCTCAAAGAGTGATGAGTGTTTGGAGTAATTTCACAAGCAAAGTAATCAAGACAAAAAGTCAGGACATTTAAAATACAATTAGAAGGCAGGATGGAGAGTTAATGTACCAGAGGGATAGGCTTTGACAGGCTAAGTGACCTTTGTTCATCCCTGCTTTTCCAAACAGCAACTGCTGATAATCCATCTCCTGGAACAATTCCAACAATTTCACAGTAATTGTTCAGTCCAATGATTGAGCCCTTGCTTCAAAGGAATCTGTGCTCGCACTCAGGTTCATTCACAACATGAAGAATATCTCAGTTTATGGGAATAGATCAAACTGAAAGTTGCTGCTCAATTACCAATAAATTACTTTGCACTTTTGGTTACATTGGGCTGGAATACGCCATCAAAATAACCACAAGGCTAATGATGCTCACTGTTATTTACGGGTAAATTGTACGGCAACTTTAGGCAAGGCAAGGTTAAAAGTGGGCATCCAAAAGTTGCTGTCTGTTTGTGCCATTTCACTTTCAGGTTTGCGAAAATGGCATCTTGCATTTAGCCTCCTGGCTTTCTTTTAAAATGAACTGCTGTATTTGCCCATTTAAACTCACCACAGAAAGTCTAATCATTAGAAAGTACCCATTTAACAACATGATAAGTTAATAACTATCAAGCAACCTCTCTGGCACTGAAAATTAACTATTACAAATGCGGAAACTCATTTCTTCAGTCATCAAATTTTGGGGGGAAGAATTAAAAACATTGAATATTAAATAAAATATTTCTTTTCCTTACTTTTCTTTATTCTTTTTGTTCCTCTCTTTCAAAACAATCTTTCTCGCCTGCTCTTTTTATTTTCTCTTTCTGTAAATGATTTGTGATTGAATTCGCTCACTCTAGTCCATCCTCCTCCTAAGTCCTTCCTGTGTTTATTTCCCAGTCCTTTATTCTTATTGGTGAAGGAGGTGTCCTGTTGTTGCCCTAATTCATCCTGGTGCCAGATGCCCTATTTCCCTGAAGCAATGTTATCATGTCACACATGCAGTAACTTTGCAGGCCAGAATGTTTTGAGCTGAAGGGTGCTAGAGACATGCCTAACTAACAACTGGTGCCATGAGATGCCCATTTCCAATGAGGGGAATTGAATACAAAAGATTATGCTTCAGCTATACCAGGCATTAATGAGACCACATCTGGAGTACTGTGCACAGTACTGGTCTCCTTATTTAAGGAAAGATGTAAATGCATTAGCAGTTCAGAGGAGGCTTACTGAACTAATACCAGGAACGGGAGGTTTCTATCACGAGGAAGGGTTGGACAGGCTAGGCTCATATCCGCTAGAGTTTAGAAGAGTAAGAGGAGACTTGATTAAAACATATAAGATCCTGAGGGGGTCTTGACAGGGTGGATGTGGAAAGGGTGTGTCCTCTTGTGGGAGAATCTAGAATTAGGGGTCACTGTTTAAAAATTAGGGGTCGCCCATTTAAGAGAGAGATGAGGAGAAGTTTTTTCTCTGAGGGTGGTTAGTCTTTGGAACTCTGTCCCTCAAAAGGCAGTGGAAGCAGAGTCTTTGAACATTTTTAAGGCAGAGCTAGATAGATTCTTGATTAACAAGGGGGTGAAAGGTTATTGGGGGTGGGTGGGAATTTGGAGTTGAGGTTACAATCAGATCAGCCAAGACCTTAGTGAATGGCAGAGCAGACTCGAGGGGCCGAGTGGCCTACTCCTGCTCCTAATTCGTATGTTCATATGTACAGCAAATTCTGGCCCATCATTGTACGGCTTCCTTGTTCTACACAGTATTCGCTGGGTGTGGGGGCAGTCGGAGAGTTGTTACCCAAACCTTCACAAATCTCAACAGCTAAGGTGGCTTGTCCTCTGATCTGTCATCACTCCTCCCTTCCAAATCAGAATAACAATCACTTCACATCTATTGCTTCAAAGTATCTGTCCCTCCCCTCTAATCACACTGCAAACCTCAACACAGGTCCTGGCCCAAAAGGAAAGAAAGAGATTCAAAGAAATAAAAGAGGATGGGCACAAAGTAGTTCAGGAAACAGTGAGAGAAACATCAACATAAAAAAAGGCAGAGGCATATAACAGAGATAACAATATCTGACTGACCACATGCAAAGTTATGGAGAACCATGACTAAGATATTAGAAGTCTTGGAAATCATTTGCACTTCCTTTACCGACCACACTTACTTCCTGTAACACTTTCCATGTCAAACTTCATTCATTTGACAAAGCAGGATTTGATCTACTCAAGCACTATAAATTATTTGACTGAGGAATAGCTCATGAGATCCCAGAGGCTACCCGTTATAAAACAAGTCTACTTCAATTCAATGAAACAGATCCATTGGAGATCAGCTCATCATTGAGCAATTACTATGACTCTTAGCAATAATACAATGACATCTTCTTCCAGAAACCTAGGGCATGTTTTTCAAAGTAACCACGTTTTGTTATCAAGCAATAGGTTCACTCACAGCGAGTTCAATATATTAGGTTTATATCCAGTTCTCATGCAATATCGACCTTCAGTTAGCAGTTTGATGTCTGGTTTTGTACATTTTGAGGCCGTGTTGCCAATCAGAATCAGATAGAGGGAGTAGGCAATGATGAGCTTCTCATGCTCTAAGCTGGAACCAACTCAGAGTGGGGATTAGCTGAGCCATTTTTATGCCATCTCTTCTGACCTCAATAGGACTAGAGTTTTTTGTTCTGAATTCCTTGCATTTGCTGTAGTGCTGCTGCTATATTTGTTAAATACTGATCTCAAGCACATAATCTATGATGATACGTCCATGAAGTACTGAGGGAGGGCTTCATTGTTAATGGTGTCATTCTCCAGAAGAGGTGTTCAACAAGGCCTGTCTGTTCCAATAGATACCAAGATTAGATGGCACCAGACTGGAAGGAAAACAGGCAGTTGCACCCTGGTTAAGGTTACACCCTCGATATATCGGACCAAAAACTGCTGAACTACTCATCCAGCTCACTGATGATTGTGAGATCCCTTTGTATATAAAACTGCTGTCAGGTTTGGATGCTAACAGCAGTTAAGAAGGACTGATTGACCATATGCCAAATCAAGGAGCACCATGAGTAAGATATTAGAAGTCTTGCAAATCACATGTACTTTCTGTACCTACCACACTTACATCCTGTAACACTTACCCTGTCACATTTCATTCACTTAAAAAAAATTACATATTCAGACATTATAAATCAGTGGTCCTGTAGCTGCATGTGACTGTGTGGCACTTTAAGATGCTGCTCAGAAATGGGATCGGGGCTGCATAATTACAAGCCTTTCTTTTTTAAGAACCAAGTATTTTTTACACATAATATTGCATCAACTCGGTCACCAGAACTTGTCGAGTGTCACAAAAACTGTGTCTGTTGTTACGGATGTGTGAGAGTGCTCTATGGCACAAAGATGAAACGTTAATTTTTTTCAATGTGACAATGCAAAGGTCAAGACATTCTAAAAAATTAGTGCAGATGATTTTTCTTCCCACTGTCCTTACATTGGTGGACATCCTAAGTGTCTTAAGCTTCCACAAGAGTTTACTGTTGCACAACAGGGGCCTCGCAGGAGCTACAAGGAGACCAGGCAGGCTTAGCTTCACAGATGATATCAAATGGAGCACTCTACAAATCAGGGACAACATCAAGCAGTACAAGTAGTGTCTTAGGCAATGGCTATAAATAGAAAACTACCAGTCAAAATCTCACTGTGTAAACAGTAGGAAAGCAATGGGAAATAATGGGAAAGTGATACCTATTTGCAGTGGCACCTCAAAACTAGCTTCTCAACACCTTGTAATGTTCATTAGTGAATTGAGATCACCTGCCAGAGTTGAAAAAAAAGAGATATTTTTTGATCACTTCAAGAGATTATTAACACAGAGATTAAACCTGTGCCAGGTTTAATGGCACATATTACGGTTTTTGGCAGAAGCAAGTAATGTAAAGTGCATCGTGACAAGGTTAAAGCTTTTCTAAAATGAGAAAGAAAGAAACAGACAGCAAATGGAAGGTCAGGGTTAATTGATCTCTTGCACATTGTCAATTCAAACAACTGATCCTTAATCAGTCAGGCACTGCATACAACATCTTAAGTAACACTTATGCTCTTCACTGCTACTTTTATGAAGAAAATATTACAGTAGCCTAAACGGAACACACAGATAAAAGCAGATCCCAACCTGTTATTATCTGTAAAATGTTCTAAGAGAAAGCTACAGCGTTACATTAATTTGAGAAAAACACAATAAAAGGGTTTTTGACCAAATCTGCAATATTTGATCACAATCAGACAAAGCAGAAGATGTTTGGTAAAATAAAACTGTTATTAATCTGTCTTTTTTGTCAACATGTTACTGGAATGCACACCACTCACTTTCAACTCTTGTCAAAACTATTTGACATGTTAAACTATAAGAATGGTTTCTAATACAGAACACGTCCTTTCCAGGAAATCTGAGAACTGAGTGATTCGTCAGATGCACAATAGCCAATTCGTGCCACACTAATTACTAAGCAGTTCAGCATCTAGAGTACAAAAGGTTGCTCAGCATTTTTTTTTAGGTTTGCTAATATTTTCCCATGACTAGTCAGTCATTGCAAACATGAAAGCAAAAAAAAAAGTAAGCAAAATTTGAAATCGCAAACAAGATCCTTGGTTTAAGGACAGTAGTATTTTATCACAGCCTACCATCTCCCACCCCCTGTAGACACCATCTCCTGGCACGAATGCAACAGATTGGGCAAAGGTCTTCTAAAATAAGATATCAACCCTTTCTACAGCCATCTCTTCATATGTGCTTCTAGGCTGAGACTTTTTCCCCTGGGTGTCACATTTGGGAAGATAGTGGAAAGCTTTTGAGGTTCATTTTTGAGTTTGAAATGGATGGCATGTGTACCCTAACAAGGTCACTTGATCTTGGCCCAAAGACCATAAGACATAGGAGCAGAAATTAGGCCATTCGGCCCATCAAGTCTGCTTCGCCATTCAATCATGGCTGATAAGTTTCTCAACCCCATTCTCCCGCCTTCTCCCCGTAACCTTTGATCCCCTTACCAATCAAGAACCTATCTATCTCGCTCTTAAATACACTCAATGACCTGGCCTCCACAGCCTTCTGTGGCAATGAATTCCATAGATTCACCACTCTCTGGCTAAAGAAGTTTCTCCTCATCTCTGTTCTAAAAGGTCTTCCCTTTACTCTGAGGCTGTGCCCTCGGGTCCTAGTCTCTCCTACCAATGGAAACATCTTCCCCACGTCCACTCTATCCAGGCCTTTCAGTACTCTGTAAGTTTCAGTCAGATCCCCCCTCATCCTTCTAAACTCCATCGAGTATAGACCCAGAGTCCTCAAACGTTCCTCATATGTTAAGCCTTTCATTCCTGGGAACGTTCTCGTGAACCTCCTCTGGAACCTCTCCAGGGCCAGAACACCCTTTCTGAGATACGGGGCCCAAAATTGCTCACAATATTCTAAATGTGGTCTGACCAGAGCCTTATGAAGCCTCAGCAGCACATCCCTACTTTTATATTCTAGTCCTCTTGAAATAAATGCCAACATTGCATTTGCCTTCCTAACTACCGACTCAACCTGCAAGTTAACCTTAAGAGAATCCTAGACTAGGACTCCCAAGTCCCTTTGCACTCCAGATTTCTGAATTCTCTCCCCATTTAGAAAATAGTCCATGCCTCTATTCTTCCTACCAAAGTGCATGACCTCACACTTGCCCATGTTGTATTCCATCTGCCACTTCTTTGCCCATTCTCCTAACCTGTCCAAATCCTTCTGCAGCCTCCCCGCCTCCTCAATACTACCCGTCCCTCCACCTATCTTTGTATCATCTGCAAACTTAGCCAGGATGCCCTCAGTTCCTTCATCTAGATCATTAATGCATAAAGTGAAAAGTTGTGGTCCCAACACTGACCCCTGAGGAACTCCACTAGTCACCGGCCGTCATCCTGAGAAGGACCCCCTTATCCCCACTCTCTGCCTCCTGCCAGACAGCCAATCTTCTACCAATGCTAGTACCTTGCCTCTAACACCATAGGCTCTTATCTTACTGAGCAGCCTCCTGTGCGGCACCTTGTCAAAGGCCTTCTGGAAGTCCAAGTAGATAACATCCATTGGCTCTCCTTTGTCTAACCTACTTGTTACTTCCTCAAAGAATTCTAACAGATTTGTCAGGCATGACCTCCCCTTGATGAAACCATGCTGACTTTGCCGGATTTTACCATGCACTTCCAAGTATTCTGAAATCTCATCCTTAATAATGGACTCGAAAATCTTACCAACGACCGAGGTCAGGCTAATCGACCTGTACTTTCCCATCTTTTGCCTCACTCCCTTCTTAAACAGGGGGGTTACATTAGCGATTTTCCAGTCCTCTAGGACCCTCCCTGACTCCAGTGATTCCTGAAAGATCACCACTAACGCCTCCACTATCTCTTCAGCTATCTCCTTCAGAACTCTGGGGTGTAATCCATCTGGTCCAGGTGATTTATCCACCTTCAGACCTTTCAGTTTTCCTAGCACCTTCTCCTTGGTAATGGTCACCATACTCACCTCTGCCCCCCAACTCTCTTGAACTTTGGGGATGTTACTTGTGTTTTCCACCGTGAAGACTGACGTAAAGTACCTATTCAGTTCCTCCGCCATTTCTTTGTTCCCCACTATTACTTCTCCAGCGTCATTTTCCAGCGGCCCAATGTCCACTTTTGCCTCTCTCTTACCCTTAATATATCTTAAAAAAACTCTTGCAACCTTCTTTTATATTACTGGCTAGTTTACCCTCATATTTAATCTTCTCCCTCCTTATTTCTTTTTTAGTTGTCCTCTGTTGGTGTTTGTAGGCTTCCCAATCCCCTGGTTTCCCACTGCTCTTCGCCGCGTTGCATGCTTTCTCTTCAGCTTTTATGCTGTCCCTGACTTCCCTTGTCAGCCATGGTTGCCTCATCCTCCCTTTAGTATGCTTCTTCTTCCTAGGGATGAATTTTTACTGTGTCTCCCAAATTACTCCCAGAAACTCCTGCCATTGCTGTTCCACTGTCTTTCCTGCTAGGCTCATCTCCCAGTTGATTCTGGCCAGCTCCTCCCTCATGCCTCTGTAGTTGCCTTTATTCAACTGTAATACCATTACATCCGATTCCAGCTTTTTCCTCTCAAATTGCAGGGTAAATTCTATCATATTTTGGTCACTTCCTCCTAAGGGTTCCTTCACCTTAAGCTCCCTTATCAAATCTGCCTCATTACACATCACTAAATCTAGAATTGCCTGTTCCCTAGTGGGCTCCATCACAAGCTGCTCCAAAAAGCCATCTCGTAGACATTCCACAAATTCCTTTTCTTGGGATCCACTACCAACCTGATTTTCCCAGTCTACCTGCATCTACCTACCAAAGCAGGGCACTGTGCCTCATTAACCTTATTTGGGTGAGCTGCTGATATTGTTAGTCTCAAAAGGCTGCTATTCTACTTTTAAAAGATAACTTCAGGACACTTGCCTCGCACAATAGTGTCCCCAAGGTAAGATCCAAGGGAAGAAGGCAGGAGTTGAATGAGGGATGGCGGTGGTGTGGGGAATGGTGGGGGAACCTCACGGCTACAGTGATTGAAGGGAGCTTCTGGGTCCACAGGAACTGTGACTAAAATGCTGAAGAATGTCAAGCAGAGGTTCCTGCAGAGTCCAATTTTGTAGCAGAGGACTAAGATAGGCCTCATTTCCACATTTCAAATTGTTGCCAGGAATGTCCCTGAGAATGAGGGGCGACTCAACCCGGGGTTGGGCATCTTTCGCGCACCCTTCACTCCACAAAATTGATCCTTCTTGAGTTGATTTGAAAGCTGGAAATTGGAAATACAAGCTCAGAATGCTGCAAAGGCACAGCAAATCTGCCAAGAGAGCATAGGAATGGTAGGAGGCCCATGAGTGTGTTGCACCATTCAATTAGACCATGACTGATCTGTATATTAACTCAAGGTTAGTTCCATATCCTTATCTGACAAAAAACTCCCTAGCTCAGTTTTGATGTATTTAAATTGACCTAGTCTCACAGGCCATTTGATGGCGGGTTTTCCAGATTCCTGCTACCCTGAAGTACTTCTGGCTTTACCCTTTGACAACATAGCTACAACTTTAAAGATAGAGTCATAGAGGTCTACAGCACAGAAAAAGGTCCTACGGCCCATCGAGTCTGTGCCAAGCAAGTACCTAACTATTCTAATCCCAATTTCCAGCACTAGGGCCATAGTCTTGTATGCCATGGTATCACAAGTGCACATCCAAATACTTCTTAAATGTTATGAAGGTTTCTGCCTCTACCACCCTTTCAGGCAGTGAGTTCCAGATTCCCACCACCCTCTGGGTGAAAAATTCTTCCTCAGATCCCCTCTAAACCTCCTGCCCCTTACCTTAAATCTATGCCCCCTGGTTATTGATCCTCCACCAGGGGCAAAAAGTTCCTCCCTGTCTACCCTATCTATGCCCCTCATAATTTTATACACCTCAATCATGTCCCTCCTCAATTTCCTCTGCTCCAGGGAAAATAGCCGAGTCTATCCAAGCTCTCCTCATAACTAAAACTCTCCAGCCCAGGCAACATCCTGGTAAATCTCCTCCGCACTCTCTCGAGTGCAATCACATCCCTCCTTTAATGCGGATTCCAGAACTGCACGCAATACTCTAGCTATGGCCTAACCAGCATTTTATACAGTTCCAGCATAACCTCCCTGCTCTTATATTCTATGCCTTGCTAATAAAGGCAAGTATCCCATATGCCTTCTTAACCACCTTATCTACCTGTCCTGCTACCTTAAGGGACAAGTGGACATGCACACCAAGGTCCCTCTGATCCTTGGTACTTCCCAGGGTCCTACCCTTCATCGTGTATTCCCGTGCCTCGTTTGTCCTGCCCAAGTGCATCACCTCACACTTATCTGGATTAAATTCCATTTGCCACTGATCAGCCCATCTATATCCTCCTGTAATCTAAGGCTATCCTCCTCACTACTTACCACACCACCAATTTTCGTGTCATCCGCGAACTTACTGATCAACCCTCCTATATTCAAGTCTAAATCATTTCTATACACCACAAACAGCAACACCGATCCTTTTGGAACTCCACTGGACACAGACATCCAGTCACAAAAACACCCCTCGACCATCACCCTCTGCTTCCTGCCACTCAGCCAATTCTGGATCCAATTTGCCAAATTGCCTTGGATCCCATGGGCTCTTACCTTCGTTATCAGTTGCCCATGTGGGACCTTATCAAAAGCCTTGCTGAAGTCCAAGTAGATTACGTCAAAAGCATTGCCGTCATCTACACGCCTGGTCACCTCTTCAAAAAATTCAATCAAATTTGTCAGACATGACCTCCTTTTAACAAAACCATGCTGATTGTCCTTGATTAATCCCTGCCTCTCCAAGTGTAGGTTAATTCTGTCACTCAGGATTGCTTCCAATCATTTCCCCACCACTGAGGTTAGACTGACTGGCCTGTAGTATCCTGGTTTATCCCTTCCTCCCTTCTTGAATAACGGTACCACATTGGCTGTCCTCCAGTCCTCTGACACGTCTCCTGTGGCCAGAGAGGTATTGCAAATTATTGCCAATGCCCCTGCTATCTCCTCCCTTGCCTCACTCAACAGCCTGGGATACATTTCATCCAGGCCTGGAGATTTATCTACTTTTAAGCCTGCTGGACCACTTAGAACCTCCTCCCTTTCTATGCTAACTTCTTTACTTATATCACAGTCCTTCTGCCTGATTTCCATACCCACGTCATCCCTCTCACTTGTGAACACCGACACAAAGTATTCATTTAGAACCCTACCTACGTCTTCCGGCTCCACACACAAATTACCACAATGGTCCTTAATGGGCCCTACTTTTTTCCCTAGTTATCCTCTTACTCCTAATGTACTTGTAAAATAACTTTGGATTTTCCTTTATTTTATCTACCAATGTTTCTTCTTGCCCACTTTTTGCTCTCCTAATTTCCTTTTTAAGTTCCCCCCTACACATTCTATACTCCTTCCGCTGTTTTGAGCCCTTGGTATCTGCCGTAAGCCTCCCTTTTTCTCTTTATCCAATCCCTCAACATCCAGGGTTCCCTGGATTTGTTGGTCCCACCCTTTATCTTTACTGGAATATGTTGGTCCTGTACCTCCCTATTTCCTTCTTGAATGAGTCCCACTGCTCTGATGCAGATTTACCTAAAAGTAGCTGCTCCCAATCCACCCTGGCCAAATCATATCTGATCTTACTAAAATCGGCCTTCCCCCAATTTAGAACTCTGATTTCTGGCCCATCCTTATCCTTTTCCATAACAACCTTGAATCTAATGGAGTTAAGATCACTATTTGCAAAATGTTCCCCCACTCATACCTCTACCACTTGCCTGGCTTCATTCCCTAAAATTAAGTCCAGACCACCCCCTCTCTTGTAGGACCTTCTACTTACTGGCCTGAAAAGCTCTCCTGGATGCATTTTAAGAATTCCGTTTCCTCTAAACCTATCACACTATGACTAACCCAGTTAATGTTGGGCAAGTTGAAATCCCCCCCTATTACTACCCTATTATTTTTACACTTCTCTGAAATTTGCCTACATATCTGCTCTTCTATTTCTCCCTGACTGTTTGGGGGCCTATAGTACACTCCCAGCAATGTGATTGCTCCTTTTTTGTTTTTCAGTTCTACCCATATGACTTCATTTGAGGTGATGTCATCCCTTCTTACTGCTGTAATTTATTCCTTGATCAATATTGCAATACCCCCTCTTTTATCTCCTTCCCTCTCTCGCCTGAAGACCCCATATCCTGGAATATTGAGCTGCCAATCCTGCCCCTCTCTCAACCATGTCTCTGTGACAGCAATGACATCATACTTCCTGTGTTAATTTGTGCCCTCAACCCATCTGCCTTATTTGTCAGACGCCTTGCATTAAAATAAATACAATCCAACCTTGCCAAACTCCCTTGTGCCTTAACTGGCCTATAAATTCTATGCCTTCCAGGCTCACTTGCTCTCTCTTCTAATTTTGGCTGTGCACCTCCCCCTGCTGAACCTCCTCGCAGGATCCCATCCCCCTGCCAAGTTAGTTTAAACCCTACCCAACAGCACTAACAAATCTCCCCGCAAAGATGTTGGTCCCATTCCGGTTCAGGGGCAAACTGTTCGCCTAATACAGGTCTCACCTCCCCCAGAAACGGTCTCAATGTCCCAGAAAAGCCCTCCCTTCTGCACCACCTCTCCAGCCACGCATTCATCTGGACTAACCTCCTATTTCTATACTCACTAGCGTGTGGCACCTTTAGTAATCCAGAGATTACTACCTTTGAGGTCCTGTTTTTTAATCTGTTTCCTAGCTCCCTAAATTCTGCTTGCAGGACCTCATCCCTCTTTCTACCTATGTCGTTGGTACCAATATTTACCACGATCTATGTCTGTTTGCCCTCCCCCTTTAGAATGCCCTGCAGCCGTTCAGTGACATCCTTGACCCTGGCACCAGGGAGGCAACATACTATCTTGGAGTCACGTCTATGGCCACAGAAATGCCCGTCTGTTCTCCTCACTATCAAGTCTCCTACCAATAATGTCTTCCCCTCTTTTTCCTCCCACCCTGTGCAGCTGAGCCACTCACAGTGCCATGAGTGTGACTGCACTCCCCAGAGGAACCGTCACTCTCACCGTTTTCCAACACACAAAAATGGTTCTCGAGCAAGATGCACCCTGGGGATTTCCTGACTACCTGCCTGACACCTTTCTTCTGGCTGATGGTCACCCATTCCATCTCTGTCTGCACTTCCGTAAGCTGTGGGGTGACCAAGTCTAAAAACGTGCTATCCACAAAACTCTCAACCTCACGGATGTACCTCAGTGCCTCCAGCTGCCGCTCAGGCTCCGAAAGAAGGAGCTCAAGTAGCTGCAGCTGGTGGAACTTCCTGCACACTTGGTCAGTCAAAGCGTAAGGAGCATCTAGGACTTCCCACATGTTGCAGGCAGTACATAACACGGGACCGAGCTTCCCTGCCAGGCCTCTAGTTGAAAAAGAAAGCCTTACTTTAAGTTAAATACAGTAAAAAAACAGTTAAATTATTTATGTACTTTAAATAAAATCTAGAACTCTTACCTTTCCTTAGCCTAATCTATTTTAAACTGGAGAGAAACTGGAGAAAAACACTTACCCACTACTCACCAATCAGCTCTCACCTTTGTGCTGACATCACATTTTGAAGCTTCCCCGCACTCGCGCTGGTTCTGATCTCTCTGCCGCTCTCTCGCACTGTCTTGTGATGTCACTCTTGTTATTTTCAACATGAACTGACTGCAGGACACTCTTCCCAGACTGCTTCAACGTGATGCTGACTGCAGGACACTCTTCCCAAACTGCTTCACCGCAATGCTGACTGCAGGACACTCTTCCCAGACTGCTTCACCGTGATGCTGACTGCAGGACATTCTTCCCAGATTGCTTCACCGCGATGCTGACTGCAGGACACTCTTCCCAGACAGCTTCACCGTGATGCTGACTGCAGGACACTCTTCCCAGACTGCTTCACCGTGATGCTGACTGCAGGACACTCTTCCCCTTGTCCTGAACTCCACCACCAAGAAAGAGTTTCTTTTTCTCTGCCCTATCAACTTCTTTGATCATCTTAAGCACCTAATTTAGATCATCCCTTAATCTGCTGAACTCAAGCCGGATCTATGCAGCCTGTCCTCGTATTTTAATGCTTTTCACTTGAAACATTAACCTATATTTTCCCATTTAAGGATTTGATGATCCTGCTGTGTATTTCCAGCATTTTCTGTTTTTATTCCTTTCATTAGAGTTTCTTCATTATCACAGTGTTGTGTTCCTTTTTTAAAAAAGAAACCACTGTTAGAATGCAAAATGTGCTTAATAGTGAAGAAAATGCAAAAGTAATTACCGTTCAGTGTGGACGGAATATTTTTCCGCTCCAAACTTTTCTCTTGCATTACAATTAAATTTTTAAACATCAACACGCTTTAATTGTAGAACATCCTTTCATCCTCAATTTAAATGTTGTATTTTAAATGGTTTAACAGAGCTGTCTTCAGGAACGTTGCACAAACATGTTAAGTGTTCATCTTCTAATGTTGCAACCAATGGCCCTTTAGAATCTGCATGGGGATGGACAATTAGTAAAAGATAGTGAGAGGCAAAGTACTCACCTCTATTGTATAGAGTAAGGTATCAAAAGACTTAGGTTGCTAGCTTTTACATAAATGGAGTCACCATTCTCGATTTATTACCATTTGGACACTTTGTGGACACCTTACCCCAAAGCCTACACAAATAGTGGTGGATATTTAAATCTACAAGTGTCTTGTAGTAGTAATGAATCCCAATACAGATCAGCTGTATTGGGATTTTTACTTAATTATTCTACGTCAGTTTACTCCAGTAGACTGAATGTCTACTAAGATTAGACAGATATCCAGACAGATAAGATGCTAATTCCAAGGATAGTGGTCCTGAAGATATGACTTCTGAAAGGTTTAGATTCAAGGTGGGACCCAAAGACAAGTTTCCTGATATTACGATAAAAGAAAAATACTGTGAATGCTGGAAATCTGAAATAAAAACAGAAAATGCTGGAAAAGCTCAGCAAGTCTGGCAGCGTCTGTGGAGAGAGAGACAGAGTTAACGTTTCGAGTCTGTATGACTATCCCTTTTTCCCCAAACACCCCTCTCCCTCTACCTCTGTCACTTGTTTTTATGTTTTGCTTTCACAGAGTGCTGACCCTTGTTCTGCTATTAACACCTTCAGCTATCTTACTTTTATGCCACTATCAGCACCTTCTTTACTCTTTACCCCTACCATTAACACTCCCTTTGTCTTGTGTCCATGACATATTGGTCAATCTCCCCTGAGCTCCCACCTATCCCTGACCTTCTATCTTGTTCCACTTGCTCCACCCCCTTTTAAACAGTATAAAATCCATCACATTTCTACTTCTCTTTAGCTCTGACGAAGAACAATTCGAAACATTAACTCTGTTTTTCTCTCTCCGCAGATGCTGCCAGACCTGCTGAGCTTTTCCGACATTTTCTGTTTTTATTCCTGATATTAGACTTGCTTTCATATTACCCATCAAAAGTATGAACTCAATTACCCTCAAGGTGAAAGAGCAGTTAATTTATTGGCATCAAGCTTAATACTTATTATTGTTAGCAGTCAGGTTTTTGATTGGGATTTCTAGAAGTTTCATTTGACTTTGAAAGTTTGGTTTTTTGAAGATCCAACTTTTCTCCTCTTATGCACGTATCAGACAATGTCGAGGCATTGTTTAGGAAAGTTGTTAACATTTACAATTAATTTTCATCATTAACAAAACAAATTATGCCAAGATTAATATTTTCCCAAGCTCATGTGCTGTAACCCATGTCCACTGCGGCTTGGAAAATCTACCTAGCTTTATCGGGTGGCTTCCAAGTCAGAATGGTTTACTAATTTAGCCTGCCGCAGATGCATCTCAAGCGAGAGAGAATTTAACCATCACCCCTTGATGTTCAATGGCATTACCATCACTGAATCCCCCACTATCAACATCCTGGGGGGGTTACCATTGACGAGAAACGGAACTGGACTTGCCATATAAATACTGTGACTACAAGAGCAGGTCAGAGGCTAGGAAACCTGCAGTGACTAACTCACCTCCTGACTCTCCAAAGCCTGCCCAACATCTACAAGGCACAAGTCATTTAGGGAAGGAAATCTGCCATCCTCATCTGGTCTGGCCTACATGTGACTCCAGATCCTTAGCAATGTGGTTGACTCTTAAATGCCCTCTGAAATGGCCAAGCAAGCCACTCAGTTGTATCAAACCGCTACAAAGTCAATAAAAAGGAATGGAACTAGACAGACCACCCGACATTGACCTAGGCACCAGAAACGACAACAGCAAACCCAGCCCTGTCGACCTTGTAAAGTCCTCCTGACTAACATCTGAGGACTTGGTGCCAAAATTGGGAGAGCTGTCTCACAGACTAGTCAAGCAGCAGCCTGACATAGTCATATTCACGGAATCATACCTTACAGATAATGTCCCAAACACCACCATCACCATCCCTGGGCCTGTCCTGTCCCACTGGCAGGACAGACCCAGCAGAGGTGGCGGCACAGTGGTGTACAGTCGGGAGGGAGTTGCCTGGGAGTCCTCAACATCAACTCCGGCCTCCATGAAGTCTCATGACATCAGGTCAAACATGGGCAAGGAAACCTCCTGCTGATTACCCCATACCATACCCCCCCACCCCTCAGCTGATGAACCAGTGCTCATGAGCATCACTTGGAGGAAGCACTGAGGGTGGCAAGGATGCAGAATGTACTCTGGGTGGGGGACTTCAATGTCCATCACCAAAGAGTGGCTCGGTAGCCCCACCACAGACCAAACTGGCCAAGTCCTAAAGGACATAGTTGCTAAACTGTGTCTGCAGTAGGTAGTGAGGGAACCAATGGGAGGGAAAAACATACTTGGCCTCATCCTCACCAATCTGCCTGCCGCAGATGCATCTCCAGCAAGAGAGAATCTAACCATCACCTCTTGATGTTCAATGGCATTACCATCACTGAATCCCCCACTATCAACATCTTGGTGGTTACCACTGACCAGAAACGGAACTGGACTAGCCAAATAAATACTGTGACTACAAGAGCAGGTCAGACGCTAGGAGTCCTGCAGCAAGTAACTCACATCCTGACTCTCCAAAGCCTGTCTACCATCTACAAGGCACAAGTCAGGAGTGTGATGGAATACTCTCCACTTACCTGGACGAGTGCAGCTCCAACAACACTCAAGAAGCTCAACACCATCCAGGACAAAGCAGCCCACTTGATTGGCATCCCATCCACAAACATTCACTCCCTCCACCACCGTCAAACAGTAACAGCAGTGTGTACCATCTACAAGGTGCAATGTAGAAACTCACCAAGGCTCCTGAGGCAGCAGGTTCCAAACCCACAACCACTACCATCTAGAAGGACAAGCGCAGCAGATAGATGGGGCAGGATTTTTCGTTTGACGTGCAGGGGGTGGGCTCCGCATGTCTGCGCATAAAATGACGCGCGGTGATGTCGAGCGAACATCCCGATGTCACTGCGCGCCACTGCGATATTTCACTGGGCGGGCTCATGATGAAGTCCGACACGCGCCCGCCATTAATTAACGGACCAATTGAGGCCCTTAAATCTTCAATCGATGCTGAATTTTCAGTGTCCGTGTAATCTTCAGGTCGGCGCATGGGTGCAACGGTCAGGCGGGTAGGACACATTTGTATTAACTTCATCCACGGGCGGGATAAAAGGGCTCAGTGGGGTCATGAATCTGCTCTGTGAAGTATTTATTGGTGAAAATGTTTCAAACTTGCCTGTGTGATCTGCAATACTTCAGAAAGTATCCCAGCAGCTTTTTCTGAACTCTTAACCTTCAGGTCAGCACTCTGCACTGAGGAATCTTTTCTGGGCCTGCAGGTTTCAGGAAGCCTTCTCTTAGCCTGGGAATGGGAGCTGAACTCTCCACTGGAGGCACCTCCTCTGAGGAGGAAGGGAGGACTAGAAGGGGGAGGAGGCCAGGAGTGCACATTCAGCCTCCAGGGGAGCCACCTTTGGGAGGCCAGGTGCAGGCACAAGGGGTGCAGGGCCAAGAGGTTGTCTAAGGTGGAAGGGGCCGCAGAAGACGCCACTATCCTGCTGCCAGGGTATACAGATGGCGAAGCAGCTACCTCAATATGTCTGAGGTGCAGTGCCGAAGGAGGCTCCGACTCTCAAGGGAGACAGTCAACTATATCTGTCAGATGATTGGGCCTGAGATCTCCCCTAACTGTGTGGGTGGACACCCCATGCCAGCGGCTCTGAAGGTCACAGTTGCCCTCAACTTCTATGCATCTGGTTCCTTCCAGGGCTCGGTGGGTGATCTTTGCGCTGTCTCCCAATCAGCTGTCCACACTTGTGTCAAGCAGGTCACAGATGCTCTGTTCAGACGGGCATTGACCTTCATCCATTTCCGCTGGGACCAGGCAAGTCAGACACAGTGAGCCAGAGGCTTCGCGGCCATTGCTGGCTTCCCCCGTGTCCAGAGTGCTATAGACTCTACACATGTGGCCATCAAGGCCCCAGCAGGTGAGCCCGGTGCCTTCATCAACAGGAAGGACTTCCACTCCATGAACTTGCAGATAGTGTGCGATCACAGGATGCTGATTCTACAAGTCTGTGCAAGGTACCCAGGCAGCTCCCACGACGCCTACATCCTCAGACACTCCCAGGTGCCGAGGCTCTTCAGTGCTCCAGCCCGGCTGGATGGATGGCTGCTGGGTGACAAGGGCTATCCCCTCAGAAGGTGGCTCATGACGCCTCTCCGCCATCCAAGAACAGAAGCTGAGCAGCGGTACAATAGGAGCCACGCCTCCACAAGGGCTGTGGTGGAGAGAACCATCGGTCTTCTCAAGATGCGCTTCCAATGCCTGGACCGCTCTGGGACCGCACTCCAGTGCCCCCCAGATCGTGTCTCAGTGATAGTGGTTACATGCTGCACTCTCCACAATCTTGCCCTGGAAATGGGGGACGCAGCGGATGATGAAGATGTAGATGCAGTGGCTGCGGCTGCACACGATGAGTCCAGCAGTGAGTCCGAGGCTGAGCACACACAGGGAAATGCTGAGGGGGTAGACGCTGACCCGGGCATACTCCAGGGAGACAGGGACACCCGGGAGGCTTTAATGCAATGAACCTTCAGCTAGCCCACCACAGGTGGATCACCAGGACAAGCCTGGGCTGTCAGATCGACACTCGAACCCTAAGTGCAAAATCTGCCAGGTTAGCAACACTAAGGACCTTGTTGATAAAGCTGAATGTCCCACAAATCACTCATCACACTTTTCTTAAACGTACACATGCAGATGAAACAATGCACCCTCAGCCATGGTCACACATCTGGCATTTAATGTGTGAAGCAGAAGTTATCACGAATGGATAACAATAGCATTAACAATCAAAAAGAAATCATAAGGACCTAATCTTGGGCCAACACAAAAGCACCAGTGATAAACCCGTGGTGTGCCTAAGGTGCCTTATGTTTACGTTTCCAGGTGCTGCATCTCGTCGCTGCCCCATCGCTGGGAGTGGCATTGGAGCCAGCCTGCTGACTCTGCTGTCCTGTTGGCCTCGATGACCTTAGCGGTCGTCCTCTGGCCCGTGGAGCCTGTGCTGGCCCCGCCTGGGAGGGAGCTGCCAGTTCCACAGCTGGCATCTCCCCAGTCGTCGCAGCCTCACCGGATGCTATGGTCACTGGGAGAGGGGCAGAGGAGCTGCCACTCTCATCCGGAGCGCCCTGAGAGGTGCCCACAGAGACGCCAGGCAGCTGCTGCGCCGACGTGAGGTCGCTTCGGACCTCCCTGCTCACTGTGGATGGATGGGCACCGGGCTGGGAAACTTGATGCCCAGACCATCTTCTACATTGGCACTGACCAGCTGAGGTGAATGCCGGTGTGAGGGTTTGCTGGTCTGACGGGTCTCCTGGAGGAGGTTCTCCTCGAGAGTCACCACTCTCTCCATGGAGGACGCATGGCGCTCGGACATGTGGCTCATTGCTTCGGTGAGCGTCCGCGTAGACCCCTCCACCATGGAGACCAAGCCAAGCATAGCCTCATGTATCTCCCCAGATGCCCCCGCACACCCGGCCGCATTTCCTGTGTTTGCTGCGTCTCGGACGACTCCAGAGGGACATCATCAGGCACCAACTGAGCATGTGCCTGGTCCCCTGCAGTCCTCTGACTGCTGGCGCCATGGGCACTCTCTGTCTCTGCCAGCTCCTCCAGTGACTGTGAAGTGCCCTCACTGCTGTGCCCCGGGACACCAGGCAATGTTCTAATTCCCACCGAGGTGCTAGTATCTGTGCTGGCAGAGATGGTGTGACGCTGGTGAGACTTCAGGCCCCTCAGGTGTGAGAGGGGGCCTCTGCTGCTCCTCCTCCCGGCCCTGCTCCGCTGATGCTGAAAGGAAGAACAAGGACAGTGGATCATTTAACATGCAGATAATGACAAAGTTCACCCCTGACCCCCCGGCTCATTATGTGCTCATCCTTCCATAACCAATGGTCCAGCCATGTTGCAACAATAACTAATTTAACAATCATCAGTGCCATGGCTGTTGGGAGGACAATGCTGACCTCACTGTTGGGCATAAATACCTGGCCTTGGCACCCCAGCCTCACCGACACCAGTATACCTGGGTGCACGGCGCCTCTCCAGTTCAAGGGCCTCCTACCCGAAGTGGCTTAATATGGAGAGCTGTGCCCGACCACCTCCAGTCCTCACACACTCGGCCATGTTCTGTGCATTCTTCTCCTGAAAAAGAGGGAAGAGCATTGATTCGGGCAAATTGTTCATAGACTCTGCTCGCGGATGGCCCACTCCAACCAGAATGGGACATATCAGGCCTCCAGAGCCTCCTCACCCTGCTTCTGCCGAACACTCAGACAAAGATGCTAGGGCTATTCCCCACCCCCCGACCGCCCCCTTGGACACGTGCTGCCTACATCACATTAGGCACCGCACAGTTCTCCCATAGCAAAGAGGCGCAAGCAGGTGCAGTGATGAGGGCAGCAGATGGTTCATTGCCACGCCACCTTGAAGCTCCCCTCCCACCATCTCATCACCATGACTTGGACATGTCCTGGAGTTCTGAGTCCACACCTAGGTGCAGTTCCTCCAGGTTGCCCCCAAATCAGTCATGTGGGACTCAGTGTGACACATGCTGCGGGGGCAAAACACATCTCTTCATCACCCTCTCAGGCTGACCTCAGCATTGGCAATATCTGCTGGCCCACCCAGCAAAGGACAAATGCCGTCAATGATTCGATGCAGTCACGACACTCAGACTTGGCAGAAGGGGGGAGGGGGGTGCAGGAGCTGCAGAGGGTAAGCCTACCTGCTGGGTTAAATGCCCAATGCCAACATGGTGCTCACCCTTCCAGAGCACAACAAGTCGTTGAAGCGCTTGCGACACTGGATCCAGGTGCACCGCACCACGTTGCGGGAGCTCACCACCTCCGCCACCTCCTCCCAGGCACATTCCGTCATGTGGGGGGCCTCCTCCTCCCATCCTGGGGGATCAGCACCTCCCACCGTGCTGCCACCTCCTCGAGGAGGGCAGTAAGGCAGTCATCGGAAAAGGGAGGGGCACACTGGCCCCCCACCCTACCCTCCAGCCTGGCCTGCTCACCCGAACCCCTCTGCCGCGGCCTGGAACTGGCCATAGTGAGCAGCCTACAGGAGGCTGCCAGGCCTTCATTTAAACAGGCTGCCAGGTCGCCATTGGGCCTGGTGGTCTGTGCATGCCCACCGCCGCCCGCCCACTCCCGCTATCCTCGGGAATCGAGAAACGCTGGGCAGGCCTAAATTGGCCCAACCGCGTAAAATGGTGGCGCGCACCTAGTTGCAGGCGGCGATCGGGTCCGTGCCCACCCGCTCCCGCTCCCCACCCCGCTCCCCCCTGCTCCCTACCCCGCGCCCTTCCCGCTCCTCACCCCGCTCCCTCCCCCGCTCCCCCCGCTGCTACCCCCTCCCGCTCCCCCCCACTCCGCTCCCCCACCGCTCCCCAACCCGCTCCCTCCTCCGCTCCCTACCCCGCGCCCACTCCCCACCCCACTTCCCCTCCGCCAACCAAACAGAAAACCCTGGCCATGGGAACACCACCACCTGGAATTTTCCCCTCAAGTCACTCACCATCCCGATTTGGAAATATATCGCAGTTCCTTCACCTTCACTGGGTCAAAATCCTGGAACTCCCTCCCTAACAGCACTGTGGGTGTACCTACACCACATGGACTGCAGCAGTTCAAGAAGGCAGCTCACCACCACCTTCTCAAGGGGCAATTAGGGATGGGCAATATATACTGGCCAGCCAGCGACGCCCATATCCCATAAAATGAAGAAAAAATGTAATAATGCAATAGCACAGATATAATTCATCTTTAGAGGAGAGGAGATAGTTTCTGAAGAGTTTAACAGTTCCACATGAATACTGGCTGCTATAATAAGTAACAGGATTACAAGCAATAAAGGCCCAGATTTTCGTGTATATACTGAGTCACTGAGGGGGTGAGTGACTGTGATCTGAAGCTTTGCCTTTCAACTTATGGTGTCACATCACTTGGCAATTTGGCCAGTGAAGTTTTTAAAAGCCGCGATGAATCAGCTGTGATTAGTTGGCCCGTTCATTATGGAGATTACAGACGTGGAAGAGATGACTCTTGAGAAATATTTTAGAAAGCTGATAATTTATATCCCAGGGTCAACTGTGGAATCATAACCTTGTACATTAAGCTTGATTAATTATTCTCAGTTCTCAATCAATGTATATACTGTGATAGTATATTAAAATGGTTAAAATCAGACAACATTTAGTATTAAGCTAAATGGATGTCGTTAACAAAATATGGACACACTATCAGATGGAACTTCTAAATGAAAGGGAAAAAAAAATTGTATTTAAAAAGCATCCCGTCAACAAGCCTAACTAAACCTCCCTAGGACATTCAATTGTATTACCATTGCCGAATCTCCCACATGAACGTCCTGGGGAGGTATCATTGACCAGAAACTCAACTGGACCAGCCACATAAATACTGAGCAGGTCAAAGGCAGCATATTCTACCGCAATTGGTTCATTCCCTGACTCCCCAAAGGTCATCAGCCATCTACACAAGTCAAGAGTGTGGTGAAACACTCTCCATTTGCCTGGACAGCTGCAACAACACTCAAGCAGCTTGACATGATCCAGGGCAAAGCAGTCTACTTGATTGTCACCCCATCCACCAGGTTAAATAGTCACTCCTTCCATCACCAGTACAGCATGTTTGCAGTGCACTATATCAAAGGAGGCTTCTTTGACAACACCTCTCAACACACTGCTCCACCACCACCAGCCCCTCACCCAACCTTTCAGGACAAGGGCAGCAGGTGCATGGGTGCCCCATCACTTCCAACTTCCCCTTCAAGTCTCACACCATCCCGAATTGGTGTTATTTTGCTGCTCCTTCATTGCTACTGGATCAAAATTCTGGAACTCCTCACCTAACAGCACTGTGGGACATTGTCATCGCATGGATGGAGAAGATGGCTTGCATCACCTTCCCAAGGGTAAATGTGGACTGGAAATAAATGCTGGCCTTGTTGCTGGTGCCCACTTCCCACAAATGAATAAATGAATACAATATGAAATGAAATACAATATGGGCTTTTCACCCAGTGAAATATTTTTGGAGTGCAGTGACGGTTGCCATGAAGGCGAAAACAGTGCCTATTTGGAATTGGAACAAAACCACAAATAATGGTGAGAAAACTGATCACGTTAATCTGTGATAGTGATGATTGAGGTGGGGTTTAGATGCTAGTCAGGACACAGGAAATTCCCTGAATCCCCTTGCCACTAATAGGATCATGGAATCTTTAGCAGCCAACTGAACAAAGACATCTTAGCCCAAGCATAGTAACCTCAGATAATGCAGTACTGCACTCTTGTGTCAACAGAGAATATAAATTACAAAGTGCTGATGCGAGAGTCAAATCCAAAAGCTTCTGACCCTGAAGTGACAAAGCCACCAACTGACTGGAACTGCCACTTTATGTAATAATTGACACTGGTTGATTAATATCTGAACATGGGTCCTTTGAATTGACAATTACTCAACTTAATTAATAACTGGTTTTGCCTTAACAAAATTCACTTCTGTAATAATGCGTGCGTTGACCTTTCCAGTCGTCAGTGTAGCTTCTTTGTACTGTTCAGGTGCGTTTTAAATTTTTTTACCAAATTTGCAACTTTATTGGCCCTTTCAGTTGAAAACAAGCTAAAATCTGAAAAGAAAACTCTAGGCCAAACCTCCCCACTGATGACTTTACTGATAATAGTGCTGGCAAGGATGGCTTAATTCAACTTCAGTTAGATCACTGAGCAAAAGATAGCTCATGCTCTCGAGATACTGCTGAAATCTATTGGTAACACGCCCAATCGAATCAGAAGGTCACGCACGGCTTTAAATACCCACTTGAACACTTCGGGACAATACTGAGGGAGTGCTGCACTGTCAAGAGTGCCCGCTTTTCAGAGGAGACGTTAAATGGAGGCCTGATTTTCTCTCTCATGACATTATTTTGAAGAAGGACAGAAGTTCCTTCTTGGTGTCCTGGCCAATAATTAACGCTCAGCCAACATCACAAAATCTGATGGTTTGGTCGTGAATGCAGTGCTGTTTTTGGGAGCTTGCGCTCTCATGGTTGCCACATTACAACAGTGGCAATATTTCAAAAAGTATTTCATTCGCCGTTAAGCACTTTGGTACATCCTGAGCTTGGGAAAAAATGTTATAACGCTAATCTTTCTTTATTATACTTTAATTTAAAATAATTGCTTTTCTATTAACGAATATTATCATCCACTTTTCCTGCAGTTCTAGGCACTATATGAAATACAGAGTCAAGGACAAAAAGCAGGACTGGGCACTACTGCTCTTTCAAAGGACCAGCACAGGCCCAATGGGTTGAATGGCCTCCTTTTGTGTTGCTATCATTCTATGAACTGCTTCATATTGGTTCAGCAAAGGATAAAAGTGATATTCATATTATACATTTATTATTCACTGTTTTATTAATATATCCCAGTGGTGCAAATCAGGTTTAAGACAATGGCGATCTATTTTTTCTGGGTTTGTGAAAATTGTCTTGTGCATTCTTTCAATGTAAAAATACCACAAACTGACACTGAAGGAGTTTGGATTCACCATCCTGTATAAACCTACTGCACAATCAGCCGTCTAAGAAATATGCTTGTTCAGGCTATAATCATGGCACCAATCCATCTTTAAGCTTCTGCAAAGCAGTGAAGCCTTTTCAAACATAAAAATGACATTTTCCAACAAAATTAAATGCTTGCAGCTTACAGGATTTTTTTTTAAATGGGTAATCCACAAAAATATTAACTGCTTCATAAAGCATTCCATTGCCCAGCTTCGAGGTTAAATCCTTGGCGCATGTGTTGATTGAATTTATCTGTACTGTTCAGCTCAAGGTATTAATTCTCACCATTCTTTATTCCCATTATATCTATTGGAGCTTTGCTACAGAAAAGCCTCAGTTTGTCCCAGTTAGGCTGCCTCAGTAGTTATATTTTCTGAACGGGGTAAATGCTTCTGAAAACACTTTAGGATAGGGAGAGGGAACAGGCCATTCAGATCCAAGAACATTACAAATGGAACCAAACTAACAAGCAAATGTGTGGAGGAAAGCAGATCCTTCCAATTGGAAGCTTGACAGGATTTGAGCAGTGCAACGATCGTGTCGCTCTGACAAGCGGCACACTGACCCAACCCCGGTTTCTGGGATCAGCTCAATTTGAGGGTTTTTTTTACATTATTTGCTCATGGGATGCGAGCATCACAGGCAAGGCCAGCACCCATCGCCCATCTTTAACTGCCCTTGAGAAGGTGGTGGGGAGCTGCCTTCTTGAACCGCTGCAGTCCATGTGGTGTAGGTACACCCACAGTGCTGTTAGGGAGGGAGTTCCAGGATTTTGACCCAGCGACAGTGAAGGAACAGCAGCATATTTCCAAGTCAGGGTGGTGAGTGACTTGGAGGGGAACTTCCAGGTGGTGGTGTTCCCATCTATCTGCTGCCCTGTCCTTCTAAGTAGTAGAGGTCACGGGTCTGGAAGATGCTGCGGAAGGAGCTTTGGCGAGTTGCTGCAGTGCATCTTGTACACCTGCTGCCACTGTGCGTTGGTGGTGGTGGGGCTGGATGTTGACGGTGGTGATACACATATAGCAAAGAACAGTGAGCTCACCCACTGGCGGATGTAAAACAGCATTCTGTTGCTGTATTGTTAACATGTTTCATCAAGGACTGTGAACGAGAAACTTAAATGTAGCGTGGAAGTTGTAAGGAGCTGTGAGGCTTGTAGAGGGCACAGAGAAGGTGCCATTAATGCTGTCCACAAAGAGAACACATTTCTAAGTTAGGAGCATTCTAAATAGTAGATAATATAAAACGTACTATACCAGTGTAAGATCTGCAGATGTCCTGACAGATTCCTGGCCTCCATTACATGCATCTCTACCAAAAACAGCAGCTGCTTCTCCAACCCAGTGATCTGGACAGTTCTGTACCAAAGTGAGCCTGGTTCGCACCCAGTATGGAGGTGTTTGACCATCAGGCAAATAAGCAGATCCACGAGGTGTAACAGAGCCACAAGGGGTGGCTGGAGAAGGCAGACACAGACTGTTCACTGGTGAAAAACCCTGGCCAGATTAGATCAGATTTGCCGCAGCTTGGAATGACTCGAAATGCTGATCAGTGAAGAGCCTCCAAACAGATGGCAGAACGCCAAACGCCAAGTAAACTTTCTCCTCTGCATTTTATGATCCATCATGCCCACCTTACATCCATGAAAATTGGGCCACTGCTGATTCGAAAGGGCAGCCATTTGCAATTTCAAAATGCCCAGTCAATTCACTGAAAACAGGATGAGGTAGCAACTCTAGTAGCTGATGATACTATGACACCATTCTGTCATTGGTCATGCTTAGCGCTATAAATGATCTTACATTGTAGAGTCAGTACATAGTGAGTTAAAGATCTATGCATCTTCACCTTATCCAATCTACCTTAGCAGGGGTAAAAAACGGTTGCTCTACAGCAGAGGGTCGAGAGGGGGAAGCTGTTTCCACAGAAAAACGTCTCAATGGGCAGAATTTTTCCCTTGATGGGTGGGCGGGCCCCACCGGCTCGGCAGCAGGCGGGCACCCAATCGCCGCCGCCGAAACGGGCCCCGCCGCCATTTTGAGTGGGCGGGCCAATTAAGGCCCACCCAGCGACCTGCCCGACGGGAAGCGCTGTGTGCTCCCTGTGCAGGGTGGATGGATTCCCCAACTGTCAGAGTGCGAGCGCACATCTCCCTGAGGCTAAGTGCTGCCTCAGGGAGATCACTTAAACTTAACTTCAAAATTAGAAAAATAAAAGAATTATTAACATGTCTCTCTCATGTGACAATGTCACACGAGATGGGACATGTTAATAAATATCACATAAACTTTATTAAAGTTTTTTAAAACAGACATGAAACCTCATCCCGCCAGTGGATGAAGTTTCATGTTTTATCAGAAGCCCGCTGGGGCTCCTGGCCTGCCCGCCAGCCTTAAGGTTGGACGGGCAGGGTCTTTAATTGGCTTAATTATCCTGTCAATGGCCTCAATTGGCCATTGACAGGTTGGCGGGCAGACAGCTGATTTCACTGTGCCCCCCGCCTTCCTGAATATTTAAATGGTTCCCCCCGATGTCATCCCGCGTCATTTTCGCGTCGGCGAGTGGGTCCCGCCCCCAGCTCGCCAATGGAAAAATTCTGCCCAATATCTTCCCAAATAGCAATATTACTTCCTAAATGGGGAAAAAAAGCATGATTCTGTACCTTTCCAAACACATTAGTTTCCTGGCTTGATAGCAATTTAAGCGTACAATAAGCTTTCTGAAGACTTTCTGCTTAGATTGATCAGTAATAAAGCCTTTATTCTGAGGTCAAATGTAGGTGAAACCAAGCTGATGTTTTGGGAGCTGTTTCTTCCGGTCTCCTCGAATGACAGGACTCTGTTACAGGACCAACTTCCAGTAACAAAACCACAAACAACCAGATACCTGCAAGTATATTTGGATCTATAAGCCTATTCATGGCATGAACCATTTACAATCACTGTTTTTCTATGAACTGGATTCAACATAATGGAAAGGGCTGCTGTGGGGAGGAATGAGAGTGGGGTGTGGGGGGAGAGTAGGGTGAGCCCGAGCATGGAGGGGAGGGGCCGTGGGGAGGTAGAGGTTGTGGGGGGTGCTGAGTGAAGGTGGGGAGGGGGTTGGGGGAGAGCAAGGAATGGAATAAAGAGGGGTTGGGGGTTGTAATGGCTGAGGGAGTGAGGAGTAGGGTAAGTGTGGAGGGTAGGGGAAGAGAGAGTGAAATGTCATTTTATCAACACTTGGGATTCAGAAATAAAACATCAATTTGCTTCAGACTACCTGAAGTGTATTTCCATCTACCTAAAGGCCAGTGGTGGTGCCCCTTTACCTTAACAAGTCCTGGTGCCAATTCCAACATCAGCAGCTCTGTGTGTACCAAAGTACAAATTCAACAGGAGAATTCCCATTCGGTAGCGGAGAACGGGCTGAATTGTTCTTTTGCATGACAGGTGTGCACCTGACAACAATGGTCCTGTTCTCATTCTGTACTATGGGCAGGGCCCCAGGCATTTGCACCCATTAGCAATTTAGGGCTCCACATTCAACAGTGGAATTCAGCTTAACCAGGTCAAGGCAATTAGGGTCAAGCTGCCTGGTTTAAATTTCAAACAATGTTTGGCAGTTAACTGTCAGTCACCATCACTGGTGCATTCTCCATGGCAACACTACTTACCAACCATCAGCACTCTCTTCACATATAGTATAAATTGTTGTTTTCCCCTTATATTGGTATTCCTGTGAGTGCCCTGATTAGTGCAAGGCAAAAAGCTTAGACATGTCTCTTTTTTCAGCAATGCTCAAGTTCTTTACTATCAAACACCTATCAATATTTAATTGTAGAAAATTTCTGCTCATCCAGTACTGGACATCAGATAAGCAGTCTGATAAGTTAGCAACAGTGGACTTTTCATGTGGAATTCATGCAGCTTTTATAATTTGCTTCCAATGAAGAGAAAAAAACATCTTGCCTACAATATATTTCATCTGTGATTTGTTTTGCAAAGGCAACCATCTGGAACTTCTGGGAAGACTTTCAGTGCATTTCCTCATGCTCTATTCCATGCCAGTTATAACCTTCGTTGTGCAGCACATCTATTATTCATCGTGATACTCAATAACTTCCAATGTGGATTTACCTCAAGATTACAATACAACATGCATTTTTATTAGGCTGAGCAAAGGAATGCATCTTCAATTCTGGGCAAGGAATGATATGCTGACATGTACAGTGCCCCTCATCATTGTAGGACAAAAGCAGCATCCATAATGTCTCAAAATGAACTGCTCACGATGGGCCAGTCCTTTTCAATGGACAATAATTCAAATTATTTGATTATTAAAGTTTTACTTTTAGTACTAATTCCCCGCTAGTTTTTCCATATCTATTCCCGGGATGTGAATGTTACTGCCAAGGCCAGCACTTATTTCTCATCCCTAGTTACATGGAGAGGGTGGTGGTGAGCCATCTTCTTGAGGTCCTGGCAAGGGTTTTAATACAACTGAATTGGTTTGCTTGGTCCCTTCAGACAGCAGTTAAGGCAGAGGTCACACAGACTAGACCAGGTAAGGCCAGCAGGTTTCCTTCCATAAAGGACATGATGATATAATATCTACATGACTTGTAGCAAATTCATGAAAAATTCAAGTTTTTACAGTTAGAAAATAATTGTGAATCATGAGGTGCAGACTATACATGGCACTGGGTAAACAACCAATTTTTCAACAATTCTTTTATAGAGTTCAAGCAGTGTGATTTCCAGAAATTAAGACAAAACATATTCCTTCACTCTTGTCCTGAAAGCACTGGCTGCCTCAGCAGACGTCAAATTGCACTGGTAAAGATCGCATCCTCCACGAATTCTCATGTGGACCTAGCACTGTAAAACTACACAGCAAGGGGAGACATCACAGTGCAGGCCCAATTCTGGCTCGAGTCGCACAATAGCAAATCAGGAGCAGGGAAGAGTATTTTCTTGCCCTATCATTGCCACCCCTCCAGTTCAGTCTATGGCTATTGACCATTAATGGGATAATTTTTAGCATTTATCAGAGTGAAAGGCGTCAGCACTGTGGACGGGAACATTTATGTCAGCATTTTTCACAACTGGGGATAAGGGGGCCAAACATTGATGGAAGCCCTTTCTACAGCAATATGCCTCAGCTCCAACCACCAAAGTGCATCAATGGGACATTTCTGTTTTGCACAGGGTTTATCCTTGTCCTGTCTCCAAGGGTGCCTGTCAAATTGGTGCTGAATAATGGGCGAGTTGTGGACTTGCATCAGCAGGGTCAAGAATATCTACATTCATTTCACTTCAATCTCTGGCAGCAGGCAGAAAGAGCTGATTTTCACCCCATCAATTTGGCCAGAATTAAAATTTAGGTCACTCAATGCAAGGCCAGTAATCCAACACATGATGTTACCCAGCTCCCTAATAGTTTCACACATTAAATGAAACCAGTCTAACCAATAGCAAGTCCCTGGTGAATCACTACATCCATCAGGTGCAGCATATCATCATGGGCACTTATCAGTTTAGTGGTAAATCAACTTGCTTTGATTAATGTGCAGTTCTTACGTCCTGAAATCACTTCAGCATCTCTGATCTGCACTATGCCCAACACTTGCAGTATAATTGATAATATGATAATCATTTGCCCAAAGGCCACAAAACCAAGGTTACCTACCAGATGCTGCACCATTTGGCTTCATAGAGCTTCCCACACAACTTTGAAGAGATTTCTTATTATATTAACTTTCTCTCTTAGCAACCTTGGGCATATCGGCACAGAAGCCAGCCCAATGGCTAAAAATACTAATGTCCAACACATGTCATCCATTTTGTACTAATTGTATCTGTGTCAGGCGGTTGGCAGTTTTGCTAAGATGCAACGCTTAATACCAAAAAAAATGCAAATAATGAGGGCCAAGGCAAACAGATTCTCAGCCAACTGTAGCTCTGTCGGGTAATTGAGCAACATAGCAGCTACAACATGACTAAGTGTAAAACAAATGGTCATGAAAGAAAGGAAGCATAGGAGGGAACATGCGGTCCAGCCATATGGATGTCAATCAGGAACAAGATAGGGGTGGAAAAAAAAACGGCAAAAGTCATCACAATGCTTCCTTGTATTAAACCAGGCAAATACGATCCTTTGTTGCATGAGAAGGATAAAGCACAAATCTGAAGAGGTCGAAATGTTGCTGTATGATTCATGGATCATAGTCGATGTGGTTCTTTAACAGTTCTGGTCACCAATAAGCATATGCCTCTTGCAGCCATGGAGAAGACAGAGAGGAGCACAATGATGATTCCAGGAATTGGGAATTTAAACTATCAGGAAAAATTGTAGAGGTCGGGTTTGTCTCCATTAGAAATAGTCATCGAATTTGTGTGAAAACTGAGCCCATGAGTCCTAAGCTAAATCAAGCTCTTGGACAACTCTGTTCCATGTTACTGAAACCCTCAACGTAATGCATGTACCTAAATCCAGAAAAAAGAGTGTGAAGACCAAATGTTCTTCAGATGGGTGCAGCTGCTTTTCTTACAGAACTTAAAGAATTTCAGCTCACCGCCACTCCAACCTTGGTGGATAAGATGCTTCTCTGGTAATTGTGCCATGTGTGATACAAGAAGAAAGCTATATCAAAATAAATAGTGCCAAAACACAAAGATTCAAAGGCATCGATGATTCATCCCCCCCAAAAAATCATAAATCATTATTTATGGTTTACTTTTCATGAGGTATAAAAAAATCTATGAGCTATAAAAAGGTGCATAAAATAAAATACAGGATTGCACTAAACAATAAATATTCTTTTTCTGAGTATTCTACAATGGGTTCCAGTCACGGACACACAATAAGCGCAATAAGCAGTAATATTCATTCCGAAATATAAAGTAATGGCAGAAGCAAGAATCTGGACACCTGTAGACACATCTAGGTCTTTCCAGATCTTGCTGAACTGACAAGAAGTTATAGTAGTCTCCATGTGAGACCAAAAACTCAGTTATAACTCAAGAGTTGGTTACTTTTCCATATCTTTCTTTAAGGTTGAGTCTGTTTTCAAGTTGCCGAATGCTGCATTTTGAGTTGTCGTTTTCGGGGCTACTGGCTTTGTATTTAACACATGGGTGGCACCTACAGGCGCAGAAAATGGATGGCTACACTAAGAGGTATGCAGCCATCAATAGGTCTGGAAAGCTTGTTCATCCAAAGTAGCGCCCAACAGGACAGGCATTGAGGGATGGTGTTGCTGCTGGCAATCCTATTACCCTGGGCCTAATAGCAGAGCCCAAGAGTGACTCCCACTGCTGTTCATCAGAAATTCTATCTAATCACATTTCAGGTTTTCGTGATTTTCAAGTTTTCAACTGCCAGAAAATATAAAATCTTGTGATTTCATTTGCAGTGTGAAGTCTCCCTCTGTGCTCCAGATGTGCTTGTGCTGTAATAAGCACACAGCTGACAAGCAACCAAAACATATTCTTTAAACCAAGCCAAACCTACCTTTATAAGAAAATTATTGCTCTAAGAAACAAACTTAAGACAATCTGTGATGGTCAGGCACGGAGGTAACATTCCCATATCTTTCTGATAGATGTGGGAGAATAAGCTCGCTTGCCACTAGTCAAGATTTAAAAAATCTATCCTAATCTATTCCTGAAGAAATTGCAAATTTAATTCCAATTCAAGCTTAGCATAATTAATGCACCTTTTTAAAGCAAGTGCAATCAAAAGGGAACACTTGGGAAGAAAATGTTATATCCATAATTGCAAATCAGTTTGGTTTTAGCAGTGTTCAGAAAATAGTGCCCTTACATCAATGTTTCTGCTCTTTTTCTCCATGTGTCATTCCACCATCTCTCCCTTCATCCCTTGAGGGTACTGATGGCCTCTGGTAGCTTCTTTTAGAGTTAAAACAATTAACTAAATTAACAATAACAAGGGAGAAATATGGCCCCCGGTAGTTCACATCTAAAATGAAGCCTCAAGTGCTAGCAGGCAATTAGATCACAGCCGAGCCCAATCCTGTCCCTATCCCTGTGTCCCCCCTTGAAGTACTCTCCTTTCCACTCCTAAAGCACTGAAACTCAAAAGCGTAGTGTAAAAGGTTAATGGAATGGATATGCTAATGAGTGATGCAGATGATGATGCATCACTGACATCAGTCAGTCATCTGGTAGACTCTCGGAGAGAGAGCAGATGGATCACACTGTACTCAGGAGTAACAAACTATTCTGTAACCTGCTTAGGTGTAGTGCTAAACTACTTTAAAGCAAATACCAGAGTACAACTACAGTTTGTCTAAGGGAAGATAAGTCATGCAAATCCATAACCAAGAACCATGCCAAGAGTCCACAGATCACGGGAACGGAAAACAGAAAGATGTCCAAGTTGAATCTAGTTAATTCAGCACATAAATAAAATCAAATCTGGGACCTTTACTGCTGAATATTGGGTCAAGGAAGATTTTTTCCATTCCTTTCAAATAAAGAAACAAAATGCCTGGAACTACGGAGACCACCAATAGTTCTGTAGAGGCTTGATCCTATTATAGAATCATAGGACCTACAATAGTGAAGGAAGACATTCAGTTCCATCAGGCCAGTGCTGATGCTAGGTCCTCTAATGAAGCTACATGTTTGAGTCCCATATAATATTTCATGCCAGAATCAAAATACTGCGGATACTCGAAATCTGAAATAAAAACAGAAAGTGCTGGAAAAGCTCAGCAGGTCTGGCAGCATCTGTGGAGAGAGAAACAGAGTTAATGTTTCAAGTCCGTATGACTCTTCAGAGCTAAAGAAAAGTAGAAATATGATGGATTTTATATTGTTTAAGAGGGGGGTGGAGCAGGTGGAGCAAGATATAAGGTCAGGGATAGGTGGGAGCTCAGGAGAGATTGACAAAGATGTCATAGACAATACAAAGAGAGTGTTAATGGTAGTGTTAAAGACTAAAGAAGATGCTGATAGTGGCATAAAGGTAAGATAGCAGAATGTATTAATAGCAGAACAAGAGTTAGCAATCTGTGAAAGCAAAACAGAAACAAGTGACAGATGGCCCTGTGTGGGGTGTGGGTGGGGAAAAAGGATTAAAAAAGGATTTAAAAAGAAAAGATGAATAAATAAAAATAAAAAATAGAACTAAAACAGGGGTAAAGATGGAGGAGCGAGTTCATGGTCTGAAGTTGTTGAGCTCAATGTTAAATCCAGAAGGCTGTAAAGTGCCTAAGCTAAAGATGAGGTGCTTTCCTCCAGTTTGGATGGCCCAATTTTATGCTACTTTGTAAAGGTGTATTCAATTCACTTTTAAGTTATTTTAAGTTCTTTGTCTCAATAACCTTCTGTAAAAACATTTCATGTACTAGTAGCTACATGTGAAAAGAAAGATCCAACTTTCTCTTTCATTCTTCTTGTGATAATTCTGAGATAAACCTCGTTGTTGCTGATTCACCATGTTCTCCAAATAAGTTTTGGCCTTCTCCAGAACATTCACTGATTTTTAACAGTATTATTGGAATCTCTCTCACGCCTACCTTCCACCCACTCCTTCCCACCAGCCTTGTGTATTCCAATTAAAAAACTGAACTTTGCTTCAAAGCTCCAAGAAATTGCATCCACCACCTATCTGCCCACATGACCAGTCAATCTCGATCCTCCTGCAATTTCCAACTCTTGAGTCAAAAAGAAAATTAACCGTAGAGGGGTTAGAAAACACCCAACGTGGACAGAAACAAAGCAATCAAGGATACTGCTAAAAGGAGCTAACTTCAGAGATTAAATTGTTGGAATTGTAAGGATCTGGAAATAGTTTATGGCCCAGATGAAGGGGCAGGCAACTAACGAAATGATGGAATACGGGGGGTTGATTCAATTGACTGGTGCAGAGACTAGCAAGCATGGGAAACCTTGAGCTGGATTTTCAGCTCAGCAGCCGGGCACGATCGGCGGGCCTGGGAGCGGCTGGGAAATGGACCGCTGACTGCGATCGGCCCCCGACCACGATTTCACACTGTCTGGCCAATTAACGGACAGCCAGCGTGAAGCACGCGCTGAAAAGCTCAGCACTGCTGGGGTGGGGGGCAGGAGGAGGGTGGGCGATGACATCAATGCAGGGGAGGACGAACGCTGAGAGAAAGCTCCCTGAAGGCAGGGAGCTGTCTCAGGGAGCTGCAGGACCGAAAGTGTTCCAATAAAGTTTTAAAAAGCAGAAAAAAATGTCCGAGCATCACAATCAGGCACCTTAAAATATAGATGATAAAAGTGCTGCCCACAGATTCTTATTTTCATTTTAGTTCACAACGGAAACCTCATCCTGCCCTCGGATGAGGTTTGATGAAAAACGTATAGGCCGCCTCACCGATTCGCACGTCCGCCAACTGTAAGATTGGGCGGGCGACGAAAAATAGCAGACAATTGCACTGTTATTGGACTTAATTGCCTTCTTAATTGTCGGCAGGTACGCTTACAGCTTTTGCACGTGCTTGCCAAATGAAATATCGCGCGTTTCGTGCCCGCCTGATCACCGTAAATTCAGCCCCTTGTTTGCCAACTTTCAGAACAGTGAATGGAAGAGCGACTGTGATCATTTTAACTGATGTCTGAATAGGATATCAAATGATGCATCTCTGGGTCAGAGTCAAGAATATCGCCAGTAATGTCTACCTGGCAAGCGAGATTAATGCTGATTAAGGATGCAACTGGCTCATGTAATCATTATCACAACATTAATCTTCATGAGCTGAAACACCACAAAATCTCAATGAAATTAACTTTGCTTAAACACGGCCTTTCTGTATCCAAACGATTCAGGTTAAAGCTCTGTTGCTATTACAAGGCAGCTCAGATACTTGTACAATATATCCTGATTTTGATACCATAGACTGTCGTATTGCCGACAAGGCCATCTATTTTAAATGAATCACATGTGTAGCTAATACAAAGCATTGACTTAGCTCAACATGGAGCCTGAAGCAAAAGCCTTTGGTCAGAGGAGTGAAAGTTTCCAACTCAAAAACAACAACTGGTATTAATATAGCACCTTTAATAGAGTAAGAAGTCTCCAGGCATTTGACAGGAGCATTATAAAGCAAAGTTTGACACTGAGCCATATAAGGAGACATTAGGCTTATATGACCAAAAACTTGGTCAAAGACGTAGGATTTAAAGAGTGTCTTCAAGGAGGAAAGTGAGGTAGAGAAGCAGAGAGGTTTAGAGAGGGAATTCCAGAGCTTGGGGCCTGGAGCAATTAAAGTTGGCGAGTGCAGAGACCTTGGGAAGTTGTAAGGCTGGAGGAGATCACAGCTATGTCTGCGCTATGACCTGTCCCAATGTGAAATTCACCAAGATGAAGACAGACAGAGGAAGCCATTTATCCCATTAATATTAAGCCACTTAGCTGGATCTTTCTTCCTGTGGTTGAGCCAACTGGGAGCAGCAATCCAGAGAAATGGGGTGGGGGAGAAGCTGTGAAATCAGTTAACAAAGGGAGGTCTATGAAGCAGAAGGTATCTAAAAATTGGGTGTCTTTGGAGAGAAATGGGATTGTGGTGAGAAGCTGGATAATGGGAACTGACCTATCAAAGGTATGGGTTTGTAGAGCATATTCACCTTTCACCACTTCAAAAGTCTCTTCTTCACCAGTTCAAAGCAGGATTAATACTTCTCCATTAAGCAAATGGCATACAAGGGAATAAATTCGATCTGCACATACTGACTTGGCAGTTATGAACATCAAATTGTTTGCGAGATACACAAATGTTACTTTTAATTGCATTTCATTTAAATATTACATTACAGGAGGTGATTACAATCAATGCGAAAAGTAATTACTATGCAAATTTCAATCAGGGGAGCCCTGTTTGAATTTACAGAGGTATGACCATGAAATAAATTCTCTACAAGAGACGCAAAAGGTATAACAAAATGAAACCCTTGAAGGAGGTCGACTGAATTTCAACTGAAATATATTTCTTGTTCCTGCTGGTCATGGAATAAGCAAGAGCTTTGGAAAAGAGCCTTCTAATCAACTCATGATGGCACCTCAGGGGCTTTTTACATCAGAAAAGTGCAACCATTAGCAAATGCACGATTCTGCCACCATTGGGTATCTGACGCCTCACTCTGGGGGCAAAGGAGCACCATTTCACCATTAGCCATGCCAATTGCCTCTGCACTTGTCAGCTCCATTTCTGCCCACTCCTAGTGCTGGTGGAAATGTAAATGGAGAATACAGTGCCAGAAGGTCAGTACAGTTTTGCCCTCCCAGTTCCTGTATTTCAACATAAAGTGACATAGTGGGTACGACCCCTACCCAGCTCGTAAGCTAGATCAGGGATATTTCCACCTTTCCTTAAGGGATCATTTCTTTCCCTACCTAGTCCGACATAATCCAAAACATTGTAAAGGAACAAGACCTTTGTTACCATTTCATAATCGCACTAAAGCAACCCTTTAATGATAAAGGCCAGATTGTGAATTTGGTTTCACCCAGGGAATGGCAAAGAGCTAAAACTCTCTGAGTTTTATCCATAGATCACTCTGCCATTCATTAACATACCGTTTAAGGGCAAATTTTGAAAAGTCCAAGTTTCAAAAAGCCACTGTGTCAGAAATTTTCACCTAGAGTAATGGAAGGGTCTGCATGCAAAACGTCAGGACCAGTACACAAAAAGATAATAACTTCAGTTATAGAATCTGTCTGGGAATATACCAACACTGCACTTTTAAAGTAAAGCCATCTCTCAAAAATCATGATTCTTCAGTGCTGATATTAATTATTTTTGACTTGAATAACTTTTCTTCATTTGTCAAATGTATATTGAATATTTGTGAATTTTATACAAGAGGATTTAGAGGGAATTGTCAGTTGGGTAAGTGGGATGAGCTCAAATGGAAATGAAATGTGTACTCCACATCAGGCAAAAGACGTTAGAAATTCTGGGTCTACATTTCGATATTCTCACTTAAAGCAGTGTTGATTGCCAGTATAAGCAGTTGAAGCATCTTCTGTTCAGGACTGTCCACTACCTAACCATTTAATGGCATAAAAGCAAAATACTGGGGATGCTGGAAATCTGAAACAAAAATAAAAATAGCTGGAAAAACTCAGCAGGTCTGACAGCATCTGCGGAGAGGAACACAGTTAACGTTTCAAGTCCGTATGACTCTTCAGAACTGTTCATCATCTGTTCTGATGTATTCCTCTCTGCAGATGCTGTCAGACCTGCTGAGTTTTTCCATTCAATAGCATAACCTGGGTATATAGACTTTCTCGTGATCTGAAACGGATATCGGCCCGGAGTTTGTAGTCAGTCAGCAGCAGAGCAAGGCTGCTTCACCATTAACCTCTGAGTAAATCTCGCTGAGAAATCTAGCAATGTCTCTGGTCAGAATTCCATCCTTATCAGTGTGCGGTGATTGCAGCATTCTTTACTGGGGATTCCCAGCGTGGAGATGGAGTGATGCCATCAGACTTCCCAGGCAGCCAATCACATTCAAGGATTCTCACAGACAGCCAATCTGGAAACTAAAAGTATTAAAATAAAATCATTTTTTTTTTTGCATGGAACAAATTGAAGATTGGGACATACACGAAGGTAGAGGTTAAAATATCCTTTAAAATAAATTATTTTCAAAAGTTAGCTTAAAAATTTATCATTGAAGTGCCCTCAATGAGTATAAAATTACTTTTTCAGGGTAAGTTCAGTTGTTCACTAAATTTTATTTCTCACATCACCATTAAAAACCCTGATTGAACAAGGCATACGTTTTGAAGGGGTTTCTAACAGTGATGTGAGAGCAGGGATGTTGAGATTCTCACTGGTTATTAGCTCTGCAGTAGGTGCTGCATTGCAGCCTGTGGCTGAGCACTGGGTGGCAGACCATTACTCCAGGATTTATTTTCTCTCTGTGAACTGCAAATGTTCAGTGATTCACCAGCAATTTTGTCAACAAAATACAGTGTCTCTTCCTTCTTTGAGGTGTGAGTGTCAAGACAATGTATCATCTATTCTCAAAATGAATCCAAGCCGTCCTAGTTTTCTGGGATGAATCAATTTAACCTCAGCGCCTTGGAGGTGGATGGCAAGCCACAACTCCCCATAATCTGGGGAGTTTAATATTTAATATTTAATATACAACCTGACTGTCTGCAAGATTTTGTTAAAAATCTGAACAAATTAAATTAATTTTAAAATAGAAGCCATTCCCGAATCCTGACTATGAAGAGAAAGAAAATTATTAAAAATCATGAAATGTGACAGCATATTGCTTAAGCTGATTTCTCAGTAATTTAGTTTGGGAGATTCTTTAAGCATCTTGATATGTTTCCGTGTCCATCAGATGCCTGGGCAAAAGAATTGAGGATTTCACTGTGCCTAGACACAATGCTTTGCAGGTTTACTGGTTTAATCTATCAATGTCCTCTGGCAAATCCATATGCAATATAACTGAAGTGCTGTCAACACCATCACTGAAGAATTGCTCCCTTCAGCTACACAAGCATCACACCTTGCTTGAGAATCGCAAGGTGACTACACCAGACAAACTTGGCAGCTTCCTTGGCTAACTCTTACCATGCAGGCTTCTCTCACACCCTAACCTCAGGCCAACTTCTTTGCCACTTGTGGGCAAGTGCTGTTGATTTTTTATTTCTAACTCCTACACCTCACGATGAAACGGTTTGCCGAATACGGTCACCACTTGAACATGAAATCTTCATACGAAGCAGGAATTACAGCCAATTAAGTCCTTCTGCAGTGTCGTCGCAGTTGCAATGTAGGGAACGCAGAAGCCAATTTGGACACAGCAAGATCCCACTAACAGCAATGCAATAATGACCAAATAATTTGTTCTGATGATGGGAGAGATAAATATTCGCCAGGAAAGCATGGAAAACTCTGCTGCTCATATTCAAATAGTGCCATGGAAGCTTTTACATCCGCTCAAGAGCAGTGGGCTTTCCTTTACTGTCTCCCCTGAAAGATGGCACCTCCAGCAGAGCACACCCCTTCAGCACTGTACTCTGTTATACAAAAGATCTATACAGCTATTGTAGAACTTGAGACCTATCATGGTACCGTGAAGGCAAGAAACAAAACACACACACACATAAAGACAGACATGAGCTTGCACACTCACACACACACACACGCGTGCGCTCTCCCACATAACACACAGAGAGACAGGTGCTCACCCTCGCATACAGACAGGAGCTCACACACAGACAGACACGCACACACACAGACAGACAGGCGCACACACAGACAGACACACAGACAGACACATATGCACACAGACAGACACACGCACACAGACAGACACATGCACAAAGACAAACAGACATACGCACACAGACAGACATGGGCTCACACACGCACACACAGTCAGTAATGATCTCACACACACTCAGGCAGGCACACGCACACACACAGACAGACGTGCACACACACAGACAGGCGCTCTCTCTCACACACACACGCGCCGCGCGCGCTCTCTCACATAAACACACAGAGACAGGCGCTCACCCTTGCATACAGACAGGCGCTCGCACACAGACAGATGCGCACACACACAGAAAGACAGGCACACACACAGACAGACACGCACACACAGACAGACATGGGCTCACACATGCACACGCAGTCGGTAATGATCACACACACACAGGCAGGCGCACGCACACACACACACACACACAAACACAGATGTGCTCATGCACAAACAGGGAAAGAGCATGTAAAAAAAATATTCATTCCCCAGCATGAATTTGTGCTCAACTTTCTTGAATGAGACTTGAATCCTCAACCAACTCATAAGATAAGACCGCTAGCCAGAGTTAACACCTAAAACACCACCAAAAACCAAAAGGAAAACATTCATTATACAACAACTAGCAGAGACTTGAATCACCACTTCATCCTTTTAATTCCTCTTTCTGTGGGCTCTTGATCCTCAAGTTAAAGCCTGAATCAGCGTATGAACAGAGAAATTCAAAATCAGCTCGAGGAATAATGCAGAGAAACTTTTATACACGTTCATTTCAGAAGATCTTGGGTAGGATTCTGGCCTAGAGGTGGGAGCCGAGGTGGACAAACACGGAATTTCCTGGAATCCGCCGGTGTGCCAGTTTCCCGCCATGGCCCTCGCACACAGCCATTTTCCTCGAGGATAGATCAGGTGTGGAACAGTTACACTCCCACAGCCAGAGGGGAGCTTACTGGAATTCAAAGACTAACTAAGGCCTTGATCAGCGCCCAACCTTGAGGCCACAACAATACCCCAACAGCTGCCATACTTATCTTGCCATGGGCTGCCCTAGAGGGGTTTCTCCTCCACAATGATGGTCCAATAGCGGTGGCCATTTCCTATTTCAGATATGTTAAAAGTGATGAGAGGGTGCCTCAAGATGGATGCTCCGTCTTTCCCTCTCTCTCTCTCCCCCTTACCTGCAATGGTAGGCTTGAACTCCTTCCATAATTGGAAAGTGAGCACGTCTCCACTGGCCACTCATTGGGCAATCCAGCTAAAATCAATGCCAGGTTACTGCTCCCAATGCAATGCAGGGTCAGCTGCGTTCCACATTTGATGCTGATGTCAGGGTCCCGATCCAAAATCCTGGCCCTTAAGGTGTTCCAATTCTGCTTTAAACATCCAAACCTTCAGCAGTCGCTTCAAATAAACATGTCCAGTTACTAAAGCTACAGTAACAGAAACCATTTATATTCTAAATTATGGCAAAGTGTTATCCAATCCCAAGGAAAAGCTGCCGCAGTCCTGAGCGACTATTCTATGCTAAGATGCTATTGTGTCAGCCATGCAGTTGGCTTGGCAATACTGCTTGGAGCTTCCAAACCCAAGTCAGAGCAGGCAGAATTTGGCTGATTCAGATGGACTTGAAAATCCCCAAAGCTTAGTTTGGTCCATGTTTGCAATCAGACGCTTCTGCATGAAAGGGCAAAAGGATATCGGAAGGGCAGCAACTCTACTTTTAATAACAAATTTCTCTGCAGCTCAGACAGATTCTTTTTTTTGTATTGCCTGTAGGGCTTGGGGCAAGGGATTTTAATTGCTTTTAGTCTTGGTATTTGGAAAGCATTAGCTGCACAGATTGAGAAAATGTCATTGGGTTAGGGTGAGGGCCACAGGGGAAGCAATATCACAATGTCCACTGAATTTGAGCAGAGTAATAACACAAGTATGATAGATAATCCCCTTTCTATCTATCTCCCCTGTCCTCTCTTATTCTCTTCTACCATCTCCCCCCCAATGACACTCACCCACCCCCACTCCCTGTTTCATTGGTATGATCAACGCCCCTCTGAACTTTTCTCTCGAGCTGCTCTAAACCCATAAAGATGTCTTGCTCCATGCTCCTCCACCTCCTCAGTTACTATGCTGGGGCTCATCACACCTGAACCAATCCTTCCCAGATCCTCAAGACCTTGCCTAACCCTCAGGGTGCATTCACCCTACATTTGTTGGGTTGGAGTGAAGCAGTTTTGACAGTGCAAATACAGCCAGGATCAAGAATCAGGGCCAAGCCTGGCATGAGTGTGGAACAACGTTAGACACCCTGGAGAAGAAGGAAGTCTCAACTGCGCCACTTAATAATTAATTTAAGCCAATTAATACCCTACAAGTATAACTTCAGTGCAGCACCAAAACCACTACGCATTAATTCAGACTCCGGCCTGCAGGCTTGAAGGTGAGGTGGGGGGCTCATAAAATGCAGTGCACAGCGTGCATGCCACTTACCTGCCCAACCCAACCAGTCTCCCATTTTACAGGGGGTGGCGGAGTCATCAGGCAGCCCGCCTGCCCTTGGGCCTATTGAGGCCCTTCAGTGGCAAATTAATGAACCTTATCCTGCCCCCGTCTCCATAAATTATCCGCAGCAGGGGGACGGCTAGGCCAGATGGGTGGTCCGGAAGCTTTTACAGCATGGTCTGGTGTTGGACAAAGGGGCAACCTCCTTTGGGGGTACCCTGTGCCCAGAAGAGGACACCCTGCCCCCATCCCAAACAAGGCATACCCTCCTCCCCCTCCCAGTCTCTCAAACCCAGCCCCCCCACCCTGCCTCAGTCTCCCTCACTGGGGCCTGCAAGCCAGACCCCGCTGATACCCCGGACTTACCTGAGGTCTGGCATCCATAACCATCTGTTCTTTGGGGATTGCCTGTAGTCCCTGGAGTGGCCACCACTTGAGCCTGGCGCTGTTGGGACTACCGAGCTGCCGGTCAATCTGACAGGCTGACAGCTCTCAAAGCTGGGACTTCCGCCCCAGATGAGGATGGGTGTTTTGACCTCAGGCAGTTAACACCCTGTGATGCATTAAATGGCTGCGGGACAGCCGGGATCAGCGGGAATGCGTTCCCCGTCGACTTTACAGGTGGCGGAGCGGGAAACACGAGCATCTGAAAAGTCCAGCCCATAGTCTCAATATTTGAAAGTCCATTAGCATTCTTGTCTTCCTGCAGCCTGCAGGCTTTTATAACACAAGCTTGCGTGATATAGTCATGACTATGGGACCATAGTCATTCACCCCAGGCATTTCCATTTAAAAAGTGAAAGGACCAGAAAATAAACTAAAGAGTTGAAAATATCTGGATAAAGCTTTACAACAACCAAGATGTCATTCATACCCCTGACACCAGATGCACGTGGCAATTCTGTGGTATATACTGGAGACTTGATTTAAGTAACACCTTATCAAAATGTTGCAGAAATATTGAAGCCAATGAACTGTTTTGAAGCACAATGACTGGTGCTGCTAAATGTGGCAGCTATTTTAGATACAGCAAGATCCCACAAAGAACTTGATGAATGACAGTTCCTTCTTTTTTGGTGGTTAATGAACATTAAGCTGTTTATGCACATGAAATAATGAGCGTAAGAACAAAGGGGGTATAGAATGAATTTACTTCAGTAGCAATTTGCTCACAAATGTGATTAACAGCTCATCATTTAAATATTAAAGTATTCAGAATCCACGAAAAGATTAAATTACTTTTCTCCTCAAGCAAATAATACCCTGTTATAATAAGAATACAGCCATAAATGTCAATCACCGGCCAGAAAGCTTTAATACAATAATCAGTTTCATTATGGCTCAAAGCCCTTATATTCCATGTATATGTTAGGTTCGTCATAACTGCATTCTGTCAAATAATTTTTTTCTGCTACCGTAGTATGGTTCTCTATTCGAAAGTATCTATAGACCATTGAAAGTTTTGTGAGCAACTGTTATAAGTTATTACAATGAAAGCCAATGTTCAAACAGGACACAACAACAGATTGTTTTATATGTACCATGACCTGGACACAAAAATCATTTTAAACTTCTCTTAAAAGGAAGGAAATTTTCTGAGTACTGGAAGCTCGGCTAAATAGAGAAGCAACTGGTTCAATTGTACAACTGGACAATTCAAGCCTCCCAACATTACAATAGCAACTGCACTTCAAAAGTCACCTGTGGCTCAGCTGGTAGCCTTTGAATGACAAAGTCCCTGGGCTGAAGTCCTACTCTACGGCTTCAGCACAAAAACCAAGGCTGACACACCAATGCAGTACTGAGGGAGCACAGCGCTTGTCGTGCCATCTTTCGAATGAGCTGTTAGACCAAGGACCAAACTCCTTGCTCAGGTGGATGCAAAAGGTGCCATGGCACGATTTTGAAGAAGAGCAAGGCTGTCTTCCCTGTTGTCCTGGACAATATTCATCCCTCAATCAGCATCAAAATAAACTGATTATTTGCTCATTGTCATGTTGTTGTTTGTGGGGCTTGCCAGGCACATACAGGCTGCTGCATTTCTTAAATTACAATAGTGGCTACACTTCAAAATGGATTTCATTGGCTGTAAAGTGCCTTAAGATGTCCTAGTGGTTGCGAAAAGTGCTATATAATTGCAAGTGTTTCTCTTCTCTTTTTCATAGGCTGTGAAGCACTTAGGAATGGTCAGAGGTTATGAAAGGCACACTACAAATACAAGACTTTTCTTTCTTTCTTTGTATATACTATGAATAGCCCCTAAAGTGGCATGAGATTAATAAAAAGCATCTTGAATGACAAATGCTGGTGATTCAAAGACCCAGTAAATTGTCCCATTTATCACCCCCTGGAAATTGGTAGCTATCACGAAATAGTCAAAGGAAAAAGCAATCACATGGTCCAAAGGGAACAAAATATTGATCCGTGATTAACTAAAGAGTTATATGTATGGGAAAAATAAAATTCCCCTTTTCGATATGAATTAAAGTATGGATTAATCATGAGCCAAAACTGCCAATGTAAAACTGAAGAGGAAACCACAATAATACCATCATGCCTTTATTCAATACATGTGTGTTTAAAGATGTAGCAACAGATACATTCAGAAACTCACCACCAGGCTGGAGGGCCTCCATGTCAAACAACGGACAAACTGTACAAGTTGACTTTAAACTTGTCTGAAATGTAGTATAGATTCTCTCCTTCCAGGACTACAACACGCTAATTCCAAAATTGCAGAAGCCAAGACATAAGGACCTCAGGCTTAAGGATATCATCAGTCCACCTCCTTAAGTGTGAGCAGAAACTGGAGTTCAACTGGTGACAACAGCACAGTTTACCAGCACAGAGCACTCATAGGCTTTCTGATCCTTGCCCACCGAGGGGCTATCCCACTAAGCCAATGAATTGTGGGGTGCTGAAGCAGAATTGTTTTGCTTATTTTTCACTCTCTTCACACTGTGCCCCATTGCTTTGGTCAAACTTTCAGGGTTCATCTAGTGCTGGCTTCAATGACATGATACTGTTCAGTTTAATCCAATCACTAATTTTCTTTCCACCCTAGAGAAATTTGATTAACCGTCAATCAGCTGAAAGTACCCAATGACCATCCGATGAACTGCATCTTGCAGCTCCAATGAGCAATAATTCAGTGCAGGGGGCGGCCTTACCAAATGTATGACTGATGGAAGACACCCGTAAAAGTTCTGAGAGAGAGAAATGTATAGGAAAAGATACATTCTTCACCTAAATGGAATAAATCAAAGTTATCAATAGCATGATCATATAACACAAAACAAGATCAATGAAAAGTTCACCAATTGTCCAAGAAAATAAATGATGCAAATCAATATTCATAGCACAATGTTGTCCATTTAGATGCTGATTTTTCTTTGCAAAAATAGTGTTTTAATTTAGTTTACACCAGCATAAAGATGAAATAGGAAGCTATTGATTATGTATATGAGCCAAAAATTAGTATATTTCAGAAGCACATTGCATGAATATATGGCACCCTCAGACAGTGCAATGCCGGGCTCCCGATGAATTGCCAGGCAGCTCCTGGCCCTGATCAATCATTCCCAGGGAACACACGCGAATGACATGATAATGGTTTGCTATATGATCTAGCTGTCTGCTGACAGCAGCTCTCTAGGGGAACGGATGCAGGACAGTCAATTGCATGAGGCAGCAAAGTGTTGGCGGTGCCTGTGAAACTGTACCTCACGCAAAATCAGTGTCTTCAGAAAGGAGGAAAGGAAGGACGGGTTACCTATGGATGGAACCCTGCAGGATTCTTCAGTGCAGTTTCAACTATTTCATTATTTATGTAATATCTTCAGACTTGAATCAAAGCTCCCAAGTACAGTCAATAAACGGAAGATGGCGCAATGTCTTACTGAGATAAAATTCCTTTACTGTATTCATGCAACAGATTCGCCATTATAATTAACCAATGAGGAATCAGTATGTTACTGAACCTCCACTACACTTACATGTCAATGTCTTATTAATCACATTAAGGTTTGCTAAGGTTAAATGACAATTACATTGTTAAACAGGTGATGGGTATTTGTACATCTATAAATGGGGATAGCTGGGACACTATGTGTTGGAGTAGCGTTGACTGTGAACTAAGTCAATAAACTCTCTCCAGCAAACAAAGTGGCTGTGTCTTCGTTTTAACTTTACTAACCAGTGTGGATCCAGTTAAGATTACACACCATGGAAACTCAGCTCCATTCTTGCATTGCGCTTGGAACATGCAGATAATTTGTTTCCACATATTAAAACCTACAAGATTTGCTGCCATTTCAATCGCAATATACAAACTAAACTGAGGATTATTCAAAGAAAAACAGAACATTGTTGCAAATACTCTGCCTCTTGTTGGCATAATCCAAATAAGTTAATTTTACATGCAGACAAGCCAACAATTATAATAATTTATTTGTCAGAGGTTCTTACAATAGAGCAAACCCTCTCCAGTCAACAGTTGCCATTGAATAAGCCAGTGAAGTAGCTTAGGGTTTAGGGCAGTGGGCTCATCCAACATGCTACACTTTGCACTGGCTGGCACAGGCTCTCCAAACAATCTGCTGTTTAGCTGCCAAAAACAGGGGTACCCTTGTACCTTGTTTATTTATAACGCTGCAAAGAGTCCATCTCTGAAGATGCTTTTATAATACAAGAGCCATACTTATAATATAATATCTATCTTTGTACACTGCCTCTGGCTCAACTTTGCATACTTTTCATTAAATACTTAGCACATCTAATTCCAAACTCGGGTCTATATTTGCATGAAAGCTTTTTCAGTGCTCAGAGAGAAATCGTCCTTTTACAGCCGATATTGTGGCTTTCCGAACAATGAATTCCGGAGATACTGTCTTACAAACAGTTCAAACCGTACCAACAGTTAGCACAACAGCTGCTCAAGGTCACCCAGTGCAAAGGCCATAAAGGTAATTGCTTTGGTCTGGTTTTCAACAGGTCTCTATCTGGATACTGAATTAGCTGAAATCCTTGAGATGAATAATTGGACATCTAAGATAATTCTGCCTTTCGCGCTGGCTACCTCATTTTAAGGCACCCAAATACTAACAGGCAAAACTCTGGGTAGCTCACATGAAAGGTTGTTCCAAGTCATCATGCCTCCATTCTGAGTAATCTTTCTCTATGGCTAAGTGATTGCCTGTGCTCTTTTCAATTGGTACCCACACAGAGAAACGTTCATTCTATTTGCTTATTCCAGTGCTCAGTTCTCTTGCCTAATCTCCATTGCTGCAAGCTTTGTTAAATGACTTTGCGTCTCTGCAACTTAAACAATTATGTATCTGAAACGGCCAGCCGTTTGCCACTCTGTGACAAATAGTCCCACCCACCCCCACCACCCCGAGCCCAAACTCCAGCACATTTTAAAGAGATCATTACCTGTAATCCAATGATCACAAAGTTGAATCCAATTGCAGGATTGCAACCTCAGCACATCACACAGCATCAAGCGTCAGTGTGGCTTGCTTTGTGCAATTAGTCATGTCAGGCTTTGCTCCCACAGGCACACACAGAGGCTATTGATCACTTCCACCCTGTGTTGCTGCCTCCGTATATCACGTCCACAAGCTCCAATAAATTATTGAGAAGCTGCAACTTGAGGAAGTGTACTTGCTTCTTGACATTTAAAATGCAAACAGCCAGCAGACTTTTGCCTGCCTTGTTTGATCTTAGCAGCACAGCCGCTCTTCAGGTAATTACAGGCGCAAGGTTTGTAATGTTAAAAAAAAATTACAGGAAAAACGAAAGAAAAGGTGACTTGCATTTGTATATCCCATTATCACATCTCAAACGTCTTCAAATGATTCAGATGCCTTGGAACACTTTGATTTAATGGCTTAGTTTCTACCTGCAGTCAAGCCGTGTTCACAGTCAAATAATTTCCAGGACTGAAATAGATGTCACATCCAAAAACCAACTGCCAGCTGACTGCAAACAGCTAAGCAAATGCCACCTCACTAGGGATAATTCTAACCTGCATCGTTCTGATTTTAAATTCAACTCTTTCACACTGCTCAGTTTACCAGGTGGTCCCAGTCAGTCACCCCCACCCTCCCCACTTAGACTGTCAGTTTTCACTCTTGAAAATGACCCGGCACATTTTTGTCTCAAACAAGTCTGCTTTCCCGGCAAAGGGTTTCGCCCACCTGGAGCTTTGAACAGGAATTTGGCCACTGGAGTCAGGGGGCCACAGTGCGTAGATCCATCCATAATTGATGGGAAAAGACTACAGGGTACACAAACAACCCAACATGCAGCCTTAAAATCATATAGCATAGAAGGAGGCCACTCAGCCTAACGTGCTTGTTTTGGCTGTATGAAGGCATGATCCAATCAGTCTCACTTTGCCTGCTCTTGCATTCTTCTCAAACAATCTTGACCAATTCCCTGGCAGATGAGTTTGTAAACACATATACTATAATTTTCATTTTACCAAGTATCATGACTTCACTCATGTCCAAATTTTAAAGCATATTGCTCAAGAAAGAAAAGGACCATCTCTTACTTCCCATTGGTTTTGAAAATAATGAGATGAGCTAAAATCAAAGAAAGACTTGCACTTATATTGAGCTTTTCACAACCACTGGACATCTCAAAGTGCTTTCCAAACAATGAAGCCTTTGTGAAGTATAGTCACCGGTGCAATGTAGGAAACACCAATTTGCACACAGCAAGCTCAAAAACAGCAATGAGACTATTACCAGATAACCTGCATTTTATGATGTAGATAGGGGATTAGATCAGGACACTGGGAATAGCTCGCTTGCTCTTCACAACAGTGCCATGGGATCTTTTACATCCACTTAGAGGGTGGATGGGGCCTTTGGTTAACATCTTAGCCAAAAGATGGCACTTCCACTCGCACAGCACTCCCTCAGTACTACACTGGAGTGACAAGCCTTGATTTATATACTCAACTCCTAGGGTGGGATTTAAACCTAGGACCTTGTGAACCAAGGATAAGGGTGCTACCAACTGAGCCACAGCTGACACAAAAGCTTGAAATAATCTCAACTTTCAAAGTGATGTATGCCATCTCTAAATTCTGCAGTATCAGCTTCATTATATCTCATTCCTATTAATGGAAAACTGACTGTAAGAAATTACATTTTCTCCAGTGTGTCTCGTCTCAGCTCCTTATAATTAAACCTGACAATATAACTTTCGCTGACACTTCCGACTGAATTTCCTTAAAGAGAACCTGTTAAATATTGTATTATGGTCAATGTGTTAGAATCACCGGTCATTCTTAACCAAGACCTACTTAATGCAGTGTAACATTGTATGATATTTTATTGAATGTGCACCTACACTGCAGCTAAGATCGGACACGCTGAAGCAAAGGGCTCCCCTCTTCCCTTGGCCCCCATTAAAATTAAGTGTTGAGAAGGCTTAGCCCACATGGTAGCACTCGTCACCCAGAGTTAATTTAAAATGAGATAAAAGCAAAATACTGCGGATGCTGGAAATCTGAAATAAAAACAGAAAATGCTGGAAAAACTCAGCAGGTCTGGCAGCATCTGTGGAGAGAGAAACAGAGTTAACATTTTGAGTCCGCATGATTCTTCTTCAAAAGAGTCTGAAGGAGAGACATACGGTGTCGAAACGTTAACTGTTAAAATGAGAGATCCCTTTTCAACAGTGTTTGAAGCTACTGTCAAGCATCAAAACCTCAGGGTCCAAGATTCCTTCTGAGGAATGACTAATCCTCTCTGGAGTTCCACTTCAATCTAAGTAGTTTGTGAAGCAATGGTAAAGTTGCAGCATAAACTTATCCTAAAGCTTGCTTGTTACCAAAATCTTGAAGTAGATTGCATGTACTGCCCACGATTCAATTATTTTGGAGGTAAATTATAGAATAAAATAGAACATGCAGAGGCTTCTAAAGCAGCACATGCCAAATCTGCGGCTTCCATCGCTTAGAGAGACAATGGCAGCAGGTGCATGTGAACATCATCACATCCAAGTCACACACTATCCAACTTGGACATGTATTGCCATTCATTTACTGTTGTTACATCAACATCCTGGAACTCCCTACTTAAGAACATGGCAAGAGCGCCCTCACCACATGGACTGCAGCGGTTAAACGTTAAGAACTACCACCAACTTCTGAAGAGCAACTAAAGGTGGACAATAAATACCACTTTGTTATGGGAGAGCAATGATCCAATTTCACCGCAAGTCCAGCAAACCGCTCACAAATCACCTCTAAAACTTATGCTCCTGTCACCACTCTACTTAAATACTCCAATCCTCTCCTTAATACCTTTTCCTGCCATTAAATTGTAACTTGCCCAAAATGCCCATATCTTGTCCCACATTCCGATAATCCCCCTCACTGCTGGCCTACGTTACCTTTCTGTTCTCTCCCCCCACTCCACCTGAACACGCCCAATTGAAAAATTCCTGTCCTGGTTTTCAATTTGCTCCATAGCCTCATAACCGACCTACTACAGTCATAACTCCTCTGTCTCCTTCAGTCCATTCTCTCCAGCTCACTGTACATCATTCCCTCAGCAAAGCCTTTAATTACTTCAGGCCAACTCCATGTCTCTACTTCTCCATCACCCTTCATTACTTTCTCAAAACCCATTTTCACAGCTTAGCCTTAGTCACCTCGCTTCTTGCAAAATGCTTATTTCTCTGTAAAGCCAATCTTATACATTAATGCTGTGACAGAAAGGCAATTTGTTGCTGTTTAGTGTCTGCAGATCTCTAAAACCCAGTGCTTGTGTCAAAAATGAAGAGTTCACTGCGTAGTGGCTCCTTTAAAAGTCACCTATTGAAATCAAGAGTATCTTCCACATCGGGGTCAATGTGTGATGATGCATTGACTATTGCTCAGGTTACACTTCCTCCACCTGGATGCCAGTTGTGCAACTAATCACAAAGCCAAAACAATGCTCTGAATTTTACCACAGGTGCCCTGACCCCCAACTCTGGAGTGCAAAGCAGTCTTGAGCCTGCACTTGCCAGCTATGAGACCCGCTCGGCAATTTTACCACAGGCGGCCTCCTGTTGGCCTGCAAATTTGTATCATGACTTTGACTTATCACAATTCCCTGTTGTTCCCCATCATAGCAAGTACAGCATTTTGTCTGGAGTTTTGTAGTCAGTGCTGCATTTAATGCCCTGTTGTGCCTGACTCCTTGGCAGGTGAGCTTGGTATGTGTGAGGGAGATGAACGATTGATGCCAGTGAAAGAATTGGAGCGTGCAAGGGATGAAAAACATAGTTCAGTGACTTGCCATCAAAACTGGCAGTTGCTCCCCCCAGAGCTCAGCCGCTGAAGTATGTCACTGTAGTCACATACACCAAGGGACTCGAGGTTCGATTCCTGGGCCTAAATTTTCGGTTTGGTGGGCGGGCAGAGCAGGAGCGGACCTGATCGGCGCCTGGGATCGGGGCCGCGCTGCCATTTTGCACGGGAGGGCCTATTTCTGACTCCCGTGGATAGCGGGAGTGTGCGGGCGGCGGCGGGTGTGCACAGACTGCTGGGCCCAATGGCAACTCGGCAGCCTGTTTAAAAGGCCTGGCAGCCTCCTGTAGGCTGCTCACAATGGCCACCTCAAGATCAAACCGCAGGGGGTCTGCTGAGCAGGGCAGGCTGGAGGGAAGGACAGAGGAGCAGGGCCAGGCTGCAGGGTCAGCCCCAGGAGCAGGGCCAGGCTGCAGGGTCAGCCCCAGGAGCAGGGCCAGGCTGCAGGGTCAGCCCCAGGAGCAGGGCCAGGCTGCAGCGTCAGCCCCAGGAGCAGGGCCAGGCTGCAGGGTCAGCCCCAGGAGCAGGGCCAGGCTGCAGGTTAGGCCAATGGGGGGGCCAATGTGCCCCTCGCTTTTCTGATGAAAGCCTTGCTGCCCCCCTCGAGGAGGTGGCCGCACGGTGGGAGGTGCTGGTTCCCCAGGATGGGAGGAGGAGGCCCCCCTACATGACCAAACGTGCCTGGGAGGAGGTGGTAGAGGTGGTGAGCTCCCGCGATGTGGTGCGGTGCACCTGGATCCAGTGTCGTAAGCGCTTCAATGATTTGTTGCGCTCTGGGAGGGTGAGAACCATATTGTCATTGGGCACTTAACCCAGCAGGTAGCCTTAGCCTTTGAGGGCCCACCCCCACCCCCCGCAAGTCTTACTGTTGTGCTGCATTGAATCATGTTGGGTATTTCTCGTACGCTGGGTGGGAAAGCAGATAGTGCCCATGCTTACATCAGCCTGAGTGGTTCATGAGGAGATGAGTTCTCCCCTGCACCATGTGTTGCTCTTAATCGCACATGACTAGTCTGGGGGCTACCTGCAGGAGATGCAGCCAGGCACATACTCAGAACTCCAACACATGTCCTATTCACGGTGATGAGATTGTGGAAAGGGAGCCTCAAGGTCTCGTGGCCAAGAGCCATCTGCTGCCTTCAATGCTGCACATAGTTGTGCCTCCTTGCTATGGGAGCTAAGACTATGTGTTTCCTAAAGTGATGGACGCAGAATGTGTCCAAGATGGCTGTTGGGGGGGGGGTTGGGAACAGGCGTACTATCTTTGTGTGACTGACCAGCAGTAACGGGGAGAGGAGGCACTAGAGGCCTGATATGGGCCCCTGTGGTTGGGGTGCAGCGTGCGCATGCAGAGTCCATGTGCGATTAGCCGCAATGAATGGTCTTCTCTGTTTTTCAGGAGAAAAACATTCACAATGCCTGTGCGGGTTCGAGGACTGGAGGTGGCCAGACACACCTGATGATTTTGAGCCGATTCGAACAGGAGGCCCTGGAGCTTGAGAGGCACCATGTGCCCAGGTCAACTGGTGTCCGTGAGGCTGGGGTGGAACAGCCAGGTGTTTGAGGTTAACAGTGACGTCCACTCTGTCTTCCCACCATCCATAGCACTGATGATTGTTTGAATCATTATTGTTGCAACATTGCTCATTCACAGACAGATAGAGTCAGACGTGTGGGTCATAGACAAAGGTCCCTCAGCCCTTTGAAGATGCGCTTGTCAAACATCTTCCTAAGTCTCCGAGTCCCATTTCCCAGCACTATCCCCATGGCCTTGTATACCATGGCATCGCAACTGCACATCCAAATACTTGTTACATGTTAGGAGGGTTTCTGCGTCCACCACCCTTTCAGCCAGTGTGTCCCACATTACTGTGTGCAAAAGTTCCTCATCACCTCACCTGTCAACCTCATGCCCCTTACCTTAAATCAATGCCATCAGGTTACTCATCCCTCCGCCAAGGGGAAAAGTTCCTTTCTGTCGACCCTATCTATACCCCTCATAATGTTATAAAGCTCAATAATGTCACCCCTCAATCTCCTCTGCTCCAGGGGGAAATAACCCCAGTCTATGCTATGTCTCCTCATAACTCAAACTCTCCAGCCCAGCCAGCATCCTGGTCAACGACCTCTTCACTCTCTCCATTCCAATCACATCCCTCCCGTGAAGCACATTTCACAACTGCACGCAGCACTATAGCTGTGGGCCTAGGCAGCGTTTTCTGCACTTGCAACATGACCTCCCTGTTCCTATATTTTATTCCTCGGCTAATAAAGGCAAGTATGGAATTTACCTTCTTAAACGCCTTATGTACTTATCCCACTACCTTAATGGGCCTGTCGACACGCCCAGCAAGATCCCTCTGATCCTCCTTACTTTCCACGTTCCTACCGTTCCTCGTGTATTCCCGTACCTTGTTCGTCCTGCCCAAGTGCATCACCTCACACTTATCCACATAACATTCCATTTGGCATTCCTTAGGCCATCTAACTAGCCCGTCTGTATCCCCCTGTAACGTTTAGGTCTCCTCCTGATTATTTACCACCCCACCAATATTCGTCTCCATCGGCTCTGGAAGGTTGAGTGCACAATGAGCCAGGGGGAAAGGGATGAAGTGTGTCACTGTGTGTACGCTAACTGATCCACTGTCCTTGTTGTTCATTTCAGCATCATCAGAGCCTGTCCACCAGGAGCAATTCCAGATGCCCCCTCTCACACCTGAGGGCCCTCAAGTGTCACCTGCGTCACTATGAGGCAGGCACCAGCGCAGATACTAGCACAGCGGTGGGAATTGCAATATCGGCTAGTGTCCCGGGGCACAGTGGAGAGGGCACTTCACAGTCGCTGGAGGAGCTGGTAGAGACAGGGAGTGCCCATGGCGCCAGCGGTTAGAGGACTGCAGGGGACCAGGCACATGCTCAGTCAGGGCGTGATGATGTACCTCTGGAGTTGTCCACGACGCAGCAGCTGCAGGAAATGCGGCCGGGTGTGCGGGAGCATCTGGGAGTGTTGCATGAGACGATGCTTCGCCTGGTGTCCATGGTGGAGGAGTCCACACGGAGCATCAGTGATGCCATGAGGCTCATGGCAGAGCATCATCCTTCCTCCATGGAGAGAGTGGCAACTCTCGTGAAGAGGGGCTCCCAGGAGAACAAGCAGCTTCTCCTGGGGTTATGCTCGGACCTGCAAGCCCTCACAGTGCCAGTGGCCACAGCTGGTCAGTGCCAGTGTGGGAGATGGTGTGGGCTTCAAGCCTCCCAGCTCGTTGCCCATCCATCCACGGTGAGCAGGGAGGTCCGGGGTGACCTCACGTCGGCGGAGCAGCTGCCTGTCGTATCTGCAGGCACCTCTCAGGGCACTCCGGATGAGGGCAGCAGCCACTCGGCCCCTCTCTCAGTGACCACTTCATCCGGTGAGGCTGTGGCGACTGGGGAGATGCCAGCTGTGGACCTGGCAGCTCCCTCCCAGGCGGGGCCAACACAAGCTCCACGGGCCAGAGGACGCCCGCCAAGGTTATTGAGGCCAACAGGACAGAGTCAGCAGGCTGGCTCAGATGCCACTCCAAGTAATGGGGCGGTACCAAGACACTGCACCCGGAAACGTAAGCATAAGGCACCTTAGGCACACCACGGGTTTATCACTGGTGCTTTTGTGTTGGCCCGAGATTAGGGAATTATTATTTGTTTACTGTTGAAAAACCTTTTGCTTTCATTTTGTGTGTTCTTATGATGGAGAAAATTAAAACCAGATGTGTTACCATGGCTGAGGGTGGCTCATTTGTTCTGCATTTGTATGTTTCACAGACATATCATGAGTGTTTGTTTCCACATTGAAGTTTATGTCCAAAACCCTTAGTTGCAGCTGATGAAGTGGCAGATTTAGCACTTAAGTGCCGAGTATGGAAACGCCAGGCAAGGCTGGTCCTCCTGAACCATTTGTGTAGAGCTAGCTGAAGGTTCGTTGGATTAAAGTCTCCCGGGTGTCCCAGCCTCCTTGGTGTAGTCCCGGGTCAGTGTTTAGCCCCTCATCATTCCCCTGTGCTTCCTCATCCTCAGAATCAGTGCTGGACTCATCGTGTGCAGCCGCATCCACTGCATCGACATCTTCATCATCCACTGCATCCCCCCTTTCCAGAGCAAGATTGTGGAGAGTGCAGCATGTAACCACTATCACCGAGACACGATCTGGGGTGTATTGGGGTATCCCTTGTGGAGGTGTGGCTCCTATTGTACCGCTGCTCAGCTTCTGTTCTTGGATGGCGGAGAGGCGTCATGAGCCACCTTCTGAGGGGATAGCCCTTGTCACCCAGCAGCCATCCATCCAGCCGGGCTGGAGCACTGAAGAGCCCCGGCACCTGGGAGTGTCTGAGGATGTAGGCGTTGTGGGAGCTGCCTGGGTACCTTGCACAGACTTGTAGAATCAGCATCCTGTGATCACACACTATCTGCACGTTCATGGAGTGGAAGCCCTTCCTGTTGACGAAGGCACCGGGCTCACCTGCTGGGGCCTTGATGGCCACATGTGTACAGTCTATAGCACCCTGGACACGGGGGAAGCCAGCAATGGCCGCAAAGCCTCTGGTTCGCTGTGTCTGACTTCCCTGGTCCCAACGGTAGTGGATGACGGTCAATGCACTCCTGAACAGAGCGTCTGTGACCTGCTTGACACAAGTGTGGACAGCTGATTGGGAGACACCGCAAAGATCACCCACTGAGCCCTGGAAGGAGCCAGAGGCATAGAAGTTGAGGGCAGCTGTGAGCTTCAGAGCCACTGGCATGGGGTGTCTGCCCACACAGTTAGGGGGGATCTCAGGCCCAATCATCTGATAGATATAGCTGACTGTCTCCCTTGAGAGTCAGAGCCTCCTTCGGCAATGCACCTCAGACATTTTGAGGTAGCTGCTTTGCTGCCTGTGTAACCTGGCAGCAGGATAGTGGCGTCTCCTGCAGTCCCTTCCACCTTGGACAACCTCTTGGCCCTGCGCCCCTTGTGCCTGCGCCTGGCCTCCCAAAGGTGGCTCCCCTCGAGGCTGATTGTCCACTCCTGGCCTCTTCCTTATTCTATCCCTCACTTCATCCTCAGAGAAGCTGCCTCTAGTGGACATGTCAGAACCCATACCCAGGCTAAAGGAAGGCCTCCAGAAAGCTGCAGGCCCGATAAAGATTACTGACTGCAGAGTGCTGAGCTGAAGCTTCAAAGTACACAGAAAGCTGCTGAAATTCGTTCTGAACTGCTACAGATTACATAGGCATGTTTAAAAAGGTTTCTGCAATAAATACTCACAGACCAGATCCACAATCCCACTGAGCCCTCTTATCCCGCCCGTGGATGAGTTTTATTAAAAAGATAAAAGATAAGAGCCAAAGATTGCACGGGCGCCTGAAAATTGGCGTCGATTGCCGATTTAAGGGCCTTAACTAGCCCGTTAATTAATGGCGGGCGCGCGTCGAGCTTCATCGCGCGCCCGCCCAGCTAAATATCGCGATGCTGTGCGGTGATGTCAGGACACTCGCCCAACGTCACCACGCATCATTTTACACGCTGATGTGCAGGGCCCGCACGTCACCCAGAAAATTCTGCCCCTGGTCTTTACTGAATTAGCTGGTCTCTGCCATTTTGGATTTGCTGGCTCCAGGACAGGAAGAGGAACCCCAGCCCAATATCCCCGCTCCTGATCATCTGACCAGTTACTTCTATTGTTGGATGCAGTCTTCATGAGGCTCATGTGTGATGCCCTCTGTAGTTCAATGGCCAATTTTCCATCATCTATGAAGAATGGAGACATTGGTGTGTCGTTAGAGCTGCACCCTGAGAATGAACCAGGAGTTTCTGTGGGGGAAGATGGGGAAACGCGAAAGGGAGGTCCTTTTGTTTTTAGCTTGATTGTTAAGTTCTATGCTCCTGTACAGAACTTCAGTCTTGGTGCTTGGTTCCTGCTTCACAGGAAACTGCTGCCCCATTGTAGCTCAAGCTGAGTGTTGAAGTATTGGCCAGGATTTCGCCGATTCCCGAAAGGCAGTTGGGGAGGAGGGGGGTGATGGGTGGTAAGATCGTGGGGAGCTGTGTTAGCTTGGCTCCACAAAGGGTCCTGCTATTGGGGCATTTTTCTGGATGTGAGAGGTTGGCCGCTCCAAGCTGGTGGGCAGCCCATCATTCACCCAGCAGCATTTCCTGGCACCCAGGACTCATACCTAACGCCCGGACACTCCATCTCACCCTCACACACCAACAATGCTGTGAGCCTCACACCCACCTCACTCAGCCTCCACATACCTCCAGCTCTTGAGCTAAAGCATTCACAGTGCAACACAATCACTGACGTTCTTCCCTTTCTCCTGTAGGAGAAAGTCGCACACAACAGAAGGGAACAGAGCAGAATTGGCAGGGGACACGGACACCTGTATCTCCTGAGCCCTCTGGAGATGGTTTCCCCCCACCCAACCCCGCTGCTCTTAGGGGGGCAGCTGCAACAGTGTACATGGCATTTGACATTGTCGAGAACGTTGAGGACGATGATATATTATTGTCTTTATGACCTTTCCCAACTCCCAGCGCTCATCCTGCTATCTGGCTTGATGAGCAAGCTGCTGATGGGGTGACCGTGGACTTCTTGTTTCCAACTCCACCTCCTTCCCTCATACAGAGCTTCTCTTTCTTACTTTCAGACACCCAAAAGTTGCAGCCTGTCCAGCCTCAGCAGCTCAAGGAGAGAGAGAGCAACAGCACAGCGGTGATGAAGAGGCCTCACTGCATGGTCTGACACTCACAGCTACCCGCTCAGATACTGGCACTGCTCTTGCCTTGGAGGCTAGTATAGAGTTGGGATCAGCACATGGTGAGCCACTGGGTATGAACGGGCTGCTGCTAGGCCAGGGGTAAAGGATGGCTTATTTGTCAGCTTAAAAGAGTCAGGGTCCGACTTGCCAGAGGGCATCGCAAAGAGCTTGCCCTCTCTGCAGGTCTGCTCTATCTCCATGTCATGCAACAGGCCCAGAGGGCACTGCCACTGTGCCCCATACCCATTGCAGCCTTTCAGACCCACCTCCTGCTCCCTCGATCGTATTCCTACTGAAGTGCTGACCATCCAGGTTCTGCTTCTGGCCCCCACGTTCGCTAATATTGTAAAAGGTTCTCTCTCTTCAGATGCTGCTCCTCCCTCCTTTAAATCTGTCATCACCATCCCTCTCCTCAAAAAACCAACTCTTAACCCCATTGTCCTTGCAAACTGCTGCTCTATTTCCAACCCCCTTTTCTTCTCCAAAGTCCTTGAACGTATGGACGCCTTGCGAATCCATTCCCATTTTTCCCGGAACTCCATGTTTGACTCCCTCCTATCAGGTTTCTATCAGGTTTCCGTTCCTGTCACAGTACCAAAATGGCTCTTATCAAGGTCACAAATGACACCCTATGCGGCTGTGATAAAGGTCAGCCTTCCCTCCTCGGCCATCTGGATGTTTGCAGCCTGTGTCACGGGTGACCACCTCCACCTTCCTCCTCCACTGATGTCCAGCTGGGTGGGACTGCACTCACCACGTTCTATTCTTATCTATCTAATCATAGCCCCAGAATCACTTGCATTAGCTTCTCCTCCAGCTCCTGTATCATTTCCTTTAGCATGTCCCAAGGATCTATCCTTGACCATCTCCTATTTCTCACCGACATGCTGGCCCTCTGTGACATCATCTGTTAGTATTCAGATGTACACTGACAACACCCAGCTCTACCTCACCACCACCTCTCTCAACTCCTCCACTTTTGCTAATTTATCAGACTTCTGATCTGACATCCAATACTGGACGAGCAGAAATTTCCTCCAGTTAAATATTGGGAGGACCGAAGTCATTGTTTTTGGTCTCCGCTCCAAACTCCACTCCCTAAGAACCGACTCCATCCCTCTCCCTGGCAACTGTCTGAGGTGAAGCCAGTCTGTTCGCAATGTGGTGTTGCATTTGACCCAGAGATGAGCTATCAACCTCATATTTGCTCCATCACTGAGACTGCCAATTTCCACATAAGAACATAAGAAATAGGAGCAGATGAAGACCATACGCCTGTCAAGCCTGATCTGCCATTCAATACGATCATTACTGACCTTCAGCCTCAACTCCAAATCCCGCCCGCTTCCCATATCTCGATTCCATGAGACACCAAAAATCCCTCTACCTCAGCCTTAAAAATACTCAATGGTGAAGATCCACAACCCTCTGGGGTAGAGAATACCACAGGTTCACAATGCTTTGAGTGGAGGAACTTTTCCTCATCACAGTTCTAAATGATTGTACCCTTATCCTGAGACTGTGCCCCCATGTTCTAGATTCCAAAGCCAGGGGAAACATCCTCTCCGTGTCTAGCTTGTCAAGCCCCCTCAGAATCTATATATTTCAATGAGATCACTACTTCAGAGTATATAGGGCCAATTTACTTAGCCTCTTATCATAGGAAATGCTCTCATTCCAGGGACCAATCTAGTGAACCTTCATTTTACCACCTCCAATGCAAGTATATCCTTTCTTAAATGTGGAGACCAAGACAGCACACAGTACACCAGATGATGGTCTCACTAAAACCCTGTACGACTGTAGCAAGTCTTCTTTATTCTTGTACTCCAACCCCTTGCAGTAAAGGCCAACATGCCATTTGCCTTCCTAATTACTTGCTGCGCCTGCATGCTAACTTTCTGCGTTCCTTGTACAAGCACAGCCAAGTCACCTTGAACATCAACGCTTACAAGTTTCAAACCTTTTAAAAAATATTCTGCTTTTCTATCCTTATGACCAAAGTTAATAACTTTACATTTCCCTACGTTATGCTCCATCTGCCATCTTGTAGCCCACTCACCTGTGATAAGAGGCTAAGTAAATTGGTCCTATATACTCTGAAGTAGTGATTTCATTGAAACATACAGATTCTGAGGGGGCTTGACGAGCTAGACACGGAGAGTCTGTGTCTCTTTGCAGCCTCTGTGTCCTCCTCACAGCTTACATTCCCACCTAGTTTTGTATCGTCAGTAAACTTATATTCATTACTCTCTGTCTCTTCATCTAAGTCATTAACTTAGATTGTAAATAGCTGAGGCTCCAGCATTGATCCTTGCAGCACTCCACTAGTCACAGCATGCCAACTTTATCCTTACTCTCTGCTTTCTGTCCATTAACATCCTCTATCTATGCTAATGCATCATCCCCAACTCCAGGAGCCCTTATTTTGTGCATCAACCTTTTGTGTGGCACCTTATCAAATGTCTTTTGGAAATCTAAATATACTGCATCTACTGGTTCCCCTTTACCTGCCCTACTGGTTACAGCCTCAAAAAAACTCTAATAAATTTGTCATATATGATTTCCCTTTGTAAAAGCACGTTGACTTGTTCTAATCCTACTATGCTTCTCTAAGCACATTGTTAAGACTTCCTTAATAATAGATTTCAGCATTTCCAGCTAATTCAGCATCAGAAACTAAATCTGGGACCTTCTAAAATCTTTATGACCACATGTATTTGTCACTTCCAGTGTAATTATTGTTCCTATAGTTGCTGTAACACAATGTTCTGCCTTAGCTTTGTAACGGTGGGTCTTTCAGGAATGCTGCAAAGCAGATTGTAAAGCTCCTCATACCAATCCATTATGAGGAATTCCAAAATTTGCTTGGATTCAAAACTATCCAAAGGGATAGATGGACAACAGCCGCAGCCAACAGAGCAGCGTCCGCCCAGTACCACAATCCCACTGTCTGCCCAGTGCCACACTCCCACTGTCCGCCCAGTGCCACACTCCCACCGCCCGCCCAGTGCCACACTCCCACCGTCCGCCCAGTGCCACAATCCCACCGTCCGCCCAGTGCCACACTCCCACCGCCCGCCCAGTGCCACACTCCCACCGCCCGCCCAGTGCCACACTCCCACCGCCCGCCCAGTGCCACACTCCCAGCTATCGCCCAGTGCCACACTCCCAGCTATCGCCCAGTGCCACACTCCCACCGCCCGCCCAGTGCCACACTCCCACCGCCCGCCCAGTGCCACACTCTCACCGCCCGCCCAGTGCCACACTCCCACCGCCCGCCCAGTGCCACACTCCCAGCTATCGCCCAGTGCCACACTCCCAGCTATCGCCCAGTGCCACACTCCCACCGCCCGCCCAGTGCCACACTCCCACCGCCCGCCCAGTGCCACACTCTCACCGCCCGCCCAGTGCCACACTCCCACCGCCCGCCCAGTGCCACACTCCCACCGCCCGCCCAGTGCCACACTCCCACCGCCCGCCCAGTGCGACACTCCCACCCTCCGCCCAGTGCGTCCGCCCAGTGCCACACTCCCACCGTCCGCCCAGTGCCACACTCCCACCGTCCGCCCAGTGCGTCCGCCCAGTGCCACACTCCCACCGTCCGCCCAGTGCCACACTCCCAACGTCCGCCCGGTGCCACATTCCCACCGCCCGCCCGGTGCCACACTCCCACCGTCCGCCCGGTGCCACACTCCCACCGTCCGCCCGGTGCCACACTCCTACCGTCCGCCCGGTACCACACTCCCACCGTCCGCCCGGTGCCACACTCCCACCGTCCGCCCGGTGCCACACTCCTACCGTCCGCCCAGTGCCACACTCCCACCGCCCGCCCAGTGCCACACTCCCAGCTATCGCCCAGTGCCACACTCCCACCGTCCGCCCAGTGCCACATTCCCACCGCCCGCCCAGTGCCACATTCCCAGCTATCGCCCAGTGCCACATTCCCACCATCCGCCCAGTGCCACACTCCCACCATCCGCCCAGTGCCACACTCCCAGCTATCGCCCAGAGCCACACTCCCAGCTATCGCCCAGTGCCACACTCCCACCGCCCGCCCAGTGCCACATTCCCACCGCCCGCCCAGTACCACACTCCCACCGTCCGCCCAGTGCCACATTCCCACCGCCCGCCCAGTGCCACACTCCCAGCTATCGCCCAGTGCCACACTCCCAGCTATCGCCCAGTGCCACACTCCCACCGCCCGCCCAGTGCCACACTCCCACCGTCCGCCCAGTGCCACACTCCCACCATCCGCCCAGTGCCACACTCCCACCGCCCGCCCAGTGCCACACTCCCACCGCCCGCCCAGTGCCACACTCCCACCGCCCGCCCAGTGCCACACTCCCACCGTCCACCCAGTGCCACACTCCCACCGTCCGCCCAGTGCCACACTCCCAGCGATCGCCCAGTGCCACACTCCCAACGATCGCCCAGTGCCACACTCCCAGCGATCGCCCAGTGCCACACTCCCAGCGCCCGCCCAGTGCCACAATCCCACTGCCCGCCCAGTGCCACACTCCCACCGTCCGCCCAGTGCCACATTCCCACCGTCCGCCCAGTGCCACACTCCCACCGCCCGCCCAGTGCCACACTCCCACCGTCCGCCCAGTGCCACACTCCCACCGTCCGCCCAGTGCCACACTCCGAGCAATCGCCCAGTGCCACACTCCCACCGCCCGCCCAGTGCCACACTCCCACCGCCCGCCCAGTGCCACACTCCCACCGTCCGCCCAGTGCCACACTCCCACCGTCCGCCCAGTGCCACACTCCCACCGTCCGCCCAGTGCCACACTCCCAGCGATCGCCCAGTGCCACACTCCCAGCGATCGCCCAGTGCCATACTCCCACCGTCCGCCCAGTGCCATACTCCCAGCGATCGCCCAGTGCCACACTCCCAGCGCCCGCCCAGTGCCACAATCCCACCGCCCGCCCAGTGCCACACTCCCACCGCCCGCCCAGTGCCACACTCCCACCGTCCGCCCAGTGCCACACTCCGAGCAATCGCCCAGTGCCACACTCCCACCGTCCGCCCAGTGCCACACTCCGAGCAATCGCCCAGTGCCACACTCCCACCGCCCGCCCGGTGCCACACTCCCACCGTCCGCCCGGTGCCACACTCCCACCGTCCGCCCGGTGCCACACTCCCACCGTCCGCCCGGTGCCACACTCCCACCGTCCGTCCGGTGCCACACTCCCACCGTCCGCCCGGTGCCACACTCCCACCGTCCGCCCGGTGCCACACTCCCACCGCCCGCCCAGTGCCACACTCCCACCGTCCGCCCAGTGCCACACTCCCACCGCCCGCCCAGTGCCACACTCCCACCGCCCGCCCAGTGCCACACTCCCACCGTCCACCCAGTGCCACACTCCCAGCGATCGCCCAGTGCCACACTCCCAACGATCGCCCAGTGCCACACTCCCAGCGATCGCCCAGTGCCACACTCCCAGCGCCCGCCCAGTGCCACAATCCCACTGCCCGCCCAGTGCCACACTCCCACCGTCCGCCCAGTGCCACATTCCCACCGTCCGCCCAGTGCCACACTCCCACCGCCCGCCCAGTGCCACACTCCCACCGTCCGCCCAGTGCCACACTCCCACCGTCCGCCCAGTGCCACACTCCCACCGTCCGCCCAGTGCCACACTCCGAGCAATCGCCCAGTGCCACACTCCCACCGCCCGCCCAGTGCCACACTCCCACCGCCCGCCCAGTGCCACACTCCCACCGTCCGCCCAGTGCCACACTCCCACCGTCCGCCCAGTGCCACACTCCCACCGTCCGCCCAGTGCCACACTCCCAGCGATCGCCCAGTGCCACACTCCCAGCGATCGCCCAGTGCCATACTCCCACCGTCCGCCCAGTGCCATACTCCCAGCGATCGCCCAGTGCCACACTCCCAGCGCCCGCCCAGTGCCACAATCCCACCGCCCGCCCAGTGCCACACTCCCACCGCCCGCCCAGTGCCACACTCCCACCGTCCGCCCAGTGCCACACTCCGAGCAATCGCCCAGTGCCACACTCCCACCGTCCGCCCAGTGCCACACTCCGAGCAATCGCCCAGTGCCACACTCCCACCGCCCGCCCGGTGCCACACTCCCACCGTCCGCCCGGTGCCACACTCCCACCGTCCGCCCGGTGCCACACTCCCACCGTCCGCCCGGTGCCACACTCCCACCGTCCGTCCGGTGCCACACTCCCACCGTCCGCCCGGTGCCACACTCCCACCGTCCGCCCGGTGCCACACTCCCACCGTCCGCCCGGTGCCACACTCCCACCGTCCGCCCGGTGCCACACTCCCACCGCCCGCCCGGTGCCACACTCCCACCGCCCGCCCGGTGCCACACTCCCACCGTCCGCCCGGTGCCACACTCCCACCGTCCGCCCGGTGCCACACTCCCACCGTCCGCCCAGTGCCACACTCCTAGTCTGTTGTCATTTAATGTGAATTACTTGAAAGTATTCAATTAAAGCTTATATCAATATCCTTAATAATAATAACATCCAAAGGGCACACCTGCACTGCAACCAATGGTCTGGTACAGACAATTCGGGTTCCAACCATTGCTTCTTAGCTTTTGGCAGCAACCTTCACTTCACTTGTTTAGAAACTATGCTGGTAGCCTCCCTAACAGCACCACCTTCACAACGGCAATTAGGGATGGGAAATAAAAATGCTGGCCAAGCGAGCGACACCCAAGAATTAAAAAAAAACCATAAGGACAGAAGTGCCTCAACAATTTTAAATTCAAGGTATTTATGGTGGTTAAATGGGAGAACCCCTGCTCTCTAAAGTTTAGGTCTGGGTTCTTTACAAAATGTATGGGGGTCCAACAGATCCCGAACACTTTAAAAAGCAAGGTTCAATATACTCAAAGTGCAGAACCCCCTCCAATCTGACTTGTCTCAATCCACTTAGCTCCAGAGTCAGGCACTTAGCGTTACTTATCATCTCTACAAAGCAAAATTATAAACCTGCTGTGTAAATGCATCCAACCCATGCGGTCATGTTGTAAAATTAGTTAGATTGCAGGAGAAAATTTGACAAATGAATCATCCAAACTCATAACAAAAATAGGTAGTAAAAATGCGCAGTCAGCTACTGAGAGTTCCATACAAAACTGGTCTTTTCTCATGCAGTTGCCTCTTGTCACTACACCCTTTTACTTCAGAGTTCACCATTAGGTTTTTCTCTTCCCTCATCCTGGTTTGTCCTGAAATAAATTAATCGGAAACCTATCTGATTATTAACCTCATTAAAACAGGTTGATAAAGCTCACACAAAGGAAAAAATTCGCAATGTCTGAGTGTTGACGTGCCCAGGTCAAGGGGATGGTATCTGCCAAGAGCCATTTTGAAAAAAAACGCCTATTGCCAACCTGACCCTTTTACAAAGGTGCATTATAAATAAAAGGGGGGACTGGGTGATGCAGGGGAGACAAGAGAAGTGCTAAGCACCTCATCATATTATGCAAATGCCTCAAAGTGCTCCACAAAAATGAATTACCTCTCGAGTGTAGTGACCTTTGTGAGGCAAATCTAGAGCAGAATTGCTCATAAAGCACGAGAAAGGGTGAGGGATGAGCATGATTTGTCAGAGAACTGTCATTTAAAGATAGAAACTGTTCCATTCTATGTCAGTAGTAATGGGGGCTTTTAAATGCAGCACATAGCGTTCAGTGATATGAGAGTTCAGGCAGCATAATTGGGATATGTCAAACTGTTCACTTGGATTTCAGATACTTGGCCTAGGTTATTTTAAAATAAGAGGCACAGACCCATCTGAACAAAAAAAGGAAGTAAGACACTTGATGACTGTTTTTGTCAAAGCTGTTCTCACTCTATGTACTGCTTGACTGTAATCATCAGTTCACTTTGTATACAAAATCGACAGGGGCTCCATCACCACTTTACCACATTGTTGCTTGGTTGTTTACAAGACAATTACACACAAGGAAGGTCAATCCGCCCATCTTAATTCATCCATCCAGAAGGACTGTGCCTATCAAGCCGTCACACCACATCACATTATCCAATTGCTTCTGAAAATGATTTTAAGGTTTTTGCATCTGTTTATTCCACGTAGGCCAAGCTGTGCGTGAAGGCTTTCCCAATATCTACCCCAAACTTGCCTCTTTTACTAGGTTGAACATGTATCTCCATGCCCTCTTGCAAATTAATTTCAATGAATTTTCCAGATTTTTCTTTTCTGTATCATTTATCATTTTGGATACCTTTCGAAGATCTCTGCTCTTCACTTCATTTAAAGGCTGAGAAAGGGGAGCTTGTCCAGTCTCAGACCTTTAGCACCAGAGATCTACACTGTAGTTCCTGCAAGCACTCCCTCTGGTTCTGAAATGCTCCCTTTGCTCTTGGTGATCAGAACTGAGCACAGTACTCAAAATACAATATGGGTGAAGAACTATTTAGTTGTTGTGTGACTCTAGCATTCTACTCTCCAATACTGTGTTGATTTGCAGATCTGCAGTGGAAGACATGTTGAGCTCACTAACACAGAGGTTTCTTTCAACTTCACCTTTAGCTCTTTCAACAACATTCGAGGAGCACACGAGAACCTATATTTCCTGGGCCAGCGCAACTCAACTGAAAGACACTGAAATTTCAGGAAATCACCTTTGCACAGAAGAGCCACACTTCAAAGCTGTATCAGATGATGAACAGAGACTTGTGCTATCAGGAGTGGCAAAAGATATCCCAGTGGCGTTGAGATTTGCACACGCCATGAAGATGACAGTGAAGAATCAATGCAATCAACACTCCTTCCCTCCCAGAACAAGTGGCCTGATCTGCTGCGTTCTGATCCATATTCCATAGTTGTGAGTATTGCTTAGAGCTGTTTCTTACTGCTTTTCTCCAACTGAATAAAGTACTAAGTAAGTTTGATATCTGTTTTAGTGTTTGTTATTTCTAGTTCTAACCTTGTGTGGAGACAAGATTTTTTCCCCCAAGCATAGGGGAAAAAACCCATAATACTTATAATATTACTGATGACAATAATAATCCAGCACTTGGGGCACTTTTGTATACACTGAAAGTAATATAAAACTGCAAGATGTTGTAAGGCAGGAACTGACTGATCATAAGAAAAGCTGTGAGAGTGGCTGATGTCCCAAAAGGGGAAGCAAAAAGGTCATGGAGGGAAGGGACAGTTGATAGGAAATGCAACTCGGGGTGCTGGGGAGGTGTCTGAGGGCATAAAGGCAACTCAAGCTCAATTTTCCTGGCCCTTTCTTTCTCCACATGGCTATGAGGCCTGTGCAAACCCAATTCTACCAGATCCCCTCAACATTGCCATACTGCCAAATCCTGTCTCCCCAATTTACACACAACTCCTCTTTTCTCTAGATCCTAAGACCCTCTTATCAAGAAGTTTCCACTCGCTCCAAGTGAAGTAATATCAGAAATGCTCCCAGGGTGTGTTTAATAGGCTACTGGAAACAAGACGTCTAGGAGCTTCCAAACATTTATTAACTGTATACAACTATGTACATGGACAGATAAACTCCTTCCAGAGTCATCTCTCTCTTTGAGACACATGATTTGACATCACTGGTGATATATATATTAGATTTCAGCATAATAGCTATTAACCCTTTATACTTTGTCTCCCCCAAGTCTTTCATCATACTCATTAAATTACTCATTAACTATTTACACATCCTACTCTCCCCTGCCCCCACAGTCTCTTGTGCCAGTGGCGTCAATCTCTAACTGTGCAGTCAGCTCTCTGAGAGGACATACATCCTCCATATTCTTCCTGGAACACACTTGAAGCAGTAGACAGAGATCCCTGTTTCTGGTGAACAGTATAAAGGTGATATTCTCTGATTCTTCTTCCTCTTTGAGCTTCCTTTAGAGGTTAAGCTGTGTGGCTGCTCTTTCTCAAAGGAATGAGACTCGGTCAGCTTCTGCTAAGTTTTGTATAGCTGTAGTGGGTGTGCAATCTTCTGATCCAGCAATTTTGTTGCTTGGCAAAAGTGGCTGTTATTTAGATATATCCAGTGATTCTTGTACCTGGAATGAAGTGCTGTGCCAACCCATTGGTTCATTCAACGATGAATCTGATGGGTAAACAGAAGAATGAAGATTATTCTCCAGTGGATATTCTGATACTTTGTCAATAGAGTGGGGTTTTGTCTTTCTGCTTGTGGTTGTTCAGCATGTGCACTCTCTGCTTTTACGTTCACTAGGTGTTGCCATTTTGAGAGCTTCAGCAGTCAAGGCAACATCTGGGGTAGAGCTGAATGCCACCTTAATCTCTGTTACTATACAGTGTTTTGCTAGATTAAGTTGTTTTCTGAGCCTCTACTAGATTCAGAGAAATTATACTTCCACGAACATCTGAAGTGTGTGCGAGATCAGTGGCGAGTATATCAGCAGTTCCAATCACCGCTTCTTCAGCCTTGACATCAGTGTTTGGGGAGTCAATTTGTTCTGCACTTCTCTCATTGGCCATTGTCCGGGCTTCAGTTCCTGGTTTCTCCTCATGAAAGTCAGTGCCTGCTTCAGCTTGTCCTGTGTTATCAGCGTCTTTATCAGAACAGCCAGGTGGATTGGCAGCCTGGTCACATTCAGCAGTAATGGTCTGGTCACACTCGTTAGTGGTATCTTGGTTATGATCCTCATCCACTCTTTCCAAAAAGATCCAGAATTTCCTCTTCTGGCTGATCACTGTCATTAGTGGTGGTCTGGTCTCCTTCTCCTCAAAGAGTAACACTTGTTCCAGAATGTCTTCCTGTGGCCGCAGGTGTGGAGCTTCCTGTGTGAAGACTAGTTCAAGCTGGTTTGCACTGACTTGAGTTTCCACTGCTACTGGTGAATAAAGAAGCTGCAAAGCTAGACAAACTTCCCTGCTTAATAAAGAGAAATCTTAATTATGAATAATGTAGCGAGTGTCAGCAAGTTCTCTTCCATTACATCAAAGTGTAGCAGTTATCTGCCCTTGCACCTTGAGTGAAGCACCTCCTGGACCGTGCAGTCGACTCACAGGTTGTTGGAGAAATTCCGGCTTCAGCCTTTGCACCATATCATCAAAAATGGACATTGCTACCCCCGGATCCAACTTAACATTGGTTTTGTGGTCATTGACTGTGATATCCACGCTCCAAAAGGCCTCCTAAGGAAGGCACTGTGTGTTCCTTTGTATCTTCTATTTCTTGACTAGCACTTGATCTGATTGGTCTCCCTGTAAATTTTGGAGCAGGAGGCTTCCTGTAGTGGCATATTGCTTTAAAATGGCCCCGCCTCCAGCAGGCATGACACTTTGCATGTATGGCGGGACATTCTTCGCACCAACGTTGGTGCCACAATGGGAGCACTGGATAATGGCAGCGACTTCATTCCGGGTCTGCTTTTTAGTGGGTGCGCTGGTACCTCTATTGCTCCCAAACTGGGCTGAGTCAGTGGCCTGACTCCACAAAGATTCTCCATCACCTCAGGTTAAAACTCAGTTCTTCTTCCAAAGCTTGGACTGTCTCGCTAATTGAACGGCCTTGGATAATGTTAATCCTTCTATGGATTGCAAAAAATCAGATAAGTCTTCATGAAGGACACCCACAGCAATGCAGTATTGGATAAGCTCCTCCTTTAGAGCACCACACTTCCAACTATCAATCAAATACAGATCACAGATGAAGGAATCAATACTTTCTCCAGATTCCTGGGTGTGCCTGTTAAACCTCGCCTGGTCGAAAATAATGTTCCTCCGAAGATTGAAATATGAATCAAAAGCCTTAATAACCTCTTCATAGGTTGCTGTGTCTTCATTAAGGTTGCTCATTAAGGTTGCAACATAGCTTACTCTGTCTTACTAAAATGTCATCTGCGCTGCTGTCAATGGAATAGAGGAGTGTGCTGATCTGGCCCGATACTGGCATCGTAGATTCAACAGGTATTTCCAGTGTGCTGCTTGGTCTGGCCCTTCCCTGGGTAGAAGCAGGGCTTTTTCCACGGTTGTCTGTTACTTTAACCAATGGCCTTGGGATTCCGTCGGTGCTTTTCATTCCGATTCCTTGCTGCAGTCATTCCCTTGCTGCTCTAACCTTGATGGCTTTCACTTTCCTGCCGCTGGCGGCTTCATCTGGGCTCCTCGGTTAGTTTACCCCTGCCACCATGGAGTAATATCAGAAGCGGACCCAGGGTGTATTTAACAGAGATTACTGAAAACAAGGCATCCAGGAGCTTCCAAACTTTTATTAACTATACATAACTATGTACAGGGACAGATCAGCAGGAGGTTCCTTCCAGAGGCATCTCTCCCAGAGTTCTAGGGACATGTGATCTGTCACCACTGGTGATGTATATTGGTTATTAGCATAAAGCTGTTAACCCTTTATACTGCCACAAGATCCACTTGATCCCACAGCTGCCCCCATAAGGGCCCAGCTCTCTGGAACCTTCTCCTAGAGTTTCCAAATCACAGGACCTAATCCAATGCTCCAAAAGCAACTTGGTACAACGTGCTTATTTTAAAAACTTTTAACTCATTAGTAACACAGGGATACACAAGTCAGTATTACATTAAGAAACACAGCACACTTCAGTTATCGCACATGTTTATGTCACACTTTAAATCTTTAGGACTACCTAAACAGATGGCAATAATCATACAAATAAATTACAAACTGAACATCACTGATAACTGGGCTGAAGTACTGAGGAACTGAATGGATCCTCAGGCTCAGGAATGGATTCCCAGGCACTGAAGTTTGGCTCCAAAACTAGAAGGGGCGAGGGAGCTGAAGAAGTGCTTTGAGAGTTTGGGACAAGTATCAATAAGATTGACTAAATCAGGCAAGCTGAAGGCCTTGGAGAGTGGTTAACCAACCCATTGTTCCTATATCCAATACTGCAACTAACTCCACTGGGGGAGGCCACCAATTATACCTTTATAGAAAGGCCTCCTTCTGTGCTGTAACCATTCAGCCCATCATGCCCTTGCTAGCTCTCTGCAAGACCAATTTAGTGCATCCCACTTCCCTGCCATTTCCCCTGCAAATTTTCTTCCTTCAGATGTCTATTTTTGGAAGCCACGGTTGAATGTGCTTCCACCACATTCTCAGGCAGTGCATTCCCTGGTTGTAACTACTCACTCTGTTCAAAAAAAACTCTTCCTCACACTGCCTTTTGTTCTTTTGCCAATCACTTTAAATCAGTGTCCTCTGGTTCCCAACCCTTCCGCCATTGGGAACAGCTTCTCCCTATCTACTCTGTCCAGACCTTTCATGATTTTGAAAACCTCAGTTAAATCTCCTCTCAACCTTCCTTTCTCTAGAGAGAACAATCCCAGCTTCTCCAATCTATCCAAAATCTACCCTAACCCAACTCTCATCCCTGGAACTATTTTCTTAATTTATTTTCTACGCTCTCTCTGAAGCCTTCGCATCCTTTCTAAAGCCTGGTTCCCAAAATTGCGCACTGTACTCTAGTTATGGCTGAACCAATGTTTCACAAAGGGTCATCATAACTTGCTTACTTTTGTACTCTATGCCTCTATTTACAAAGCTCAGGATCCCAAATGCCTTTTTAACTTCACTCTCAGTCTGTCCTGACACCTTCAATGACTTGGTCCCTCTGCTCCTGCAGCCCATTTAGAATTGTACTCTTTATTTTGTATCATCTCTCCTCCTTCTTCCTATCAAAATGTATCACTTCACACTTCTTTGCTTTAAATTTCATCTGCCACGTGTCGGCCCATTCCACCAGCCTGTCTATTTGTCCTCTTGAAGTTTATCACCATCCTCCTCGCAGTTCCAAGTTTTGGGTCATCTGAAATTTTTTAAACTATGCATGCTGGCCTTCCTTAATTAATCCACATTTGTCCAAGTGACTTAATTTTGTCCTGGATTATTGTTTCTGAAAGCTTTCTCAACACCGAGATTAAACAGACAGGCCTGTGGTTGCTGGACTTATCCTTAACCCTTTTTAGTACAAGAGTTTAATATTTGCAATTTTCCAGTCCCCTGGAACCACCCTCGTAAATCGGAGGAAGATTGGAAGATCACAGCCAGTACCTTCCACATTCCACCCTTACCTCCCTCAACATCCTAGATGCACCCCAACCGTTCCTGGTGACTTATCAACTTTAAGTAAAACCAGCCTTGGTAATGTCTCTGTTTTATCAATTTTTAGCTTATCCTGTATCTCAGCTACCTCCTCTTTCACTATGACCTTGACAGCATCCTCTTCCTTGCTAAAGGGGGTTGCAAAGTACTTATTTACTACCTCATAAATCAAACCTCAATTAAGCTTCTTAGTCACTTGGAATTTGCATTGCAAATGAATGGAATTATCATATCATAGTCATGTGCACTAGATACCAATGTGGAGAAATATGTTCAAATCAGTACTATATTTGGCAGGCTCAAGTTGACTGTGCTAAGAATGGAAATGGTTCAGGACTTAACAAACTGAAGATTGAAGAGGAAGATTGTAGCGGAAGGAGGTGCTTTTTAAGTGAGGTACAGTCAAATATCCTTTATCTGTACATCGAAAATGGAACACATCCAAAAACCAAACTTTTTTTGAACGGACTCTAATGTCAGCCAACACGAACCTCACCAACCTTTTGCACAGGAAATCGGTGACTTGATCCAACTCGAATCTCGCCAACCGGACCAGACCTTTAGCACGGGAAGTCTGCACTGTTTATAGTCAAACGCTCTTGCCTTACCTTGTGATTTCTGTGATTATTTTGTGCTTTTATTCCATCACAAACATGTCAAAAAGATCATCAGATATCCTTATGGGTAACAGTGAAAAAAGAAAATGAAGTATAATTTGTTATCAATTACTAAGAAAGTGGAGTTTTTGCAGAACCTTGACCGTGGTGCCTCTGTCAGCAAATGCATGTGGAGTGAACTTCCTCCTAACAACTTTGCAGCTAGTTTGTATGTTAATAAAGCAATATAATATATTACAAACGTAATAATTGTTAACAGGTAAGAAGTAGGGTGTGTGAGAGTTGGCAAATGGAGAAACAATCTAGTATTTGTAGGCTATAGCTACCCTAGGCTTAGGCTTTTGTAATGTAAGTTGGCCTAGGCTGAGTAGCTATGTCACATCCAAAAATCGAGAATATCCGAACATTGAAACCAATTGGCTCCAAGGATTTTGCATGAAGGATACTCAACCTGTATTACTCACCTCTTCTGTTTGCACCATTTTTCCTTAAGTGTCCCCCACTTTGTTTACCTCATTGGAGAGGCAATGTAATCTCAGAAAAATATGACTCTCAGTGTGGAAGAGAAATCAACACGTGATAATATCAGCCAAGCTTGGCCCATTTAATTGAAATGAAGTTGTACAGCGCCTGAATTTATACAGATTAATCTTATTTCTAAATTCAATGCCATTCACCAGGCACTGTTAAAGATAAAGATTGCTCCCAGCTCATGTTATGAACAGAACAGCTATGAAGCAAGTGGCAATGACCTAATGCTTTCTGAAGGAACCTTCTGCCTCATTTGAAACAAAGCACAATTTGACAGTGGAAATGTCTACATCCCTGGCTCTATGGAGGAGCCCCTCACGGCAGGATTATTGAATGACAGTGGGAAACTTCTACAAAGCTAAGGCAACAATCAATTCACTTCAGAAATAATTTCCTTATCCTGTACGTGCGAAAATCAGGATGTGGTGAGTGAGACTTTGGTCATATTCCTAATCAACAGAAACATCTCTATGTGGCAGAAGAAAATCACGTCAGAAGTATAAAAAAGGAAAAGAGAAGTAAGGATAACAGAGGAGAGAAGAATATATATACGTCAATTGGCCATCCACTGAGATCTCAATGACAGATACAGTTTGACACATTCCTGAAACTTAGGCTTTTAGTGTCAGTGAACGGCTCAGGTATTTGGCTTGTGACGCACTCAGTTACCTAGTATTTAGAAAACACTGTCACAATGGAGATTTTTAACCAAGAAAGGAAAGACCCAATTTACAATACCATTGGCTGCATCATGGTGAACTGTTCAATTACAAGGAAAGGGGTCATTTTGGCCAAGAGAACAACTGACATGAAATTAAAAGCAATAGATTGCAAATATGCTTTATCATTAAATTTGTGCAGCATCTGCACTTGCACCAACCAGGAGAACCTTATTACAGTAGTAGAATTTAGCATTTTTCCGCTTAATCACTGACTGCAAGGAAATGAACTGCCCTCCTACATGTGGCCTCCAAGCTCCATTCAACAGAATAACGCCTGATGCAGTTAAAAAAAAATCACAATCAATTCTAATGTTTAGTCTAAGAGCTCTTAGTTTAATAATCACTAGCTGCTAAACATATGCACAACCCAAACCAGATGTTCTATTTTTAAATTCATACAACTCCTCAATGTACATTCACAAATCTTCAAAATCCATTTGCACATTCAATTTTAAAATGTGACACCTTTATACAATAGGTAACCAATTAAATGCAATGGAAGAGGTAATTACTGTACATTCACTATTAGGGCACTAAATAAACATTAAAAGTGCTGAAAAGTTTCCTCTAAGTGATACCAGCAACTATGAACATTCAAAATGATAGACAAAAAAAGACCATCAGATGCATACTCCTGAAGTATCCTGATTACACGCATCCCACGACCATCAACTGTAGGTACTACAGTAGGTACACAAACTACTTATTTTCACAATTAGCTTCTATCTTGACAATAGATTTGTTTTAAGAACCTATGTTGAGATGTGTACAGCTACTTTGGCACATCTTGGCCGAGAGAGCGATGTCTCTTGGCTAATGCTGTAATGGCATCCATACACAGACTGCTGCTAATGTTCATTGATCGCATATTGTATACGTCTAAAGTATAAAAATATGTTGCAGTTCAAAACATACAATTGTACGTGTATAAGAGGGAAGTGTGATACCAGAGAATGAGCAAGTGAGCAAGGTGTGAGAAAGAAAGAGAAAATGTAAGAGTGAATATGAACATGAGAAAAAGTAAGTGCTTGAGAGCTGATAGTGAGTATGTGAAAAAATAACTTGAATCTATGCAGTGTTTTTCACAACTACTGGACATCTAAAAGTGCTTTACAGCCAATGAAGCTTTTTTTGAAATGTAGTCACTATTGTAATGTAAGAAACATGGCAGCCAATATGCCAATAGCAAAGTCCCACAAATAGCAATGTGATAATGGCGAAGTAATCTGTTTTTTATGATGTTGATTGAGGGATAAATATTGGCCAGGACACTGGGGAAAACTCCCCTGCTCGTCTTCAAAATGGTGCCACGGGGTCTTTCGCATACACCCAAGCAGGCAGATGAAGCCTCAGTTTAACATCTCAACCAAAAGACAGTGCAGCACTTCCTCAGTACTGCACCAGAAATGTCAGCTTTAATTTTTACACTCAAGTCCTGGAGTGGGACATGAACCCAGAACCCTGTGGTAAGAATGCTACCAACTGAGCCATGGTTGAGGTGGAAAAATGTAAGAATGGGATTGCATTAGTTGAATATCAGTCATAACATCTGATTTATATGTACTACATAGTTTTCCCAATGAACAGTTTTGAAACTGAATGCCCATGGTATAAACTCCGGGATTTATGACGTCTTTTTTGAAAGTCGGGATATTGTTGTCACGTGGCAGGTTTTAGAACCCTGAAGACCTACTGAGAGAGGCAAGAAGTTCAACAGTCCTGGGTCCTGGGTGAGGGAGATAACACAGGAATACAGGGAAGAGGAAGAATGTATAAAATGGAGAAGGCATGCAATAAAAATTAAAAAATTTTGGCACCAGCCTAGAAATGATTCAACAGTCACTCTGAGGCAGTTAGATTTTAGCATATATATTGACCCCTGAGGCAAATATTCAGCTGCTTTTCAGTCTTGTGTAGTCCAGTTGTGGTGTAACATATCTTCCTCTTCATAACAAGAAAATGGAACTGGCTGTGAAGTGACAGAAGAAATAGTTCAGGGGTCATCGCTTTGAAAAAAAATCTCATTAATAAGCAATGTCCAACTGGTCAGTTTGCAAAGACAGTAAGTTTAATCAAAACATTGCAAGACCTACCGCATTTAATTTCTTCCACTATAATATAATATTCATTGTTCCCATGCTGGGCTAAGTCTTGGAAAATGCACTATACTGAGAAATCTAAAGGTGAGACTGAAAATTAACCTTTTTGCTCATTCCATTGTGAGAATATCTCATGATTCACATTTAAATGCTCAATAAAAGCCTTTCATCATCTGGCACACAGGGTCCTGGGCTTTCTACATAGAGACCAGAGAGTACAAAACAAAGATGTTATGCTAAACTTTTATAAATCACTGGCTAGGCCTCAGCTGGAGTCGTGTGTCCAATTCTGAGCACCACAATTTAAGAAGGGTGTCAAGGCAGAAGAGAAATGCTAGAATGGTATCAGGGGTGAGGGACTTCCTTTATGTAAAGAGAGGAGAGGAGCTGAGGATGTTCTTCTCTGAATGGAGAAGGTTAAAGGGAGATTGAATAAAAGGTGCTCAAAATTATGCGAGATTCAGATGGTGTAAATAGGAGAAAGTGTTACCACTGCTGGGAGCGGAGATGAGAATTGTTTTGTTTTAAACACAGCGATTTGTTATAATTCTGCAATGTACTTCTCGAAAGGGCGGTGGAAGCAGATTCAATAATCACTCTCAGAACAGAATTGGTTATGTAGAAAGAAACAGAGGTCTAGCATTTCTATACCTCACGCCAACCCAAAGAGCTTTAGAGCCTATCAAGTCCTTTGGAAGAGTAGGCACTGTTGTAATGTAGGAAAGGCAGCAGCCAATTTGCTCACAGCAGACTCCCATTAAACAAAGATTTAACAATGAGCACATCATCTGTTCTTGGCGTTTGTCAAGGGACAACCACTGATCAGGAAACCAAGGCGAATGTCACTGCTCATCTTCTAAATAGTGCCGGGGGGGTTGTTTCCACCTCTTAGTGGGCAGACGGGGATAAGTTTTGCATCCGGAAGACTGGGTCCAATAGTTTCACACCCTCACAATACTGCACTGGACTGTCAGGCTGGATTATTTGCTCATGACACTAGAGTTGAAAAAGAAAGATTTGAAAGACTAGGGGGGAAGCACAGGGCGAGTGGAACCAATTAGACAATTCTTCGGCTCAGGCACAAGGAATCTATTTACCTCCTTCCATGCTGTAGGATTCTAGATCAGAAACAATCAGCCTGAAGTGACTGACTGTTTTCCTCTTGCGATTTACAACAGAAACTCATGTCTGGGCAATTAGGTGTCCCAGTGATGTCATTCACAGGGCGCTCTCTGCAACCTCCTCCAGCCCTACAATCTACCGAGATCACTCAGCCCCTCTAATGCAGACCTCTTCCACAGCCCCAACTTTAAAAAAAAAACTATTTGTTTATGGGATGTGGGTGTCGCTGGCTAGGCCAGCATTTATTGCCCATCCCTAACTGCCCTTGAGAAGGTGGTGGTGAGCTGCCCTCTTGAATCACTGCAGTCCATGTGGTGTAGGTACACCCACAGTGCTGTTAGGGATAGAGTTCCAGGATTTTGACCCCGCGACAGTGAAGGAACAGCGATATATTTCCAAGTCAGGATGGTGAGTGACTTGGAGGGGAACTTCCAGGTGGTGGTGTTCCTATCTATCTGCTGCCCTTGTCCATCTGCCATCACCCCTCCATTGGCAGCTGTGCCTTCAGCTGCTGATGCCTCAGTCCCTGGATATTCCGTCCTAAACCTTGTCTTCTTTCCTCACTTGTTGCTTCTTAAAGCTTCCTCTTTGACCAAACGTTTGATCACCTTCCTAATATCCCCTAAGCAGTTTTCCACTGATAAATCAATCAGTGTTTACATTGTCACCAAGAGGGTCATCCCCTGTGTGAACGTCTTGTTTTTGAATAAATAAGCCACTTATTTGATCCTATGGGAACTGACAGCAACCGGAATAAATATGTATAAATCATTCACCAGTTATTGTTCACCAGTGATATTTAACACTGTGGGACCAAGAAGTGGAGATGGTGGCATAGTGGTAACTTTATTGGCCTGGTAATCTAGAGGCCCAGGCTAATTCTCTGGGGATATGGGTTCAAATCCCACTGTGGCTGGTGGAATTTAAATCCAATTTAAAAAATTAGAATGAAATATCGGTGCAGTATCCTTTATCAGAAAAGCAAACACATCCAAAGACTTTTATTTGAACGTCATTGACCTTTACATGAGGAGTCTGTGACCAGAGCCTGCGCGACCTGAGCTGACACGAACATCACTGACCTTTATTATTCAGTGGCACATCTTACTTTTCTAGTCATTTTATTTACTTTAGACTATAGCTGGCCTAGGCTTAGTTTATTGAAATATAAGTAGGCCTAGGCCTACATGTGATGCCCAAAAACCAAAATGATCTGAAATCCGAAACACGTTCGGCTCTGAGGATTTTGGATAAAGGATACTCGACTTGTACAAAGCTAGTCAGAAATGGCGACCATGACAACTGTCATCAATTGCTGTCAAAACCCACCATCTGGTTCACTAATGTCCTTTAGGGAAGGAAATCTGCCATCCTTACCTGGTCTGGCCTACATGTGACTCCAGACCCACAGCAATGTGGTTGACTCTTAACTGCCCCCTGAAATGGCCTAGCAAGCTACTCAATTCAAGGGCAATTTGGGATGGGCAAGAAATGCTGGCCTTGCCAGCGATGCTAGCATTCCATGAAAGAATAAAAAAAGTGTACATTGGTTTTCCGACAACATTGAAACAAAGCAATTTAACAAAACAAGATGAACTGGCTATCAAGACTCGAGCAGGCTTTGCAAATGTCTGCACATGGGAACTCTGAATCCTGAAGAAATACTCGCCAGTAAAACCATAAAAATAGAAACGCAACCACTCGGCAACAAATGCAGTCGAGCAAGAAGCAATATCTGATGAATAATCTTCACAGCTGGTAGGCTGTGACATTTCTATTCCTGCTATTACATGTTGACATTTTGGAAAGATTGCTTTCGTTCCCCTTCGTGTGTCACTTCTTAAAAACACAATGAGGGCATTTAATGTGTGCCACTAATTGGCTTTGGAGTAAAATAGTGCTCAGTGTTCCATGAATAGTTTGTAAGTGAGATGATCAGGTGATAGACTAAGATGGCCATTTGACTTACATTCATCCGGCATAAAAACACCTGCGGCTTCTGAAATGGTTCTAGACTTTTTGTCTGCACTACTCTGCCTGCAAGTCCTTTCCAAACAAGGATCATTATTTAGGTTAAAAACTTCCTGTCATCAGTCACAAATTTGTCTTTTGTCAGTTTAAACTTAAGCTATCTTACCGTGCGGTCGTTGTTTAACACAAGGTCAAGTTCCAGATTGACCTTTCCAAGAAAACCACTTTTGAAAATTGAAATGCCCAATTTCTTCCAGTCTCCAACACTAGCAAACATGCACTAGCCTCCAGGACTTGAATGAACCTCATACATTGCTGACTGCTTTTAACCACTAGATTGGAAACTCTTCATGCTGCATTGGAATGTAATCTAACATTATCCAGTCCCTTGTAATTTAAGCAGCCAATACAATACATTCGCTTATTGAGATTGAGGCCATCCTGCGATAATGGTTTTTACATTCCTGAGAACCGGTTCTTCTATTCTACCTTCAACTGTGTAACTTCCAACAATCAACAACCCAAAGACCAGAGGATGAAACAGGATTGAGAGGCAAGAGAATGTAGTGGAAGAATTGAAGTTGGTGACACAAAAACACAATGTAATTAAAAGGACACACATGCCATAGAATTGTCAAAAGAATTACTGAAACATGGGCAGAATTACATGCCAGAAAGTTAAGAAGGATGAATTCAGGACTGAATTATAAATGTATTGAAGCACCTCAGAGTGCAACATGATGTATGTTGATAACTCCAATACCATTGTCTGATTGTCTGCATTAACCAGATTGAAATGATTGTAATATTCATTGATTGTATTGATGCACCTTGTGATCCATGTGTAAAAGTTGAATCTGATTGTACTTATGTGATGGTGATTTTGAAATGGTTTGGAATGTTCTGCCAGATATTTTATGAATAAAGTATATTTTTCAAAATAAAAAAAAGAATTCAGGACTGAACCAGAATGGGCTGAAAGCCTCATGAGAAACCAGAGAGAGCAGCTGACAAATCAACAGGGACAGAGTCACAACTCCTGCCTCTTTTTTGAGGGCTTTGGCTTTCCGGACATGTAGCCACCTCTTCATTACGTTCATATCATCAGCACTGCCGCCTGCACTGCAGGCAGGTCAACTACGTTGATGTAGACTGACAAAGAACCTTATAAGTACCTCCAAGACAGTTAAGGGTTCCTGCTGGCCAATCTTGCGTGACGGGTCAGTGAGATGGTTCTGACAGCACAGCACTGTGCTCACAACACAAGGCTGCACATTCATCCTGATTCTATTTTCCTCTTCATCGCATCTGGGAAATCAGCATCCTCCAGGCTCAATTTAAAAGGGGAAAGTGAAAGGGGCCAGCTATGCCAGGCCTCTGTCCTACTTCGGCAGCCCAAGTCTAGCATCAACATTACAATGCATGGGGGAGGGGGACCCCAGCCTCCTGCCTCACCTTCCAGAGCATGTGACCAATGGTTACCGCAGTGCAGGGGCACTTAAAGAAAACTGGGCCTACACACAGTGATCCTCACTGACCAGGATATCGTAGAAGAGGACTGAAGGAACATTGGAGCAGAAGTAGACCATTCAGCTTGTCGAGCCTGTCCGCCTCTGAATAGATCATGGATGATTTGTATCTTAACTCGAGGGGCCGAATAGCCTACTCCTGCTCCTAATTCATATGTTTGTATTAGTTTCTATGTTCCAGTAATCCACCTTTGTTCCATATCCCTGAATAACCTTACCCAGCAAAGATCTATCAATTTCAATGTCCTTCAGCTGTCCCTCCCCAGAAAGGTGGGTTTCACTGAGGCCGGCAATGTCAATTTGGAGTATCGATAGTTTACTGATACAATTGCAGCTCTTCTTTCTGGGCAGTCACTCGAGATTGCCTACCAGTGTTCTAACGTTCCAAGTTGCACAGCGTAAAGTTTTCTCTCTTTGACCAAGAAGACACTGATCCTGCAGGTTGAGGTTCCTCTGCCAGGAGAAAGTGGGACAGTCTATTTGTTGGCTACCTTTTCTAGCTCCATCCCCATTTGGGGTGAGCAGGGAGTATCCTGAAGGGGACTGCTCAGTCACAGATGCTGTTGCCCAAAGACACCTCTAGCCCAATGTAAGTGCCCAACAACCTTCAGGCATCTGTTGCCTGTGCTGCAGGTTCTTGATGAGGGCCTCCCAGGTTCACAGCCTTGCCCCGGTCACCAATCCTGCATCACCACAGGACTTGGCAAACAGAACCTGCTAGGAGTCTGCGCTTGACTTTGTTTGACCTTGAAGCGCTCTCATTGTCCACACCATCTTGACAGGGTTGGTGGTCAGATTTCGGTGATGTGTCAAACCATGATGACTGGGCCTCTTGCCACTGCAGCATTCTTCTGCCTTCTGAGTGGTGAGGTGCACAGTCTTCCTTCACCAGCTGCCCGTTGTGGACTTTTTGGACCTCACTTTGGCAACGCCACCTGACATTGCTCCCAGGAGCCAGGAGCTGCCGACTGCATCACTCAAGGAATCATCTGAGCGCACAAGTCTCTCCACCATGACAAGGTGGTGATCTACAGAGAAGTGCCATTAGTGATAATGTCATTATTATGGGACAATTTCACACTTTCCTTCTCTCCAGCAGAAGCTAACCTCTTTATTCTCATTTCAGAAAGTGTCATGACGCTCTGATTTCCTCCCCTCCCTCCCCCAACATCATTCCTCTCAGCTTACCATATGGCAAGCACAAAATCGATGGAGTATATGGCTACGAAAGTTTAAGCAACATTACAATGATTTTAAGTTGAATCATGATACTAAGATTATGTTTTCTCTTGTAAACAGGAGACACAGTTTAAAAATGGCCTCATTTAAGACAGAGATGAGGAGGAATTTCATCTCTCAGAGGGTCATTAGTCATTCTCTTCCACAGAGAGCAGTGGAAGCTGGCTCATTGAATACATTCAAGGCTGAGTTAAACAGATTTTTGATTAAGGGAGTGGAGGGTTATGGTGGGGGTGGGGTGGTAGGAAAGTGGAGTTAGGGCCACAATCAGATCAGCCATGATCTTACTGAATGGTGGAGCAGGCTCGATGGGCCAGATGGTCTACCCCTGCCCCTACTTCTTACGTTCTTAACAAAGTATGATGCACTCTGTCTGGTCTGTGCATGGAACAAACAGGGCAATCCCAATGTTATTAATTATTAAGGCAGAAATGCTGCAAATGATGCTTCTATTTCACTAACATGGCTGCTAATCTAAAACCTGAATGCAGAGCTACAATGGGGAGCTCTCCTGAAGAAAGCAAATGCCTAGAAAAGACAAGTAGGGATAAAGAAACAACTAATTTAATTTATAAGTCACCTTTGACAAATAATAGGAATATTCTGTTACCTTAAAGTTAAGAGCTAGGCCGTTGGACAGTATAATTAGAATACTGACACAAAGGATAGTTAAAGTCTGGAGCTCTCTTCCTCCACTAAGCTGGAGATGTTGGCTTAGTTGAAACTGTGAAGACTGAGATCGATGGATTTTTTGTTAGTTAAGGGTATATGGATGGAAGGTTGGTAAATAAAGTTGAGGCACAGATCAGCCAAGGTCAAACGAATCGCAGAACAAGCTTATGGGGCTGAATGGCCTACCTTCTGCCCCTACAGTCTCAGCATGTCCTAATGCTTTTTTATTAGTCGATTAGGTATTTTGATGTGTAATCACTCCTTTAAGATAGCTAACTTGCACACAGCTAGGTCCCCCAAACAGCAATGCGACAAAATACCAGGCACTTTGTATTTAGTGTTATTGGTCGAAGGCTCAGTGTTGTCCGATATACAGGAAGAACTCCCCTGCACTTTATTTAAAACTTAATGTGGGGGGATCTTCTACACCTAAGAATGCAGGCGGAGATTCAGTTCAACATCTCATCTGAAAGATAGCGCCTCTGACAGTGCAGCACTTGCGCAGTATTCCACTGAAAGGTCAGCTTAGTTTATGCTGGTGTGGGGCCTGAACCCAAAACCCTCTGATGAAGCCAAGGTTGACATCTTGACATACTCAAGATAGACAACGCCATATCCAGAATTTAATCCTTGAAGGCGGCATGTTTAATTCCAAGTTTTGAAGTCCCCCATACACGTGCCATATTTCCTGTGGTAAAACACCTGTGGAAGACATTGTCCTGCAGACAGGCGAGGTCAGCTTGACTATAGCCTCCTCTTCAGCTTCGGAAGGTTTAAATCTAACCAGAGATACTTCATGCTGTAATCAATCAAGAAGGTCCTAACAAGGCAGTAAAGGTGTAAAAATGAATGACTTTGACCAAGTGTTTGATAGCTATCACCCGCCTATGGTGTAACTCCAACTCTTGGCGAACACATTTCTGAACAGCAGCACAGCATCTCATTTTTAAAATTTATTCACGGGATGTGGCCTTCACTGGCTGGGCCAGCATTTATTGCCCATCCCTAATTGCCCTTGAGAAGGTGGTGGGGAGCAGCCTTCTTGAACCGCTGCAGTCCATGTAGTGTAGGTACACCCACAGTGCTGTTAGGGAGGGAGTTCTAGGATTTTGACCCAGCGGCAGTGAAGGAACAGCGATATATTTCCAAGTCAGGATGGTGAGTGACTTGGAGGGGAACATCCAGGTGGTGGTGTTCCTATCTATCTGCTGCCCTTGTCCTTCTAGGTGGTAGTGGTCATGGGTTTGGAAGGTGCTGTCTAAGGTGCCTTGGTGAATTCCTGCAGTGCATCTTGTAGATGGTACACACTGCTGCCACTGTGCGTCGGTGTTGGAGGGGGTGAATGTTTGTGGATGTGGTGCCAATCAAGTGGGCTGCTTTGTTCTGGATGGTGTCAAGCTTCTTGAGTATTGTTGGAGCTGCACTCATCCAGGCAAGTGGGGGGTATTCCATCACACTCCTGACTTGTGCCTTGTAGATGGTGGACTGTTGGTGGGGAGTCAGGAGGTGAGTTACTATCTGCAGGATTCCTAGCCTCTGACCTGCTCTTGTAGCCACAGTATTTATATGGCTAGTCCAGTTCAGTTTCTGGTCAATGATAACCCCCAATGTTTGTAGTGGGGAATTCAGCAATGGTAATGCCATTGAATATCAAGGAACGATGGTTAGATTCTCTCTTGTTGGAGATGGTCATTGCCTGGCATTTGTGTGGTGTGAATGTTACTTGCCACTTGTCAGCCCAAGCCTGATATTGTCCAGGTCTTGCTGCATTTGGACATGGTCTGCTTCAGTATCTGAGGTGTCACGAATGGTGCTGAACATTGTGCAATCATCAGCGAACATCCCCACTTCTGACCTTGATGGAAGGAAGGTCACTGATGAAGCAGTTGAAGATGGTTGGGCCTAAGACTCTACCCTGAGGAACTCCTACAGTGATGTCCTGGAGCTCAGATGACTGACCGTCAATAACTATAACCACCTTCCTTTGTGCTAGGTATGAATCCAAACAGCGGAGAGTTTCCCCCTGATTTCCATTGACCCCAGTTTTGTTAGGGCACCTTGATGCCACACTCGGTCAAATGAGGCCTTGATGTCAAGGGCAGTCATTCACCTCGCCTCAACCGACTCCAGGCAGTGCGTAGTGCCACTCGATTTAGGGCTGGAGTGTGGCCGGATGGGTGCCACCTCTCTTCTGTTGCGCACAGCATGCTGGTGGGGAACCTGGTGCTAGTAATAATACTTTAGCGCCACGGATCACTGTCTGGCCTGGGGTCTCATAACTTTACTACTCCTGTCATTGATAAGTCAAAGCTTCCATCACCCGTAGCTTTCTTCAGCCAGTCTTGTTACTACAACAAAACATTTTCTTCCTTTCAAGTTATGATGAAAGTCACAATAATTTCTGGTGTAATTCTGTCAACCTTGTGGGTCTAACACATCAGACTGGAATGAAGAGGAACTTCCCTGAGGCTCTCCATGCTCAGCAGACTGGAGTCCTCCCTGATAGGGATAAGGAGGAATTGGTCAAGTTGACATTTTAAGTACACTTGTGGACCTTCTGCAGTATGGGCTTAAGGAAAGGTTGTTGTAATCATTCCTGGATGTTTCACTCTTTTGCTGAATGTTGACAGCTAGAATATGGAAATCTCGAATACAAGTAAAGCTTCTTGTTAGCCAAGGGAGTTTTCAAAATTCAATTAATTTGTCTTACATAAGGAATAAGAAGAAAATTCAGATAAGAAAACAAGATCTGTGCCAGTTTCCAGATACTTTCATAGTATGACTATTGTAGCGAGAAAGATAATAAAACTCTTATAATCTGAACAGAAACAGAAGTAACATAGTGCAGTCTCTGATATTTGAAATAGGCCTCACCTTCTTCCCTCCACACACTCACTGATTATAAAAATGAAACCTTGCCTGAACAAACCAGTGAGGGGGAAATTAGACTAATTAGATGCCACTGATGCATCCAGGGTAATTGTGGACACAACTGCTGAAGCCAGGAAATCTTTTTAAATATGGTTGTTCTCCATTTTAGAAAGACTCGGTGTTCATGCACCAAGCTAAGTCCAATTAGACAATCATCTGCTTTATTTCACATCCCTCAGAATTCCAGGGTGAATGAACCAATCAGGTGAGATCAGCTTGGAACAGAGATATAGGTTTTTAAGAACACAAATTATCCAGGTGAATCAGGAAACACAGCAACAAAAACAAAGTGTTCAACATGACAGTGGGTAATTTACAAGGAGTGTCTCTCTCTTAAAAAAAACAGTACACACCACTCACTTTGTGGGGGTCTCCTGCTCGTGTGAACCGGGGAGGAGGGGCAACTTCAGGTCCCCAAACTGAACAGAGCCGAAGACAATATTTTGCTTTTCCTGTTTAACACAACTTTTTGAATTCATCATTTTGGGAGCATTGCTTGTATTATCTTCAGGAAGTACAAGAAACTATGTACCCATTTGAGACAGGACTTCTAGCTGGGTCCGAGTGCAGGAGCACTTTGATGTAACGCCTCCTCACCACCTATAAGCCCTTTTGAACTTTCTTATTGATCACTCCTTCAGTGCCCTAGGCATCATCTCCATTGGGATGGTTTTAGTTACAAATGCTATCAGGAAAATACGTCACCACTCAGCGAACTTCAACAGCCTCAAACCCTGTCCCTTGTTGCTTCCGACTTACCTACGGCTGCACAGTGTCACATCAATTCATGGAAAGGATAATAAGTAAAAGGTTCTTTTCTGTCACACCCCAACTCCTTGCATCCCTCAAATCTGGACACTAAAATAATTGCCAGATGTTATAAATGCGCATTATTTACAAATGTTCTGCATTGAAGTTTGAGGTTGATACGATTGCATTAAAAATGAGACCTGTGTTTACATACCCACTTACCAAGCCTTTCAGAACCATTCAAGCACTGCTGATAACCAATAGTTTTGAAACTTATGGACTGCTGTTTTGTAGGCAAACACTTTGTGTATAGCAAGATCCCGCAAACTGCAAATGGGATGAATGTCGAGTTAATCCGTTTCGATGGTGTTGTGGCTGAGGGCAGGATATTGGCCAAGATAATGGAAGATTTTCTTGGCCTTTGAAGACAACCCTGGAATTCACCTGCAGCAGGCATAAAAATAATCAACAGTGCAACGGCTTCAGGCAGCACCAACTTAACCCCAGCATTAACCCGTTTATTTTAAACAAGTTAATGCTGCGGTTAAATTACAAGGAGAGTAGGAAAATACAAGCTGTCATTTGATGCTGCAAGTCAAAAGCTTTGATGAAAGGGAAAAAGAGTGTTTCATGATTCACGAAACTCATCCCACTGCTACCATGTAGCTGCAGGCAGGTAAATAGCAAACAGGCAACTACATATCCCAAAACCATTGTAATGATATACTTGTGGTTGTTTTCTCTACTGGAAGCTGGTTTATTCGAAGAGTCCAAAGCAAAGCACTCTTCTCCCATGGTGCAGAACATCAATTTCGCCATCCAGGTAGATGGAGCAATCAGCCTGTTCCTGCCCCACGGAACTCATTTCTTGCTATCTTGATTCCATTCTCTCTCCCCTTGTCCAGTCTCTTACCACCTACATCCGCGATTCCTCTCACGCCCTACATCATATCAACAATTTCCAGTTCCCTGGCCCCAACCGCCTCCTCTTCACCATGGACGTCCAATCCCTCTACACCTCCATCCCCCACCGGGATGGTCTGAGGGCTCTCCGCTTCTTCCTCAAACAGAGGCCCGAACAATCCCCATCCACCACTACCCTCCTCCGTCTGGCTGAACTTGTTCTCACACTGAACAATTTCTCCTTAAACTCCTCTCACTTCCTCCAAATAAAAGGTGTGGCTATGGGTACCCGCATGGGCCCCAGCTATGCCTGTCTCTTTATGGGGTATGTGGAACATTCCTTGTTCCAGTCCTACTCAGGCCCCCTCCCATAACTCTTTCTCCGGTACATCGATGATTGCTTCGGTGCTGCTTCATGCTCTCGTCTGGACCTGGAAAAATTTATTAATTTTGCTTTCAATTTCCACCCCTCCATCATTTTCACATGGTCCATCTCTGACACTTCCTTTCCCTTCCTTGACCTCTCTGTCTCAATTTCTGGTGATAGACTGTCCACCAATATCCATTACAAGCCTACCGACTCCCATAGCTACCTCGACTACAGCTCCTCACACCCTGCTTCCTGTAAGGACTCCATCCCATTCTCTCAGTTCCTTCGCCTCCGTCGCATCTGTTCTGATGATGCCACTTTCAAAAACAGTTCCTCTGACATGTCTTCCTTCTTCCTTAACCGAGGTTTTCCACCCACGGTGGTTGACAGGGCCCTCAACCGTGTCCGGCCCATCTCCCGCGCATCCGCCCTCACACCTTCCTCTCCCTCCCAGAAACATGATAGGGTCCCCCTTGTCCTCACTTATCACCCCACCAGCCCCCGCGTTCAAAGGATCATCCTCCACCATTTCTGCCAACTCCAGCATGATGCCACCACCAAACACATCTTCCCTTCACCCCCCTGGCGGCATTCCGCAGGGATCGTTCCCTCCGGGACACCCTGGTCCACTCCTCCATCACCCCTTACACCTCAACCCCCTCCCATGGCACCTTCCCATGCAACCGCAGAAGGTGCAACACCTGCCCCTTTACTTCCCCCCCTCCTCACCATCCAAGGGCCCAAACACTCCTTTCAAGTGAAGCAGCATTTCACTTGCACTTCCCTCAATTTAGTCTACTGCATTCGCTGCTCCCAATGCGGTTTCCTCTACATTGGAGAAACCAAACGCAGACTGGGTGACCGCTTTGCTGAACACCTTCGGTCTGTCCGCAAGCATGACCCAGAACTCCCTGTCGCTTGCCATTTCAACACTCCACCCTGCTCTCATGCCCACATGTCTGTCCTTGGCCTGCTGTATTGTTCCATTGTTCATCTTCCGGCTAGGCACTTTACAGCCTTCCGGACTGAATATTGAGTTCAACAATTTCAGATCATGAACTCTCTTCTCCATCCCCACCCCCTTTCCGATCCACCTTTTTTCCAATAATTTATAATTTAAAAAAATATATATTTTTCTTTTCCCATCTATTTTTAAATTTATTTTGATCTATTGTTTTATCTCCACCTTTTAGCCCATTTCGATCCCTTCCCCCCACCCCACCCCCACTAGGGCCATCTGACACTTGCTTGTCCTGCCTTCTACCCTTAATGTCACCATTAACACATTCCTTAGAAAAAAATCACCACCGTCAACACCCCTTTGTCCTTTTGTCTATGACATCTTTGGCAATCTCTTCTTTGCCTCTACCTATCACTGGCCCCCTATCCAGCTCTACCTGTCCCACCCTCCTCTACCAGCTTATATTTCACCTCATTTCTCTATTTCCTTAGTTCTGATGAAGAGTCATACGGACTCGAAACGTCAACTGTGTTCCTCTCCGCAGATGCTGTCAGACCTGCTGAGTTTTTCCAGGTATTTTTGTGTTTGTTTCAGATTTCCAGCATCCACAGTTTTTTGCTACTTTGGCTGCCTCTTGTTTGTCTTAGCACCTGACTGGCATACCAAATAGTCTCAACAGCAAGATTACCTGATAGGCATCTGCAAGCTATGTATAGTTTTAACATTTCAAAAGGCACAAGGAAATTTCTGATGCAATTAGGTTGCGTGTATATGGAGTGAATTCTATTCTGGAAACCAAATACCCGGATAGCTTCTCATAGAAATGTAAATACCCTTAAACAGCAATTGTGTGTTGATCTCTCCTGAGAGAAAAAGAAATTGACCTATTTGGAGTCATTAACACACACAAAAGTGTAGAATATTTACTAGTCAACACACTGTGCCCATCACAAACTATATATATGTACACATAACATTTGTTCTTTCAGGTTTTTGCTTATTACTTTTGGAGAGTGGACCACAATCATTTTAATTAGTTTTAGAGTCCACTTTAGTTAGCAAATTCAAACAATATCCAAAAAATATTAATTGGTGGACATGACAATGACGTGTTACAGTGCTAATTAGACAGTCTAATCACAAAAGATGAGCACGGATTTGTGTCTGTAGCACACAGTGACCTGAACTAAACCCATTCAGATCTGTTGCTTCAAGAGTCTCTAGGTTCAGGATAACATAACTTAAGGGGTAGATATACAATGTGGTACCATGTGCTCTTGTCAAAAAAGATGCCACATTCAAATTCCTGGTTTCTTCTGGCAATTCAAGTCTCAGCCAGGGAATTCACTGAGTGTTACAGTTGACAATCAAATCGCCCTGGACTAGGAAGATGAAAAAAAATGCCAGAGCCCCTGGTCCTGATCAAGTAGCAACATGAAAAGCACATAGGTAAATGAACACAATTATTTGGGTCTTGTCGAGCAGAAAATCTCCTGATTTTGTTCATCTTGCTGTTTGTGGGAGCTGGCTGTGTGTCAAATTGCAGGTCTATTACCCCATCCTCTGTGTGCACGGCTCTTTCGAGATAATATTGTGTTGCATGAATTGCAAGTCATTTAGGGCATTATGTGTGGTGGCACAACCAACACTTGTATTGGTATCTTGCAATACCTATTGGCTGTCTCCAGAGGGCAGTCTGCCAACTGATAGGTTCCCTTATACTGCCACCAAGTGGCTGAAATCATGTACAACAAGAGGCAGCACAGGAACACAGTGCCATCCAATGGTAGGTAGAAGTTACTACAGCAATTTCCTGCTCAGTCAAGCTTTAAGGTTGTTAATGTCTCTGCTTTGAAGTGATGCAGTCCTTTAAAAAGAGGAATGACCAAGATAGAAATGATAAAGAAACTCAATTACACGAAAATGAAGTCAACAACAATTGAGTACAGTAGCAAGGATGTCTTGTTGCAGCTGTACAGGGCCTTGGTGAGATCTGGAGTATTGTGTGCAGTTTTGGTCTCCTTAGCTAAGAAAGGGTATACTTGCCATTGAGGGACTGCAGCAAAAGTTCACCAGACTGATTCCTGGGATGGCAGGATTGTCGTATGAGGAGAGATTGGGTCGACTAGGCTGGTATTCACTGGAGTTTAGAAGAATGAGAGGAGATCTCATTGAAACATATAAAATTCTGACAGGGATGGACAGACTGGATGCAGGGATGATGTTTCCTCTGGCTGGAGTGGTCTAGAACAAAGGGTCACAGTCTCAGGATACGGGCTAGGACATCTAGGACTGAGATGAGGAAAAACCTCTTCACTCAGAAGGTGAAGAATCTGTGAAATTCTCTACCACAGAGGGATGTGGAGGCCAAGTTGCTGAATATATTGAAGAAGGAAATAGATAGATTTCTAGACTCTAAAGGCCGTCAAGGGGTATGGGGAGAGAGCGGGAGTATGGTGTTGAGTTAAAGGATCAGGCATGATCATGCTGAATGGCGGAGCAGGTTCGAAGGGCCGAATGGCCTACTCCTGCTTCTATTTTTCTATGTTTTCTATCTCTGTAAATGGTAACATCGTCTTTGCTTGCCTTAGCTTTGCTGCAGGAAGAAAAGATTTCCATTTCTAGCCAGTGAAGCACTTTGCGAAGCATAGTCACTGTTACAAGGTAGGAAACTCAGTGGCCATTCACACAGCAAACTCCCACAAATGACCAAATCATACGTCTCTGTCATGTTTACCGAGGGGTACATTTGGTCAGGACATTGGGTATAACTTCCCTGCTCTTCCTTGAAATAGAGCCACAGCATCTTTTACATCTGAGGGGGAAAACAGGGCCTCAGTTTAACATTTCATCTGAAAGCAGCACCTCTGGCAATGTAGCACTCCCTCAGTACTGCACTGGAGTGTCAGCCTAGATTTTTGTGCTGCAGAAAGGTGGCAGTCAAGGTCACCGAGTACTTAACACATTAAAGCTGTGTATGAACAAAGAATGAAACATTTCAATAAAAGCAAAAAACTGTGGATGCTGGAAATCCAAAACAAAAATAAAAATACCTGGAAAAACTCAGCAGGTCTGACAGCATCTGCGGAGAGGAGCACAGTTAACGTTTCGAGTCCGTATGACCCTTCAACAGAACTAAGGAAAAATAGAAGAGAGGTGAAATATAAACTGGTTTAAGAGGGGGTGGGGACAGGTAGAGCTGGATAAAGGACCAGTGATAGGTGGAGATAACCAAAAGATGTCATAGACAAAAGAACAAAGAGGTGTTGAAACATGTGTTGACAAAGAGGCATGAAACATTTCAACCTCCCTGTGTACTTCCCCTTCCAATGGCTGAACCCAATTATTTCCTTCAGCTATCTGGACTGTTAAAGCAACGTCAAATGCTGGTTTCACACATAGGTCTCAGGTTTCAACACTGGGAAATGAGGCTCTCAACATCAAAGGCCTTAAACCATTTGAGGGCAGTGCAAAGCTTTTCCTATCAGTCAGAGAATAGGGGATGCTCGAATTGAAATGCTTGCCAACAGCTCATTGGAGCTTCTTAATTGCTCGCTACATAGTCTGAGAACCATATGAATATACAAATCAGGAGGAGTAGGCCACTCGGCCCCTCGAGCCTGCTCCACCATTCAATAAGATCATGGCTGATCTGATTGTAACCTCCCGCCTACCCCAATAACCTTTCACCCCACCTCCTTGTTTATCAAGAATCTATCTACCTTTGCCTTAAAAATGTTCAAGGAGTCTGCTTCCACTGCATTTTGAGGAAGAGAGTTCCAAAGACTCAACTTAAGAGAAAATATTTCACCTCATCTCTGTCTTAAATGGCCGGCCCCTTATTTTCAAACAGTGACCCCCTAGTTCTAGATTCTCCCACAAGAGGAAACATCCTCTCCACGTACACCCTGTCAAGACCCCTCAGGATCTTATATGTTTCAATCAAGTTGCCTCTTACTCTTCTAAACTCCAGTGGATACAAGTCTAGCCTGTCCAACCTTTCCTCATAAAACAACCTACCCATTCCTGGTATTAGTCTGGTAAACTTCTGATTGGGCAGGAAGGGGTGGAAAGTCCCAGTGTTGTTTACATCCTCCCACCAGCTTTCTTTCCATATCCTTTCGACACACTTTTATGAAAGGATTAGCCCATTAACAGGGGCAGATTTACAATGAAACACACTATGCCCCATCCCACAGGGCCCCCAAATAACAAACGGACCTCCCAAAATGCAGGATGCATTATAAACCCGAGGGCTTTGTGAGATAATACAGCCTAATCGCTGCTGCTTTTTCAGTTTGAATGTAGATTTAAGATTAGTATGAGATACGACAGGGCAGGATTGGCCAAACTCCAGCCCGCAGGCAGAGCTCCCCCATGTGACCCCCTGAGGTAAGTGCAGTGGAAAATTCTTAAAGAAAGTGCTCCTCCAATCACAGGCTGTTACTCTCCCGCCTTTGCTGCTGATAGGCTCACGTGAATGTTGGAGTGAAGCAGTCTGTGATTGGAGGAACACCAACACTGGCGGCAGTGAGTGGGCTCCGGAAACAGGGGTACTGGGGAGAAAGTGAGAGCGAGAGAGACTCACTCTGGGCTGGGGCGGGGGGGCATGGCAAGAGACTTGCTCCAGGCCGGAGAGGCTGGGTGCAATGGTGTGAGCAAAGTGGTGGGGGTGCATGGTGAGGATGAAAAGAACCACTGCCCAGGAGGGAGAGAGAGAAGGTTAGAGAGAGAGAAAAGAGGTGAGAGAGAGGTAGCGGAGAGAGAAAAGAGGTGACAGAGAGAGAGAAGGTGAGGGAGAGAGAGAGAAAGTGGGACAGAGAAGGTGAGAGAGAGAGAAGGTGGGAGAGAGAGAAGGTGGGAGAGAGAGAGAAGGTGGGAGAGAGAGAGAAGGTGAGAGAGAGAGGGAGGAGGTGAGAGAGAGAGAAGGTGGGGGAGAGAGACAGAAGGTGGGAGAGAGAGAGTGTGAGAAAGAGAGAAAAGGTGGGAGAGAGAGATGAGAGAGGTGAGAGAGAGAGAGAGGTGAGGGAGAGAGAGATGAGAGAGAGAAGGTGAGAGAGATAGAAGGTGTGAGAGAGAGAAGGTGAGAGAGAAGGTGAGAGAGAGGTGAGAGAAAGAAGGTGAGAGAAAGAAGGTGAGAGAAAGAAGGTGAGAGAGAGAAGGTGGGAGAGAGAGAGGTGAGAGAGAAAGTGTGTGTGTTTGTGCGAGTGAGAGTGAGCGTGGGAGTGTGTATGTGGGAGTTTTCTCACAGTCTCTCTCTCCCCACCTTCTCTCTCTCTCTCCCCACCTTCTCTCTCTCTCTCCCCACCTTCTCTCTCTCTCTCCCCACCTTCTCTCTCTCTCTCCCCACCTTCTCTCTCTCTCTCCCCACCTTCTCTCTCTCTCTCCCCACCTTCTCTCTCTCTCTCCCCACCTTCTCTCTCTCTCTCCCCACCTTCTCTCTCTCTCTCCCCACCTTCTCTCTCTCTCTCTCCCCACCTTCTCTCTCTCTCTCCCCACCTTCTCTCTCTCTCCCCACCTTCTCTCTCTCTCTCTCTCCCCACCTTCTCTCTCTCTCTCTCTCCCCACCTTCTCTCTCTCTCCCCACCTTCTCTCTCTCTCCCCACCTTCTGAGACACCTGGCGAGGTGGTAGGGGGATCCCAGATGAGGTGAGAGAGAGAGTGTGGGGGTGACGGTGAGAGAGAGAGAGAGTGTGGGGGTGACGGTGAGAGAGAGTGTGTGGGGGTGACGGTGAGAGAGAGAGTGTGGGGGTGACGGTGAGAGAGAGAGTGTGGGGGTGACGGTGAGAGAGAGAGTGTGGGGGTGACAGTGGGATAGAGAGAGAGTGTGGGGGTGACAGTGGGATAGAGAGAGAGTGTGGGGGTGACAGTGGGATAGAGAGAGAGTGTGGGGGTGACGGTGGGAGAGTGAGTGTGGGGGTGACGGTGAGAGAGAGAGAGTGTGGGGGTGACGGTGAGAGAGAGAGTGTGTGGGGGTGACAGTGGGATAGAGAGAGAGTGTGGGGGTGACGGTGGGAGAGTGAGTGTGGGGGTGACGGTGAGAGAGAGAGAGTGTGGGGGTGACGGTGAGAGAGTGAGTGTGTGGGGGTGACAGTGGGATAGAGAGAGAGTGTGGGGGTGACGGTGGGAGAGTGAGTGTGGGGGTGACGGTGAGAGAGAGAGAGTGTGGGGGTGACGATGAGAGAGAGAGTGTGTGGGGGTGACGGTGAGAGAGAGAGTGTGGGGGTGACGGTGAGAGAGAGAGTGTGGGGGTGACGGTGAGAGAGAGAGTGTGGGGGTGACGGTGAGAGAGAGAGTGTGGGGGTGACGGTGAGAGAGAGAGAGAGTGTGGGGGTGACAGAGAGAGAGAGTGTGGGGGTGACAGAGAGAGTGTGGGGGTGACGGTGAGAGAGTGTGGGGGTGACGGTGAGAGAGAGAGAGTGTGGGGGTGACAGTGAGAGAGAGAGTGTGGGGGTGACGGTGGGAGAGAGAGTGTGGGGGTGACGGTGAGAGAGAGAGTGTGGGGGTGACGGTGAGAGAGAGAGTGTGGGGGTGACGGTGAGAGAGAGAGTGTGGGGGTGACGGTGAGAGAGAGAGTGTGGGGGTGACGGTGAGAGAGAGTGTGGGGGTGACGGTGAGAGAGAGAGAGTGTGGGGGTGATGGTGAGAGAGAGAGTGTGGGGGTGACGGTGAGAGGGAGAGAGTGTGGGGATGACGGTGAGAGAGAGAGTGTGGGGGTGACGGTGAGAGAGAGAGAGTGTGGGGGTGATGGTGAGAGAGAGAGAGTGTGGGGGTGACGGTGAGAGAGAGAGTGTGGGGGTGACGGTAGGTGAGAGAGAGAGTGTGGGGGTGACGGTAGGTGAGAGAGTGTGGGGGTGACGGTGAGAGAGAGAGTGTGTGGGGGTGACGGTGGGAGAGAGAGAGTGTGGGGGTGACGGTGAAAGAGAGAGTGTGGGGGTGACGGTGAGAGAGAGAGTGTGGGGGTGATGGTGAGAGAGAGTGTGGGGGTGACGGTGAGAGAGAGAGTGTGGGGGTGACGGTGAGAGAGAGTGTGGGGGTGACGGTGAGAGAGAGTGTGGGGGTGACGGTGGGAGAGAGAGTGTGGGGGTGACGGTGGGGAGAGAGAGTGTTTTGGTGATGGTTGGGAGAGAGTGTGGGGGTGACGGTGGGGAGAGAGAGTGTTTTGGTGACGGTGGGGAGAGAGTGTGGGGGTGATGGTGGGGAGAGAGTGTGTGGGAGAAGCACTGATGAATTTGTGTATTGTCTTGGCTTCGGTCTTCTGTTCCCAGGTGGGGAGAGGCAGGGGTGTGGTCGAGGGAGCTGAAAATGAATCTGAGCAAAGGGCCCCACTAACTGGAAATCCACCACTGCCCATTCAATATCCTCCATGGCCATTCTTTATATCGTGTCTGGACAGTCTGTGCTGGGAAGTCATTTAAATCTGTGCACGTGTTCCTATCTCAGTAATCCTATTTCTCCTAAATATCTGTTTCTCCAATACTAAAACTGCAATGTAAATGAACCCTTATATATCAGCAGCAATTTAAATTGGGAAAGAAAGAGTTTGCTTGGTGCAATATGGCCTCAAGAAACCCACCAAAACAGCACGGTAGAAGGTGCAAAAAGAGATCATTTTCCCACCAAGGGAAACAAACCACAGCAACTGGTCAACTCCAAAACGTTAAATTGACAATGAAATCTCACAGTCACAAGAGCAAAACACGGGTCTGCTGTACCGGTTTGGTCCAATGGAATTTATCTTGCTATCAGGAACTCCTCCTCACGAGGGAGCGAGGAATACATGAGACAGACTTCCAGGTCGGACAGGAAGGTTGCCCGCTTTCTAAAGCAGTTGCACGCGTCACGATGGGAGTGGGGCCTGGCATGACTGGGTGGAAGGTGCAGGGTCTCCCAGTTTGGCTGAGTTCAGGTGAGACAAATAGTCCAGTTCATCCCGATCTCTCTTATAATCAGGGTTCAAAGAGCAAGAAAACAATAACTGCAGCAAGCCAGCCCACAGCTGCACACACCAACCCGACAGCAACAGACACACATAACGGAAGGATGGCAGGGTTGGGAAAGAGAAGAGGTTAAATATTTAGAAACCAGCTTCCCATGTGAATTTATCAGCTGTACTAACTGGACAGGATTTAAAATGCTCAGATGCATTCACACTTCAGCAAAGTAAGTTTCCAGCTTCTGGCTCGAGAAACTCAGAGCTCAGGCTGGATAAAGAATGAGGCACTGAAGGTTTCTGCACTAATGTTAATGACGTTATAACACCAGCAAATCAGTAAACTCCAAACAAGCTGACCTTTAACAAGAGCAGAGAAGACTGAGAGATGACCGAATAGTGACCTTTAGATGTCCTTATGTTCATGGGATGTGAACATCACTGGCAAGTTCAGTATTTATTGCCCTTGAGAAGGTGGTGATGAGCCACCTGCTTTAATCGCTGTAGACTTTGTGGTGTCAGCATATCCACAATGCTGTTAGGGCGGGAGTTCCAGGATTTTGACCCAACAATGAAAGAAAGGCAAGTCAAGGTGGTGTGTGGCTTGGAGGGGAACTTGCAAGTGCTGGTGTTCCCATACAAATGCTGTCCTCCTGGTGGTAGAGGTCGCAGGTTTGGAAGGTGCTCTCGAAGGATCCTTGGTGAATTCTTGTAGATGGTACACACTGCTGCTACTATGCATTGGTGGTGGAGGGAGTGAATGTTTGTGGATGTGGTGCCAATCAAGTGGGCTGCTTTGTCCTGGTTGGTGTCCAGCTTCTTGGGTGTTGTGGGAGCTGCACTCGTCCAGGCAAGTGGAGAGTATTCCATCACACTCCTGACCTGTGCCTTGTAGATGGTGGACAGGCTCTGGGGAGTCAGGAGGTGAGTTACTTGCCACAGGATTCCTAGCCTCTGACCTGCTCTTGTAGCCATAGTATTTATATGGCTTACAAAGCCCTCGGGTTTATAATGCACCCTGCATTTTGGGAGGTCCGTTTGTTATTTGGGGGCCCTGTGGCAAGGGGCACAGTGTATTTCATTGTAAATCCTCCCCTGTTAATGGGCTATCCTTTCATAAAGGATATGGAAAGAAAACTGGTGGGAGGACGTAAACAACACTGGGGCTTTCCACCCCTTTCTCTTCAGTTCAGTTTCTGGTCAATGGTAACCTCCAGGACGTTGATAATGTCACAATGTTATGTCCATTGACTTCATAGATGCATTTGAGGGAAGTCAGATACGTACATGAGGGAGTAAAGAATGGGAAACGGGGAAAGATAAAGCAAGGTGGAAGATGCTTTGCGTGGAGCATAAACAAAAATGCAGACCAGTGGGCCAAGCAGCCTGTTCCTATGCTGTAATTTTATGTCAAAGTGTAACTTGCCGTCACTATGTAAAGTGCTGTTAGCTGATCACTGGGAAACGGGGGTATGCAGGAGTGTCGAGACACCCTCGGTTCAGCACCTACCACCTTCCAAAAACAAAATGATTATAATATAAAGGTGGGGGGGTGGTGGAGGGAGGAGAGAAATGGAGCAAAGACGCAGCTAATAAAAAAAACCACATCTAATCTGTTTAGAGCGTGAAATATGATATTTCTCTTCAATAATAACAAATAGTTTCAAGGAAAAGCAAATATTTTGGTTATCTTTGAGCTGCAAGAGGGATTTGAAACCAAATTAAGTCTTTGTAAAAGACTTGTAAAAAGAGTTGTCTCAATATATTGGCAGTGCATTACCTGGTAGCCAGAATACCACCTGGTATTCATCCTCAGTAGGATAGGAACGCTTAATCAGATTCCTAGAGATTCTATTACCACAAATCCAATCCTAATTCATTGCTGGATAAAATCATTACAGGCTGCACAGCAGCAATGAAATCTCTTGTTCAGACACGTGTTAAATGACTGCACTCCAGCACTACGTAAAGGAGAGAAGAGTTTTGGCTCCAACATCAGGACCAAGCAGGCTGGCTGGAGTCAGGATTCTTGAGCTCGCCTCAAACTGACCTCTGGGGACCAGCAAATCAACTAAAAATAATAAGGGCCCAGCACCCAGGCAACACGTTCGAGGGAAAGCAGCTATAAAAGGTAGAAAATATTGTCGGATAGTCCTTCACCCTGATTCAAGGATGCCAGAGGCAGTAATAAATCTGACAGTTATTTACATTTGTTATCGTTTCAAGTCATTCACCTTCAGGCTCCATACAGAGCAGCCTGGGCCAGTCTAGAAAACTCGCGTGTAAAGAACTCTCCCGGAATTGGGAGGTTTCTCGCACAGGCCGATAATGCTACATTTCCTAATCGAGCCTTGAGTTGTAAGCCTTATTTTTACCGCTTTAGCAAAGCAGACACCCCCATTGTTAACTAGCCCTTTGTCCAATTTTGACTGATTTTCAGTGTCATCTCCCTGTTCCATTGTAACCTCACCAACCTTCAGTTCTTATCTAGGCCGGAATTTTCCAGCCCCTCCCGCCGGTGGGATTTCCTGGTCCTGCCGATGTGAACAGAGGTTTCAATGGCTCACCGGGGAACCTGCAATGGCTGGAGTGTGGGGGTGGGGGGGGGTGGAAAATTCCAGCCCATGACTTTACTCAGGAGGGTCATTATAGTCAAAAATAGGATCAGCATTACACACATCAAACTTATTCATGTTATTTAACCACAAACACCAACAACTTGCATTTATAAATACCTTTAACCTAACAAAACATAAAGTGCTTCACAGGACATGATCAAATTAAATTTGGTACCAATCCTGAGGTGAGCATTGCTTGGTCAAAGGCTTTAAGGAGCATCTTAAAGGAGGAAAGAGAGGTAGAGAGGTTCAGGATGGTGGACACGGCCACCAATGGTGGAGAGGTTAAAATTGGGAACGCGCAAGAGGGCAGAATTAGAGCACAGATATCTCTCAAGGCTGTAGGGCTGGAGATTACAGAGATAGACAGGGGTGAAGCCATTGAAGGATTTGAAAACAAGGATGAGAAGTTCCAAATTGAGGCCTTGTTTAACCTGGACCAGTTAAGGGTCAGCAAGCACATGGGTGATGGGTGGATGGGATTTGGTGCGAATTAGGAAATGGGCAGCAGAGTTTTTAATGATCTCAAGTTTACAGAGGGTAAAACGTGAGAGGCCAGCAGGAGTGCTTTAGAATGGTCAAGTCTGGAGGCAACAAAAGGCCGTGGATGAGAGTTTCAGCAGGAGATGAGCTGAGACTGAGACAATGGTGGGCAACACTGTGCTTTCAAATGATGGCACAAGGGGCAGCATGTAGGTGAGGAATAGGAGGGGGCCAAGGATAGATCCAGAGATAACAGTACAGGAGCAGGAATAGAAACTATTGCAGGTGATACTCGGAGTATGATTACATAGATAAGAATGGAACTAGGTAAGTCCCATTGAGCTGGACAACAGTAGAGGGGCTTTGTAACACTCCTACATTAGCTGTTCTGTCTTTGCTTTGCATTAAAAGCAGCATGAAAGCTTACCTATATTCTTATAAATACTCCAAGTGATAACCCAAGTGATAACACTACTCACCCTCTCCTCACTTCCTAACCTCAGGTTGTCCCCCAACCTTGATCTTTAGAAAGGCCCATATCCAATAAAGCACTGAAAGTGCCCGATAAATTCACCCTTCGCCAAATGCACCAGCCTATGGGAACAGCTGGCACAGCTACAACTGACTTGCTGCTGCCCAACCCTTCAAAGATCCAGCCAAAAAGCTGGGGCCAGCAGGAGCACCTGGCAGCTCCCGCACCAGCACTTGCTGGGCTCTTCCAGAGGGAGGCATGACCACTGGCCCTCACCCCTCCAGATCCTCAAAATTACCCTGGTGCTCAAACACCAAAGTTGAGCTGACCGTTCAATGCAACAGCAGAGGCTATGCGGACTGAAAGCTCATTTGTGCCTTCCCTGCTGCTCAGGCCCAGGAGCCTATCTCCATCCTCCAACTCACTCCATTCCACATCACTGCCCCAGATATCAGCACAGTCTTCTGAAGACTAACCAAGCTCCTCTTGAGATGTCCACATCAGCAATCCATACAGAATAAACCAGGAAATGTGTACAACTGCCCCTGGAGGACCAGGCCCCATACAGCCTGCTGGGAATTGTGACCTGAGCAACTGCCCCTGGAGGACCAGGCCTCATACAGCCTGCCGAGAATCGTGACCTGAGCAACTGCCCCTGGAGGACCAGGCCTCATACAGCCTGCCGAGAATCGTGACCTGAGCAACTGCCCCTGGAGGACTAGGCCCCATACAGCCTGCCGGGAATTGTGACCTGAGCAACTGCCCCTGGAGGACCAGGCCCTATACAGCCTGCCGAAAATCGTGACCTATGCAACTGCCCCTGGAGACCAGGCCCCATACAGCCTGCTGGGAATCGTGACCTGAGCAACTGCCCCTGGAGGACCAGGCCCCATACAGCCTGCCGGGAATCAAGACCTGAGCAACTGCCCCTGGAGGACCAGGCCCCATACAGCCTGCTGGGAATTGTGACCTGAGCAACTGCCCCTGGAGGACCAGACCCCATACAGCCTGCCGGGAATTGTGACCTGAGTCAAGGTAGTATGCGTGTGCAATTGCCTTCCACAATAGGAGTTGAAGCAAACTCTGCAATAGCTGCTGGAAGAGGGCTGGCTTTTTGAAAAAAAGAAGCCTTTGGGGATTAATCAGGAGAATGGGGTTAGAGGAGGTCATTCACATGGGTAAAACCACTAGTGATGGGCCAAATGGCCAGCTTTGTGGTAATATTCCATCATTCTGTTACTGGGCAGCCCAACTCTGGGGTCTTGCAGCCTGAAATTGAGTCAGCTCACACAGGCAGGGAGATCAAAGCTGACCAAACAACCCTCGGCACAAGCCCATCCTTCAAGCACTCCCAGAAAAGCTCGACTAAAATCCAGAATAGCTCATAGTCATAACATTATCATCAGCCCTTCTGAAAACTTCACATGCATTCTCTCAAAGGAAAAGCCCCTAGCACATTCACAAAACAACATAAGAGCATAAAAAATCGGAGCATAGGTGGACCATATGGCCTGTCTAGCCTGTTCAGTCATTCAATATGATCATAGCTGATCTTTGGCTTCAACTCCACTTTCCCACTCGTTCTCTATATCCTTTTATTCCCTGAGCGACCAAAAATCTGTCTATCACTGCCTTAAGAAAATTCAATGAAGAAGCAGCCTAGACTCTCTGGGATAGAGAGTTCCAAAGATTCACAGCCCTTTGAGTGAACAAACTTCTCCTCATCTCTGTCCTAATTGATCATCCCCTTATCCTGAGCCCGTGCCCCTGTGTTCTAGATTCCCCAGGCAGGGGTAGCAATATCTCAGTGTCCACCCTGTCAAATCCCTTCAGAATTATTTATATTTCAATGAGATTGCCTCTCATTCTTTTAAACTTCAGAGAATATAGCTCCAATTTACTCAGCCTCTCATCATAGGACTACACTCTCATCTCAGGGACCAATCTGGTGAACCTTCGCTGTGCCCCCTCCAATGCAAGCATATCCTTCCTTAAATATGGAGACCAAAACTACACACAATACTCCAGGTGTGGTCTCACCAAAGCCCTGTACAATTGTAGCAAAATCTTTATGTTGCTGGTCTCCAATCTCATTGAAATAAAAGGCAATTTGCCTTCCTAATTGCTTGCTGTACCTGCACTCTAACTTTGCGTCACTTGTATGAGCGCATCTCGGAACAGGGTTTCACACCTATTAAAATAATTCCGCTTTTCCATTCTTATGACCAAAGTGAATAACCTCACTTTATGCTCAGTCTGTCAGCTTGTTGCCCACTTACCTACTGTTTATCTTTTTGCACCTTCTTTGTATCCTCCTCACAGTTTACATTCCCATGCTAGCCCTCACCATGAATGATACTGAACCTGCCACAAGGAAGGCTTCCCCAGCCTTGGCCAACTCCACATGGTCCAGATCATCCCTTATCAACCGCTGCCAGGAGGATTTCACCTCCCCTAAGCATGGCCAAAACCTCCAAACGTTTTCTTGAGGCTGCATAATGTACCAGAACCTCCAAAACCAGCCAGCACCCCCTCTAACTAATGTTAATGGCCACACCCCTGGCTACCTCCCAGTTTTGAATTGAACAGTCCAGTTTTGCAGGAACAAGAGCGAAGCAGTGAATGTCTATTTTTCCGTCGCTGAATTTCAGATGCAGGGCTGCATTCAAGCGTGAGTACGTCTGTTTAGTGGTCGGACCATTTTTTTTTAAGTGAATATGCCCCTGCTGCCCAGTTTTAGACTGAGCATGTGCCACATGCCCTGGCAAAGCTCGCACGAAGTTTATTTACCCAGCACGTCCTGGTAATGTAAATCGAGCACTGGTAGAATCATCTGACCTGTCAAAGATCGAGGATTGGAGGTCAGTAACTTGCTGACATCTCAGTGCATTCTCCCGATACCCTGAAAAACAGAGAAAGAGAGACTTGCATTTAATACAGCTCCTTTCACCACAGCAGGATATCACAAACTATTTTACAGCCAATTAAGTGCTTTTGAAATATATTCACTCTTGTAATGTTGGTAATACGTCAGCCAATTTACACACAGCAAGCTCTCACTTACAGCAACAAGATAATGACCAGCGTAATCTGTTTTAGTGACATTAGTCACGGGACAAATGTTGGCCAGAGCACTAAGGACAACTCCCCCATTCTTCTAACACTGCCGGCGGATCTTTTAGCTTCTCTTCAAAGGGCAGACGGTGCCTCATCTCATCAACGATACCTCAGGCACTGCAGCACCCTCTCAGTACTGCACTGGAGCGTCAGACTACATTCTGTGCTCAAGTCTGCCGAGTTGAACTGGAACCCAGAACCTTCCCAGCTCAGGGGCGAGAGTGCTCCCATTGAGCCACAGATGGCAGCTTTGCCACATTCCTCAAGACAAGCGGGAGGTCCACTGACTGACATGATGCTTGCTCAAACGCGGACTAACAATGTGTTAATTGCTCGACAATGAAAGAACACATTTCAGTAAATCCACAATGAACCAATCGCAAATCAAAACTCGACAAGCCAAGCAAATGTTCATTTTTTGACAGTTCTGCACTCTGTTGATGACATTGGGAAATTAAACGCAAATCAAAATGTGGGCAAAAATACAGAGACAATTTAAAATGGTTATGTAACCAAAATGCACATTCTATTGCACTTTGATGAAATGTCTTTCTCATATTGCATAAATAATTTAAAAGGAATGCATCAGCCTTTCGATTGACCTTTGAAAGCTTTCCACACCCCTTGATAACAACACAACTGCTGATAATTCAGTGCTCCAGCACTACCTTCAAACGATGTTATTCATCAGATCCCAGGGAGACAAGAGCCAAGTTAGAACATTCTAAAATAGGCAACGTCTTGCAGATCATGAGATATGGAAAAGAAAGTGCAGTGGTATTTATGTACACCAAGCCATTTATTATAAATTCTCCACGGCTTTATAATCATTCTTTTCATTTTACACCAACACTGTTTCACAAACGTCAACTGTTCTATTGACCAGTTTGCTTGGATGGCAGACTGGCATAGCGAGGGACACTCTAGTTAAGGTTTCTGTAACTAAACCCCCCCATGATTCACCTAGTTTTATTCAGTGAGTAGTTGAACATCAAGATTTAAACCTTGCCCAATAGCAGCAATAGGGGGTAATACACTGGACTTGAGTGCGAGAGGGGAAATCGACCAGGGTCGCTCAGACCAGATGGCTATCCAAGGACCCCTGCTGGAAGTGTGCACGTGTGACACTGAACCAGGGCAGTATTGGTAAAAGCAAAATACTGCGGATGCTGGAAATCTGAAATAAAAACAGAAAATGCTGGAAAAACTCAGCAGGTCTGACAGCATCTGTGGAGAGAGAGACAGAGTTAACGTTTCGAGTCCATATGACTTCTTCAGAGCTAAAGAGAAGTAGAAATGTGGTGAAATCTATGCTCTGAAATCAATCAATGTCAAACAACCTGACCACAATTACTGTCTGGAGTCACAAGTGCAATAATGACCACTTAGGCATGGGGACCACTCACAACCTTCAACTGACAGCTCTCTAGCTCCACACTTTGGGAATCCTGGATTTTTGCAAAATCGCTTGTACACATGGCCATTATTTTATTCAATAATTACTAGAGTAACGCCATCCGCTGAATTTCCCTCAATCTTTCCATCAGGAGCAAAAACCTACCTGTTCCACTCTACCTGCTTTCTGTAACCTCACCTCCCCAACACTGACCAATCCTTCCCCACAGGCTCAAATCTGCAGCACTTGCACCTTCTTCAGTCCCTTCACCTTCCAACAGACTTCAGGATTTTAAATCCCAAAGCACACATTCACCAAAACCAGTCTTGGTTTTGGTGAATGTGTGCTTTGGGATTTAAAATCCTGAAGTCTGTTGGAAGGTGAAGGGACTGAAGAAGGTGCAAGTGCCATGTGTACAAGCGATTTTGCAAAAATCCAGGATTCCCAAAGTGTGGAGCTAGAGAGCTGTCAGTTGAAAGTAGTGAGTGGTCCCCATGCCTAAGTGGTCATTATTGCACTTGTGACTCCAGACAGTAATTGTGGTCAGGTTGTTTGACATTGATTGATTTCAGAGCATAGATTTCACCACATTTCTACTTCTCTTTAGCTCTGAAGAAGTCATATGGACTCGAAACGTTAACTCTGTCTCTCTTTCCAGAGATGCTGTCAGACCTGCTGAGTTTTTCCAGCATTTTCTGTTTTTATTTCAGATTTCCAGCATCCGCAGTATTTTGCTTTTACCAATACTGCCCTGGTTCAGTGTCACACGTGCACACTTCCAGCAGGGGTCCTTGGATAGCCATCTGGTCTGAGCGACCCTGGTCGATTTCCCCTCTCGCACTCAAGTCCAGTGTATTACCCCCTATTGCATCTATTGGGCAAGGTTTAAATCTTGATGTTCAACTACTCACTGAATAAACTAGGTGAATCATGGGGGGATTTAGTTACAGAAACCTTAACTAGAGTGTCCCTCGCTATGCCAGACTGCCAACCAAGCAAACTGGTCAATAGAACAGTTGACGCTCGTGAAACAGTGTTGGTGTAAAATGAAAAGAATGATTATAAAGCCGTGGAGAATTTATAATAAATGGCTTGGTGTACATAAATACCACTGCACTTTCTTTTCCATATCTCATGATCTGCAAGACGTTGCCTACTTTAGAATGTTCTAACTTGGCTCTTGTCTCCCTGGGGTGTTTTCTATGTCAACTTTGAGCTTTCACTGAGGTTTCCCGATAATTTAAAAAAATGCCCCTTACTCCTGCACCCATAGACACAGAATGAGTTTTCCAATTTGCTTCTGTTCTGTTCTGCCATCCCAAACTTCTATTTCTTGATTGAAATTGGGGGCAATCGAGGAATCACAGTGCACTGTCTTTACCTACAAGGTAGATGCTGCCCAGGCCATGGTGACAGAGGAGGAAACTCAGTCACTAGAAGGGTTTAAAATTGATAAGGAGATGGTATTGGATGAGCTGTCGGTACTTAAAGTTGATAAGGCACCGGGACCAGATGAGATGCATCCAAGAATATTGAAGGAAATGAGAGTGGAAATTTCAGAGGCACTGGCCATAATCTTTCAGTGTTCCCTGGATTCGGAGGAGATGCTGGAGGACTGGAGAATTGCAAACATTATGCCCTTGTTCAAAAAAGGTTGTCAAGATCTGCCCTGCAGTTACAGACCAGTCAGTTTAACTTCGGTGGTGGGGAAACTTCTAGAAACAATTATTCAGGATAGAATTAATAGTCACATGGAAAAATTTGGATTGATTCGGAAGAGTCAGCATGGGTTTGTTAAAGGAAAATCGTGTCTAACTAATTTGCTGGAGTTTTTTGAAGAGGTAACAGAGGTGGTTGATGAGGGCAAGGCCGTTGATGTGGTATATATGGATTTCCAAAAGGCAATCGATACCGTGCTACACAACAGACTTGTGAGGAAAGTTATAGGTCCTGGAATAAAAGGGGCAGTAGCAACGTGGATACAAAATTGGCTGAGGAATAGGAAACAGAGAGTAATGGTTAATGCTTATTTTTCAGGCTGGAAGAAGGCTTGTAGTGGAGTTCCCCAGGGCTCAGTATTGAGACCCCTGCGTTTCCTGATATATATATAAATGATCTAGGTCTTGATGTGCAGGGGACAATTTCAAAGTTTGCAGGTGAGACAAAACTTGGGAGAATTGTAACTGTGAGGAGGACAGTGTAGAATTTCAAAAGGACATTGACACACTGGTGGAGTGGGCAGATAGATGGCAAATGAAGTTTAATGTGGAGAAGTGTGAGGTGATACGCTTTGGTACAAAGAACATGGAGAGACAGGATAAGGTAAAGGATACTATTCTAAAGGGTGTGCATGAACAGAGAGACCTGGGTGTATATGTACATTGGTCATAAAAGGTGGCAGGACAGGTAGAGAGAGCTGTTTCTAAAGCATACAGTATTCCAGGCTTCATTAATAGGGGCATGGAGTACAAGAGCAGGGAGGTTATGATGAACTTATATAAGACACTGATTAGACCTCAGCTGGAGTATTGTGTACAGTTCTGGGCACCACACTATAGGAAGGATGCGAATGCATTGGAGAGAGTGCAGAAGAGGTTTACGAGACTGGTTCCAGGGATGAGACACTTTAGTTATGAGGAAAGACTAGAGAGATTGGGGCTGTTTTCACAGAATCACAGAGTGCAGAAGAGGCCCTTCAGCCCATCGAGTCTGCACTGAGTCTGCATCGAGTCTTTCTTGGAGAGGAGAAGGCTAAGAGGAGACTTGATAGAAGTTTTCAAAATAATGAGGGGCCTGGACAGAGTAGATAGGGAGAAACTGTTCCTGCTCCCGGATCGAGAACCAGAGGGCACAGTTTTAAAGTGTTATGCAAAAGAAGCAAATGCGAGGTGAGAGAAAACTTTTTCACACAGCGAGTGATTAGGGTTTGGAATGCACTGCCTGGAAGTGTTGTGGAGGCAGGTTCAATTGCGGTATTCAAGAGGGCATTGGATGGTTATTTAAATAGAAACAATGTGCAGGGAAAAGACAGGAGATTGGCGCTAAGTTAAAATGCTCAGAGAACCGGTGCAGGCACAATGGGCTGAATGGCCTCCTTCTACACCATAACAATTCTGTGAAATACAGCGGAACGATGGTCAGGTTGGAACTGTGTGCTAGATCAACCCTAGGAAATATCGGTAAGTCTCACACCAGTTCAGCTTCTCAGTGGATGTAATGATTCTGCTAAAATGCAAGTCTGAAAAGAGCACAGTAGGACCAAGGGGAACATTTTGAAGTTTCTATTATTAGAACACAGCTAACAGTCTGTGTCAGCTTCCTTCCAAAAATAGTGCAATGAGAATTCACTTGGGCCATGTAGGCTGCACTTCCTTAGGAACTATACAGTTGCTGGTTAGAGTATTAATTCAGAGTTAGGGGCCCACTCTGGCTCTTGAATGAAGCACAGTGAGATTCCCTACTCCTGGGATGAGCACTCCAATTTGATCTGGAGTCCATCAAATCCTAATTCCTTATTTACACAAATGAAGCCTTGATGTGGGCCTGAACATCATCGCACTGAAGCTACATCTGAATGAATGATTGTCTTAAAACAATCACTATATCAAGGTTATAATTGGGTTCCATCCAGACTACTAGATGGAGTTATTCCCAACTACAAGTTGGGAATAACTTCCACATCAAGCTTTAATATTCCTTTATCACTCTCTGTCAGATTTCAAATCAGTCCCCAGAGAATACACTATGAGGATACAATTAGCCAAGGCTGTGCACATACCTGTAAGTACATCTACACATAGCCCTTGTGTGACATGACTAGAAATAGGTGTTAATAGCTGGTATGTGAGTAATTTGAGACACATGTGGTCAGTGTAACATGCTTGGGAGGAACAAGTGACTTTTGACCCCTGTTTTGAAATTTTATGCAGAGGCAGTTGCTGTGATATGATGGCATGCACCTTTAAGGGGGCGTTTCTTAAACTACTGTCAATTATTAGTACCTCAACAGGATGTGATGTAGTAATCCTATGACTTGTAGTCAGTCTGTAGGCAGAGGCCAAGGTCAGACATGTGACTCATAGTCTCCCAGTAAACATTATCGATATATAGTCTTATCTTCAAAAGGACCCACATTATTGTTTCACTCGTTCATGATCGGTACATTTACATCAAAGAGAAGCAGATCGTAACTGCAGTGGCCTGAGGAGGGGGTGTGGAAACACATGGTGGGAGAGGGCTGTATTGGGCACAGGGTGGCATCAGCATACATTCCCACAGCCCTCCACGACTAGAGCAGCAGCGGGAGGAGGCCCTTTACTGGCCATTAACTTACCACTTAAGGGCCTCATTTGGATCATGTGTGAGCTGGTCGTCTCAGGCCTCCCTGTTTGCTGGTGAAGTATCAGTGGCAGCAGGCAGATGATAGACATGACCCCAATTTTGCACCCCTTGCCTGCCAGCCCGCTCCTGGGGTTGAGGAATGGTGGGGGTTAAAATTCCACTCATGGTCCCCAAAGCTCTCCACCACTGGGACTTTGACCTGGTGCCTCAGTCTTTTGTACACTAATTGATAGAAATTGATTGCAATGGTTCATCAAGAACTCCATTATCGTTGCATTTTGCCACTACGAGGATGGTCAAAGAGGTGAACTAGTTGACCTTGGTCTTTTTTTGCTTAGCTATCTCTATATTCTTATAATGCAATGCTCTCCACTCCCAGTGCTACAGAAGAGTTATAGAATGACTGCAGCACATGATTACAGTCTGAAAGGTTAGGAAAAATAATAGAGCCCACAAAACAGTATTGTCATTGCCTCAAAGATATTAATTCTTTCTTTAAGATTTGTAGGTTAGTAACACCAAAGCTGTGCGAGGATTTGTGATGTGCCAGTGATACCAAAATAGTAATACAAGCTCAAATAGAAAGGCAGTTTCCATTCAAACTCCTCTCCTCACCAGCATGCATCTTACAGTTGCCATAGCAGGATATCTCCATGCCAACACAGCCATGTGCTCAGTTGGCTAGGTGTATAATTAGGGGTCTGAAAATACACATTCCCTACCTCTTCACACCAGCGAGGCACATTGCCTCCGGCTGGAGCTAAGTTTCTTAAGTTTGAGCTGGCAAGATCATCTCTTCAGTAAACATGTGTACATCAAGCATCATTTAATTAAGGAGCTGCAGCGTATCTTGGCAATTGTTATGGACAACAAGCCCATTTCAGTGAAATTTAAATTACTTATTCTCACCTCAAGCAGACAAACCAGTGGGGGGAAACTGTTCAGAGCCTGATGATTGGCACCTCCTCCAAGACCTGTGGGTGATGGAAAAGAATCAACATTTAGCAACAGATGGCAGCTGGCCACAAGAGCAAGTGGAGGTGGTACCAATGGGCGAACAAACCATCATTGCCAAGCTAGATTTGTAACAGTAACAAATTTAACAGTTGTTAAGAGACAGCTCACACACACATTGACCCAAGGTATAAGAGGAGGCAGTTCACACAGTAACTTGGGAATTTGTAGCATTAATCGGAGATTTCATGTTGGTCTTTTAAAAACCTTTTCATATGCATAGACCTGATGAGTTTGGGGAGTTAATCCCAGGTAAGGGTCGAGGGTGCTGGGGAATTAAATATTATTTTTGACTTCAGTTATGCACATCAGTGTTTACTCAGCCAGAACAGGTGTTTAACAGGTTTAGACAAAAAGGTCAGCGTCCTTTAATTTTACCTCAACAATACAATTCAATCCCAGTTTCTGAAGAGCATACCCGACAGAACTAATACAACATTTTTGCACATTTGTCATCTTAACAGCAAGACAGCCAGCGACAATTTGCTGACGGTTTGGTATTGTCAGCCCATGTCAAATAAGTCATACGTTGAGTCTGCCTCAACTTATTTCAGGCCACATTAATGCAAGCTCAATTTGAGCGAAGGTTCCACAGTTGGCTGAACAGCTTTCTAATCTATTGCATTACAGGATCTCACGCATAGTGCCTATTTCTGGGCACTGTATTCTCCAAAACGCATTTCAAAAGGATCCACGTCCATCTGATTTTTGCTTTCTTCTTTACACTGGACACTAAATTATCTTCCTTCAACTCTCGTCTTTATTCCTCAAAAACAGATTTGGCTCTCCCACATGGGCAGGCTGCAATGGACCAGCTTTTCATCTCCTCTGCCAGTCACTTCTGCACATTCTCTAAAAGGAAGAGAAATGTGACGGTTCAGACTGTGACTGACCGAAAGGTTTTTAATCCTGAGTAGGGCTCTGGGTTCAATCTTCAATTTAAAACCAATTGTCCAAGAATTGAGTGTCGACAGTGAGAATTACATCCACAAGTACTGAAGCTCGGGGAGTGACCAGGACGAATACTGTAGACAGAGAGAGGCCAACTACGGTAAATCGTGGCATATAAATCGAGCTGGCATATAAGAACCACTCTGCTCTGAAGAAGCGTCATACGGGCTCGAAACATTAACTCTTTCTCTCTCCACAGATACTGGCAGACCCGCTGAGTTTTTCCAGCATTTTCTGTTTTTATATAAGACCACCCCACCTTTCCAGCCCCAAAAATCACATTTTTGCATAGACTTGGCATATAAAATAAGACCACACCCCCTCCCCCTGATCTTTTCAGCCATGACACACTACAATTGCATTAGTAGTCAGCCTCAATTTCTCACCCCACAAATGCATGTTTACTCACCGACACCTTATAGCCGGGTGCAAGGGATCAAGCAGGCTGCATTGCAAAGGTGCGTGTGAGTTTAAGACATGCTCAATCTTTGCATCGGATGCCAATGACATTTCGAAATGGTGACCACCCACACCCATGTCAGTGGTTTTATACCTGGCGTACAAGTCAAAGCCCATCTTTGGAAGGATTTTTTAAGGCTTCAAAGATCAACTTATACACTGACATCTACAGTACACCCAGTGGTTGAACTCATTTACTGTCGAGGGAATCCCAGTTACCACAGACAGATTCAGTGTAAATAAAGCATGGTCAGATAGACACTGATCAACACTGACACTGCCAACTGAATAGCTTAAAAGGTAATGAACATTGAGATCACTCACAAGATGAAATGCTATATTACACACACACACACACACGCACACGCACTCATGCACACGCACGCACACAAATGTACACGCACGCACACACACACACACACACACGCACGCGCACACACGCATGCACACATACATGCACACGCACGCACACACACACGCACACATACATGCACACACATGTACACACACACGCGCACGCACACTCTCTTCTTGTAGATGGTGGAGGTTGTGGATCTGGGAGGTGCTGCCAATGAAACTGATCCTGCTGTGGTGGAGGAAGTGAATGTTTAGGCTCATCACAATTTGTGTTAGAGGACATCACTGTTATGGTGGGTATCTAACATAGGCTCACACCAAATTCAGCTTGCACTTGATCATCTGTCGGAGCATGACAAAATAGTCGGCAAACTCAACCAACAGCAGGATTTAGGGCAGAATCTTCAGCTCGACAAGTGGGGGAGGGGCCGCTCGCTGAGGAGTAAAATGTTGCGCGGTGACGTCGGGTGTGCATCCCGACATCGCCACGCGTCATTTAGATTTTCAGTTCAGCAGGGCTGCGCGTCCGCCGAACTGTCAAAGGCCTATTAAGGTCATTTAAAAAGCCAATAAAGCAATTTGCTGAGCTGCCCATCCAACCTTAAGGTTGGCGGGGGGCAGGCAGAGAGCCCAGGCGGCCTTCGCATTTTTCATGGAATCTCATCCACGGGCGGGATGATGTTTCATGAACTTTTTTAAGGTGTTTCAAAAAATCTTAATAAAATTAATGGACACGTCCCAGCTCATGTGAATGAGGGGACATGTCCTTAAATTTTTTTTTCACCTTTATTCAATGTTTCATAAGTGAACGTAATCTCCCTGAGGCATTTCTGTGCTCTTTCGCACACATGCGCAAAAGAGTTCACACCCCAACTTAGGCAGCCCCACACCACCCCCACCCGCCCCCCCCCCAACCCCCCGATCCGCACAGGAAGCACTCAGCGCTTCTGGGCGCGTGTCACGCTGGGCAGGCCTTAATTGACCCGCCCATGTAAAATGGCGGCATCCAGCCGATCGGGGGCGCCAATCGGCTGCGCGCCCACCAGTGCCCACCCCTGCGCAACCCCCTTAGATACAAAGCAGGTAAGATGTATTCAGACAAGAAAAAAATTCTCTCTGCTACTCCCTGGTAGCAGAAGGGGAGAGAATATGAGTCTTTTATTTGGAAACAGTTCCATGGTCTGTCGTGCATCACAACTACACTGACCATCAAAAACTCTATCAACCATTGTTCAAGTGTCGTGGATATGAATTTACATTAGCACAAGTCAGCTCCATGATGGAATATTTTCCACTTGCCTGGATCAATGCAACTGCAACCACATTCGAGAGGCTCATCACCACCCAAGACAAAGCTTGATCGTCACTTCATTCATGAGCCTAAACATTCACTTCCTCCTGCCACAGTGGGAGCAGTGTGCACCATCCTCAAGATGCACTTAAACAACTCACCACGGCTTCGTTGGCAGCACCTCCCAAATCTGTGACCTTCACCATCTATAAGAAGAAGAGCAGTGGCTGCATTGGAACACCATCACCTTCCAGTTCTCCTCCAAGTCAAAGAGAACGCTAAAGGGGGGGATAGAGCATCATTCCTTTACTGAGTCACAATCCTGGAACACCCGACCTAACACCACTGAAGGAGCACCTATAACACATGGGCTGCAGACAGCCCACCTCCACCTTCTCAAGGACAACTTGGGATAGGCAACAAATGCTTGACACTGATGCCCAGATCCTAAGACGGAATAAAAACAAACGCACACAAATACACGTGACCTAGTGACTGCGATATTTCGAAATGAATAGAAAAATCGCCCAAGCTTTTCACTAAAACCACACAGTTGTTCTTTTGACACAAATTGGACACTTTATCTAGGATTGATTGACAAATAGATCTTTGAAACTAAAACTGGTGGCTCTAATTATCCAGTCCAATGGGTCATACGCTTCCATACTAATTGTAGAAATTAGCGCCAGAAATTAAAGTTTAATTGGTGTGTTTACGCAGAACCAATTTAGTCTGGAGAACCACATACAGGAAACACATCTTCACCACCTGCTACCCCAGTATCAAGCACAAGCAATGACAAGAGCTGAGGCCCCTCTCAGCTGTGAAACTGGTTCTCTATAATCTGAAAAGTTGAGACTATAAGATTTGTTTTAAAGACGTTGATAGATGTTCTTCAGTAAAATTTAAGACCGGGGCAGAAGGGAATTAAAATTGTAATCAAACACGCTCAGGATTCCATTATGGTCTCAATACCACAGAATCCACCTTAATAGAAGGCTCCCTGGATATCGCAACATGTAGTAGCAGATCCACGTTACACAGACGGCTGTGTCTCACATTCAGCCACAAAGTAATGTCAAGGAAATAAGCAGAGCTCTGGGAAGCTAGTAATGAAGAGCCAGGTGTCATTTTAATCTCAACATTAATAAAGTTCTAATGTTATCCAAAGTTTTGAAATGTATTGCCTGGGAATGATCAAACGGGGCTTTGCAGCAGTCTTACATTGGACCCAGTGCAAAGTGAGACGACCAGCTGACAAGGGCTGGGCTCAACTTGTCAGGCTGTTAGCCGAACTCATCAACTCAATCGGTAATTCAATAATCAGGTTATTGGCTGGTAGTAAACCATACAGAACTCCCTCTCTGTTTGATGCCTGGCCTGTGTCAAATTAACTGATTTCATCAGTTCTTGCAGGCTTTTATTTTTTAATTCGTTCATGAGATGTGGGCATTGCCACCAAAACCAGCGTTTATTGCCCATCCCTAATTGCCCTTGAGAAGGTGGTGGTGAGCTGCCTGCTTGAACCGCTGCAGTCCACGTGGTGTAGGTACACCCACAGTGCTGTTAGGGAGGGAGTTCCAGGATTTTGACCCAGCGACAGTGAAAGAACGGCGATATATTTCCAAGTCAGGATGGTGAGTGGCTTGGAGGGGAATTTCCAGGTGGTGGTGTTCCCATGCGTCCACTATCCTTGTCCTTCTAGTTGGTAGAGGCCCCAGGTTTGGAAGGTGCTGTTGAAGGAAGCTTGACAAGTTCCTGCAGTGCGTCTTGTAAATGGTACACACTGCTGCCACTGTGCGTGGAGGGAGTGAATGCTTAAGGTGGTGCGTGGACTGCTCTGTCCTGGATGGTGTCAAGCTGCTCGAGTGATGTTGGGGCTGCACTGATCCAGGCAAGTGGAGAGTACTCCATCACACTCCTGACCTGTGCCTTGTAAATGGTGGACTGATTTGGGGAGGCAGGTGATGAGTTACTCACCACAGTATTCCCAGCCTCTGACCTGCTCTTTTAGCTACAATATTCATTTGGCTGATTTGGTTAAGTTTCTGGTCAATGGTAACCTCCAAGGTATTGATGGTGGGGGTTTCAGCAATGGTAATGCTGTTGAATGTCAAAGGGAGGTGATTATTGCCTGACACTTGTGTGACACGGATCTCACTTGTCACTTGCTGCAAGAGGGAGGGAGAAATCAAATGTGTTTTCTCTTCTGGCTGAAAAGAAAATCAGTTGGAGTCTACATCTCTCTGGTAACGGTCAACGCTGGCTCTGAAGTGCCGAAGTGCAGACATTGGGCAAGAACAGGAGTGGAGTTACTAAGGATGCCTTCTGCAGTCAAATAGGCCACTGACATGCACTAGAAAGGCTTGCATGGAGAATGACCAGGGATCAACATGTCTCTGGGGTACTTAGTTTTTGCTGCACAGAAGTAGGAGGAGGCATGAATGCTGGTACTGCAGTTCAGGGAGATTTTACGGTGTAGAGGAAGGTTGGAGTGTGGAGATATTCTTACTGGTTGACCTGCTTGGTCCATCAGCAGTGAAGAGAAGATAACAGGGAACAGAGCGGAATAGGGAGTAAGGAGAGAGAGGCTGACAGAAACTAGTGGGGATCCCAATTTTGGCAACACTGGTTCCTAAGAGGTCTCTGCCATGAATTCAGTGCTTTATGCTCAGCCCCTGGAGTCGAGTGTCTCTCAATCTATCTTAGCTGCCACTATGTTTCCTGATTTGTAACAAAACAGGTGATGCTAATCAGAGAAAAGCCTCACAAAATTCAATTAATTTTGTTCCTATTCATTTTGGGAAATGAACTCAAATTAAAACGATGAAAGGCAGCCTCACTTGCACTTTTCCTCCCTCAGTTTGCCATGTTTTTGAAGCAAAAAAATTAACACCTTTCATTTCAGTTTAGTTTAACACACTCTCAAATTCACTATTCATTTTGTCTTCAATTAATTTTCAAAAGCCACACAAACTGAAATCCTGTTATACACAAAGACACAGTTCAACTTTTACCAGGGTGAAAACAGAAATAGTAGGTCAGAATTCAAACGTAAATAACAGATATAATCGATACGCCCAAGATATTTGAAGTCTCTAAGTATTTCTTCCCTTATCTCAGACACCAACGCACGTTTGTTTAAAAACCTACTTACCCTTATTTGAATAAAGCTTTGACATTTTTATTCCGGCTTTTCCTCAAACAAATCTTTGGAGACAACCAGCTGGACATTGCTGGCAAGTGATAAACACAGGGATTGGGTTCATCGAACAGAGGTGCATCTTGGGAAATGGTGCCCATTGCACATGCTCAAACTGCAGAACTTGTCTTGAATGAGCCAGAGTCACAGCACTGGGCAAAAATATGAAATCCAAGCTCAGGCATAGCGAGAGGCTGAGACCTCCTGCAATGAATTTTAATGAAATCAATAAAAGAGCCAAAAGGCAATTCAATGGGTCAAATGAACCATGTTGTGAAATATAGGCCTGTAAATTAGTTGACATTGTGCCCGTTTTTACAGGTGTAAAACGAGCACCTAAGCGCCCAATGGGCGGACTGAGCAAACACATTCCATGCCAGAAATGCGCTGCCCACCATTTTAGTAAAGGCAGAAAAATAAGCGTTATGGGGTTGTCCTGAAATGAGCCTCCTGGTTTAACAATACAATGATGACTCAGTGAAGCTATACACCCAGTGTATGGCCCTGCTTCAGGGTAGTGTGGGTAAAGGGTTCAAGCTCTTAGCGTTGCAGCCCTACATCCAACCCTTGCTCCAATCTAGTAAGCCTGAAATGATCTAGCATACAAAAATGCTCCTCTTGAACTTCCCTTTTTCTTCCTAAGTTTTAACCCACATTGCTCATTCTCACCCCGACATCCTCACTGCCTTGAAATAAAGATTTACTGCACTGTCTCCACTTGCAGTCATTCTCAATACTTTGGACAACAGAAGCCCTCACATTCACTTCCCTCAGTCTTTTATATATACCAGTCCATATTTAACCTTCATCTCCTATATTTTCCATCCTCAGAGCTGACTTGCACTGTTGGCCCTTGAAACTTCATGTCATTTGTTAGTTAAAAGAAGGATATGAAAACATCTTTAAAGGCATCACTTATTCCCTGATGTTCTGATTGGGTATGCTGTGAACCCTTCAATGAAATTGGAGCCTTCTGACTCTCTCCGACCAAAATTAGAAGTCACTCCCAGCCGTCCGGCTATGCTGCAGAGATTATCCATAACAAACAAGCCAGGAGCAAAAGGTACCCCTGTTCTTTCCGACGTCACCTTCTACATTTAATTAAGAAGCTACAATGCAGCAGTGCATAAATTAAAATCAAAATTTAAACACAGCTTTCAAATCAGTTTTCTCACCTGCAGTCCCCCTCGAGAAGTTCAGGAATATTGAGCCTTTAGGCTAACAGACTGCAGCAAAGTCCAAAGATTACAACAAATTCGGCTAAATCAAAACGCGTTGGGCAAAAATAATTCGTGCTGTAACAATAATAATCATTTCGCATCTCCATAATTTAAAATCCCATTTTGAATGAGAGGGGAAACCTTTTTTGATGTCGAAAGTTCTTGAATAATAGATATTCCAAAATTCGCTCGCAGTGAAACAGCTGCTTTGAAGAACCTTTGGAGAACAGGAGGTATCATAAAAGTAAAGAATGATTCACGGGTTCAAACACTAACAGTACATAAGGAATTCAAGAACCATGTCAGAGCAGAAATTGATGGATTCAATCTCCAATCTGCCTTGGAGTAGCTGGTCTCAACCAGGGGAATAGGCAACACTGAGGAAAAAGGACAGGCTTTCATTTCTATAGTGCTTTTCACTTCAGGGCGTCCCAAAGTGCTTTGGACCCAGTCAAGCACTTTAGTCATGGTTTTGTTTCAGGGAAGGTGGTGACCAATTTGTGCACAGCAAGGCTTCACAGACAGCAATGTGATACTGATCACCTCATCTGGTTTAGTCATGTTGATTGTGGGATAAATATTGGCCAGGGCACCAGAAAACTCCCCTGCTCTTCTCTGAAATAGTTCCACTGGATCTTTGAAGTTTGCCACAGGAGGAAAGGCGAGGGCCGGGATCTTATGGCCCTGCTGTGGCATGTCTTTCCCCCAGCGGATGCGGAGTTAAACTTCCATTCAGTTCAGTGGGACCGTAATATCCCGCCGGGTGGGAGGGGGCATAAAATACCAGCCGGGACCTCGCAGCTGACTGTCTCATCCAAAGAATGGCACCTTCAGCAGCACAGCACTCGCTCTATGCTGCACTAAAACGTCAGCCGTGGGTCGGTGCTGACTTTGGAGGAGCTGAAGCCAAGGCAGCAAACTTCAGGGAGGAAGGGACGGCCATTTCGTGGGTGGGCCGGGATGTGGAGCCAAGTTCAACAGAGTGAAAGGCTGCAGCTGGCAGGCTGAGCCCAAGCTGAGGCTGTATGGTTAAAGGGAAAAGGGGTGGGGTCCACTTGGAGGCTGGGAATTGGACTGTTGCTGATTGGATATGGAGACAACTAGAATGTGATAAGGGGAGGGAATAGGAATAAGAAGATGAGAGAAAGAACGCAGTCAATTCTGTTCAGGGCAGGAAGCAATGCAGAAGTCCGGTGGTGTGCCCACATCTTCATCCCAACCATAAAACAAGGTACATTCACATAGCAGATTATTCCAGGGCCTCGGGATATCTCAAAAGACTTTACAGTCAATAAAGTACTTTTCTGGTATAGTCACTGTTGTGATACTGTAACGTGGCAACCAATTTGAGTAGATCACAGCAATGTGATAATGACCGGAAAATGTATTTCTCTTGATGTTGGCTGAAGAAAAAATATTGGCCAGGACACCAGGGAGGACTCCCCAGCTCCTCTTCAACTTGTGTCATGGGTTTTTTTTCTGTCCACCCATGGGCACAGAGGGGACCTCAGTTTAACGTCTTGTCCAAAAGACGCCACCTCCAACAACTCAACACTCCCTGTACCGAAAGGGTCAGCCTGGATTATGCACTCAAGTCTCTGGGTTGAAACTTAGTCCCAAGACCTAACTCAAGTGAGCAAGCTAAATCAGAGCCAAGGAAAATATCAGTCCAGAGCAACATTTAGAGGAATGCTACAATTAGTCTCAGTGCCTGTGGCCTAGAGAATGGGAGGGAGGAATCTGCAAGGCTCCATGTTTTTGACTGGTATCCAGTGATCCTTACTGGAAAATGCCATCTTGTGAATATCAGGTGGTCCACGATGCCTTCCAGAGTTGAATAGCCTGTTTATACTCAAGCAATAAGTGTCACTTGGGAAAATTACCCAAAAGCTCATTGGCAAAAGAAGCAGAGGCGACATGATGAAAAACATACACGGCGAGTTATGATGATTTAGAACACCCTGCCTGAAAGGGTGGTGGATGCAAATTCAATAATTACTTTCAAAAGATTTGAAAAGGGAAAATTTTGCAAAGCTTAGGGCTAAAGGGCAAAGGAGCAGCACAAATTTGATAACTCTTTCAAAGAATCGGCACCGGCACTTTGGGCTGAATGGCTTCTTTTGTGCTGTATCATTGTATGAGCCAAGAGCCATCACCTTTAGAATGATGAATAAGAGATAGGAAGGGAAGGGCAGGTTGATAGAATTGGAGAAATTAAAGCAGCGAAATAGGAAAGGAGATGTGTGTCAAAAGGGTACATCATTGTGGAAAGCTGTAACTAATTGTTCTGACTGGTGAGCCGCAAATTGTAAATTCAGGCTTGGCTGAACTTCAACAAATCACGAAGAATTAGAAATACTATGGACAAGGTGACAGCTGAAAGCTTCCAATTAAAACCCTGAATTATTACTGTTTTCAAAACAGATAAAATAAGTTCATTGGTTCATAGATCTGCAATGCAATCAACTGGGAAAAGAGATAGCAGAGTAGGTACAGAAATAAGCAGAGCTTGTTCAAGGAGGCTTACAAGTTACGTACATATATGGCACTGCAAGACCTCCCCAATTATTCATATTGCACCTTATCATATAAAACAAAGGTGCTGTCTTTGAAACCCCTTTTCTCCTGAATAGGTTGCCATGAGCGATGGCAGCCTTCACTAATTTGCCGTCTTAGTCATTCGGAATTGGTGAGCTATGACAGGAGTGTTGGCAGGCGGTTTTTATCCACTCAGGGCTTGGCACGGTTCGGTTCTTATGCGATGCCCACGCATGCGCACACTCTCCAGCAGCGTTGAATCGGCTACAGGAGGTTTGTCCCTAATCCTTGTGTCGGGGGCTCCCATGCCAGGCTGAGATGAGCCTGTGCAGCTGTGATCCTGTGACCATTTCCTCTGACTTGATGCTTCACCCAGAGCTATCTTTACCCGGGCCTTATAAATCAATGGCACTTTTTAAAAATCCACTTGGAACTTATGCATGTCTCCCTGAGTGGTCTGGTAGTAAGACCCTAAATGGAATGCTACATTTCAAGTCCTCAGACTCAAGAACTCAAATCTGTCCAAAATGATAACTTTACTCCTTCAAATGCTCAATTTGTACCATTTTGTTTTCTTCCAGCCAAGCTGCATTATAGCTTTTCTTCCATCTCAATTGGTCGTTTCCCCAATATATTCACTTACAATCGGGCTATTAATGAGCTTAATTGCCCGCTTAATTGTCAGCGTGCACGCTTCCGACTTTAGCATGCGCCCGCTGAGCCAAGTATTGCGCGAGTGCACGATGATGGCGGGATGCTCGCCTGACGTCACCTCACACGATTTTACGCCCGTACGGGTCGGGCGCACTCCCACCTCGCAAAGAAACAAAAATCTCCACGGAACTCTAGAAAGAGTACGAGTTTGCTGTAACTAGAGTTCATATCACTACTGATTTGGGCAGAAATGACTGAGTTGTACTGTTTAGTGGATGGAGTGAACATTGATGGGTTCGCAGAGTCAGACTACAATACGTCGACTTGCAAGTCAACACTTTGTTAACACTTAGAAAGATAACTAAGGATCTAATAAAAACATCAATTTAATTTGTATTTTGGTATCTAGATAAATTGACAGTGGCCTGATCTACAAAGACAGCGGTGCTGAGTCAGAAATCTCAAAAAAAACACATCAAGGCAATTTTTCTCAATTATTGCTGAGTTCTGTATTCTGAGGGGGAAATATTAGCTTAGGTCAGCCATTCATTTACACAAGCACATCTAACATATTTATTTAATCAATCCCATTTTAATACAAAACACACCCAAGGTATTCTCACTTCATCCTCTAAATCTGATAGCCCCTGACAAACTCATCTTCGGCACTTAAAATTAACACCCAAAGGAATTCCCAACCTCGGCCTCTTCAATTACAGCAGCAAGCAACAATACTGGCTCAAAGGGTGGGATCACCCAGTTCCACTGAAAGTCAATGGACGTTTGGCTGGGCTGCCAAATCTCCCACGCCGGGTCCCACCATGACGCAGCTGGAAAATCCCAGCCAAAGTCTTATTAAAATAGAAATGATTTCACACAAAATTGGCACACCTCGAGCAAGTGACTAATGAAAATATGCACTTATATAAGGCCTTTAACAAAGTAAACATCCCAAGGTACTTCAGGGGAGCTTTTTATAACGTGGAGAAAGACAAGAACTTAGTATTGACAGAGCCACAAAGGATTAGAAAAAATAACTTCGTCAAAGATGTAGATTTTAAGGTGCATCTCAAATGAAGGGAGATAGGTAGAGAGGCTTTGGGAGGAAATTCCAGGTCTTATGGCCAAGGCAATGACAGCATAGCCGCCAGTGGTGGAGTGATTAAAATTGGAGACATGCAACATGCTAGAATTAGATCAGCACAGAGATCTTGAGGACTGTAGTGCTGGAAGAACTATCAGGGAGATATAATAATTTCCATAATGTTATTGGAATATATTGTAAAATAAAGTAATAGTGGGATGTGTGTGTGTGTCTTAATTGAATTAGAGGCAGCTAATCCGGGTGCTTTGTTGTAAGAAGAGAAGTTAGGTTTGAAAGGTAAACATGGGAAGTTTGAGAATGTGAGGTGTAAAGCAAACAAACAATAGTGGGTTGACTTCAAAGGAGGGGGTTAACATATACCTAGCCAGCAGAAGTAGAAAGAAATAGAGTTTTTATTTATTTTTCCCACAAGTTACCGGTGGAATTGGTACTATGATAGATTTTTTTATTAGTAGAGAGGTAAAGTTCAAAAGGCATAGTGAGACAATGGGAATTTGCATTCAAAGGGGAAAATATATATAAAGGAGTGAAGGCTGTGTGAGATCTAAAAAGCATGAAAAACCTTCAGCATCTATGCCTCAAGCTGCTATTTCAAAGCACTGAAGTTAAGAAAACTATTTTTGAATTCGACATGTTCAGGGTATCATGTTTCTTTGCCTGGGTCTTTTAAAATCTTTGTGTCTTACTGTTGCCTTAACGAAAGTGTAACTGGGAGTCAGAGTAAATAGGGGATTTAGAAGTTATCATAATAGTAATTTGTAGATTTATGTATGTATTTAAAGCCATTTCTCTTATTAATAAATGTTTAATCTAGTTTTGTAAAAACCTATAAGACTTGGTGGTCTTATTACTACTGAATTCAATTCACGCATCTCGAAATTTAAGGCCATTGACAGGCTAATTAAGATTGTTAAAAACCCTGCCTGTCCAACCTTAAGGTTGGCGGGCAGCCCAGGAGCCCCAGTGGGCTTCTGATAAAACATGAAACCTCATCCACTGGCAGGATGAGGTTTCATGTCCGTTTTTTAAAAGCTTCATAAAGTTAATGTGTTCCTTATTAACTTGTCCCATCTCGTGTGACATTGTCACATGAGGGGGACATATTAATAATTTTAATATTTTTCTATTTTTGGTGTTTTTTTACCTGTCAGTAATCTCCCTGAGACAGCACTTAGTCTCAGGGAGCAGTGTGCTCTTTCGCATGTATGCGTGAAAGAGTGCACTTTGACAGATGGGGAATCCCTACCCCCCGCCAACACAGGGAGCGCATAGCGCTTCCTGTCGGTCAGGCCGCTGGGCGGGCCTTAATTGGCCCGCCCACTCAAAATGGCAGCGGGCCCCGTTTCGGTGGCGGCGTCGGCTGTCCACCCGCCGCCGAGCTGGTGGGGCCCGCCCACCAAGGGCGAAATTTTGCCCTTAAAGTTGGAAGTGATACCTGACACTAGTGAGTCACAGCTGGAGGTAGTGAGACTTCAGTTAGAAATGAAGAAGCTTGAACTTAAACAAGCAAAGGAACTAAGAAAAACTTGAGCTAGAGGCAGCAGAAAGAGAAAGGGCAGGAAAAAGAAAAAGGAAAGGCATTTCAAAGGAAGCAAGCAGAAAGACAGGAATAAGAAAGGAAGCTGGAAGTGGAATTCCTGGCAAGAGAGAAAGATAAAGAAAGAGAGGCAAGGGAAAGTAGGAAGGAAAGAGAAAGGGAATACCAGCTTTAAAGGCTGGAAGTTAAAAAAGAAATCTCAGATTCTGAGGAAAGTTTTGATGAGGAAAAGGCCTTTAGCCTAAAACCCAATAGGGAGATGTTTAAATTTGTACAAGCTCTTCCAAAGTTGGAGTAAAGAGATTTTGAAGCATTCTTTGTTTCATTAGAGAGGATGGCTAAACAAATGAAATGGCTACCGGAAAAGTGGACATTGTTGTTACAATCCAGGTTGGTGGGTAGAGAACATGAGGTTTATGCTTTACTGTCAGAAGAAATGTCAGTGAACTATGATGTGGTAAAAAAGGCTATTTTGAGTGCATACGAGTTGGTTCCTGAGGCAAACAGGCAGGAATATGATAAAACAGCCTGGGCAAACTTATATTGAGTTTGAAAGAGTAAAACAAAATCATTTTGACTAGCGGATACGGACATTAAAGATAGAGACAACATATGCAGCTCTTAGAGAAGTAATTCTTTTGGAAGAATTTAAAGATTCAATTCCTTCAGTAGTGAGAACTCATGTGGAGGAACAGAGGGTTGATTCTGTAAGACAAGCAGCAGAGATAGCTGATGATTATGAGTTAGTTCATAGAGCTAAACCTTTTCTCCATCACCCTTTCAAATCAGGAAAGGATAGAAAGTGGGAAGGTGAAAGGAAGGTAGGTAGTGAGGGAAGAGAAGGAGCAGGCGGAAGTTCCCAGGAAGTTTTTTCTCTGAATAAAAAGGAAGGTGCTGAGGGTAGAAGTGACATTCAAAAATTGAGATGTTTTCATTGCAATAAAGTTGAACCCATGAAATGTGTGTGCTGGCAATTGCAGGGAAAATCTGTTGCAATTATAGGGGTGCAGAAAAGTTCTGGAAGTAAAAGTACTGTGGGCTTCTGAGGTTCAGGCACAGGATAAACCAATGGTTTGTGTACAGGTAAAACTGGAAAAATCAGTGATAGGTAAAGAAGTGGGATCATGTTCACAATTTACCCAGGAGAATTCTGAGGAGCAGGTTGCAGAGATGTTTAAAAGTTTTGTATGTGGAGGGAAAGTCTTTCCATGTGTACAGGGTTGAGTAGGTAAAGACCTTAACATTTTAAGAGATAGGGGCTAGTCAATCCTTAATGTTTAGGGATAGTGATATTTGTTGTTCAGAGGGAGAATTGCAGGAACAGGTGATAATAAATGGACTTCATGGAGATGCTAAACTTATTCCTTTTTGGAAGGTAAATTTAAAGGGTAAGTTGAAAGTAGGCGAAGTGACTGTTGGAGTGGTGGAGAAATTGCCCACTGCAGGAGTTCAATTTATCTTGTGTAATGTTACAGCTGGATCACAAATGTGGGCAATGCCTACGGTAGTTGAGTGGCCTGTAGAGGTGTCTTCAACAGAAGTGTTGCAGAGAGAGCTTCCTGGATTGTTTCCACATTGTGAGATAACAAGATCACAGGCTCATAGGTTGAAACAGGGAGAACAGGAAGTTCAAAGGTAGGGTGAAGGTGTGGAAATCCAATTAGCTGACACCGTGTTTAACAACATTGTTCAGGAAAAAATACTGGAAAACAATTCAGCTGAAGTGTTTAACTCAAGGAGGTAACTGGAGTTACAGAAAAAGGATTTGCAAATACAACGTTTATATCAAACAGCTTACTTGGAAACAGAGGCAAAATGTATTCCAGCATGTTATTAGCTCGGGGGTAATGTTTTAATGAGATAATGGAGGCCATATCATGTTTCAGCAAATTAAAGCTTGGGAGGGGTACATCGGATTGTAGTACCATTTGGATATAGAAATGAGATTCTGAGGATAGCTTGTGACATTCCAATGGGGGTCATTTAGGAATTAGAAAGACACAGGCGAAAGTATAAAAACATTCTTTTTTGGCCTGGATTGGAGAGAGATGTAGTCAAATTCTGTGGAACATTTCACACATGTGAGGGATAGGGAAACCATAAGCAGTGATTAAGCCGGCACCTTTAATTCCATTTCCAGCATTTCAAGAACCTTTTACTAGGGTCACGATTGACTTTGTAGGACCCCTTTGAACAGTGGAAATCAGTACTTACTGACAATAATGGATGTGTCTACCAGATTTCCTGAAGCAATACCTTTGAGAAACATTGCAAAGGTGATTGTGGAAGAGTTAACTAATTTTTTTTTACAAGATATGGTTTACCTAAGGAAATATAATCAGATCAAGGTTCAAATTTTATGTCACAGCTGTTTAAGGAAGTAATGAACAGTTTGGGGATAGAACAATTTAAGTCAACAGCTTATCATCGTGAGTCACAAGTGGCTTTGGAAAGATGGCATCAAACTCTAGAAACTCTGATGAGAGCGTACAGTTAGGATTATCCACAGGTTAGGGATAGAGGAATAATTGCTATTAGAGATGCTCTTAATGCAACGACTGGTTTTAGTCCTTTCAAACTAGTCTATGGTCAAGAGGTAAGGGGACCACTGAAATTGATTTATGAGAAATTGGTGGGTCATAATTCAGAAGCTATTCTCCTGGATTACATATCAAACTTCAGAGAGAGATTGGGCAGAGCATGTCACTTGGCTAGGCAACTTTATAGATATGACAGCAAGTGATTAAAGTGAAAGCAGGCAGGAAAGCTACAGCTCAGAATGTTGTTGTTGGAGGGAAAGTGCTAGTCCTGTTACCGGTACTGGGTGACTCATTAAAGGCAAGGTTTGGTGGGCCTTGCATTATTAAAAAGAAACTGAGTGAAGTAAATTATTTAATAAATACTCCATATAGGAGAAAGAAGCAGTGGGTGTGTCCTGTAAATATGCTTAAAAAGTACATTGACAGGGAAGAGGACCAAAAGGAGGTCTTAGTGGTAGTAGATAATGAAAAAGAAATAGAAATGCAGGATTCTGAAATTGATTTTCCACTAATCAAATTGGATAATGAGGGGGTACTTGCAAATTTAAATGTAATATTGAATCACCTTCCAGACAAGGGTCAAAGTGATTTGGAAAAGCTATTGCAGTCACACAAAGGTATTTATGAAAATAAGCAAGGAAGGACAAATTTAGCTATACATGATGTACGTATAGAAGCTTCGTTTTCGATAAGGCAACATCCTTATAGATTAAATCCGTCAAAGTTATCACAAGTACAGAAAGAAATTGAATTCATGCTTCAAAATGACATAATTGAGTCTAGGTGCAGTAACTGGAGTTCACCTATTGTGATGGTACCAAGACCGGATGGAACACAAAGCCTGTGTGTGGACTATCGAAAGGTAAATGCGGTGACAAAAGTGGATTCATATCCTATACCACGGTTGGAAGATTGTATGGAGAAAATGGGACAATCAAAGTTTATCACAAAGATTGACTTGCTAAAAGGATATTGACAAGTACCGTTATCAGAGAGAGCAAAGGAGATATTGGCTTCTGTGATGCCAGATGGACTATATCAGTTTTAAGTAATGCCATTTTGTATTAAGAATGCACCAGCAATACTTCAAAGGCTGATAAACAAAGTAATTGCAGGTCTGAGCAATTGTGCTGTTTATATTGATAACTTGATAGTTTTCAGTCCTACGTGGGAGGAGCATTTACAGCATCTGGAATAATTATTTACTCGATTACAAGAAGCTAATTTGATTAGTTTGGCTAAAAGTGAATTTGCAAAAGTGCAAGTTATGTATCTAGGCCATACCGTTGGACATGGTAAGTTGGCTCCAAGAGATGTGAAAGTCAAGGCTATCGTAGATTTCCCAGTGCTGACAACAAAACGAGAAGTTTTGAGATTTCTGAGCATGAGTGGGTTTTATCAAAAGTTTGTACCAAATTTTAGCCGTGTGGTTTCTCCACTGACTGAACTATTAAAAAAGAACAAGATGTTTCAATAGGTGCAGGAGTGTCAGAAGGGATTTGACAGTTTGAAAACTGTATTGACAACATGACACCAGTTTTGACAGCACCCAATTACGACAAGCAATTTAAGTCGGCCGTTGATGGAAGCAATGTAATCATTGGGGCTGTACTGTTACAAGCAGATGAAAATGGAATTGAGAAACCAATAGGGTATTTTTCACGCAAGTTGAATGTGCAATAGAGAAGATATTCAACGATCGAAAAGTAAACTTTTATTTGGTGTTAGCGTTGCAGCATTTTGAAATTCATGTGGCAAACAATTTGTCAGAAACAACTATTTGTACAGACCATAATCCTTTAAAGTTTCCGGACAAATTTCGAGACAGAAGTGCAAGGCTATTCAGATGGAGTTTATTACAGCCACCATCTAATCTACAGATTATAGATGTTGCTGGATGAGAAAATCTGATTGCAGGTGCTTTATCAAGAGTTTGAAGTTTAAAGGTAAATTGGACATTTAAAACCTGGACACTGAACCAAAATGATTTCTGTTGATACGAAGAATTTGTATACACATATAGCTATGTTAATGCATGCGTCGGGCAATGTAATAGTGTAAGTATATAGATAAATGTAGGAGATAGTATAAGATGGGTTAATAAAAATGAAGCCGTCTTTTTAAATGATGATGATTCATTTTCCAATACAGAGGGGGATGTCAGGAAGATGTAATAATTTCCATAATGTTATTGGAATTCATTGTAAAATAAAGTAATAGTGGGATGTGTCTATGTATGTGAGTGTGTGTATTGTGTGTGAGAGAGACTTAATTGAATTAGAGGCAGCTAGCCTGGGTGATTTAATGTAAGAAGAGATATTAGATTGAAATGTTAATTAGGTAAACATGGGAAGTTTGAGAATGTGAAGTGTGAAGGGAACATTGCATTTTTAAACAAAGTATAATGGTTTGAATTCAAAAGAGGTGATGCAATGTTTACCTAGCCAGCAAAAGTCGTGAGAAACAGTGTGTTTATTTATGTTTCCCCAAACATTACTGGTGGAATTGAGACTGTGACAGATTTTTTATTAGTAGAGAAGTAAAGTTCAAAAGACATAGGGAAACAATGGGAAAATATGTATAAAGGAGTGAAGGCTGTGTGTAAGGATAGGCATTTTGAGATCGAAGAAGTGTGAAAAACCTTCAGCATCTATGCCTCAAACTGCTGTCTTCAAAGGACGGAAGTTAGGAAAACTCACTTTGAGTTCTTTTAAATCTGTGTCTGTAGCCTTAACAAAAGTGTAACTGGGAATTAGATTGATTAGGGGATTTAGAAGTTATCATAGTAGTAATTTTAGATCTATGTATGTATTTGAAACCATTTCCCTTAATAAATGTTTAATCTAGTTTTGTATAATCACATAAAACTTGGTGGTCTTATTACTACTGAATTCAAGGCACGCATCTTGATATTTATACAATTTGCAAAACAAGTTGTGGCAGTTGTTTCAAGTTTCCCTTTGGCATTTGAACAACTCAGCATTTACCATCGGCTGTGCCACAACAGAACTCTTAGAGATAGAAAGGGATGAAAGGATGGAGGAATCTGAAAACAAGGACGAGAATTTTAAAATCGAGGCATTGCTGCACTGGGAGTCAATTTAGGTCAATGAGTTCAGTGACAATAGATGAATGGGACCTAATTCTAAGAGCAGCAGAATTTTGGAAAAGTTCAAATTATTGGAGGGTGACAGTCATAGGGATGGATATGTGGTTGCAAACACATCTCAGGATCCAAAAGGATACAAAGCGTGCAAGTGGTCTTGTTCAACTTCAGGCAGTGACCAGGAAGAGGGATGAAGTTAGTTAGAGGAAGTTTCTGCTCATCCAGTAGTGGTTGTCGGACAAACAGCCTTTCAACTTAGAGACATGGGAGGGCTAAGAAAGACGTAGGGCACAGTTAAAACAAATGACGAACAATTTCTCAGGAAACAAAGGCCATAAGTTTAGTACCAACTTTTCCCAATATTGAAGAATTCAAATTCAGCAGGCCATAGCAAGGCAGTGAATCAGTCATACATTCATTCATGATTTAAATGCTGGATTAGTGGAGCTTCCCCGAAAAGCATGGAATCCAGCAAAAGGACCTGGTTACCATAATTAGCACTTCACAATGAGGCTGACATCGGCCAGCAATAAGACACAACTTTGTCAAATCTTCTTCTTTGGCACAAAAATGCCAGGTGGGGGCTGACAGAAGACTCAACGAAACCTACTTTCTTAAGAACTCCCAGGAGATTAGGAAACAGAGTGAATGAATGTGGAGCGAAAAAGAGCATGAGGCCGTTTATGCTCCATATTAGCACAAGGCCAAAATCAATGTAAACTGTATCAAAACTCCCAAGCATACCTTACAAAATTGGAACTTGTTATACTCCTGATAGCCAGTTGTTGAATTTATTTACAGAGTGAATCATTACAGGTATATACCTCCTAGCGTAACTCTCACCCTGGTGTCAGTAAGTACCTCTTTATCTGTGCTCAAGTAACCATTCAATCAATGCCCTCCACCTGTATATACTTAACCTCAATTGATACAATTCGCACTCATGTGCTTTGACACTGAGATTTAGCCTCAGAGGGTAAGATTATCTTTGCTCCTGTAAGGAGGGTATAAATGAGGAATTAAATTTGCTGCCAGAATGTTTATAAATATATTGCTGCTGCAGGTGTGAGATGTGGCACTGCTGTGAGAAACAATTTTTTTTCATTTCAGGCACTGACAATCAGCATCAAGCATTATTTGGCCAGGTATAGCACACAGCCAGGTGCACACAGGCACACTTGAATCAATACTTGCCAGCCTCCAAGGGAGAACCTTCAGACAAAGTGAATTTAATACACAAATCAGAGTAAAGGGTGAATTTGTGTATTACAGTGCATTTCACAGTTCCAGCATTTTACAGCCAATGAAGTGTTTTTTTTTTGAAGAGTAATGTAATCATTGTTTTAATGTAGGAAACATAGCAGCCAATTTGCACACAGCAAGATCCCAAAGCAGCAAAGTGATAATGACCAAATGAAGTGCTCTTAGATGTGTTACCCAAGTGATAAATATTGTGTAGTAAACACCAAGAGAACCCTCTTGCCTGACTGTCAATAGAACCATGGGATCATTTACGTTCACTGAAAGAAGGGAACAGAAAATTGGTTTAACGGCTCATCCAAAGGACGACACTGCAGCACTCCCTCCATACTGCACCGAAAAGCAAAGATCGATTGTGAGCCTCCCAGAGAGATCAGTGGATAAATGCACTGCAGAGTGTGACAACGTTATCAGGAAGGTTTTAAACCTAATCTTTGCGTCATTGGCAGGTTGAGTATTGAAAACACTGCTCCAATTGCTAATTTTGCCTGATGCAATGGAATTGGCAGGAACTGAGTTTAACCGCAGTTGTCATGGTCTCCACTCTCCAAACCACCTGCTCCTTTCCCAATGTTCCTAACCATCTGCTCCCCTGCAGCATCCCTCCCTGCTACGAGCGAGAGTACCAACGCCAATCCAAACACAAAGAGCAACATAGAAAGCTAGCAAAATTTGACCAGCAGTTGAGAAAGAAACTGGCCCAAAAAGCTGCTAACCAGTACATCAACCCCATAAATGTCAGCGTGCTACCTTAATCAGTTCCACTTAGCAAAAATAACAAACATTGGATCGAATCAGGGTGTGAGAAAGAAATGTTAACATCTCATCAAAAAGTTGGCACATCCAACAATGCATTGCTTTGTCATTGGCACTATAGTGGCAGCCTAGATTACGCACTCAAATTCCAGAGTGGGATTTGAAATCATGACCCAAGTCAGAGGAAAGGGGCAGAATTTTCTGCCTGTTGGGTAGGCGGAGCTAGAGCAGGCACAGGCCCGATCTGCGCCCGCGATTGGGTCCGCGCCGCCATTTTACACGGGTGGGCCAATTAAGGCCTGCCCAGCACATTTGCCGACTCCCGTGGAGAGCGGGATTGTGCGGGCTGCGGCGGGTGTGCACAGACCACTGGGTCCAATGGCGACACGGCAGTCTGTTTAAAGGAAGGCCTGGCAACCTCCTGTAGGCTGGTGACAATGGCCACCTCAAGATCCAACCGCAGGGGTCAGCTGAGCAGGGCAGGCTGGAAGGAAGGGCAGAGGAGCAGGGCCAGGCTGCAGGGTCTGTCACAGGAGCAGGGCCAGGCTGCAGGGTCTGTCACAGGAGCAGGGCCAGGCTGCAGGGTCTGTCACAGGAGCAGGGCCAGGCTGCAGGGTCTGTCACAGGAGCAGGGCCAGGCTGCAGGGTCTGCTCCAGGAGCAGGGCCAGGCTGCAGGGTCTGCCCCAGGGGCAGGGCCAGGCTGCAGGGTCTGCCTCAGGAGCAGGGCCAGGCTGCAGGGTCTGCCACAGGAGCAGGGCCAGGCTGCAGGGTCTGCCCCAGGAGCAGGGCCAGGCTGCAGGGTCAGCCCCAGGAGCAGGGCCAGGCTGCAGGGTCTGCCCCAGGAGCAGGGCCAGGCTGCAGGGTGTTCCCCAGGAGCAGGGCCAGGCTGCAGGGTGTGCCCCAGGAGCAGGGCCAGGCTGCAGGGTCAGCCCCAGGAGCAGGGCCAGGCTGCAGGTTAGGCCAGTGGGGGGGCCAATGTGCCCCTCGTTTTTCTGCTGATTGCCTTGTTGCCCTCCTCGAGGAGGTGGCAGCACGGTGGGAGGTGCTGGTTCCCCAGGATGGGAGGAGGGGGCCCCCCCACATGACGAAACGTGCCTGGGAGGAGGTGGTGGAGGTGGTGAGCTCCCGCGATGTGGTGCGGTGCACCTGGATCCAGTGCCGTAAGCACTTCAATGATTTGTTGCGCTCTGGGAGGGTAAGTATCATGTTGGCATTGGGCATTTAACCCAGCAGGTAGCCTTAGCCTTTGAGGGCCCACCCCCACCCCCCGCAAGTTTTATTGTTGTGACTGCATTGAACCATGTTGGGCATTTCTCGTATGCTGGGTGGGAAAGCAGAGAGTGCCCATGCTTACATCAGCCTGAGTGGTTCATGAGGAGATGAGTTCTCCCCTGCACCATGTGTTGCTCTTAATCGCACATGACTAGTCTGGGGGCTACCTGCAGGAGATGCAGCTAGGCACATACTCAGAACTCCAACACATGTCCTATTCACGGTGATGAGATTGTGGAAAGGGAGCCTCAAGGTCTCGTGGCCAAGAGCCATCTGCTGCCTTCAATGCTGCACATAGTTGTGCCTCCTTGCTATGGGAGTAAAGACCGTGTGTTTCCTAAAGTGCTGGACGCAGAATGTGTCCAAGATGGCTGTTGGGGGGGGGGTTGGGAACAGGCATACTATCTTTGTGTGACTGACCAGCAGTAACGGGGAGAGGAAGCACTGATATGGGCCCCTGTGGTTAGGGTGTGGCGTGCGCGTGCAGAGTCCATGTGCGATTAGCTGCAATGAATGGTCTTCTCTGTTTTTCAGGAGAAGAATGCTCATAATGCGTCGGAGCGTTTGAGGACTGGAGGCGGCCAGACACACCTCCTCATGTTAAGCCGATTCGAACAGGAGGCCCTGGAGCTTGAGAGGCACCATGTGCCCAGGTCAACTGGTGTCGGTGAGGCTGGGGTGGAACAGCCAGGTGTTTGAGGTTAACAGTGACATATACTCTGTCTTCCCACCATCCATAGCACTGATGATTGTTTGATTTGTTATTGTTGCAACATTGCTCATTCACAGACAGATAGAGTCAGACGTGTGGGTCATAGACAAAGGCCCCTCAGCCCTTTGAAGATGCGCTTGTCAAACATCTTCCTAAGTCTCCGAGTCCCATTTCCCAGCACTATCCCCATGGCCTTGTATACCATGGCATCGCAACTGCACATCCAAATACTTATTATATGTTAGGAGGGTTTCTGCGTCCACCACCCTTTCAGGCAGTGCATCCCACATTACTGTGTGCAAAAGTTCCCCATCACCTCACCTGTCAACCTCATGCCCCTTACCTTAAATCAATGCCACCAGGTTACTCATCCCTCCGCCAAGGGGAAAAGTTCCTTTCTGTCGACCTTATCTATGCCCCTCATAATGTTATAAAGCTCAATAATGTCACCCCCAAATCTCCTCTGCTCCAGGGGGAAATAACCCCAGTCTATGCTATGTCTCCTCATAACTCAAACTCTCCAGCCCAGCCAGCATCCTGGTCAACAATCTCTGCACTCTCTCCACTCCAATCACATCCCTCCCGTGAAGCACATTTCACAACTGCACGCAGCACTATAGCTGTGGGCCTAGGCAGCGTTTTCTGCACTTGCAACATGACCTCCCTGTTCCTATATTCTATTCCTCGGCTAATAAAGGCAAGTGTGGCATATACCTTCTTAAACACCTTACATATCTGTCCCGCTACCTTAATGGGCCTGTCGACATGCCCAGCAAGGTCCCTCTGATCCTCCTTACTTTCCACGCTCCTACCATTCCTTGTGTATTCCCGTACCTTGTTTGTCCTGCCCAAGTGCATCACCTCACACTTATCCACATAACATTCCATTTGGCATTCCTTAGGCCATCTAACTAGCCCGTCTGTATCCGTCTGTAACGTTTAGGTCTCCTCCTGACTATTTGCCACCCCACCAATATTCATGTCCATAGGCTCTGGAAGGTTGAGTGCACAATGAGCCGGAGGAAAGGGATGAAGTGTGTCACTGTGTGCACGCTAACTGATCCATTGTCCTTGTTGTTCATTTCAGCATCATCAGAGCCTGTCCACCAGGAGCGATTCCAGATGCCCCCTCTCACACCTGAGGGCCCTCAAGTGTCACCTGCGCCAGACCATTTCTACGAGGCAGGCACCAGCGGCTAGTGTCCCGGGGCACAGTGGAGAGGGCACTTCACAGTCGTTGGAGGAGCTGGCAGAGACAAAGAGTGCCCATGGTGCCAGCGGTTAGAGGACTGCAGGGGACCAGGCACATGCTCAGTCAGGGCGTGATGATGTGCCTCTGGAGTCGTCCACGACGCAGCAGCTGCAGGAAATGTGGCCGGGTGTGCAAGAGTATCTGGGAGTGTTGCATGAGACGATGCTTCACTTGGTGTCCGTGGTGGAGGAGTCCACACGGAGCATCACTGATGCAATGAGCCTCATGGCAGAGCGTCGTGCTTCCTCCATGGAGAGAGTGGCAACTCTCGTGGAGAGGGGCTTCCAGGAGAACAAGCAGCTTCTCCTGGGGTTACGCTCGGACCTGCAAGCCCTCACAGTGCCAGTGGCCACAGCTGGTCAGTGCCAGTGTGGGAGATGGTGTGGGCTTCAAGCTTCCCAGCTCGTTGCCCATCCATCCACAGTGAGCAGGTAGGTCCGGGGCGACCTCACATCGACACAGCAGCTGCCCGGCGTCTCTGCGGGCTCCTCTCAGGGCGCTCCAGATGAGGGCGGCAGCTCCTCCGCCCCTCTCCCAGTGACTGTTGCATCCGGTGAGGCTGCGGCGACTGGGGAAATGCCAGCTGTGGAACTGGCAGCTCCCTCCCAGGCGGGACCAGCACAGGCTCCATGGGCCAGAGGACGCCCGCCAAGGTCACCGAGGCCAACAGGACAGCAGAGTCAGCAGGCTGGCTCAGATGCCACTCCGAGCGATGGGGCAGCACCAAGACGCAGCACCTGGAAACGTAAACATAAGGCACCCTAGGCACACCACGGGTTTATCACTGGTGCTTTTGTGTTGGCCCGAGATTAGGGAATTATAATTTTTTTCTGCTTGATTAACGTTTTGTTTTGGATTCGTGAGAACTTCTGATGGTTAAAATAAAATGTGTTCCCATGGCTGAGGGTGGCTCCTTTGTTCTGCATTTGTATGTTTTACATACATGTCATGAGTGTTTGTTTCCACATTGAAGTTTATGTCCAAAGCCCTTAGTTGCAGCTGATGAAGTGGCAGATTTAGCACTAAGTGCCGAGTGTGGAAACGCCAGGCAAGGCTGGTCCTCCTGAACCATTTGTGTGGAGCTAGCTGAAGGTTCATTGGATTAAAGTCTCCCGGGTGTCCCAGCCTCCTTGGCGTAGTCCCGGGTCAGCATTTAGCCCCTGATCATTCCCCTGTGCTTCCTCATCCTCAGAATCAGTGCTGGACTCATCGTGTGCAGCCGCAGCCACTGCATCAACGTCTTCATCATCCACTGCATCCCCCCTTTCCAGGGCAAGATTGTGGAGAGTGCAACATGTAACCACTATCACCAAGACACGATCTGGAGGGTATTGGAATGCGCACCCTGAGCGGTCCAGGCATCGGAAGGGCAACTCAAGAAGACCGATGGCTCTCTCCACCACAGCCCTTGTGTAGGTTTGGCTCCTATTATACTGCTGCTCAGCTTCTGTTCTTGGATGGCGGAGAGGTGTCATGAGCCACCTTCTGAGGGGATAGCCCTTGTCACCCAGCAGCCATCCATCCAGCCGGGCTGGAGCACTGAAGAGCCCCGGCACCTGGGAGTGTCTGAGGATGTAGGCGTTGTGGGAGCTGCCTGGGTATCTTGCACAGACTTGTAGAATCAGCATCCTGTGATCACACACTATCTGCACGTTCATGGAGTGGAAGCCCTTCCTGTTGATGAAGGCACCGGGCTCACCTGCTGGTGCCTTGATGGCCACGTGTGTACAGTCTATAGCACCCTGGACACGGGGGAAGCCAGCAATGGCCACAAAGCCTCTGGCTCGCTGTCTCTGGCTTGCCTGGTCCCAGCGGAAGTGGATGAAGGTCAATGCACGCCTAAACAGAGCGTCTGTAACCTGCTTGATACAAGTGTGGACAGCTGATTGGGAGACACCACAAAGATCACCCACCGAGCCCTGGAAGGAGCCAGAGGCATAGAAGTTGAGGGCATCTGTGACCTTCAGAGCCACTGGCATGGGATGTCCACCCACACAGTTAGCGGAGATCTCAGGGCCAATCATCTGATAGGTATAATTGACTGTCTCCCTTGAGAGTCGGAGCCTCCTTCGGCACTGCACCTCAGTCATATTGAGGTAGCTGCTTCGCCGCCTGTGTAACCTGACAGCAGGATAGTGGCATCTTCTGCGTCGAATTTCATTGCGCACCTGCCCAGCGAAATATCACGATGGCACGCGATGACTTCGGGACGCTTGCCCGATGTCACCGCACATCATTTTATGGGCTGACCTGTGGGGCCCGGGGCCCGCCCTCCCCGCACGTCAAGCAGAAAACTCTGCCCAAGATGTAGCTAAATGAACCCACTGGCAGCCAAAGAGCCTGAAAAACCCACTGGCTCTGGGGGAAACCCAGCACACCATGATTACACCTCGGTAGATCCAATCCATTTCAGCTCGCTTCTGAGATAGGGTGATGGAGGAGGAGCGGGAGAACAAGCCAAGGGCTGCACAGTCCAATCAAGCTTGGCCAAGCTGATCATTCAGGGCCTTGCCTCCACCTTCACAGATTCTACCCTCACGATTCCCAACATATCCTACAGTGAGAACATGAGTGGCATGGGGTGCAGCACACCCACTCTAAGATTTCTCATTCCACAAGTTTACAATTACTTTTCCTCACCCCTCCTGCTATCTCCCTGACAAATTCCTCCAGAGCCACCACTAATCCATAAAATGCTGCTGTGCCAGGCAAATTGAACCACCACTCGGTGCACATGACATACTATTTGAAAATGCATGTTCTGTGCAACATTGCTGTGGAGAGTCCCTGTGAAGCTCCCAAATCTCAATCTGTGATAACTGTCATTCACGAAGCCTGGACAGGTGAGCACTTTGCTGTCAGAGACCTTTAGTTCATAACAAATTTTGCAGTGGACACAGAAGCTTTCTTTATTCATTCCTGCCTTGAAAGATGAAGGCTTGCTCGAGTGTGTGTTAAACAGAAAGGCTGCCCCTCTCACATACACAGAGAAGCAGGAAATAGGTGACATCTTCACTGTCACTGAGTCAAAATCCTGGACCGTCCTTTTACCTGCACTGTGGGTGTACCTACACCACATGGACTGCAGCAGTTCAAGAAAGCAACTCACCACCACCTTCTGTAGGGCAATTAGTTTTGGGCAATAAATGCTGGCATAGCCAGCGATGCCCATATCTCACGAAAGCCTAAGTGTTATTCCAGGTCGGTGAAGACATGATAAAGGATAGGTTACATGTTTTGATGATGAATTGCAGACATTATAGTTCCAATTAACTTCTGAAACATAACATTCAACCATGGGATGGAAATAAAAGTCAGAGGCTGTAGTGTTCAATTGGTCTGTGTTTGATTATGTCAGTCTGGTCATTGATCTATGTTCACTGTATTTGATTGGTTAAATCTGGATGTGGACGCAGAGCAAAGTAAACGAACATCACAGAAAGGCCTCGAAGCTGAGCTGTAAGAATGAGTGCTGACATTTTTGCAGTGATTGCAGAGATATTTTAAAACTCTTGTAAATAAACCTGTCGCACAGGGACTGTTAATTCTGAAAAATCCACATCTGCAAATGGAATGTAGACAAATTTTAACATTGGGCGGAATCGTCCCAGATTTGCACTAAGTGCGGTAGCGGGTGGGTAACACAATGTTTTACCCGCCAGCCACAATGGCGGCTTCTCACGCTGTATCGTCCCAAACCCGCCGTATTAATTATGCATTCCTGGGAAACATGCCATTTCCATGGCAGACAGGCTCCGATTCACCCACCATGCTGTCACCTCGCCGCTTCACCACGCCAGGCACCGCATTTAAGTGCAGCCACGCGTACACCTCTCAGTGCTTCCAGCCCAGGACTGCTCCAAATAATACATGGCCCTGACAGACAAGACAACTGCAGCCCCCAGGTTTAGTGACACGTCCCTCGAGTGCCTTTTGGACACGGTGGAGGCCCGTCGTGATGTTCTCTACCCCATCTCTGGCCGCAGGAGAGGCAGCAACATTACCGCTCTGGCTTGGCAGGTAATGGCAGTGGTGATCAGTACCAATGCTGCACAGAAGAGGTTGGCCATCCAGTGCAGAAAAAGGATGAATGATCTCATCTGTGCAGCCAGGGTAAGGCAACCATCTCATCGCTCTAAACCCTCTCACTCACAAGGCCATCACACATTCACTAGCATCTCACTCACTGCCAGTTCAAGGGACATCACCACCCATTCTCTCACACACACCCTCACATCTCCATCCGGCCTCATCTCCTCTGCAGACTGACCCCTCAGCTCTCACCATCTTAAGGCCACTTGCACAGATCAACATGTGCCCCCCCCACATACCCTGGGATACCCCCCGCCCCCATCTCCAGTACAGTCCTCACCCTGCGGCCTCTTCCCTTGCCTGAGGCCATTCCTCCTCCTTCCCCAAACAAGCCCTAGCCCTGCAGCCGTACAAAGCCATCCCCGCCTTAAGGTTAATCTGGTAGGTAGAGGCCTGACCATGAGCCCCCCGCCCTAACCCTGCAGGTGATGTGGTGCTGCCTGGCAAGCCTGGCGCTGATGACTGCGAATGCTGCCTGAAGCAAGGTGGGCAAACAAACCTCGAAGTCCCGAGTGAAGTGCAGCTCGCCAGTTGCACGTTGCTTGTGTACAGTCGTGAAACAAATCGGTGTGATGGAGACGATCCAGCGGGGTGCAGTGGGGGGGATGAGTCCAGTGGGCTGGACTTATAAAGATATGCCGATGTATTACAATGAGGTTCCTGATATCCGATGGCAGGAAACGAGGCCCGCTATCAACGGGCTGAGCGGACGATCACAAACTGGTTTCATGACATTGTGAAACCGATTTTTGGCCTTCCCGCCATATTGTCCACTCAGACCACCGAGCACGCCTGATGCCAGTGGGCGCAGACGATTCTGCCCATTATCTATAGAGGGGCTTTCTTCATTTATTTTTCTGTAAGCGTCTTTCAGGCAACCTATTTGATTGACAGATCAACCGGGGTGAAACTATAGCTGCAGGGGACAGGGGCTTGTTCAGCTGCCTGGAGACAGACCTGGAGGACAGTGTACTCCAGGCAGGCTTACAGGCCCTCTCTATACAACAGCAGCAGCTGCCGCCAACCACCCAGTGGGGGTCCCCTGCTCCCACCGCAACAGTGTTTGGGCTGCAAAGACTACTTTTTAAATTATAAATTTTATAAAGTTGGAGAGAGGGCACCTCCATTTTGTGGCACACTTTCTCTCTCTCTCTCTCTCCTTTCCCTTGAGTGGCATCCTTCTATTGTCTTCAAACTGGAAAACCTCCTCTGGACCCTCCAGCTTCAACATCCTGCACCCTTCCTGTCTTTAATTAGACCGTGTATCTGCCTTCTGGCCACAAATTGTGGTCTTCTCCGATTTGGCCAATGAGTGGTTCTTTCCCCACACAGTGAGGGCTCCTGATCTCCATTTCAGCCTGAGAGGGGGATTCAGAAAACTGCAAGGGAAATCCTGTCATGCAACATGAATACAGGCCATTTGGCCCGACCAGACTGTGTTGGCATTTATCCTGCTCACTTGTAGCACTGACCAAATCCCATGTGCCTGCCTTGTTCCTTTTGTTTCCTCCCTCCTTCAGCTATCTTTCTAACTTATCCTTACATGCTAACATGGTCCCTGTTCGGTCACTAATTCAGTTAGTGTACTCAACAACCTCACAACCCTCTGTGCAAAACAAGGTTTACCTTGCTCGTCATCCTAAATCGCTTGTACTAAATTGTATATCTATGTCCCCCTGTTCTGGACTCCTCAGTGTTTCTGTGTACTCTATCATATTCCTTCAAAATTTTAACGGCTCATCAAATCACCTCTTAATCGCCTCTGTTCCAAAGAAAACATCCCCTGTATTTCAAGTCTTTCCTCGTATTCACATTTCTGTGTTGTACATAAAGTTTACAGCACAGAAATAGGCCACTCGGCCCATCAGTCCACTTATCCTCCATTTGAGCCTTCTCCCATCCTTCCTCACAGAATTATCAGCATAACCCTCTGTTTCCTTCTCCCTCAAATGCTTTTCTCACCTCCACTTAAATGCATCTATATTGGGCCAGAAATTCCGTGGAGTGCCAATCAGCATTGGGTTGCCAATTCCGCTCCTTTTTACTTACCCAGGTCGGGAGCTGCACATTTCTCTTATGGAATTCCATCCCGGGCCTGGTGAGAAATGTGTAGTGCCGCAGCTCCGAAGCCCTTCCAGTGCAAGGCAGCGGTGTCAGGGGGAGTGAAGCAACGCCCCCTTTTTACAGCACAAGCTGCAGGGTCAGGTGATTGGCGGTCGGGGGAAGGAGAGGTCAAGTGGTCAGAGGGAGTCGAGTGGTCGGGAGGGGTTAGTGGTCAGGGGAGACTAAGGTAGTCGGGGGGAGGGTCAGGGGTGTAGTCGGAGGCAGTAGGGGGTGTAGTCGGGAGTGTAATCATGAGGGGTCAGTTGTTGGTGGGGTCAGTTGTCAGGGGGCTGTCAGGTAGTCGAGGGATAGGGTGGTAGTCACATCTAATGTTGGACACCGTGTTTTGAGTTTTGCAAGCACGGGCTGGTTGGGTACGGTCTGTACCTTGCCCATTGTGAACAGTGGCTGGGACATGCTGTTTGATATAATCCACCGGCCTCTGGGACATGTGGCCTACACACCTAGCATCACACTGGCAGTGAAGTTCATACACCACATTACTCATTTGTGTGATAAGCACAACGTCTTTTTGGCTTGATGGTAGCTCCCATTAGTGACGAATACCACTTGTATTGCTGTGATTCCACAATTGGACAGCATTTGCTCAATAATCCTCAGTGTGCTAAGAGTTACGCTGACAACTAATTTAAGATTGTCAGTCGGGCTCGCAATGTGGCACATTTGCGTGTACTGGAAGCTACATATATTAATACACAGGGCCCTGTTCTTTGCAGACAGAAAGAACATGTACACACATTGCGCCTGTTTCAGCTAAACAAAATAAGTGACAGCCATTCGCTGACTTATTCCTCAGGACAATGACTTGACAAATCAGGGTCAAGCTGCCTAGTTTAAATTTCAAACAATGCTTGGCAGTTAACTGGCACCATCACTGGTGCATTCCCCAAAGCAATGCCTCTACCAATCAGAATCCACTTGCCAACCAATCAGCACTCTTTTCACAAACAGTATAAATTGTTGTTTCTCTTATATTGATATTCTTGCAAAGTGTCCTGATGAGTGCACGACAAAAAGCTTCAACATGTCTCTTTTTTCAGCAATAAACTTCTCTATGTTTCAATTCTACTCTCCAGAAATAAATGCTCATGCTTGGCTTGCTTTTTATAAGTAGCCTTATTAACCTGCATCGCTCTTTTTAGTGGACTGTGTTTTAGAATCCTAAATCTCTTTGCGTCACTATGCCATTTAGACTATTTTCTAAGTAAAATGTGACCTACTCATTTCTCTGAGCAAAATGAAATACCTCACACATTTCTTTGTGGGAATTTGTTCAGCGGAGGAACAGAATGCTACAAAGGTGGAAAGTTAGGGCATTTTAAAAATGTCTGTCAATCTAAAATACTAACAGCTCACAGAAAGAAGGAGAAAATAATAAGGTCAAATCAAATTCAAGAAGTGGAAGAGTCACAGAAAAAAACAAATAAAAACTTTCCTAGCAGAAGTTAATGAAACAGAAAATAATTACTTCAGCATTAAATGAGAAGTTGATGGTCACCTCACAGAATTCAAGCTAGACACTGGTGCAGGTGTTTCAGTGTTATCTGATGAAGTAAAATTGCTTAAAAATATCATGTAACAGCCATCCAACATCCAGTTGCAAGGTCGAGGAGGGACTACATTGAAAGTAATAGGGCAGGACTTGGCGAGGTTAAGATATAAGGATAAAGAAATTATTGAACCCCTGTATGTTATACAGAACCAAGAATCATCATTACTGAGCAGAAAAGCATGCTTGCAGTTGAAGCTGACTCACAAGGTTGATGAAATTGTTGACGAGCAGTCCAGTAATGCATTCAGAAATGAATTTCCATCCCTGTTTTCAGGCTTAGGAAAGCTGAAGACAGAATGTCATGTAACCCTAAGGGTGCATGCTAAGCCTTTGCCTCTTCACAGTATGGAAGGCCCTCGCCCACTCTTAGACAAAGTCAAGAGCAAAATTGAACACCTTGTTACAACAAGGGGTCATCTCTCCAGTAGCCATACCGACAAAGTGGTGTTCTAGGATGGTCACAGTACCAAAGCCTAATGGTTCAATTAGAATCTGGGTGGACCTGAGAATCTGTGTGGACTTGGCTCAATTAAACAATAGAGGATGAGATCCACTCGATGGTATCAGTGGATGAAAGCCTTGCCAAATTAGCAAAAAGCACCCTCTTCACAGAATTAGATGCTAACAGCAGCTTGTGGCAGTTGCCTCTGGACAAAGAATCCAGGTCGCTAACTTCTTTTATCACCCTTTGGTTATTATTATTTTAACAGGTTACCATTTGGAATTGCTTCTGCACCTGAGATATTCCAAAGAACGATGTCTCAGACCCTGGAAGGCATGAAAGGAGTAATGCGTCAATATGGATGACGTACTGGTACATGGTTCATCGAGGGAAGAACATGATCATCGCATGAGAGCAGTCCTCAAAATTCTACAAGAAGCAGGTTTCACATTAACCGACAAGTGTGAATTTGCAAAGCCGATGATAAAATTCTTAGGCCGCATTGTGCAAGCTTTGGGAATTACTGCTGACCTGCAGAAAAACAAGGTCATTAGAGAGCTCCCACCGCCAAAAAACATCACAGAATTACAAAGATTCCTTGGCATGGTCACTCAAGTCGGCAAGTTCCCACCGAACCTGGTGGAAATCAATGAGCCATTATGACAGCTGTTGAGGCAAGGCTGGAACATGGCCCTGCAAAATTCTTTGAACAAAATCAAAAATCTCCTGATTTCACCAGAAATGCTAATGTACTGTGATCAGAGTTGCCAACAATTGCAGCAACGGATGCATCATCTACAGGCTTGGGCGCAGTGTTGTTTCAAGTTCAAAAAGGCGGACAAAGTCAAGCAGTTTATTACATCTCAAGATCTTTTGTGGATACAGAGAAAAGGTATGCAACCACTGAGAAAGAAGCATTAGCAACCAGATGGGTGTATGAGAAGTTCTCCGATTATGCCATGGGGTTAAGCTTTAAAATTGAAACCAATCAAAGTTTTTGGTTACTCTTCGTAACCTAAAGGAGATTTCAAGAAGCTGACTAGAATTCAATGTTTTTAGACTGAGACTCGTAAGATATGATTCAGTTACCGAGTATGTTCAAGGGAAGTACCAGACGACAGCAGATGCATTATCAAGAATACCAGTGGAAAGAGTCAAACTGGAAGATTTAAATTTTACTGAGAAAGTGGAAGCATATACTTCACTCACTGCTAAACACTCAACAGCCACATAAAAGAAAATACAAGAGATTAAGGAAGCACAATGGCAAGACGATTAATGCATCCAAATAAAGTAGCATTCTTAGGGAAATAGGAAAACTCCAAAGTAATCCTATCTAGACAGGAGGTGGGGAGGGGAGACAGAGAGGGGGTGGGCCACAGAGAGGGGTGGGCATCAGAGAGGGGTGGGTGACAGAGAGAGCAAAAGAGGATAAAAGACTGAAGCTACAATTGACAATCATGACCCTAGGCTAGCCAGGAAAAAAAGTAAGAATTCTGATAGAAACACCTGATACCTGTGTGTGTGTGTGTGTGTGTGTCAAATAGCCTGGGCTCACACATGAGGAATAGCCTCTCGAGGAAATCATTAGGTGATTGCAGGAAGGTATTCCTATCCAGACATTAATAATCCACCTCCCAAGGTAAGAGGACAGGTTTGTTAGAAAATTCTGGGAACATACGGAGCTTGTAAATCAAAGACAATCTACCTGGGCTGTCATTAATGTTGAAAGAAGATCTAAACTCCATAGAGGGCTGGAAGTTTGGTCACCCATGTACAACACGACATGTACAAATAAGACGTAGGCCGGAATTTTCCATCCTTGTTTGCGCTGAGCGTCATGGTGAGTGTGAGTGCACAATATGGCGGCAAGGCCAAAAACCGGCTTTGCAATGTTGTGAAACCAGTTTGCAATCATCCGTACATTGGAAACGTCATTGTAATACATTTACATATCATTTATAAGTCCAGCTCGCTGGAATCATCCCCCCAGTGCTGGATCATCCAGGCACACGCCAATGTGTTTCACAACTGTACATAAGTGACGTGCACCTGGCGAGCTTCACCTCGCTCAGGACTTCGAGGTTTGTTTACCTAGCTTTCTTCGTCACTTTTAAGGGGGTTCATGGGCAGGTCTCTATCTATCAATCAGCCATAAGGTGGGGGTGTCATTTCAACAGGTGCAGGGCAAGGGCTTGCTTGGGGAAGGGGGAGAAGTGGCCTCAGGCAAGAGAAGAGGCTGCAGGATGAGGGCTGTACTGGGGAAGGAGGGTATCCCAGGGTGTGTGTGGGGGCACATGCTGATCTGTGCAAGTGGCCTCAAGTGCTGAGGGCTGAGGAGGCAGTCTCCAGAGGAGATGAGGCCAGAAGGAGATATGATGGTGTGTGTGAGAGTGAGGTGTTCATGACCCTTGAGCTGGCAGTGAATGAGATGCCAGTGAATGTGTGATGGCCTTGTGAGTGAGAGAGTTTAGAGTGATGAGATGGTTGCCTTAACCTGGGGGCACGGATGAGATCAGTCATCTCTTTTCTGCACTGGATGGCCGACCTCTTGTGAGCAGCATTGGCACTGACCACCTCTGCCACCGCCTCCCAAGCCAGAGTGGTGAGGCTGGTGGGTCTCCTGCAGCCAAAGTGGGAGTAAGGAACATCATGGTGGGCCTCCACATTATCCAGAAGGCATCCGACGGATGAGTCACTGAATCAGGGGGCTGCACTCTTCTTGGCTTTCGGGCACATGTCCTTTTTTTATTCATTCACGGAATGTGGGCTTCGCTGGCTGGGCCAGCATTTATTGCCGGCACCGGCAATATTGAGGGCACCGGCCCTCCTGGGCTGCAAGCATTGAGAACTGCACAGCTGCAGTTTAAATATGGCATCCTGTGTGAGGAAGTGATGAGGTAACGGTATGGTAGGCAAATCGGAGGCCACCTGTCAGTGAGACAGCGTGTTTCCAGTGGGTGCATGATTTAGAGGCAGGAATGGTATGATACAGCGCAAAAAGCCACCATTGCAGCCAGCGGGTAAAGCGTCCTTTATCCTGCCTGTGCAAATCTGGGACATTTCCACCCATAGCTATTGTCCTTTGAAGGACACAGGAGAACATGTTAGGTATCCCACATGATGTCTAGCGTTACATGCTGGAATCACTAATCCTAGGAATGCTCTTCAACACACATACACACACACGTGCAGACATGTACACACAGGCAGGCGCAGACACACACACAGACGCAGGCACAGACACGCGTGCTCACGCAGACGCAGGCACAGATGCGCGCACGCACACAAACAGATGCTCATGCATGCACACAGACATACAGACACACACAAGGCTCTGTGGTGGTGGGGGGGGAATAATTTTAACCTCTTGAAATGGATGGGTTTGGGTTGGGTGACGTGCAAATTTCAAACATCTTTGAGTCCACTTCCATCAATCACACCCAATTCCAGTTTCAACTGAGAAGGCTGCAGATGGAGGGCAGGCAACTAACCCGCTCCCAGGAGAATAATATCATGAGGCTGCTCGCCTCAGATTAAACCAATCTTCCAGTTTAAACACAGCAGGCAGACTATCCCAGGCCTCGGGAAAGCCCAGAAACCTAAATGCAAAAGGAAGGTGAGGACTGCTGCACAGAAGAGGCAAGTGCCTTTCCAGCACTGCTCGTGGGCCAAGAGGAGGTTTTACCCCAGCCCAGCAGATTTACCTGCATCCCCTACTGCCATCGGCCGATCTGCCCCAAAGGGACCCAAATCACCACTCCAATCCCCAACCAGCCAGCTTCAACCAGGCTCCCCTCCCCATCCCTCAACTCAAGAACTAACCCAGTTGCAGGCTACCTTTCTCTTTGGGTTGCAGCCTCCTCTGACAGGATTCCAGGCCTGTCAACCAGGCTGGCTTCCAGCCAGCGAACCAGCTGGGAAAAGAAAAGACGCACACCATGACGTTAAAATTAAACAAAGTACAAATTTCCCAACCACTCACAAAGCTCACCCCAGTAAACATTGGAGCCTTTTCTGCTTATTGCAACATCTTTACATAGCGAGCACAAGACAAAGAAAATGCTGGGAGAAAAACCGGACCGATACATTTCCTCCAGACGGAGTTTAATCCCATTCATGGATTTCCCCAATGGCACAGTAGTCAAGAGACTACTCCAACATCTGTCAATCTACACATATTAACATGTTAAATATTCTGTTTCGGGCACCAAAGCACCTTATGGATTAATTGGTTTCTGAACAATGTATTGGCTGCTTCATACAGCATCTGCAGTCCACCACGTCTAATTTTGGCCAGAGAAAACAATGTCTACTTTAATTTACATTAGTTTAAAAATTCAAATAAATCCAGAAATCTTGTACTTTTCACATTGATGACCAAATCTGCCAGTGGCACCTACAAATCCTCTGCGCCACTAGAACAATAGCTCAGCTTTGACAGCGGTCAGGACGCAGGCTTTAATCATCACAAACCTCTGCTCTACCCTTCCAATCTAGCATTTCATTTTTAACTTCTGGGCTCCTAAGACATGGCATCATTATTATTTTCCCCTAACCAGATTAAGGAATTTGACCGTCTGCACTGTGTAAACTGTGTACTGTTCAGTCATGCATTTTGGATAAAATAAACCAAGTGCTGGTTCCAAGATACCTATGGGCATTATTTAACCTTTAGAATGATTGACCTAAACGGGGTTGGTGTATTTAGTGACCGCTTTCGTGCCTTCGGAGACGGCGTGTTTGGCCAGTTCCCCTGGCAGCATGAGGCTGGATCTCCCTGGCCGAGATGGTGTGGCGCTTGCTGTAGTGAATGAGATGCGAGGCCTCGGAGGCGATGCGCTCGAAAAATGTCGACAACGAAGGGGTTCATGATGCTCATGGCCTTGGATGAGATCCTGGCAGATGGGTGGATCTGGGTCAGCACGCTGTACGTGTAAGTGGAGCAGCTCCGCTCACGAGATTTCCTCCACTTCTTGGTGACTTTAGTCAGTGACTGCTTCTTCACCTTGCAGGATGCACCACCCTTAGCCGCGGCCATCACCTCAGGCATTCCACTCAACTTGGACCAACTAAGACATTCGATAAGTTCCCTCTTTTGAGACTGTTAGCTAAATTGAAGCCCATGTAACTGAAGGCAAATTATTGACTTGGTTAGGAAATTGGCTGAGCAGCTGGAAGCAGAGTAAGGGTAATGGACAGGTACTCTAATTGGCAGGATGTGACCAGTCATGTCCTGCAAGGATCTATGTTGAGTCCGGAACTATTCACCATATTTATAAACGACTTGGGCGATGGTATAGAAAGCCACATATCTAAGTTTGGCAGTGACGCAAAGGTATGCAGCACTGGGAGCAGTGTCAATGGAAGCATGGAATTACAGAGATATTAGCAGATTAAGCGAATGGTCAAAACTGTGACAAATGGATTTCAACGTTGGCAAGTGTGAGTTCATCCACTTTAGACCTATAAGGAATAAGTCAGAGTACTTACTAAATGGTGAAAAACTAGTAAGAGTGCAATTCCAAATCAGACTTAGAGGTCCAGGTTTACAGATTGTTAAAATGTCATCGGCAGTTGCAGAAAATAATCAAAAGGGCAAATAGAATTCTGGGCTTCATATCTAGAGGACTAGAATACAAAAAGTGTGATGTTAGGCTACAACTACACAAAGCCCTGGTTAGACTACATCCGGAGTACTTTCAGCAGTTCTGAGCACCATACCTTAGGATGGATATAATGGCCTTGGAGGGAGGGAAGTGTAAATTTAATGGAATGTTGCTTGGACTCCAAGGGTTAAATGACATGGAGATTACAATAAGCTAGGGTTGTACACCCTAGAAATTAAAAAGTTAATGGGTCACTTAGTGAGATTTTCAAGATATTAGGAGGAAACTGATAGTTTCTCTCCATCTGTCCTGTTTCCACTGTTGCTAGGTCAATTGTTAATTTTAAGTTAGAGATTGATAGGTTTTTGGTAACCAGAAGAGATGGAGGGAAAAGGTTGGTATATGGAGTCAGGTCACAGGTCAGTCATGATCTCTGAATAGTGGAACAAGATCAAAGAGCTAAGTGACAGACTCCTGTACCTATGTTCTCATCAGAGACACTTTGCCTATGACAAAAGAACACACATGATGGAATGCATCATATTGCATTTCCTTATATACGGAACAAGAGTCTTCTGTTATGATGCCCATGTCATGCTATCATTATTTTTTTACACAGTGAAAAGGTGCAGTCCAGAACTTACGGGATAAGAAGTCTGCTTGAGGGACAGACTGGTGATGGTGGCCCAGAGACAATGGCCAGAACTTTTCCGTTGGTGATTTGGGGGCGGGGCCCGCTCGCCGACACGAAAATGATGCAGGATGACGTTAGGAGAAACCCCCGACATCATTCCGCCCCATTTAAATATTCAGAAAGGTGGGTGGACAGCGAAATCAGTTGTCCGCCCGCTGACCTGTCAATGGCCAATTGAGGCCATTGACAGGATAATTAAAACAATTAAAGGCCCTGTCCGTCCAACCTTAAGGCTGGCGGGCAGGCCAGGAGCCCCAGCGGGCTTCTGAAAAAACATGAAACCTCATCCGCTGGCGGGATGAGGTTTCATGACGGTTTTAAAAAACTTTAATAGAGTTTATGTGATATTTATTAACATGTCCCATCTCGTGTGACATTGTCACATGAGGGGGACATGTTAATAATTTTTTTAATTTTCTATTTTTAAACTTTGAAGCACTGTCAGTGATCTCCCTGAGACAGCACTTAGTCTCAGAGAGCGTAGTTTGACAGTTGGGGAATCCCTCCCCCCCCCGCACAGGGAGCACATAGCGCTTCCCATTGGCCAGCCCACTGGGCGGGCCTTAATTGGCCCGCCCACTCAAAATGGCGGCGGGGCCCGCTTCGGCAGCGGCAATCGGCTCCCCGCCCACCACCGAGCCGGTGGGGCCCGCCCGCCTGTCAAGGGCAAAATTCTGCCCAATATCTATTGCAAAACCCAAAAATTGCTATGAGCGATTTTCAGCCACATAAAACAAATTGCTAGTGAGCTGTAATTACAAGGATTGCACATTAGCATAGTCTCCTCGAAGCTTATTTGATTACCTTAAGGAATATGACATATTTCCCAAAGCCTTCCCTCAATTGGTTTCTTGCATTTCCTTTAGCCTCTGTCAGGAATTTGCATTGTTGCAGAATAAGTCACTGCTGCACACGATTACAACGATGCCTGGTTAGGGCAATGGGTCTATACGAGGTTCTCTTTTCATACACTTCTATTTCCAGAGGTACCTTCTTTTGAGGTGAGATTTTGAGAGAGAAGTCCTGTCTATCCGTACCCATGCTTTGGCTAGACTTTGATGACTCCATGGCACTCTTTAAACTCTCCTATGCCCTAAGCAACGCGCCTCACTGAGTCGTGTTGTGGTGCGAGTATCAGTGGTAAGCACTCTTGACTCCAAGTCGGAAAGTTGTGGGCACAAGTCCCAACACAGAGAGCTGGGCACTAAATCCAGGCTGACATTTCAGTGCTGCACTATCAGATATGCTGAGTTTCCATTGAGATGTCAAACCAAGGTCCCACAGGTGAACATAAAAGAATCCTTGTCATTATTGAAAGCCGGACAGAGGAGTTCTCACCAGTGCCCTGGCCAATATATGTCTCTCAACCAACAGATTATCTGACCACTGTCAGATTGACGAGTGTGGGATGTTGCTGTGTGCAAATTTTCTCGTGTTTCCTATTTATCAGTGACTATACTTCAAAAGTACTTAATTGGCTGCAAAACGCTTTTTTCATTCATCATCTGATACCACTGAAATAACTAAGCAGCCAGGCATTTCGCAGCTATTTATGGGATGTGACTGGTGTCGAATGAATGTCAATTTTCTTAAATAGAAGTCATGCTTTGTAAAAGGAAAGGCAGGATATATCTACGCAGGTACTATCAAAGGCTCTGAGATAATCATTGTGTCCTCTATAACCTGTACCAACTTTTGATGAGCTTCAGCAATACTTCCAGTTCTCACTTCAACCATTATAAAGCCAACCTTCAAACTGATCAGACATTCAGATTATATGTAATAAGCCCACTGCATTCATTAAGCAATCTCATCAAGCAAAACTATGAATAAATAATCCAAACAGCTCCACTCAGCATGCACAACCTCTCAGATGCACGTCAGTCAATCACCATGCACATTAATTTTCCCTTTTCAGGAGCGTCATCAATTGTCATGGCGACAAACGCATCATCATCTCAGAAACAATCCAAAATTATAACTTCATTTGCAGGGCTGGCGACTGAACAAGAATTGCTCAAGTTGCATTTTAAGAACACTGTGGGCAGAATTTTCCCAGCTCTGCAGGGGCTGGATCAGGCGGATGCCTGGGAATTAGCACCTCTGATCAAATATCCAGAACATTCCACCTCCAAGCAATCTTGCCAGAGACCTTGTAAAAATATGCTTAAAATTACTGCAAAGGTGCAGTGGAAATAAGCTGACAATTCTTGGAGCACGTTACAATTCTCAGGAACATATGGTTTGCAAAAAACTCTCTTTCCTACTCTTGTGTTTTCTCAAATGATCTTTGAAAGCGACAATGACTCTAACTTGGGAAGTCTCAACACCACCTATGAGACAGATGAACTTTCAAAGAGACAAAAAGGCAAGTCCATCAGACATCCTGTGGTTACAAGTACGTGCATGGGAAAAACCAACTATGCATGATATTTTGGACTAGGTTCAGTTCTTTTGTTTTATTCATTCATGATATGTCGACATCACTGGCTAGGCCAACATTTATTGCCTATCCCTAAATCACCTTAAGAAGGTGATTTCAGAGGACATTTAAGAGTCAACCACATTGATGTGGGTCTGGAGTCACATGTAAACCATAAGACTAAAAGACCACAAGACGTAGGAGCAGAAGTAGGACATTCGGCCCATCAAGTCTTCTGCGCCATTCAGTGAGATCATGGTTGATCGGATAGTCCTCAACTCCACTTTCCTGCCTTTTCCCCATACCCTTTGATTCCCTTACTGATTAAAAATCTGTCTATCTCGGCCTTGAATATACTTAATGACCCAGCCTCTCCAGGAAAGCATTCCACAGATTCACTACACTCTGAGAGACGAAATTCCTCCTCATCTCTCTCTTAAATGGGCAACCCTTTGCTCTGAGATTACGCCCTCTGGTCCTAGGTTCTCCCACACAGGGAAACAACCTCTCAGCATCTACCCTATCAACTAAGGACAGCAGACTTCCTTCCCTAAAGGGCATTAGTGAACCAGATGTGTTTTGGCAACAATTAACAGTAGTTTCATGGTCATCGTTAGACTTTTTTTTTAAATTCCAGATTTGTATTGGCTTCAAATACCACCATCTGCCATGGTGGGATTTGAACTCAGGTCCCCAGAGTATTAAGATGGGTCTCTGGATTGCTAGTCCAATGACAACAGTGCTATGCCACTGCCTCCCACAATACAGGCTAATCAAAGACTAATCACATATCCCAGAAACCAATCAAGGGCACGCAGAACACTCGACATGAGGATAGTTGCTGTGCAGCCAAAGGATAAAAGGAGACAAAGAGCCTTTCTCGGCACAGCAATGCCTGAGCGAGACCATTATTGAAGTCCCGCTGGTAAGCAGGTCAGTCCTAGTCAGATCAGATCCAAATGACCTGGAGTCAATCTAGGCCGACTACCTAGCGGGTAGCTTAAGTGTTACAAAGCCATTTTAGAAAACAAAGTCTTAAGCTTTTTGTTAATAAAAAATGTTGGATTTGCAGCAAGATTGTGTCACTTGTTATTCTCAATCCCTCAGACACTACAATGGGGTCAACAACACAGCGGTTACCACCCACAGCAGCAGGTAGCCACACAAAACCATTAAGGTCGTTAAAGGGACCAACTGGGGCATGGTGTGACACTGACACTAAGTAAAGATAGAATTAGAAACACAAAGATTAGCTGCAGATGAGGTTAAAATAATATTTATAAAAATTGGATCAGTTTAGTCCACAGTCAGTGCAGAGCTGATATTTTTGAAGTCGATGTAGTGTAATGGGTTAATAGAATAGTGATGAGTGATTATGGTAATGAGTGATGTAGACCATGGTGTAACAGTGACATCAGCAGCCATGTGCTAGAGACTCTGTACGGCAGATGGGATAGTCAGCACTCAGCAGGGATGTGCTTACCTAGTCACTCATATGTATATAATGTGCATCGTGTAAATAAACCAGTTTGAAGTAACTGAGTCAGACTACAGACAGATCACATGATCAGCATATGAAACCAAAGAGATGTTGCATTGTCTGAAATGAAGGCTTTGAAGTTGTACAATTGCAGCTGCAAATGCTTCCACTGTCAAATTGCCAGAGGTTGCTTTCACAGGTAGCTTAGTAAACTAAGTCCGATGGGAGGGAGAGAGGCGTTTCTTTAGTTCTCTTTCAAGGAACTGTGGTGTGATCCTTTTTTAACCTGGTTGAACCCCTCTCCCTGGTTGAAGCTCTTGTCTGCTTCTCTGAAGGTGTTTTCTTTTTCCTGACCTTTTCGATGCTTTTTGCAATAGCTAAGATGGTCACTGTTATCATGTGACCTGTACAAGTCATCTCCCAAATAAGGCATCAACACTTCAAATGGCCCTTTTCCCACCTGGGGTTCTTAGCTTTTGTCCTGGCTAAGGCGCAATATATATTCTTACAATGCGGCCTCAAAAAAACTTCATTATCTCTTAGGCTTGACCACAGTGACCTATAATTAAATTAAGGATTGTATTTTGTGCTCTTGGAAGAGGAGACCCAGTCTGAAATCCATAATTATGTCTGGTAGCTTGGAGCCATTTTGAAACAGTCTTTAAACTCAGTGCAAGGAATTTTTCTTTTTAAAATGTCACCTTTAAAACAGTGTTTCTAAAAAATTGTAATTCATAACTGTGCACCATAACACTATATACCATTCATCGCAATTCAAAGTTCTTTTTATTAATTCATGGGATGTGGGCTTCGCTGGCTAGGTCAGCATTTATTGCCCATTCCTAGTTGCCCTTGAGAAGGTGGTGGTGATGTACCAGAGTATCTTGATAGGCCATTACAGAGGGCAGTTAAGAGTCAAATGCATTGCTGTGGGTCCACAGTCACATGTAAGGACAGCAGATTTCCAGATGGGTTTTTACAACAATTGATATGGTTCCATGGTTATCATCAAACTTTTAATGCCAGGTTTTTACTGAATTCAAATTTCACCATCTGCCATGGTGGGATTCGAACCCTGGTGCCCAGAGAATTACCCTGGGCCTCTGGATTATTAATCCGTCAACAAACCACCATCTCACCACCTCCCCAGTAATCTTCGGTTTCAAGACACATGGTGCATTAAAGAAACAACAAAGAGCAACCCGATGTCTTCAGGCTTGCTGCCATTTCAACGCACACTGTGAATGACCCATTTCTTAGGGCTGAATTTTGCCCTTGACGGGCGGGTGGGTCCGACTGACTTGGCGGCAGGCGGGCAGCTGATTGCTGCCGCCGAAACGGGCCGCGCCGACATTTTACGCTGGCCGGCCAATTAAGGCCCACCCAGCGGGTTAGCGACTCCCGTGTACAACGGGAAAATCGAATCGGAGGCGGGCGTGTTCAGACCGCCGGTTCCAATGGGAAACCAGCAGCCTGTATAAAGAGTGGCCAGGCAGCCTCCTTTAGCCTGTTCACCATGGCCACTCATAGGGAAGGACATGATTTGAGGGCAGAGGAGGAGGAAGGGGGCAGGCTGCAGGGTAGGCCAGCAGGGAGCCACTGTGCCCCTCGGTTCTCAGGTGCCTGCCTTGCTGTCCTCCTCCAAGAGGTGTCCAACTATCGGGCTACTTTGTATCCAGAGGATGGGAGGAGGAGGCGTGGCAGGAGGTGGGGGAGGTAGTAAGCGCCCATGACGATGTGTGGCACACCGGAACCCAGTGCCGCAAGCGATTCAATAATTTGCTGCGCTCTGGAAGGGTGAGGACCATGTCAGCCTTGGCTATTTAACCCAGCAGGCAGCCTTAGCCTTTGAGGCCCCCGCCCCCCATGTCTTACTGTCGTTACTGCATTGGGCATTTGGTGCACGCTGGGTGGGCAAACAGATAGTGACCATGCTTACATCAGCCTTAGTGGTTGAGGAGAAGATGGGTTCTCCCCACAGCATATGTTGGTGTTTGTCGTATTTGAGTAATCTGGGGGCAACTTGCAGGGGAGGCAGCTCGACACATACTCAGAACTCCAACACATGTCATATTGATGGTGATGAGATGGAGGAAGGGGAGCCTCAAGGTGTCGTGGTCAAGAGCCATCTGCTGGCATCGGCGTCGCACCTAGTTGCGCCTCCTTGCCATGGGCGCTAAGACCCGTGTGTTATTCAAAGTGATGGACACCGAATGTGTCCAAGGTGGCCGTTGGGGGAGGGGGTTGGGACCAGCCGTACTATCTTCTGGGGACTGATCCCCAGTAGTGCGGACAGGAGCCGCTGGAGGCCTCAGATGGGTCACTGTAGTTGGGGTGGGGCGTGCGTGTGCAGAGTACATGAGCGATTAGCCCCAATAAATCCTCTTCTCTGTTCCGCAGGCAAAAACAGAGCACAATATGAGGGAGCACCAGAGGACTGGTGGTGGGCACACCCTGCTCCAGCGCCTCACCACCTACGAGGAGCAGGCCATGGAGCTGGGGAGGAGGCAAGAGGCCAGGTCGGCAGGTGTCGGCGAGGCTGGGGTGCAGCGGCCAGGTATTTGAGGGCTGCAGTCCCATCCACTCTGTCTCCCCACCATCCAAATCACTGATGGTTGCTGCAATCGTTAATGCTGCAACTCTGCTCATTCACAGACTGAGACACTCAGACGTGTGGGTCATACACAAAGGTCCCTCGGCCCCTTGAGGATGCGCGTCTCTAGCACCTTCCAAAGTCGCCTTATCCCATTTGTGACCACTATCCCCATGGCCTAACATGCCATGGCATCGCTGCTGCACAGCCAAAGACTTAATGCATCTTAAGAGGGTTTGTACCCCCACCAACCTTTCAGCCAGTGCGTCCCACATTACTCTGTCCAAAAGTGGTCAGCGCCTCATCTGTCAACCTCATGGCACTCAACTTAAATAAATGCCACCACGTTAGTCATCCCTGCGCCAAGAGGAAATGTTGCCTTCTGTCCACCTGTTCTATGCCCCTCATAACGGTATGAAGGTCAATAATGTGACCTGTCAATCTCCTGCGCTCCACGGCAAATGTTGCAAGCGTTTGTGAAGTTTCCTCAGCCCCGCAACTCTCCAGGCCAGCATGCATCCTGGTCAGGAACCCCTGCACTCTCCCCACTCCAATGCCATCCCTCCCATGAAGCACAGGTCACAACTGAACGCAGAAGTGTAGATGTGGCCTCGATAGCATTTCTACACTTGCAACATGAACTCCCTTTTCCTACATTCTATTCCTCGGCTAATAAAGGCAAGTTTGACGTTGACCTTGTTAAACGCCTTATGTTCCTGTTCTGCTACCTTAACGGGTCTGCCCAGCAAGGTCCCTATAATTGTTGTGACTTCCCACAGTCCTACCATTACTCATGTGTTCCCGTACCTTGTTTGTCTTGCCCAAGTGCTTAACCGAACACTTATCCACATAACATTCCATGTAGCATTCCTTAGGCCATCTGACCAGCCTGTCTGTATGCGCGTGTAATGTTTGGGCTTCCTCTTGACTATTTAACACCCCACCAATGTTCGTCTCCTAAGAGTCTTGAAGGTTGAGTGACTTATGAGGCTGGGGGGGAAAGGGATGAAAGGTGTTACTGACTGAACGCTAACTGATGCACTGTCCTTGTTGTTAATTTCAGCATCACCACCGCATGGCCGTGGCCAACAAGTCCAGAGCCCCCCCCCTCCACACCTGAGGGCCAAGACGTGCAACTTGCGTCGTATCATTTCAGCCAGCCAGGCACCAGTGCAGCAACAAACACTTCGGTGGGGAATATAATGTCGGCTAATGTCCTGGGGCACAGTGGAGAGGGCACTTCACACTCGTTGGAGGAGATGGCAGGGACAGAGAGTGCCGATGGTGCCAGCAGCCTGAGGACTGCAGGGGACCTGGCACATGCCGCGTCGGGCAGTGATGATGTGCCTCTGGAGATGTCACCAATGCAGCAGCTGCAGAACAAGCGGCCGGGTGCGCGGGAGCATCTGGCAGGGTTGCATGAGGGTGTGCTTCAGTTGATCTCTGCGGTGGAGGAGTCCAGGCAGAGTGTCAGTAAAGGCATGAACCTCAGGACAGAGCTTCAGGCTTCCTCCACTGAGAGATTGGCGACTCTCATGGAGAGGGGCTTCAATCAGATTGAGACTCTTCTGATTGGGTTACGCTCTGACCTGCAAGCCCTCACAGCGCTAATGGCCACAGGTGGTCATTCCCAATGTGGGAGATGTTCTCGGCACCAAGTGTCCCAGCTCGGTGCCCATCCATCTGCGGTGAGCAGGGAGGTACAATGTGACCTCACGTTGGCGCAGCAGCTGCCTGTCGTCTCTGCGAGCTCCTCTCAGGGCGCTCCGGATGAGGGCAGCAGCTCCTCCGCCCCTCTGCCAGTGACCATTGCACCCGGTGAGGCTGTGACAACTGGGGAGGTGCCAGTTCAGGAACTGGTCACTCCCTCCCAGGCGGGGCCATCACAGGCTCCACAGGCCAGAGGACGGCCGCCAAGATCATCGAGGCCAACAGGACAGCAGAGTCAGCAGGCTGGCTCACAAGACAGTCCGAGCGATGGGGTGGCACCAAGACGTAGCACCTGCAAACGTAAGCATAAGGCACATTAGGCACTCCACGGGTTTGTCACTGGTGATTTGGTGTTGGCCCTAGATTAGGGAATATTTCATTATGTACGTCCAAGCGACGTTTGTGTTTGATGTTGGACTGAATAAACTCCAATTTTCGGACCATGGCTGAGGGTGTTTCCTTTGTGCTGCATTTGTATGTTTCACAGACATATCATGAGTGTTTGAGTGAACATTGATGTTTCTGTACTAAGCCCTTAGTTGCAGCTGATGAGGTGGAAGATTTGGCACCTAAGTGCCATGTGTGGAAGCGCCAGGCAATGCTGGTCCTGCTGATCCATGTGTGTGGAGCTAGCTGAAGGTTCATTGGATTAAAGTGTCCCGGGTGTCCCTGCCTCCTTGGTGTAGTAGCGGGTTAGCGTGCTGCCCTCATCATCGCCCTGTGCTTCCTCATCCTCTGAGCCACTGCTGGATTCATCATGTGCAGCCTCATCCACTGCATCAAGGTCTTCATCGTCAACTGCATCCCCACCTTTCCAGCGCAAGATTGTGCAGAGCGCAGCAGACTACCACTATCACAGAGACGCGATCTGGGGGGTACTGGAGTGCGCCCCCTGAGCGGTCCAGGCAACGGAAGTGCATCTTGAGAAGACTGATGGTTCTCTCCACCACAGCCCTTGTGGGGACGTGGCTCCTATTGTACCGCTGCTCAGCTTCTGTTCTTGGATGGCGGAGAGGCATCATGAGCCACCTTCTGACGGGATAGCCCTTGTCACCCAGCAGCCAACCATCCAGCCGGGCTGGAGCACTGAAGAGCCTCGGCACCTGGGAGTGTCTGAGGATGTAGGCGTCGTGGGAGCTGCCTGGGTACCTTGCACAGACTTGTAGAATCTGCATCCTGTGATCACACACTATCTGCATGTTCATGGAGTGGAAGCCCTTCCTGTTGACGAAGGCACCGGGCTCACCTGCTGGGGCCTTGATGGCCACATGTGTACAGTCTATTGCACCCTGGACACGGGGGAAGCCAGCAATGGCCGCGAAGCCTCTGGCGCGCTGTGTCTGGCTTGCCTGGTCCCAACGGAAGTGGATGAAGGTCAATGCCCATCTGAACAGAGCGTCTGTGACCTGCTTGACACAAGTGTGGACAGCTGATTGGGAGACACCGCAAAGATCACCTACTGAGCCCTGGAAGGAGCCAGAGGCATAGAAGTTGAGGGCATCTGTGATGCCACTGGCATGGGGTGTCCACCCACACAGTTAGGGGAGGTCTCAGGGCCAATCATCTGATAGATAGAGTTGACTGTCTCCCTTGAGACTCGGAGCCTCCTTCGGCACTGCACCTCAGACATATTGAGGTAGCTGCTTTGCTGCCTGTATACCCTGGCAGCAGGATAGTGGCGTCTTCTGTGGCCCCTTCCACCTTGGACAACCTCTTGGCCTTGCGCCCCTTGTGCCTGCACCTGGCCTCCCAAAGGTGACTCCCCTGGAGGCTGATTGTCCACTCCTGGCCTCCTCCTTATTCTATCCCTCCCTTCCTCCTCAGGGGAGCTGCCTCCAGTGGAGATGTCAGAACCCATACCCAGGCTAAATGGAGGCCTCCGGAAAGCTGCAGGCCCGATAAAGATTACTGTCTGCAGAGTGCTGAGCTGAAGCTTCAAAGTACAGAGAAAGCTGTTGGAAATCGATTTGAACTGGTAACAATCACACAGGCAAGTTTAAAACACTTTCTGCATTAAATACTTCAGAAAAAACATGAACAATCCCTTTGAGCCCACATATCCCGCCCGTAGATGTGGTTTGTTAAAAAATCAGTTACCCGCCTGCCCGTTGGGCCCGTGCGCCAAGGGGAAGATCACACGGGCTCCTCAAAATTGGCTTCAATTGCCAAGTTAAGGGCCTTAACAAGGCCTTTAATTAATGGTGGGTGCGCGTCGAGCTTCATCATGTGCCCGCCCAGCTAAATATCGCAATGCCGCACGCTGACGTCGGGACTCTTGCCCAACGTCAGCGCGCCATTTTAAGCGCTGGCGTGCGGGGCCCACCACCCGCGCCTCAGCCAGAAAATTCAGCCCCAAGAGTTAAATGCCTGGTGACACGTATTTTAAATGAGCCAAAAATCGCACACAGGATGATACACAAAGCAAGAGTGGACAGGAGGAGCTGGCAGTTGAACGTGAAACAGAAGATGTTTCAGGCCGGAGGATCAGGAGAAACCAGCTTGAGATGACAACCTTAAGCACTCCTGCCACTTGGGTAGCACTTGGCTGAAACATGATGCATTCTTGGAGAGGTCAAACATTACAGGCGTACACCAAGGCAGGTGGAGAGTCACAAAGAATCCTGCCCCTCAGCGTCTATCATATTGCTGCAGTTCTACATAGAAATACATGGTATTTACAGCACAGAAACAAGCCATTCAATCCAAAAGGGGTATGCCAGCGTTTAGATATGAGCCTTCTCCCATCCTACTTCACTCAACTCTATTTACTGCACCCTGCTCTTCCTTTCTCTCCTAAGCTACTTATCTAGCTTCAATGCATCTATGCTAGTCACCTCAGCTATTCCATGTGGTACCAAGTTCTGCATTCTAATCACCAAGTTAGGAAATTTCTCTTGAATTTCTTATTAGATTTATCAGTCGCTATCTCATACTGATGACCACTAATTTTGGGCTCCCAAGTCAATCTTCAACTGAAAAATGATGCTTGAGCAAATCAAAATCTCCAGCATGCTTAACACATCTGTCCACGATGGTGTTCCTAATGCTGCTGGCTTTCCCAGTCAATGCAGTTCCTATGGTGGAGATTAGGTGCAGGTTAGGTTACACTCCGATCCAATTCCCTGATGGCTTCCCCTCGTGACAGAGCATCTCCACATGCACTGGGTCTGCGGAGGCGGGAATATTGTGGGGTGGGAATATCACCAAGTGGCTTTCTGTAGAAACTAACCAGCCTCCCACCACTTCCCCTCTGTAAAACAAAGAGATATTGCTACTGGGAAACCCATTATGGGGTCTTTTGAATTGAAGGTAGTAAACATGGAAGTCCCAGAGCGGAAGGCAAAAAAAAAAGAATATAGAAGGGAGTTTGATTCATGTTAAAGGCTATGATGTAGCAGCCCTCACAGAATTCTGGTTGCAAGCCTGAGATTCCAGGCTGTAGCATCTTTAAAAAAGCACAGGGAAATTGGGAAAGGACGGGTAGCAATATTAATAAAATTCAAAATTATCACAGTGGACAGAAAGGACAATTGTAAGGGTGAATAGACAGTGGAAACAGTATAGGTAGGACTAATGAAGAGTGAAGAATAGAACAGTCTGATGGGAGTTATCTACAGGCTTCTGGATGGTGGTGATGGAGTGGGAGGGATGTATAAATACACAGAGAGGTGAAGCATGTAGCAGAAGCAATGTGACTTTAATATGAGATTTCAATTTCCACATAGGCTCGGAGAAGCAAAATAGCTCAAGCAATACAATTAATGAATTTCTAAATGTATTATGCACAGTTTTCTAGGACAATCTGCTGTTGAACTGCCAAGGGAAAAGAGCATGCTGCATTTCACAGAGAGTAATGAACAGTTTACGTCTCGCGAATCCTGATAGTATTTGAATTTCACATCATGTCTGAGAGGGAGACGAAGAAGTCACAAACCAAGGGGGGAGTTTTATGAAGCCTGCAAGAGTGGGAAATGTGGCTTGTGGGGTGACTGAGCTAGACAGGAGCCAAAATTTTGATTTCTCGATGGCAGGTTGTAATGCTGAGATTCAGTCAGTGGTATGTTTGTGGTGTGTTGTGCCTCTCGCCAGCCTATGGCAGGTTTCTATTTGTAATACATTGACATGCCATGAATGCTCAGTGCAAAGCTTTTTAATAATTGCATCCTACCTTCAAGATAAAGCCAGCAGAGCACAAGAACCTAATGGCACCCAGTTGGCGTTTGTTTAAAGGTGGTGTGCACCATTTGGTCTTTTACAGTTGTGTCGAAGGTCAGCAGTTTTCTGTGACACAAGGGATGGGAGCAGGAGAATGGCAGCTTGTATGGAGGCTCCAGAGTGGCAAGGGTGACTCAAGGGTGAGGGGGAGGAAGTTGTAGAGTGAGGTCGGGAGCATCCAGGAGTGGAAGAGCGAAGGGCCTACCATCCCTGGGTGTGGTGGGTAAAGTTTTGGTTGTGGACAATGTAAGAAGTTGAAAATCTCACTGCTCATCAGTTCTATGGGCAAAATCCATGGACACAATGTTCTCAAACACTACCTTCTTCACACAATTGCTGGAATGCCTACAAGTCCATACATCCACTCCTGCAGCCTCAGAAGCAACACAGGATCTTGACGGTCAGCAACAGAGGCTGCAAGACCAGCACCAGGAGGGAAGGCTGGTCAGGGCTCAGCCACCCTGAGGAAACTTCTTTGAAAATGGGCACTGGCTTTTGGCAGCAAAGTTGTCACCATGATGCAGAGTTCCCCTTTTGTCCAGGAGGCTGTTTTATAGCCGCCAGTGGCTGCAGCATTGTCAGCGAGCGGCAAGTTTCACCAATGAAAAACTCCCCTGCCGTGGAACCGCACGTTTCCTGCACACGCTGCCAGCACTTAGACTTTTACTTCGAATCGTGTGGGAAATGGGCAAGAGCAAGAGAGGGTAAGTGGTGCACAGAGCTGGTTCTGCTGTCAGAAACAGCACGCCATAGCTAAAATTCTGCCCCATGGTTCTTAACTTAACTAATGCAAAATTCGAAGATATCAGAAAATAAACTGACCACAGGAAATTGGGCTGAGCTTTAATGGGTGGATCTGCAGACAAATAGTGGGAAGTATTCAAAGAGGTTTTTTGGCATAATACCCATAAAAAAGCAAAAGCTTCATTAGATAACAATGGCCAACAAACAAAGTAAGAGTCAGTATCAAGCTCAATGAAAAGATTTACACAGATGTAAGGAAAAGTGAAAATTCAGCAGCCTCGGACAGCTATAAATATTAACACAGGGGTATAAGACAGCAATGAGATGTGCAAATTGGATGTCAAAAAAAAGGCAAGGGATATCAAGGCAAACAGTAAACATTTTTTAACAAGTATTTTAGTAAGTGCTGGTAGGTGAGGGGGTTGGGGAAATGTAGGCCCATTAAAGGCAGCTTCTGTGACATATAATAAGGAAATGGTGGAATTATTTCACGAATAATCTATATCTGTTTTCATTGTAGAAGAGGACCAAAGACCAACAGTAAAAAGGTTCCCAACATTAAGACAAAGGGACGAAGTATCAAATGCAAATGGTATTGGAGAAAGCACTGGGACTTCAGATGGATAGAAACTGATGTTTTCTATCGTAGGGTATTCAAAGAAACAGGTGGAATAATTGAAGTTATGTTGAGTCTTAATTTTCCAAAGCTCTCCAGGTTCAGGAATTATTCCGTTGGATTGGAAAATTGCAGAATTGAGGACAGAAGGGAAAACCAGGAAACTTTAAGTCTTTCAGTTTAAAATCCATTCTGAGGAAGTGACTGGAATCAGTCATGAAGAACTGAAGCTGAGCACTTTAAGGATTATTGAAACCTTGTCTGAAAACTTGAACAGTGGGCTGGCGTTGGGTGTGTTCGGCGGCGAGAGCAGACAATATGGCAAAAAGGCCAAAAATCAGTTTGACGACATCGTGAAACCAGTTTGCGCTTGTCCCCTCAGCCCATCGATGGAGGGCCGCATTTCCTGCCATCAGACTCTGGGAACCTCATTGTAACACATCAGCCTATCATTATAAGGCCAGCCCACCGGACTCATCCGCCCACACAGGATCGAGGAGTATGATTCTCGTTTGATTGAAAAGGCAAAAAAAAAATACTAGAAAGAAATGGTTTCAATTCAAAAAGCTCAACCCTCTGTATTTCAAAGGAAAAATAAAACAAAATGGCTCTATTAATTCCATTAATGACGTCCAAGTTTTAATAGAATGTACAGCATAAAGGGCCACTCAACGCATCCAGTCAGTACCACATCTTCAGTTGGAACCATCTACTCCAATTCCATTCCCCATGTCCTTATCATATTCCTCTTCAAATGTTTATTTCATATTCCCTTTTAAACTATGTCCTGGTCTTTGCCTCAATATCACTTTGTGGTTAAACATTCTATTTTCTAATGACCCTCTGTATGAGGTAACAAAGTAGATTTCTCTTCATTCTTTAGTGACAGTTCTGAACTTAAGCCTCCTTAGCATCCAATCATCAACCAACAGAAACAAACCATCTCTGCTGACCTTCTTAAAATCTTCGATGTTTTTGGCCACCTTGATTAAATCTCCTCTTTGACTGAAGTAGAGCAGGTTAATAGCCTGGACTTTTTCAGCCTCTATTAACGTAGCCTGTAATTCCAGTTATCATTCTTGTTAATCTTGAGTGTTTGCTTTTCACATCTCCAATATCCTCCCCCGAATGCGATGTCCAGACTGCAGAAAATCTTCCGATTATGATCTAACCAAGGTCTTGTACAAGTTCATCACTTCATAATTTTTACATTCACATGATGAACTGTGAATTCAGAAATAGCAGTGGTGAAAAGCCAATCTTCTGTTTCTCTTCTCCTTATAAAGGGATTACCATTCCAATTATCTGTACTTTTCTTGCAAGCTCAAGAGGAAATGGCAAAAATTATTAGCACTGCTTCATAATGAGCATGAAAAGATCATCACATGAGTATCACATCTAGCTCAAAATAATTAGGATTAGAATGTATTTATGCACTGGATCTTCCAAAATAATGACATCCCTATGCAAACTAAACTAGTAATCTGTATTTTGTTCACAGAATATGTCATACTGTCAAAAGTATGTTTGGCACAAATCTAATAACACTTCTTTGTCAGGACCTTCCACATCAGCGATCTCCGTCACCAATTGCAGCAGATGCACATAAATACTATCATCTCCAAGTTACACATTATCCTGATGTTCTTATATTGTAGTTCCCTCATTGTCACTGGGCATAAGTCCTGGATCTCCCTACTCAACAGTAATATGTCACCCCAGTGATTCAGTCATCCCAAATGACGGCTCACCACCATCTTCCCCAAGACAACTCAGGGTGGCAAATAAATGCTGGCTTTGCCAGCAGTATGCAAGATTGCTGCTATTAGGTTCAGGTTCCCAACCTTCCTGTCGTTTGCCATTTCAATTCACCATTTTGCTCGCATGCTCACATCTCTGTCCTCAGCCTGCTACTGTGTTCCAGCAAGTCCAATGCAAGCTGGAGGAACAGCACCTCGTCTTCCTGTTAGGCACTTTACAGCCTTAATTTCAGATCGTGAACCATTTTTATATTTTTCCACCCCCCCACCCCAACACCAACCCCAACCCCCCACCCCCACCTCCACCCAAGTGCCAGTCTTTATCTTTTTCTCATGATTTAGCTTTCAGACAGTGCTGACCCTTTTTCTGCTATCAACACATTCTGCTATTTTGCTTTCAGACAGTATTTACTGCAGTATAAGGGTCTGGCACATGACCCAGACCCAGGGTGTGGCATTGAGCAGAGACATGTATAGACCTAAGCATGGAGACAGCTTCTAGTGTGTACCCTTTACTGTACATGTGTAAATAATTCTAGTAGTTAATGAAGACTTACAGTTAACCTACAGAAGACTACGGAGACTTCTTTAAGAAATTCAGATCTGTAACCAACACCCTTCCAACGCTTACCTTTATCTGCTATTAACATCTACTCTGGACCAAAGCTTTCGTCTTTCATACTATCATTACCATTCCCTTTCTCTTGTGTTCCATGACATTTTTGTCATTTAATCTCTCTTGCCTTCCGACCTATCTCTGAGCTTCCATTTTACTCCACCTGCCCATCCAACCAATTTTTCAACAGCATAAAACCCATCACATTTCTACCTCTCTCCAGCTCTGAAGAAGAGTCATATTGGACTCGACACATTAACCCTGTTTCTCTCTCCACAGGTGCTGCGAGGCCTGTTGAGTTTTTTTCCAGCATTTTCTGTTTTTATTTTAGATTTCCAGCATCCACAGTATTTTGCTATTTGGTTCAGCTTTGCCCTTGTAATAGAGATTATCTTGAAGCCCTGAAGCTAAATGATACCATAATTACACAAACCTAACAGTTCTTTATCATTCCTTTTATCTCACTTGCCACAGATGTTGCCTTGCTTAGCTGAATCTCTTTGGAGATTCCAACAGAGGCTCTTTAAAGACTCCACAGATTCTCTTTCTCTGGAAGCCCCAGGTAAATTCTTGGATTTGAAAAGGTCATTTGAAAATACCTTTGAAAACTCATTGAAGTTCAGAATGTACCATGACAAAATTAAAACCATTATCAAACCAAATCTTGTTGAAAACTGCAAGCTGACAGCTAAGGCACAGAGCATAACTGCAGATCGCAATGTTAACAGAGTGCATCGTAAACAGAGTGGGATGTTGAGATGCTAACTATGAAAAACTAGGAACCTATAATTACTAAATAAATTCAAACTATTTAAATTCGTTGAAAGGACTGCAAATAGGCCAGAAAGTGCTGGAAACACTCGGCAAGTTATGGCAGCATCTGTGGAGAGAAACAGAGTTAACATTTCAGGTTTGGTGCCCTTTCGTTGGAACTGGGAGAAGTTAGAGAGGCTCTCTTTTGAGCAAGAGGTGGGTGGGATTAGGGCAAAAAGGTCTATGATAGGGTGAAAATCAGGAGCGATTGAATGACAGTATTCCAGGGCCAAAAGGGAATGGTGATAGGGTAAAAAATAAACAAATAAAATGTGTGCCTAGAGCAGGTGTGCTGCTAACTGAAATAAAACACAAAAGCAATGGAAAGGAAACAAAATGGAACAGGGATTATGGTCTGAAATGACTGAACGCAGCATTGAGTCCAGAAGGCTGTAAAGTGCCTAATCGAAAGAAGGAGGTGCTGTTCCTCAAGCTTATGTCGAAACTGGAGTAGTTTCAATCTCTCCTGATATCTGCTCTACCACATGCCAATGACATAGGCAGAACTAGGAATGAGTTTCTGCTGAGGGGGTTTGAGGAGCTGGGGTATAAATTAAAAAGCAGAACCTCAAATGGAATCATCTCTGGAAATGTTACCTGAGCAACATGCAAATTGGCATAAAAACGTGGCTGAGTGTGGAGTAGGAGGCAGAGGTTTCAATCCATGAGGAAAAAGCGCCATGCTGAGGAAAGAGGGAGCTATTCTGTTGGGATGGACTCCACTTAAACTGGTTGGGACCAATGCCCTAGCAAATCGAATAGCTACATCGGCTGATAGAATTTTAAACTAGTAAAGAGGAAGGACGGTTCAGGTAAACGGTAAATTTCTAAGTCTGAAGAGAAAAGTCAAGTCTCTAGGCCATAGCAACTTGGGTAAAATCATGGCTAACTAGAGAAAATAAGGATGGTATCAGATGGAAAAAAGGCTTGCAATGGTGCCAAAAAGAATAGGAAGTCTGAGGATTTGGAGGTTTTAAAATCAGCAAAAAATTGATAAAAAGGGAGAAATAAGAATTAGTAAACTAGCAAGACGTATAAAAACAGATCATAAGAGCTTTTACAAGTTATGTAAAAGGAAATACGGGCCCTTAGAGGCAGGTACATCATAATGGGGAATAAGGAATTAGAAAAACCGTTTAAAAAATGTTGTATCACACTAAAGGACACAAAGAATATACCGGAAATTGTGGGGAACCAAATGTCTAATAAGTGCGAGGATCTTAAAGTAATATCAGTAACGAAAGAGTACTACTGAAATTAATTGGGCTAAAAGCTAACAAACCCCCTGGATCTGTTGGTCTGCACCCTAAGGTTTTAAAAGAAATGCTGCATGATAAATGGATACGAGTTTTGATCTACTAGTAACCATCAAACCCTGGTCTGAAGCTTGAGTACATCGCCATTCAGGCATGCTGGAGTGCTGCTCTATGGGAACAATACAGTGGAGAGCCATCATCCTTGCTAACACCTTGCACAACCTCCACTTCCAGACTAAAATCGCTGGTAAACCTACTCCGTGCCCTCGACAGTCCTTCCTAAATCATCTTCCTCCCTAAAGAGTGGTGCCCAGAACTGTACATACTAGTCGCTCTGTAGCTTGATCAATGATTTGTAAAAGTTTTGCATAACTTTCTTGTTTATTTTTTATTTAATGCCCCTCTGGAAGTTAAGTCTCCCATATACTGTCATGGCTGCTTTAACAACTTGCCTTGCCACATCCAAAAGGTCATGAATATGCACTACCAGGTCTCTGCTCTCAAATAGTACAATCCCAGTTTCTCCAAAAGTGGATCACTGCACACTTATCCGCATTAAGCTGCATCTACCACCAGTCTGCCCATTTCACCAGTCTGTCTGTTGCCTCCTGAGTCTGTTTCTATCCTGCTCACTGTTGACTACATTCAAGTATTGGTCCAAATACTTGAACCCCGGGGAACCCCACTGCATATTTCCCTCCAGTTAAAAGAAACACTACTCTTTGCCTCCTATTCAATTGTCAAATACATACCCAAGTTTTCACCATCCCTTTAATAACATGTGCCTCAATTTTATGACTAGGTCTATTATTATGTTATCAAACGCCTTTATGAAGTCCATATACAGATCTGCTGCATTACCCTTAACAATCTCTCTTACTTCAAAGAACACAACCAGGTTTGTGGAACACTATTTGCCTTTAACAAATCTGGTTTGGCTGTCCTCCACGGTCCTCCAAGTGAGAATTAATTTTGGGAGGATTTTATGGCCCCTCCCACCGGGCGGGGCTTTTCTGGTCCCACCAAAATCAATGGACTTTTGAACAGCTCGCTGTATTTTACAGCCTCGCCCCCATCGCGACAGGGCCATAAAATTCCACCCCTTGTCTTTGAAAATAGTCTCTAGCAGTTTCCTGCCACTGATATTAGTGTGTTTCGCCTGTAATTACCAGGATCACCCTGCTCCCCAATTTATTTGAACAAGAGTGTAACATTTGCAGTCTTGGTTTCTTTTCCCATCAGTTTGCCTGATTATTCCCTTCATTCTTAGCAAAAAGCTGCTCACCTGTTTTTTGACCTTTCCAAGGTTTCCAGACGTTGTTCCCCAATTATGCCACTTTCTTTTAATCATTAGCATGTCTTTCAACATTCCTGACACTTAATTTTCCACTCCCACATTAGGGTGTATCTTGTAGCCATCAGAATCTGGGCGCATAGACTACACTTCCCACCTGAGTCCATCCAATTGCTGTAATATGTCTTTAAGGGATAGCAGCATGCCATCGCTAGAAGGGAAGTGTGTCATGTGATCCAGTCTCAGTTTCACGTTGGCCTGTGAGCAGAACACAGCACACACAGCTCTGCTGCTACTGATGTTTTCAAGCTTTCTATCCATAGATATATGTTCTTCTGTATTTAGACTGAATAAATGAACCCACAACGTATTCACACAATCCCTTATGGGTGATTGGTGCCTTTATATCATTATAAAAACACATGATGTTCAGTGGTGATGAAATAGTGTGGCAGTAAGATTAAGTACAGGTACGACAGGTTTAGATTGTGCTACGTGGCATGAGATGACCTTTGACATTTTGGTCAGACTGCAATGGGTTCGCAGCATCAGAGTGTGTTGAAAATGCAAAGTGCTGGTAAGCAATGGTGAGATTGCAGTGCCTAGCCTGTCAGCACAGTGAGTGGGACAGCATGTCGAGAGGACCAGTACTGGGTTAGCTCAGTCGGGAAAGGTGAGTGACCAGGCTCTGGGCCGGATTGATAGTGAGTGAGGGGAAGTCAAACAAAAAAAACCAAAGCTATCATAAAAATTGGGCCAGAGATGGTTGTGATTATCACGGGTGGCTTTGAGAGTTGCTGAACAAGAAATTGAATAAAACAAGGAGGAAGGCCAAATGGATATTGTCAAAATGTCCACAAAAGCCCCCAGTTTGAATTGGGATGCATCTGACCTACTATCCGCATTCAAAATGTGTAAACACTGTACAGAGCTACGGTTTCTTGATTCAGGTGTGTCTGAACCAGACAAGCAAGTCATAAAAAATCACCTAGCAATTGGGAATGAAAGTCTACACAGGCTGAACACATTAGGATTAACAGAAAAAGAGCTAAAGAATCTCAAAAAGATATGGACTACATTGGAAGACTGGTTCAGAATCAGGTTAAACTTGTGGATTCAACGACAAAAGTTCATGTCATTTTGCCAACAGCCGACAGAATTCATAGATCACTTCGTCAGCAGGTATAGAGGAAAGAGTATGTACTGTGATTTTTCGGACACAGATCTAGCAGACAGAATTCTTGAGTTGGTGATCGCATCCACTCCCATGAAAGCATTCCAGAAAGATCTGCTAGACAAGCCCAAAAAGTACAGCATCATAGAGCTACTCAAGGATGGACGCAAGTATGAAGCAATCCTTGCTTACAGATCCTAAGCACAACCCCAAATGTTGAAGCACTCAATAGAACATCCAAACTGAATAAGACATGTGTAAGATATGGCCTTCAGCATGAACCAAGGAAATGTCCAGCTTTCCAGTAATTCTGCAAGGCATATGGCAGAAAAGGTCATTGGCAGTGGCAGAGCACTGGAGCAAAGGCTGATGCAGCTACAAAGAGCTGTGCACTGATCCAAACAGACCGTATACAATGGGTACCTTCAAGCTATAAGAATCACCACCCGGTATCCTGTAAGAAACACATACATGAGGTGGTTGACAAACCAAAAAGTGAGGATGGTGTGCACGATGAGATGAAAAGCAGTGAACACATGTTTCACACCGTCAATCTTGTGGAAAACACCGATACTGTCACACCATCCAAAGTGTTTGCCAAGATTCAAATTATCTGCCCTAAGAAAGTTCACAACTACTCGTTATTGGCCAAGATTGACACAGGGCCAAGTGCCAACATACGACCCCTGCGAATTCTTAAAGACATGGAAGGCCATGGCAAAACCTACTACTGCACAACTTTCAGCATATAACAGTTCATTTATTCCATGTGCAGGTTCCATAGTCCTGGAATGCAAGTACAATCGATCCTCCTGGGTATCACAGATGTTCTACATCATGGAGAACAAAGGCCCCATGATCACAGGTCTACCAGCACGCCCTGACCTCGCACTAGTGACAATCCATGGAATTAGTCTGACATCACAAGACGGATCAACCTCAGAAACTACTCCTTCATGACCGAATACCGAAATATCCAGAATGGTTCCACAAAATTGGCAGTTTCAAGGGAGCTGTAGCATTACAATTGCAGGAGAATGCAAGTCCATCAATTGATCTGGTACATTTTGCACAATGCAAATGCCAGCAGCTACAAGAAGAAACAGCTAAAGATTCTACACTACAGAAAACAGTGGAAAACCCTCATTGAAGGAAGGCCTGATTCAATTCAGCATATCCATGAACACGTGAGACCACTCTGGCCTTACCAGTTCGAACTAGGTATCTCCCAGGGAGTCACTTTTAAAGGCAGGCATCATTGCGGCCTGACATTCTTCAACAACTTCATCACTCACATGGGCATAGATCGGACTAGAAGACTCGCAAGATAGACAGTCAATTGGCTGGGTATGAACAATGATATTATAGTTGTCATCAAGAAGTGCAAGGTATGTCAAGAGCGTATGCCAAGTAAAAACAGAGAACCATTGGTTCCATGTGAAGCTCCTACCCATCCTTGGTCCAAAATCACATCCGGCCACTTTCATGTCCATGGCACTGACAATTGAACAATATGCCAAGCACAACTGTCGCACACACTCTAAATGCTATTTTCATTTATTTTGTGTGCCTAGAGAGATCATTAAGGTTAATAGTTGCAATTTATTGATAAACCATTTCAGGATATGTGTGGGATATGAGAGAGAAGTGCATTATTGATCACAATACTTTTTCTCCTCATTACCCTAGATCTAACGGACTAGCTGAATGAATGATTCGCATGGTGAAATCTCTAATTCTCAAATGTAGACAGACCCAACAAGATTTAAACATGGCAATGTTACATCTGAATGCAAAAACTTGAAGGGCATCTATTCCATCACCAGCAGAGCTCATGTTTGACAGACCAGTGCATACCAAAGTACCTACTCTTACCCATTTTTCTCTCTCAGAAACTAGAGAGCAACTTTTAAAACCACAAGACGTGCATGATAAAAATGAAGGAACAGAATTGCCAAGTTTACAACTGGGGCAACAAGTTCGCATCCAGGATCCCACAGAAGATATCTGGCAATAATTTGAGCTGACAAAGATTTGTTTAGATCCAAGGTCCTATGAAGTCATTACACACAAAGGCACAATGGTGAGATGTAGCAGAGGACAAATCAGATCCATTCCAGGTCCTCAACCACCATACAGTCCTGCAAAAGTGGACATTGGGCCACTGGAAAATGACGCTGGAGAAGTAGTAGTGGGGAACAAAGAAATGGCGGAGGAACTGAATAGGTACTTTGCGTCAGTCTTCACGGTGGAAGACATGAGTAACATCCCCAAAGTTCAAGAGAGTCAGGGGGCAGAGGTGAGTATGGTGGCCATTATCAAGGAGAAGGTGCTAGGAAAACTGAAAGGCCTGAAGGTGGATAAATCACCTGGACCAGGTGGATTACACCCCAGAGTTCTGAAGGAGATAGCTCAAGAGATAGTGGAGGCGTTGGTGGTGATCTTTCAGGAATCATTGGAGTCAGGGAGGGTCCCAGAGGACTGGAAAATCGCTAATGTAACCCCCCTGTTTAAGAAGGGAGTGAGGCAAAAGACGGGAAATTACAGGCCGATTAGCCTGACCTCGGTCGTTGGTAAGGTTTTAGAGTCCATTATTAAGGATGAGATTTCAGAATACTTGGAAGTGCATGGTAAAATAGGGCAAAGTCAGCATGGTTTCATCAAGGGGAAGTCATGCCTGACAAATCTGTTAGAATTCTTTGAGGAGGTAACGAGTAGGTTAGACAAAGGAGCGCCAATGGATGTTATCTACTTGGACTTCCAGAAGGCCTTTGACAAGGTGCCGCACAGGAGGCTGCTCAGTAAGATAAGAGCCCATGGTGTTAGAGGCAAGGTACTAGCATGGATAGAAGATTGGCTGTCTGGCAGGAGGCAGAGAGTGGGGATAAGGGGGTCCTTCTCAGGATGGCGGCCGGCGACTAGTGGAGTTCCGTAGGGTCAGTGTTGGGACCACAACTTTTCACTTCATACATTAATGATCTAGATGAAGGAACAGAGGGCATCCTGGCTAAGTTTGCAGATGATACAAAGATAGGTGGAGGGACAGGTAGTATTGAGGAGGCGGGGAGGCTGCAGAAGGATTTGGGCAGGTTAGGAGAATGGGCAACGAAGTGGCAGATGGAATGCAACGTGGGAAAGTGCGAGGTCATGCACTTTGGTAGGAAGAATAGAGGCATAGACTATTTTCTAAATGGGGAGAGAATTCAGAAATCTGGAGTGCAAAGGGACTTGGGAGTCCTAGTCCAGGATTCTCTTAAGGTTACCTTGCAGGTTGAGTCGGTAGTTAGGAAGGCAAATGCAATGTTGGCATTTATTTCAAGAGGACTAGAATATAAAAGTAGGGATGTGCTGCTGAGGCTTTATAAGGCTCTGGTCAGACCATATTTAGAATACTGTGAGCAATTTTGGGCCCCATATCTCAGGAAGGATGTGCTGGCCCTGGAAAGGGTCCAGAGGAGGTTCATGAGAACGATCCCAGGAATGAAAGGCTTAACATATGAGGAATATTTGAGGACTCTGGGTCTATACTCGATGGAGTTTAGAAGGATGAGGGGGGATCTGATTGAAACTTACAGAATACTGAAAGGCCTGGATAGAGTGGACGTGGGGGAAGATGTTTCCATTAGTAGGAGAGACTAGGACCCGAGGGCACAGCCTCAAAGTAAAGGGAAGACCTTTTAGAACAGAGATGAGGAGAAACTTCTTTAGCCAGAGAGTGGTGAATCTATGGAATTCATTGCCACAGAAGGCTGTGGAGGCCAGGTCATTGAGTGTATTTAAGACCGAGATAGATAGGTTCTTGATTGGTAAGGGGATCAAAGGTTACGGGGAGAAGGCGGGAGAATGGGGTTGAGAAACTTATCAGCTTATGAACTTATCAACTTATGGGCCGAATGGCCTAATTTCTGCTCCTGTGTCTTATTTCATCTAGAACAAGTTCCCAAATGCAACCAGGAACAACATCCGAGAATGACAACCCCAAAGATCATGTGAGCCATTAAAGGCACCTCCAGACAAGATTACCATAACAAGATCTGGGTGTACCAGCCTTGCCTCTATGCTTTAGACACTCATAGATTCACCAGTCCTATACAATTATGTAATGGTAACTAAACATGATCATATATTGTAAATAGTTATACTTCTTTGGAAGTGGGTGAAAGTACCTTTAAAAAGAAAGGGAGGATGTTGTAATATGCCTTTAAGGGATAGCAGCATATCGTCACTAGAAGGGAAGTGTGTCATGTGATCCAGCCTCAGTTTCACTTTGGCCCGTGAGCAGAACCCAGCACACACAGCTCTGTTGATATCTTCACGCTTTCTATCCATGTATATATGTTCTTATGTGCCTAGTCTCAATAAATGAACCCATAACCTGTTTACACAATCCCTTATGAGTGATTGGTGCCTTTACATCATTATAAAAACACAACACCAATATCCACTTTTAACACTTCAGATCTAAACAGCACATACATAAGCTTTAAGTTTCTCAGTTAAAGAAATTCAAATGATTTGGCCTTGTGCTGAGTGAGTTATGTCTATGGCACAAATGTCCACAATTTGTCACTGTGAAACTAAATAAGAAATTTCACTGCACGGACCAAAAGGAAGACCAGGGCAGAAAAAAGAATGTTCCCATCAGTACAACAGGGAATTTTCTTTCAACATCTGTCATACTGATGCATCAGTAAGTAAGTAATCTTCATCTCAGAAGATTGGGGTTAATTTCAGATTCAAACATTACTCTGTGTCGAACCAATACTGTAAACAGACCGTGGGCTACTGGTCCATGCTCAACACCAGCACACCCACAAAAAGCACTGCAAATCTCAGATTCTACACGTGCACAGGGTATTGTTAAGTACTAGTAGTGTCTAGGAATCGACTTTGATTGGTGGTTTGCAGCGCTGGGCTGAGGTTGATCCAGGGAGGATTCAGAGGAACAAGGACAGCAGTCACCAATGCACCAATTAAGTCCACAAGAGAAGCTTCCTACCACGTGGATTCACTCAATACCAGGGGATATTCTGCAACTGGGAGCAACCTTGGAGAAGAGTCTTCGGGTCAGAGGGTACCAAGAGAGCCAGGGCACATCATGTTCCAAAAACAGCCACATCTGCAATATTGCTTTGAAAGCTGCCATTAGTTTTGATGGGCTGGGTTTTGGGGCGGGGAGAGGTTGCAGTAGAGAGCCAAGAAAGGAACAACAAAGTACTTGGAAGCAGCAGATGCAGGGTATAATTTCAGAAAGAAATCCAGGAGGTTGTTATCCCCACAATACAAAAGGAGCCCATGGCTGCACAAGAGCAGCCGGCACAGAGACTGGACACACAGCGCTTTAAAACAATGTTCCTTGAACCATTGTGACTCAAGAATGAAGCTTTTCTTTAACTTCAATTCCAAAGCACAACAGCAGTTTCTAGTACTGAGTGGGCACAAGCACACAGAACAAAGATGTCACAGCAATAACAACATCCATAATCTGCCGTGGTGAGAACTAAATTAAGAATGTCAAGAAAGCAAGGCAGCCAACCTGAAAAAGCCCTCTTATACTTGGTTGCATTCAAGAAAGTCTCCAATGAACCAGTGAGTACAAAGGCCAGGAGGGACTGACAAGACCTGCAGGTACAGAAGTGGGCTAGTCCAAGCATGCAACTAAGGTCCCAAAAGGTGTTGAACTATATTACTGGTGAACTGATGTGGAAGGATGTACTGTGAAGTTAATTGCACTGAGGCAGAGACAGCAACCTTAAATCTTCAGGCTGTGGGTGAGGTGGATAGTAAGGTAATCCAGACCCAGTTCCAGATAAAGGTGTGTAGTAATGTGATGTGTAATATACCTTTAAGACAAATGTTGTAATGTAAGCTCACATGATCTTAATACACAATAGCAGGATGGCGTTGGCTACCTCTGTGAGAGTCTTGTGTTAGATATTGAAGAATGAAGGCAGAGTTTTGAGTTGTGAGCACACAAATGCTGAGTTTAGTTTGTAAATAAACAGCATGTATTCATTCTAACAACGATCTCCTGATTTTCTCTGTCTCTGTGCCGACCCCAAAACTAGCGTGCGACCCGGATCCTTTGGCCCCAACAAATCAAAGGGCACTGGATCCAACAAACAGGCGATGAGAGTAAAAGCACAAAAAATCACGGAAAAAATGAGGTAAAAAGCAAAGAACAAAGGAAATCAGAAGAACCGAAATTAGGCCATACCTCGAATGGTAGCCGTAATTAAAAGAAAATTTCCTTCTTGATCGAAGCAATCCCCTCAGCGCATGCCGCAATTTGGAAGAACGGAGACTTTCAATCCAACCTCGGACGCCTGGTCTCACTATGCTGAACACCTTGTGTTCTTCTTCCAGGCAAACGACATTGCGGGGGAGGGGAAGAGGCACGCGATCCTTCTGTCCACGTGTGGGAGTAAGACGTACGGATTAATTCGAAATCTGTTGGCGGCAAGCGCCCCAGACTCGAAAAGTTTTGATGGCTTAGTGAACCTCGTAAAGAATCATTACCGTGCCAAGCCATCGGTGACCATACAACGGTTTAAATTTAACTCAAGAATTAGAGCTGCGGGGGAGACAGTTGCTTGTTACGTGGCAAGTCTGAAGCAATTAACTGGTACATCTATCTATGCTTAGAGATCATCTGGTATGCGGTAGAAACGAAAATGCGATTCAGAAGAGTTTACTGGCTGAAAGAAAGTTAAGATTTTCAGAAGGCATTGGAAGTCGCTCTGGCAATGAAAGGTGCAGTGCGAGACTCAGAAGCCATACGAGGAGCGCAAAATGGCGCCATCCTCCATGTTGGGCAGGGAGCTTCAACCAAAAAGAGGGCAAAAGTGCAGAGCTTTACTCAGGAGCAGGAAGAAGCCACCACTAGCAGACGAGTTATAGAGGGATAACTTAACAGCAAAAACATGGCATAAAAGAAATAGAGATAGAAGCAGACAATCTTATAATGAACCACAGTTTAAAAAGATCAAATATTTCTTCTGCCATCGAAATGGACACCTCCTGAGACATTGTAAAGATAGAATCAGGCAGACTTTCAGACAACAGCAAAAGCCCAATGAGACAAACAGCATTGAAAAGCTTGAAGTAATAGATTCTGATATCTGTTCACTATATAACTTAAAGGTAGGAAGAACAGAACCTATGTATGTAACCATGAGAGTGAAGGAGAAGCCTATCAGAACAGAGGTGGATACTGGAGCAGCCACTATGGTGATTGGTGAGCAAACTTTTAAATCCCTGAATCATGGAGAACGTCAGCTGAATTTAGAAGAAACTGATGACAAAGTAAAAACTTACACAGGAGAAGACATACAAGTCAAGGGCATATGTAAAGTCACAGTGCACTATGGAGCTCAAACAGTGAGGTTACCCTTGATTGGAGTAGCAGGCGAGGGACCTAGTCTCCTCGGATGAAACTGGCTGAAAGAAATTAAATTGGAATGGACTGAAATCTTCCAAATGAGAACTAATGGTCTTTCAGAGCTAGTACAAAAATATGCCTCAGTTTTCAAGGAAGAACTTGGAAAAATTAAAGGACTACATGCAAAAATTCCAGATTCAGAGACAACATCAAGATTCATGAAGGCAAGATCAGTACCTTATGCAATGCGGGATAAGATAGATGCTCTATGTTAGCATTCCCAGCTCTCAGTCAGATGGTTATAGGTTCAAGCCGCACTCCAGACAACCTTGGTGAAAGGAGAAGAGTGTTCCAGTCTTGGAATACTCTACTGACATCCAGCGGGACAAGTGTGCCCGATGGAAATGGAGTGTCAGCTCCCCATCCTTCCCCAGCATCGCAGTCCCAATTAGAATACTGTCAGAGCTCTTGCCAGCGGGTACCATGTTAACATTTAATAGGGTACTTGCGCCCAATAGGATTGAAATGGTGACAGCACCTCCCCTTCACATCTAGCTAGTCCTCCTGGTATGAAATTGAGAGTCAGGTTAAAGACCAATCCACATAAAAAAGGGTCTTTGTATGGAGATAATCACATTAAATGAGCACCCAACTAATTAAACAGGAGGTGACAACTATTCCAATTCATAGCATTTTATAAATCCAAAATGATGCAGCAAATATTTGATAAAGGTTCAAATTTTAAAACAATAAGGGAATAGGAAAATATCCTATTGGATTAAAATCCACAGGAATAATTTGGCATTGTAAATATCCACAGGATTTGTTCAGCAATGGGAATCAAAAATCAACAGGATTTTTGACAACCTACACGGAACTCCATTTCAGAAACTAAAATGAAGCCGGCTATTTTCCGATAAAGCTCACATCCAGAATGTCAACTGGAGCAGAAAGTCAGAACTGAGCCTTTACGTAAAAAACAGGAGGATAACTACTGACCTCTACTCACTTCCAATAACTGCAAATCAAGTTTCAGCACATAAAGCAACATCTACGTGCTCAGACTGAACTGCAAGTATTGAGCAGCTGCAAGTCCCCATATCGAAATGGAGCCGACATCAATTGGTTAAAGTGTGGAACAGTGGTGACCCATCTAATACAAGGCTAAACAGTCAGCTCCTAATATGGCAGAGCTAGTCGTTCTCAGAGGGAATGATGACTGGCTCACCAAGGATCTCAAGTCATTGCTGAAGAGTGAGCACTGGGGTGCCCCTCACCCTGCCCATTTCTTCCAACACCTTCTTACAAATACTGCTAGGTTACTGCCAATTAACCCAATAGCTGAACGAGAGTTCAAGTAAGGTACCCAGCAGATCTGCTATCACTTCACACAGCAGAAAACAACACCATGGCATGACTGTGTACTGGCTCAGTTTCATTTGCAAATAAAATGTCTGAATTCAAAAGATCGACTTGGAACCATGTAGAAACTGGGCTGTGGTCATCTCTTTTCAAAAGCTCGGAAGCACTTATTTTGTCATACTCTTCAAATCCCAGGTGGGAGTCTTTCTATGGGGCTCTACACAACTCCAACCTGGGCAGAGGCACCAAAACCAAAAAAAAAAACTGATGAAGGGATATGAAATCTAACATTTATATACTGGATCACTCATGTAGTCCTGGAAGATTAACAAAAACGAAAAACAAGCAGATGCCAACCGGGCCAACATTGCAGTAAACATCAGGTGACACCTCCTCTCTGCTCTTTTCATATAGGCCCACTTTTAATCCAGACCAGGTAACAGTTGAAAATTACATTTTTAGATTGCAATCGCAGAGAGGAATTCTTGTTCAATGTCCTCGCTGAGGATCCCATGGCAACCAGAAAGGGCTGCATTTCAAAGCAGCCAGACATGAATACAAAACAAGAAAAAAGACGTTGCTAGGACACTGACTTTGACTAAAGTTGTCAAATGTCGCATTGAACCACCCTGTCAGCCACTCGCATGATTAAGAAAGCTTAATAGACAGGCCAGCGAGATAGACAGAAATACGACAGATCAAACTTCTCTGTATTAAATGTGATGTGATGTATTTTGGTAGGAAGAGTGAGGCGAGGGAACATAAACTAACTGGTACAGAGGGAATGAAGGAACCTGGGGGTTCACACGCACAATCCTTTGAAGGTGGTGGGACAAGTTGAAAAGTCTGTTAAAAAAATAAACAGAGATTCTTTATACCTCTATTTATAAAGCTAAAACACAAAAGCAAGCAAGTTATGCTAATGCTTGACAAATCAATGGTTAGGCACAGCTGGAGTACTGTGTCTGATTCTGGGCCACTTTCGGAGGACTGTTAAGGTCTTGGGCAGTGCGCAGAGGACATTTACCAGGAGGGCACGAGGGTCAGATACATGGAGAGTCTGGAAGTGCTCAGTTTGTTCCCTTTGAGCAGCAAAAGTGATGGGGAGATTTAATATTGAGGTGTTCAAAATTATGAAGGGTTTTTAAAGAGAAAATAAGGAAAAATTGTTTCCAATGGCAGGAGAGTCATTAACCAAAGGGCCCAGATTTAGGTAATTCAGAAATGTATTTTTTAAAAATTTATAAAGCCCCGGCCTAACTGGCTGAACTAATTTTATGTAGGAGAATCCCATTCTATTCAACAGCATAAAATAGGCTATTCCCAGCAAAAGCAGCAAAACTGGTCATTCATTTCATGGCAGTTCAAGGAACTTTGCTCTCAACAAATGGCTTCCACATTTGCCTACATAGCAAGAGTCACTGTACTTTCAAGTAACTGATTCCATATGAAACTTGTAGAGATATTCAGGCTTAAATAAAATATTCAGGCCATACCAATCAATTATGAAGGGTTTCAATCAATGCTAGCATTTATACACCAATCAGGCTTCTATCCTTCTTTATCAGCATAACCATCCATTCCCTTCTCCCTCATATGCTTGTCTCTCCGCCCCTTAAGTGCATCTAGTTGTATGTTCCTGTGAACTACTTGTGACAGTCAGTTCCACGTTCTCACCACTCTCTGGTTAAAGGTGCTTTTTCTGAACTCGTTATTGGATTTCTTGTTGACTATCTTGCATTGATGGTCTCCAGTTTTGCACTTCCCATAAGTGGAAACACTGGCCCAAAACTTCCAATCGGATTTGGAACCCCTGTATCTGACTCTGATCAGACAGAAAACTACCCACCTACCTGCTTATATCAAAAAGAGTCCGACTTCAATGGAGAATGCTGCAGAACTCCCCCACTGCAGAAAGCAGTGAAGAGAATCTGTGCAGAAGCCACACTCCCTTTTTACAGCACTAGCTGTCATATCTAGTAAGCATTTAAAGGTCCCGAACTTCTCAGTGTGTTAGTGAATGGGTGCGCGTGTAATTGGGTAGGGTGGAAGCTGAGTAGGTTGGCAGCTGAGTAGGGTAGTAGATAAGCAAGGTGGGCGAGTGGGTAGGTGGATTGGGGGTTGTTGGGTCGGGGGGTATTCGGCTTCTGGAGGCTAGTCAGGTCAGGGATGGGCGGGGGGAGTCGTGGGTCAAGCAGGAGGTGCAGTCAGGTAGTGAGGGCTAGTTGGGTTGAGGTGGAGGCGGGGGGGGGCTTTAGTCGGTGGTGTCAATTGTATAGTTACCCAGGAGCTAGAATAGAATTTTTCTAACATATTCTGGGTAACTATCTAGCTAAGTAATTCGAAACTGTCCCAAGTCTCCAACCCTAACTCAGAGCTGGAGATTTTTTCAGAGAGAGCAGGGGAATTGCCCATCAGCAGTTCTAACTTCTTGGTAATTCCCATGAAGTCACTGGGCAGAATTTTGCCGTCGGCGAGCAGGGGGCGGGGCCCGCTCACCGATGCATAAAATGACGCGGGATGATGTCGGGCGGAACCCCTGACGTCATCCCGCCCCATTTAAATTTTCAGGAAGACGGGAGTGCAGCAAAATCAGCAAATTGAGGCCATTGACAGGGTCATTTAAACAATTAAAGGACCTGCCTGTTAAACCTTAAGGTCGGTGGACAGGCCGGGAGCCCCGGCGGCAAATAGAGAAAACATGAAACCTCATCCACCGGCGGGATGAAGTTTCATGCAGGGTTGCAAAAATTTTAATAAAGTTATCATGTAAATTATGAACATGTCCCATCTCATGTGACATTGTCACATGAGGGGGACATGTTAGGGAATTTTTTTTCCTCTCGTTTTAATATTTTTAAAAGTGTCAGCGATCTCCCTGAGGCAGCACTTAGCCTCAGGGGGATGTGCGCGCTTTCGTGTACATGCGGGAAAGAGCGCACTCTCACTTTTGGGGAATCCCCCCGCCCGCACAGGAAGCACATTCCCGCCAGACATCACGCTTGGTGGGCCTTAATTGGCCCGCCCACTTAAAATGGCGGTGCGGCCCGCTTCTCCGGCGGGGATCGGCTCTCCACCCGCCGGAGATTAGGCCGGGCCCGCCCACCCGACAGGCAGAAAATTCTGCCCAATGAGTTGGGACTTACACAGGGTCCTGAAGAGCTTCTTGGGAGGTAGGTCTGGTCTCTGACGATCCAGAAACTGAAAGATCTGGGCCAATCTGTGTGTATACTATCAAAATGTCTCATAATTTTAACTACCTCTATTACATCAACCCTCAAAACTTCTTTTATCAAAAGAAGATTCTCATCCTGTTCATCCTTTCCTGGTGGATATAACTTGGCAGTTATGGTATCATCTTTGTAACCCTGTTATTTACCCTCTCCTGTGCCTTGACATCTTTTATAGAATATAGCAACCAGAATTGCACACAGCCCTCCAAGTATGGTTGACAGTTCAGTGTAGGTTTATCATAACTTGTCCTGCTTTTTGCAATGTGAACCCTCTAGAAATCATCCTTAATGTTTGCTTTATTTTTGTCATGGCCTTATTGATCTCTGTCACTACTTTTTGCAGTGCAACTGTGGTTCAGTTGGTTGCCCTCGCACCACTGAGTTGAAGGTTGTGGGTTCAAATCCCACTGAAGGTCAAAGCCGATCTGAAGGCAAAGTGGAGGGAGTGCTGCAGGTACTGTATTTTGGATGTGACATTAAACTAAGGGCCAACTGGCCTTCTAGGTGGATGTGAAAGATCCCAGGCAATTTTGCAAAGAGCAGGGTAATTATCCCCAGTGTCCTGTCTAATAGTTATCCTTCAATCAACACCACTAACACAGATTACCTGGTTATCATCACATTACAGTCTGTGGGAGCTGGTTATGTACAAATTGGTTCTATGTTCTTACATTACAGTGGCTACACTTCAAAAGCACTTTGAAAGGTGCTATATAAATGCAAGTCTTTTCTTCTTTCATTTATGTAATTGTGCACCCAGGTCACTTCGGCCCTCTGACCCATTTATATTCTCACTTTCCCGAGTACTTGTACTCATATTTGCAGTTCAATCCTCCCTATGCTTAAAGTTGCCCAGAAATTTGTTCTATCCAGAAAAGTCCTCAGCACTGCTTTGGTTCATTCTGAACAAATGCCAACTTGACATATTTAATCCTGAGCATGAATAGTTTCAGGCTAGAATAGTAATCAGCCCAGTACAGTGCTCCACATCTTACAAATGCCTCACTAACAGGATAGTACTGTTGTTCATGATTTAATTTACTCCTTGTTGCTTGTGGACACCTCGTTAGCACTGCTTGGAAAATCAAACTGACCCGCTAGGTTTATAATGTTGGCCCTTGCAGGTTTCTCTGGTAAACAGGAGTGATAGTGGGAGCATGTTGCAAAATCATCAAATCAGGGGCTGTGTCTTTCAAAGAGGCTCAGCTCCCTATGAGATGCAAGGGAGGAACAGTGAAGGAAGGGGAACAATAACACACACTCCTAATTATTTTCAGTCACATCATGCAAAATTATGGTACAGATATACCAAGGTTAAAAGTTGCTTTACAAATTGATACGGCTGCTTAAAGCAAAATGGGGTCCTTGGCTTTACATGTAGAGGCACAGGGTGAAATGAAAGGAAGTTATGCTAAACCTTTATAAAACACTGGTTAGGCCCAAGCTGGAGTAGTGGGTGCAATTCAGGTCTTCACACTTTAGGATGGTGTCAAGGCCTGAGAGAGGATGCAGGAGAAATTCATTAGTTTAGTACCAGGGACAAGGAAGTTCAGTGCTCAGGAAATTTGATGCATTCACTTCACCAGAACCACTTCATCCAATTCAAGGTCACTGGGAGTTATGCCTATCCTGACAGGCCACAGGCACTAGGCAGGGTACACCCAGAACAGGATGCCAGTCCATCACAGGACACACATGCACTCTAGGGGACAATTTATAGTAGCCAATCCACCTAACCAGCACATCTTCAGACAGTGGGAGGAAACCAGAGCACTTGGTGGAAACCCATGCAGACATAGGGAGTACATGCAAACTCCACACAGACAGGCAGCTGAGGTCAGGATTGAACCTGGGTTCCTGCAGTTATGAAGCAGCAGCATTAACCACTGTGCCACCCCAAATTTGATGCAGCTTCTCAAAATAATGAAAGGTTTGACAGAATAAATTAGGCAAAACTGTTTCCAGTGGCAGGAGGGACAGTAATCAAAGGAGACAGATTTGAAGTAACTGGCAAAAGAACCAAAGGCGATTTGAGGATTATTTAAAAATAAATATAATAAGTGGTGATCTAGAATATACTGTCTTAAACAATGGTGGAAGCAGATTCGATAGTAACTTCCAAAAAAGGAACTGGATAAATACTTAGAAAAAAAATTGTAGGACTATGGGGAAAGCTGAGGCGTGGGATTAACTGGATAGTTCTTTCCCAGAGTTACAGGTTCCATCTTACAACCTGCCTTCTCCTGTGCTGTATCATTCGTAGATTCTATGAAAATTATCTTTCTCCTCTCCAGAGCTGAACCCAATGGTGCGTTCATAAACTGACTATATCTGCCCTAATTGCTAACAATTCCACAGCAGTAACACCACAGATAAATCCACAGTGGGGTGGTTTTGCATTTCCTGAAAGCCCATTTAACACATGCAGGTTCAAAAATGATTTCACGCTCACAACCTCAGACACATGTTTGTTGTTTGCGCAGTTCTCAGTGATGGCTTTGCACTAAAATTCTGCTTTGATTACTCAGACAAATGAGGAGAGTTGATAATAAGGCCAAGAAAGAGATTCCTGGCCAATGAATTAACCACAATCCGCAGTATGACTATTCCTTGTGCTGGATCCTCTACAGCAGTATGGCACCATATCACCTTTGCCATTTCTTTGCATTGACGGGCCAACTTAAGCAAAATCGATAAACGGAGAGGGGGGAAAAAAAAAGACTTGCATTTATATAGCACCTTTCACTCCCTCAGGACATCCCAAAGAGCTTTACAGCCACTTACAGCTTTACAGCCAATGAAGTCCTTTTGAAGTGTATTCACTGTTGTAATGTGGGAAACACATCAGCTAGTTTGTGTACAACAAGCTCCCACAAACAGTGAGAATGAGCAGGTAATCTATTTCTGTGATGTTAAAGGGATAACTATTGGCCAGGACACAGGGGATAACTAAAATTAAAGCAAAGTACTGCAGGTGCTGGAAATCTGAAATAAAAACAGAAAAATGCAGGAAAAGCTCAGCAGGTCTGGTGGCATCGGTGGAGAGAGAAACAGGGTTAACGTTTCAAGTCCGTATGATCCATTTTCTGAGCTTATTATGGGGGATAGCTCCCTTGCTCTTCTTTGGAATAGTCCACAGGATCTTTTATGTCCACCTGAAAGGGTAGATGGGGCCTCGGTTTAACACCTGACTTGAAAGTCAGCACCTCTGACACTTCAACTCTCCCTCAGTGCTGCACTGGAGTGTCAGCCTAGATTTTTGTGCTAAAGTTTCTGGAGTGAGAGTTGAATCCATACGGCTGGATTTTCATCTTAGAGGTGGGGAGCTTGAGTGGGAAATCTCCTGGCTTGGCACATCCACCTCTGGAAAATGTGTCCTAAACGGCGCGTTTTTCATTCCGGCGGGGAGCTGCACGTAGGATAGAGTCAAGCCGGCCATCCCCAGATTCAGATCGAAGGGACTGCTAAGTGCCAAGGAGGCCGGTTAAACGGTTCAAGTTGTTTTGCTCAATATTAGGCCCTCTAACCCTCACCCCTCAAATCCCCTCACCACCCCACCCACTCCACATGCCCCATTCATGCCAACCCATGCCCCCAACCACCCACTGTGGTCCCTCATACCCTCCATGCTAACCCATACCCCCATTCCTCCCCCTGGCCCATCACAGCCCTCTGTCAACATAGTACCAACTCATGCCAACCCATGCTTCCCACCCCCATCCACACCTTACACCCTCCATGGCAACTTACCTAGTATTGGCCATGAATAGACCTCAGAAGCCATGCTAAGATGAAATAAAATAAAGTTCTAAGTATCTGTTATAGACTTCATTAGATAAAAAACACACACTCCTATTCACGAAAGCCCATTCGATACATTTAAATACCCTCATGTACTTAATCCCCAATAAAAAAATTGTATTCATGACCCCACAAAGACAGCTAATCATTTAATAACTTCTTTGAGCTGTCAATCAAACTGTGAACTTACAGTCCACCCACCAACTGTAATAATGATAAGCTGTGGGAGCAGTCAAGGAGTACTAATGCTATAATGATAGCCCTTAGGATTATGTCAACAAATGTCTGTTGAAACTGCTAGAAATGTTTTCACTCTCAGACGCAGGCAGGCAGTTTTCTTCAAAATTTAGAGGGCAAGGAATTCAAAAAACTGGACAGCTTGATACCCCTCATGAACATTTACCACCCCACCATGAAGCTGTGGAACACACACTGCGGGTTGAAGCCATTCCCTACAGTGAAAATCAAATTTGCTTGTCCTGTGCACGGAGCTGAAGTGGCCCAGCTGATTCATAACTCGCCTGTTTGCACTTCATGCCACGCCCCCTTTCCCTTACTCATGAGAATGGAGTGTGTCAGTAATAAGACTCCCATATCCGGGTCCCATCTGTCATTTTTAAAGGCCCTCGGAGTCTACCCAGCTCTGCGAAAAGTCCAGTCCACAGTCTTCTGACCTGGAGGCAAGGGAGCTAACAACTGAGCCAATGCTGAGGTAGGTGGAAAAGGGGGAGATTGGGAGCAAACACACTTGGATGCAATTTGGGGTGGGGGTGGTTGGGGTTCTGGTGATGTTGCGGGAGAGAACAAAAAAAAGACTCTCGGTTTTTGAGACACTAAGAACATGTTCATTAGTGCGGTACAGTCTTTGTCCCTCGATGTGATATGCTTTTGCCAGCAGCCCCCGGGCAGCAAAGTGGGGCAGATCTCCCACGAGTTGATGGTGTGGCACTTGTTGCAATGGACCAGGCAGAAAGCTCCAGTCATGATGGGCTGGCAAATAGGGACATTTTCCATTTCAGCGACCCAACATCAGGGTCAAGTGCACCCAGGTCACTCCAGACAGAGAAAAGTTCCTACTAGTCTGTTAAAAAATAAGCACAGAGTATCTAACCTCTATAAAGTAACCCCTTATTGCATCTATGTAGACTTTTTGGCTTTGTCAAATCTGCCACTCATGATTTTGTACTGCATATCTATACTCACTGGGTCGATTGCCTCAAACCCATCTAAACGTAGCATGACTACATCCAGTAGACCCAACAGACTTGCATCAGCCTGGGCTCATTTTGAAACTTGAGCCCAGGGATGAAAGACAAATTCACTGAACCACCCAGTTACCTAGAGATGGAGATGTGGGTGGAGGGGGAGGTTTTCCAATCGTCCACTATACCAATGGCAAAATTGTCATAGAACCTCTGTGAAGGTAGCGTTAAGAAGCTTTGACTGATGAGTAGGGGAATTATCAATGACACTTTTGAGTTTCCAAAATAAAAAAAAAATGTGCTTTCTGCCAAGGTCACACAACATGAGAGATATCATCAAATTAGCAAAATTCGTTCCCACTGCAATACTACAGCAAGACAGAGAGCTCATTTACATCAAAAGGAAACAAGAAACAGAAAACAAAAGTCAAACTTATGACTAAAAATCTAGTGAATGGGCAGACTGGACGATGCCTTAGATGTACAGCAGTCTTTTAACAGTGACCTCAACTGCAATCCAACCCAGTCTAGTATATGAAAGGAGCACCTTGACAGCAGCTAATGGGCTGCACCAGCAAAAGTCAAGGATGAAGGAAAAATAAATCACTTGGGTCTTCGAAGCTCATTATTCCCTTCCACTTCAGTGGCTCCAAGTTTGTGCTTCAGTATCTGAGGAATCGCGAATGGTGCAGAACATTGTGCAATCATCAGCGAACATCCCCACTTCTGACCTAATGATGGGCGGTTTAGTGAATTTGTCTTCCATTGATCACAGGTAAGTCCAAACATTGTATCACCCTTCGATTAAAAAGGGTTTTTCCAACACTTTTTCAATTTAAACTTTATTGTTGAACAGACCCAACTCACCTTGAATATCCTGAGTCAACCTTTTTGACACGACTCTAATTACATGCAACACTTTATGTCCTTCAATGTCTTTCATTCTAGGCTGTGCAGGTTGAGTTTCCTCACCTTTCACCAATGGCTCCCTTTTACACCAAGTAACATTCCCATTACTCTGAGCTTGCTGCACAACTCATTAACCCTTTGAAATGCAAACATGGTCTGACCAAAGCTTCCTGTACATCAGATCCAAGAGAATGTCCATAATGTACTAAAAGCTCACCCTGGTGAACAACTTCAACTTGTCACATTTGAATGTTTTATATGTTCACACCCTGATGGCATTGTGAACTAGATTAGAGATGTGGCCAAGCCAAATATTAGAGGGACTAACAAATAAAATTACACAGTTTTTGGGTTAATAAATCCAGCTGCTTCCTTGTGTGAATTCAGCACCACACAAACTGCAGTCTCCAAACCCTCGTGCCATCAGCACTTGCCGCTTAATGTAATAACTGCAGTTTAAACTCATATGATTCAGCACCATCAATAATCCTGAATTTTGTCAGTTCACACACACACTATGCGATATAAATTGACATTCAAACAAAAGCATTTATCTTTTTCATTCGTGGGATGTGGGCTTCGCTGGCTGGGCCAGCATTTATAGCTCATCCCTAGTTGCCCTTGAGAAGATGGTGGTGAGCTGCCTTATTGAACCGCTGCAGTCCATGTGGTTTAGGTATACCCACAGTGCTGTTAGGGAGGGAGTTCCAGGATTTTGACCCAGTGACAAGGAAGGAACAGTGATATATTTCCGAGTCAGGATGGTGTGTGACTTGGAGGGGAGCTTCCAGGTGATGGTGTTCCCATCTATCTGCAGCCCTTGTCCTTCTAGATGGTAGTGGTCATGGGTTTGGAAGGTGCTGTCCAAGGTGCCTTGGTGAATTCTTGCAGTGCATCTTGTAGATGGTACACACGGCTGCTACTGTGCGTCGGTGTTGGAGGGAGTGAATGTTTGTGGATGGGGTGCCAATCAAGCGGGCTGCTTTGTCCTGGATGGTGTCAAGCTTCTTGAGTGTTGTGGGAGCTTCACTCATCTAGGCAAGTGGAGAGTATTCCATCACACTCCTGACTTGTGCCTTGTAGATAGTAGACAGGCTTTGGGGAGTCAGGAGGGGAGTTATTCGTCACAGGATTCCTAGCCTCTGACCTTCTCTTTTAGCCACAGTATTTATATGGCTAGTCCAGTTCAGTTTCTGATCTATGGTAACTCCCAGGACGGTGATGGTGGGGGATTCAGTGATGGTAATGCCATTGAATGTCAAGGGACAATAGTTAGCTTCTCTCTTGTTGGAGATGGTCATTGCCTGGCACTTGTGTGGCACAAATGTTACTTGCCACTTGTCAGCCCAAGCCTGGATATTGTCCAGGTCTTGCTGCATTCGGACATGGATTACTTCAGTATCTGAGGAGTCACACAGGTGCTGAACATTGAACAATCATCAGCGAACATCCCCATTTTTGACCCTATGATGAAAGGTAGGTCATTGATGAAGCAGCTGAAGATGGTTGGGCCCAAGACAATACCCTGAGGAACTCCTGGAACTGAGGTGACTGACCTCCAAAAACCACAGCCATCTTCCTTTGTGCTAGGTATGACTCTAACCAATGGAGAGTTTTCCCCCTGATTCCCACTGACTCCAGTTTTGCTAGGGCTCCTTGATGCCACACTCGGCCAAATGCTGCCTTGACAACAAGGGCAGTCACTCTCACCTCACATCGGGAGTTCAGCTCTTTTGTCGATGTCCAGGGCTGTAATGAGGTCAGGAGTGAGTGTCCCTGGCAAACTCCAAACCGGGCGTCAGTGAGTAGGTTATTGCTAAGCAAGTGTCACTTGATCGCACTGTTGATGACCCCTCCCATTACTTTACTGATGATCGAGAGTAGACTGATGGGGCGGCAATTGGCTGGGCTGGATTTGTCCTGTTTTTTGTGTACAGGACAAACCTGGCAATTTTCCACATAGCTAGGTAGCAAAAAATGCTGGAAACACTCAGCCCATCAAACAGCATCAGTTGTGAGAATGAAAGTCAATGGTGAATGGTGAGGTGAGAATGACTGCCCTTGACATCAAGGCAGTATTTGATTGAGTATGGCATCAAGGAGCCCTATGAAACAGAAGTGAAAGCAATCAGGGGGAAAACTCTCCGCTGGTTGGAGTCATACCTAGCACAAAGGAAGATGGTTGTGGTTGTTGGAAGTCAGTCATCTCAGCTCCAGGATATCACTGCAGGAGTTCCTCAGGGTAGTGTCCTAGGCCCAACCATCTTCAGCTGCTTCATCAATGACCTTCCCTCCATCATAAGGTCAGAAGTGGGGATGTTCACAGATGATTTCACAATGTTCTGCACAATTTGCGACTCCTCAGATACTGAAGCAATCTGTATCCATATATAGCAAGTCCTGGTCACCATTCAGGCTTGGGCTGACAAGTGGCAAGTAACATTCACACCACACGATGACTAGCTCTAACAAGAGAGAATCCAACCATCTCCCCATGCCATTCAGTGGCATTACTATAGCTGAATCCCTCATTATCAACATCCTTGGGGTTACCATTGACCAGAGACTGAACTGGAGCAGCCATATAAATACTGTGGCTACAGAGCGGGTCAGAGGTTGGGAATTCTGCAGTGAGTAACTCAGGTCCTGACTCCCCAAAGCCTGTCCACCATCTACAAGGCACAAGATAGGAGTGAGATGGAAAGTTCTTCGCCACTTGTCTGGATGAGTGCAGCTCCAACAACATGAAAAGCTCGACACCATCCAAGAGAAAGCAGCCTAATTGGCACCTCATCCACCACCTTGAACATTGGCTCCCTCCAACACTAACACACAGTGGCAGCAGTGTGTACCATCTACAAAATGCACTGCGGCAGCTCACCAAGGCTCCTTTGACAGCACCTTCAAAACCCATGACCTCTGCCACATCAAAGGATAAGGGCAGATGATGCATGGGAACACCACCACCTGCAAATTCCCCCCCAAGTCTCTCACCATCCTGATTTGGAAATATGTCGCCGTTCCTTCACTGTGTTGGGTCAAAATCCTGGAGCTCCCTCCCTAACAGCACTGTGGGTGTACCTACACCACATGGACTGCAGCGGTTCAAGAAAGCAGCTCACCACCACCTCCTCAAGGGCAATTAGGGATGGGCAATAAATGCTGGCCCAGCCAGCGACGCCCACATCCACAAAGGAAAAGACAGCCAATAAATTCTTCCTTAGAACTGAGCGATTATACAGCTGAACACATTTAACAAGGAACCAGACAGGGAAAGGGAAGAAGACACAATTACATGTGTCCACTGATGCTTTGACGACCTGCTTTCTATTTGTTACATATTTCCACTCTTTATGTAATTTGCTTTCTGCTCATATTGACATGGCTTGTGGCGATGAATAAACACCAGCTTGTTTTGCTGAAATTACAGCAAAAGCGTATCATTGCACTGTGCTCCACACAAAGCACACTGGATCCAACAGCATTTCTCAGACAGATGCAGACAACAGATGCCAAGGATTGTAAAATAAACACTGCATCATACCAAAATCTCCATCACCTGAGAAGATCATCAAAGTACAATTCAAAGATGATTAAAAAAGCAAAGAAGAGAAAATTAATATCGCAATTTAAAGGTTGTATATTAAACTTATTGAGAACTGCACCAAGTATGTTTAATTCATACTTACAGTGAGGGCAGATAGTCACGTCACCCAAGATGGTCCCAAGCATTAAAATGATGAACGTATGCCAATCAGTTACCAAGTTTCCCACAAAGAAATAGAACAGTTCCTGAATTATTGCAGCAGCTGATTAGAAGATATGCTTCCAGTCCCATCTTCAATGACAAAATCTTCAGCTATCATAGTCCAGCGTGCTGCAATTCTCTCCCTTTGGTCCACACCAACAGTCAATCCCTATCTCTTGCTGAGCAGGCAGTGTGCAGGAGCTGGCCTAACAGTGTGGCCAAGTGGAAGGAGCGCCCAAAGGAAGAGAGATGAGTAACCCAAAAGTGTGTTTGAAGAGCAAGTGTCTTTGGCTGTTTTCTGTGGCCTTTGATTCCTTCTTTTTACTCTGGGATCTGTGGATATTTTGGCTTGTAAGGCACCGTCATTCAGACAAAGAAAGTTCCAAAAGTTTTTAAGTTTCCCTCTAGCGGTCATCTTGGTATACAAGGTCAGAGAAATTAACCGAATTAGACTGGGGTCTGGACAAGGCCCTTTCTCGGCTTTAATGGTTGTAGTGAGGGAGCCGAACCTCCTTTGTAAGATGACCCAGCAATGTATCATTTAAAGCTGCTGTATCTATTGCAAGGGGTGCACAGTTTTAATCTTCAGGGATTCATATCAAGTGTCGAATGGTGAGAGCGAATGTTTCATTGACCCACGACTCTGGAGACATTTTCACTGAAGCGTTTTGAGTAAAAATCATTTCAGGACCTGAGTCTTTGAAATGATTTATGGCTCTTAGTTTAATAAAGTGATTTTGCAATGAGTTTCTTCCTCACTGTTTAAACCAAAGGTAGAAAGGTAACCAGGCAATTAAAAACCTAGATTAGAGACCATATATTCTAAGTCAGAATCTTCTCCCTTGATGTTCATACAATGGTTTATACAGTGATTGGCTGGCCCTACCACGGGCATTATAAAAGAAAAATAAAGTCAAATGCTCATGTTGCTTAACTTGAATAATACCATTAGATCACAAGTGACACAGTATAAATAATGGGCAGGTCTGAAAAGTTCTAGGAACTACAGCAATGCAAACAAAGAAACACCCAGGTGATCAGCTCAGGCGAAATTTCAATTTGATGGTGAATATTATAGCTTGTATGTAAAATGTGTTTTTTTGGCTAAAAGGACAAGCTATGAACACATTCACTAAACTATCTCCCAATTTATGCATCAATAAATCACCTTCATGCTATTTGGAACTATAGGCTTAAACAAAAAGGCAGATTTTAAGGAGGCTTTTAAATACCACCAGGGAAGATGGAGGAAGAAACAATCTCATCTGATTAAGACATTAGGTGAGCTTTTCAACAACCAGGCAGACATCACTCTTAACAGATGCCTCTACCAAAATGGTAAATAATATTGCCTATCAATGCAAATGCTAATGTATGAAGAGCAGGGACAAGATTATGCCTTAGAATACAGACCCTAACATGGGGTTTTATTGCACAGTTATTTTTCTACCTCTGGATTAAATAGTGAGGCAGAAGCTCAATGAAAATCATGAAGGTGTCGATTTCTCACACTTTACGCTGGATTTTATTTAAAATATACAAATGGATAAGGATAGCATGAAACACAAGCAGATCAGCCATGATCTTATTGAATAGCAGGGTGGGCTCGAGGGGCTGAATGGCCTACTTCTGCTCCTATTTCATATGTATGTAAAAGGCTGGACCAAAGCATTACCATCTATCTGCTGTACCACAAGATTCTCAAATGCTATACCCTGCTCATTCACTCTCACAGCCACTTAATTCCTTCCTCTGCTAAATCTATCCTGTTCCTTCTAACCTGCTTGATTTAATCCACTGGTTCTGTCTTACTGTTCGCCATCTGTTCCATTCACTGTCCTCTGCGCAAATTAAATTTAAACTCGCTTCCTCAGAAGCTTCAGTCCACACCTCCCTCTTGGCAAGATGCAATGACTTAGATATTTGTTTGCACGCTCAATGACAAATAGGAAAGATGCAATCTAAAAATTACCCTGAGATCTCCAGCTTCTTTGGCAGGCAGTTTTTAGGCCTGTACTTAGAAGCTGCTGAGATCAAAAAGTATGTTTGTAGGCTTGTGTGATCTTTCTTTGAAATGGCAGCGTGTGTACATCTGTCGACCAGTGAAAATGAACAAAATAAATGTTTTTAAAGGGCCATACCATTAGGAAACTGTCATTCTCAGAAATAGTTGTTCAAAAAAAAACCAAACAAACCAGCCGTCCTATAGGCTAAAGTTCACCGCCTATCCTCTGCAGTATCAGCAATGGTGAGAGAGAGGTGTCTCTACCTTAGGACCGTAGGAGTGATTGCAGAGGGAGTATTCCACTTAATACAGATAGTCCAGCTAAGTGCGATAGTATAGCCATTATTTATTTTGTATCATGATGTGAACCAGAGTTGTGCCTATTGAAGGAAGTAACCACATACCTGCTGTTCTGAACATCTTACTGTGGAATAAACTAGGATTTAGTATATAGATAATGGGGTGCCAATCAAGTGGGCTATTGGTCCTGGATGGCGTCAAGGTTCTTGAGTGTTGTGGGAGCTGCACTCATCCAAGCAAATGGAGAGTATTGCATCACACTCCTGACTTGTGCCTTATAGATGGTGGACAGGCTTTTGGGAGTCAGGAGATGAGTCACTCGCTGCAGATTACCTAGCTTCTGACCTGCTCTTGTATTATGTGGCTGGCCCAGTTCAGTTTCTGGTCAACACTAACCCCCAAGCTGTTGATAGTGGTGGATTCAACAATGGGAATGTCATTGGATGTCATGGGGAAATGGTTAGACTTTCTCTTGTTGAAAATGGTCATGGCCTAACACAGATGTTACTTGCCATTAACCAGCCTAAGCCTGAATGTCATCCAGGTCTTGCTGCATGCAGGCGTGGACAGCTTTAGTATTTGAGATGCTGTGAATGGAGCTGAATCATAAGGGAACATCCTCACTTCTGACCTTATGATGGACCAAAGGTCATTGATGAACAACTGAAGATGGTTGGACTAGGACGCTACCCTGATAAACACCTGCAGCACTGTCCTGAGCCAAGATAATTGGCCTCTAATAACCACGACCACCTTCCTTCATATGAGGCATGATTCCAAACCGTGGAGAACTTTCCCAGTGATTTCAACTTTGCTAAGGCTCCCTGATGCCACACTCGGCCAAATGTTATCTTGATGTCCAGGGCAGTCACTCTCACCTCATTTCTGGAATTCAGTTCTTTTGTCCATGTTTGGACCAAGGCTGTAATGAGGCTTGAAGTGGAGTAGCCTTGTAGGAATCCAAACAATAGTGAGTAAATGCTGATTGACAGCACCGTCAACAACACCTTCAATCACTTTGCTGATGATTGACAGTAGACTGATGGGCAATAAATGGCTGGATTGAATTTTTCCTTACCTTTTGTGGACACGATCTTGGCAATTTTCCATATTGCTGGGCAGATACCAATGCTATAACCGTGCTGGAAACACTAGGCTAGACGTGCAGCTAATTCTCGAGCACAAGTTTTCAGTTTTACTGCCGGGATGTTGTTGGGGCTCATAGCCTTTAGCGTATCCAGTGCACTCAGCTGCTTCTGGATATCGTGCGGAGCGAATCGAATTGGTTGAAAACTGGCTTCTGTGATGGTGGGGAACTTCAGGAGGCTGACAAGGTGGAGCATCTATTAGAACTCAGCTAGCCAGCTGGCGAAGCACAGAATACTGGAGCCTAGTCTTCATACACTTGCACTCTTTTATTTACAGAGGCATACATGTCATGCACCGCTAAACATCAGTCACACTTTCAGCCTACTCTTATATGTAGGAACACAGGCGAGCTTCCATTAATACCCACCACATGAACATAATTAACCGCCAAATGATGTACAATCAACACCATCAATTCGGCATTCTGAATGAAGATGTTTGCAAATGCTTCAGCCTTGTGTTTTATACTCGTGTTGGGAGCCTCCATCATCAGGGATGCTTAACGAACTTCCTCCTTCCATCAATTTCCTACCTCAGAACAGTTGGTTTCATGCCTGGCACATCCACGGTTCAGTAACTCAGGTAACATTGAGGGGTTATATTCCTGCAAGGTTTCAAACATGACCTCCTGTAGTGAACTCAGTCAAACATCTCCAATTATTTTTCAAGAAATCAAACTATTCGAAGCAAATGCAAGAAGCTTTTTTTTAGTATTACATGATTTTTCTCCCAGATTGTTGGCAGCAATGTCTGGAAATTTAATCTATAGCTCCTGGAAACACCAGGACAGTTCTGAATAACTTTACACTGAAGATTGCCAATGAAAGGAATGTCTGGCATCTGTCCCTCTCCACATAACCTCAAAGTCAATTGCTAACCAGATCAGTGTTCAGATACCTTCTTAAACATTTGTCTAACAAAGCATTAACTGGGAGTCTGATCCACATCTCCACCCAAGTACAGGAGGAAATCTAATCGTCTAATTGCTTGCCTTGCTTGGAGGCTCATGATTGGACTCATGTCATGCACTGCACACATCATAAAGGCCTTCTTACATTCACATTTTCATTTCAGCTCAGCCTATAGAAACAGATCATGTTTCCTCTCAATTTTCAATGAAAAGACAATCCTAATTCTGTCCAAATATTGAAGATGATGGGCCACTTCTGCCCTATTCATGTTTAATTAAATTTAAATACTGTAAGTGTTTTACATTTAATAGTCCATGACATTGGCTTTATTATTGATGAAACCACTAGCAGTTAAATCATGTCAAGGTCTTCAAGTTGCACTGAGTCCATGATACAGTCTGCTACGAACCATGACCTTATTCAACAGGACGATTTTCACCCTTTCAGGCGCAGGCATGAGTCTCAATAACACGATGATCTCCCTGTCCAGTCTTGTTTTCCCTCAGACGCAAATGAACTCCTTGTACCAGTTTCCCTGCTCACCTAAGGTGGCGGTGGCGTAGTGGTACTGTCACTGGACTGTGCTCTAGTTACCCAGGCTAATACTCTGGGGACCTGGGTTCAAAACCCAAATTCAGTCAAAAAAAATCTGGAATTAACAGTCTAATGACAACCATGAAACCATTGTTGATTGTTGTAAAAACCCATCTGGTTCACTAATGTCCTTTAATGAAGGAAATCATCTGGCCTATATGTGATTCTAGACCCACAGCAATGTGGTTGACTCTTAAATGGCCTAGCAAGCTACTCAGTTCTCAAGGGCAATTAGGGATGGGCAATAAATGCTGGCCCAGTCAGTGATGGCCACATCCAATGAATAAAAAAAACCTGTCTTGATAATTTTTCATAGGTACAATGACAATATTTGGCTGTAGTACTAATACTGGAGTCTCACCAACATTGTACGAAGTGTTACAGAATCACTTCCTTTCTCAGTCAATCAATTTTCTTCAAAAATTCCTACCACATAAGTTGATAAAGGTTCGATATTTATTCAGTTTCCACACCCAAGGATTCCTCCTGCTGCACTCTAATGATACATCTCTTCCAATATCACTACTAGATCTCCCATGGTGTTGCCACTTTGAGTTAAAAGTTGTTTGAGAATAATGATGTTATGCAAAATAATACCGCCTTAGATGCTGGCTGACTGGCACTGGTCAGTCCACCATCAGCCCACTAGCACAGAGTGCACTGACTGTCTCGCCTAGTGGGGGAGTGCACATGGAGGAACAATGATTGGCAGGTAAACGCACAGGTACCGGAACTGGTGCCTTGTTCAAGAGACAGGAGTTTTGAAAAAACATTTATTACTTAAAACTCCAAAGGTGCCAAAATACATGTTTCTTCAGGTATTATGAGTATATTGTATTATAATTCAATTGAGAGGATTACTAATCTATTTGAAATGGGATTCTTCAACAAAAATACGGTTCAAGAACCACTGATGGTGCAGGATAGGTATCACAGGTTCTTCCCCTTCCCCTACCTCTGTATTTGCTTAAAACATGCTGCAGCTCTAACTTTCTCTGTTCGAATGAAAGGTCATCAGCCTGAAAGGTTAACTCTGTTCCTCTCTCCACAGGAGGCTCCTTCGGCAGCATCTTCCTAGCCCATGACCGCTACCACCTAGAAGGACAAGGGCGGCAGATACATGGGAACACCACCACCTAGAAGTTCACCTCCAAGCCACTCATCATCTGACTTGGAAATATATCGCTGTTCCTTTACTGTCGCTGGGTCAAAATCCTAGAACTCCCTGCCTAACAGCACTGTGGGTGTACCTACACCACATGGACTGCAGCAGTTCAAGGTGGCAGCTCACCACCACCTTCTCAAGGGCAACTAGGGATGGGCATAGAAAGGCTGACCTAGCCAGCGATGCCCACATCCCATAAATGAATAAGAAAAAAAAGATGCCACTTAGCTTGTTAAGTATTTTCAGTATTTCTGTCTTTATATCACTAAAAGTAGATTATTGGATCAGTAATTCATTCCAGTTTGTGGGTTCTTGCTATGCACAAATTGGCTGAACTGTTTTCCTACATTAAAACAGTGACCACACGTGATGCTATTATGAAATAGGTCATTTTTTGCATTTGTTTTGTTTCAATTTTTAAATTTCCAAAATAAAGGTCAAGTTCCTGAGAGAAAATAAATTGCAATTAAAAAGTTTCATGGGAACATTGACAGATCTGCTGCAGACTGCAGCCTAGTGGGCAGAGCATGAAACTACAGCCACATTTATGCCAAAATGGCATTAAATACAAACAGGGATATCAGATGTAGACACAATTACTGTAGCACAAAAACCTGTGGACATGGACATAGGACTTTTGAAACGAAGTTTGACAATGATTCATTTTTAACAAGCTGCTAGCATTGGGGGAGACTGTGATCTGAGCCCTTATTTCACTTACTGTTACTTTCACCCAATTGAGCTCCACCTATAAGTACTGTCATTTTTAGTGACACTGAAATGACTGGACCACAACAAGCTTACTTGTTTAATATTTTTTCAATCCTTAACACAGATTTGAACATGGAAGTATTCTGGACAGCTAGCCATATTTTGCTACTATGCGTATCCTAAAGGTCTTAGCTTAAAATGCTGTTTTGCCATAGATATAATATGAAAGCCATATTTTAACCAACACACTTAAGAAGCATTATTCAATAAAATTCTCTATCAATCAAAGATTCAGTTGCAAAAAGGACTTCCATTTCAAGACTGCGTTTGTCCCAAAACGTTTTACAACTAATGAATTACACTTTGAAGTACAATGTTCTAATATTGGTAACACGGCAACCAATTTGCACACAAGGTCCCACAAGCAGTGATGGGATAACAGTCAAATCATCTGGTTTTAGCGGCGTTGGTTAAAGGATAGAGGATGGCAGGACATTGGGAGAACTCCCTAGCTCCTCTTTGGGAAGTGCCAGGCTCCATCCTCTCTCCTTGGGAGGCGTCAAAGACCAGAGGTGTTCTCCATGGGACAGAGTTTTCCCCCCGTCGGGGAGGAAGTTCAGGAGCGGGCGCGTGGAGGCGAGCCTCCGATCGGCGCCCCTGATTGTGGGCAGGCTGCCATTTTACGTGCGCTCCCTGTGCAGGCAGTGGGGGATTCCATGAGCTGAGAGTGTGCTCTTTCGCATATGTGCATGAAAGAGGGCACTCATCTCCCCGAGGCTAAGTGCTGCCACAGGGAGCACAGCTGCACATTAAAAAATGTTAAAAATAGAAAAAAAAAAATTTCCCTGACATGTCTCCTCATGTCACATGAGTTGGGATGTGTCCATCACTTTGTTACACCTTTAATAAAAATTTAAACACCTATATGAAACCTCATCCTGCCTGTGGATGAGGTTTGATTCTTTTTCTAATGCCCGCCAGGGTTCCTGGCCTGCTCGCCAACCTTAAGGTTGGACGGGCAGGTCCATTAATAACCTTAAGTGCTTTGTCGATGGCCTCGATAGGCCGTTGATAGGTCGGCAGGCGCACAGCTGATTCGGCTGAGTCCCCGCTGACCTGAAAATTGAAATGGAGTTCCGCCCGACATCATCCCGCGCCACTTTACGCGCGGCGAGCAGGCCCCGCCCCCCCCCCCGCTTGCCAACCGGGAAATCCTGGCCATGGTTTCCTGGTCGACACTGATCTTTCAACTAACATCGCAAAAAACAAGATTGTCCTGTCATTCTCACTTGCAGTCCGTGGGAGCTTGCTGTGCACAAATTGGCTGCCACATTTCCTACATGAAAACAATATTGACATTTGAAAAGGACTTCATTGGCTGTAAAGTGCTTTTGGACATCAAGGGGACGTGATAAGGCACTATATAAATGAAAGTCCTTTTCTTTACTTGAGGTGCCAGATGGGGCCTTGGGTTTACCTCATCTGAAAGACAGCACCTGACTGTGCATCATTCCCTCAGAATTTTACTGGAATGCAAGTCTGGACCCTGTACTTCAGTCTCTGACGTGGGAGTTCAACAACAGCCTTCTTTGAGTGTGCCACAGCTGACAGTGTAATAAAACATTAGTGTTCAGGATTTACACTTCTCTATCACAACCGACCACCATAAAAATGCACAAATTACTTACCGTAAAATCAGATGAACAAAGAATCTTCCAACCCAATCATATTTCCTTCCTTGTGGAAAGCAGCAATTCGTTGCTGGGGTTTGACCCCACCAAGTATCAGCCCACCTCTGGAACCTCACTTAAGTGAGTTTAGACACTGCGTGTTCACTGGACTATTCCAACATAAGGGAGGTTGCAGGAAAGATCAATCTCACCCACGCCCAATGTTCACACTTCTGGAAGGGGAACTATCCTTGACTTCACCCTTTCCTAACTCAATGGTATGGACCTCCGACACCTCAACGGCTATCAGCTACCTCAGTGGCAAAAAGAGGAGGGAGCCTGAAACCTTCCTGCTTTATGCAGTTCAGCTACACACTGACCATCTCCAATGAACAATTACATTTCCTTTTTATTAATTTTGTAATGGCATGGCACTGGAAAAGTTGTTCATTTTATGCCTGGCCTGTGTTAAAGTAGTCAAGTGCAGCCACGGCACGATCTGCAGAATTCGGGCACTGTGCCCACAGAATTCTTCATTTGTCTTCTGGTCTCCAGTTTCCCCTTTACTTCCTCACCTGAAGATGCCAATTCTTGGTTCGAGTTAATTCTAAAACCCATGTTAGCTCCCCACTTCTCCTGCAATGGATTACTCTTCATGTGTGAGCCTTTATTGTTATAATTCAATGCTTATTCACTGAGTAAAGGAAGAATCTGGAGCCAGTCTTTCTTTAACATAGTTTTATTCACAAAACCTAAGGCTAAATTCTACGTACCCGCAGAAGTTAAGAGAGTTTAGAATGGCTCACCGCATTTTAAGGCCCCGTTCCCACCAGACGGGGCCATGACATTCCGGCCCAAGGGAACATGGGCACAGATTCCCTTTTCCTCTCTTCCTACAGGTGGAAACTGGTTCTTCTATATACTTAAGAATAATGCCCTAACCTTTCCCCAGTTATTAACAGCCGCTCTCACTTACAACTGGAGCATGCACATCATTGTGACAGGGATGTAACATTAACATTTATAAGGGGACATCTGAAGACCAATCAATGGTGGTTGGCAATTTTTTAAAAATTCATTCTCGTGATACGGATTTCACAAGCAAGGCTGATGATTACTGCCAATCTTGAACTGCCCTCGAGAAGGTGAGATGTTTTTCTGAGCCACTGCAATCCACGTGAAGGTACTTCTAGAGCAGAGTGCCAGGATTTGAGCCAGCAACGATAAGGGACTCACCAGCCCCAAACTTATCCTGAACAAATCACACATAGACACTTGCTGGCAGAAAGTGATTGTGTAGAATCAAGAGAAGGAACTTTTTCCATTACCTTTACAAGTGATAGAGGCCGATCACAGCTCATCAACTATTGCCCTGATGGATGGAGAGCATTTGAGTGAGAAAATGCTGGGCTGGTGTAGCATTTAGGGCCTGACCCATCTCAGTTGGAGCAAAGAGGTGGCTGCAATGTCACAGAGACATACACTGATTTCATGTTGCCAATTGGAACTCCAGCAAAGCCCAAATTAGAACTCTATCACTCGGAGGATTGCCATTGCTCAGTTCGCTAAGCAAGCGTTGGCTACATGCAAGTTAGCTGTGACACCAGGCACTATGTTTTACCCACTCAGACATGAGTGGAACTGGCCTCTAGTCACACTCTGCACAGCTTTTTAATTACACAATTTTGCACATAACTCAGGTTGTATCAAGTTCATGAATGGATTATACATGTACAATGCACAATTGCAACAGTACTAGCTAGGCCCAGTGGCAGAACTCCTATACCTTTGCCAGGAGATTGAGTTGGACTTTTTTTAAATTTGCAACGTGTGCTGACATTTGAGTGCAGTACTGAAGGAGTGCTGCATTATTATGGTTGCTTTTCTTTCACAGGGGATTCTAAACCAGGAACATGTCTGACTCTCTGAGAAGGTCTCACTTGACGCACCAAATGCCTTTTCGTAGCTGCAATATCAGTTCGAAACATAGAAACATGAGTAAGCTGTTCAGCCCCTCAAACTTGCTCCACTTTAAACAGATCATGGCTAACCTGAACCTCAACTCCATCTACCCACCTTTTCTCTATGCTAGTGTTTTTTTTCAATCTTTTATGGGATGTTGCCATCACTGGTTAGGCCAGCATTTTATGCCAACCTCTAACTGCCCTTAAAAAGGTGAGTCATAGAGTTATACAGCACAGAAACAGGCCCTTCGTGTCTGTGCCAGCCATCAAGCACCTATCTATTCTAATCCCATTTCCCAGCACTTGGCCCGTAGCCCTGTACGCTATGGCGTTTCAAGTGCTCATCTAAATACTTCTTCAATGTTGTGAGGGTTCCTGCCTCTACCACCCCCTCAGGCAGTGTGTTCCAGAGTCCAACCACCCTCTGGGTAAAAATCTTTTTCCTCAAATCCCCCCAAACCTCCTGCCCTTTACCTTAAATCTATGCCCCCTAGTTATTGACACCTCCGCTAAGGGGAAAAGTTTCTTCCTATCTCCCCTATCTATGCCCCTCATAATTTTGTATACTTCTATCAGGTCCCCCCTCAGCCTTCTCTAAGGAAAATAACCCCAGCCTATCTAGTCTCTCTTCATAGCTGAAACGCTCCAGCGCAGGCAACATCCTGGTGAATCTCCTCTGCGCCCTCTCCAGTGTAATCACATCCTCCCTATAGTGTGGTGACCAGAACACAGTGCTCCAGCTGTGGCCTAACTAGCATTTTATACAGCTCCAACATAAACTCCCCGCTCTTATATTCTATGCATCAGCTAATAAAGGCAAGTATCCCATATGCCTTCTTAACCACCTTATCTACCTGTGCTGCTGCCTTCAGGGATCTATGGACATGTACACCAAGGTCCCTCTGATCCTTTGTATTTCCTAGGGTCCTACCATTCATTGTGTATTCCCTTGCCATGTTAGCCCTCCCAAAATGCATCACCTCACACTTCTCAGAATTAAATTCCATTTGCCATTGCTTTGCACATCTGACCAGCCCAACTATATCATCCTGTAATCTAAGGCTTTCATAAAGAACGTAAAGAACATAAAAACTAGGAGCAGGCAATTCAACCCCTCGGTCCTGCCCTGCCATTCAATACGATCATGGTTGATCTCATTTCGGCCTCAACTCCAATTTCCCGCCCTCTCCCCATAACATTTCAACCCATTACTAATTAAAAATCTGTCTATCTCCTCCTTCAATTTATTCAGCGTCCCGGCATCCACTGCACTCTGAGGTAGTGAATTCCACAGATTCACGTCCCTTTGAGAAAAGTAATCCCTCCTCATCTCTGATTTAAATCGACCACCCCTTAGCTTAAAACTATGGCCTCTTGTTCTAGAATGCCCCACAAGGGAAAACATCCACTCCACGTCTACTTTGTCCACCCCCTTTAGCATCTTATATACCTCCATTAGATCTCCTCCCATCCTTCTAAACTCTGGCGAGTATGGGCCTAAACTGCTCAATCTCTCCTCATAAGATAAGCCCCACATCTCTGGAATCAATCTAGTGAACCTCCTCTGAACCGCCTCCAATACAATTACATCCTTTCTCAAGCAAGGGGACCAAAACTGTGCACAGTACTCCAGGTGCAGTCTCACCAATGCCTTGTACAGTTGCAACAACACTTCCCTATTTTTATACTCTATTCCTTTAGCAATAAATGCCAAAATTCCATTTGCCTTCCTTATTACCTGTTGTACCTGTAACTTTCTGTAACTGTAACCTGTAACCTGTTGTAACTTTTAGCGATTCATACATGAGGATGCCCAGATCCCTCTGCACTGAAGCATTCTGAAGTTTCTCTCCATTTAAATTTTTACGCTTTTGACCAAAATGAATAACTTCACACTTATCCATGTTAAACTCTATCTGCCAAATTTTGGCCCATTCACCTAATCTGTCCGTATCCATTTGTAAATTTCTTATTTCTTCATTGCAACTTACTTTTCCACCCATTTGCAAATTTAGCTATAGTACCTTCTATCCCTGAATCTAAGTCATTAATATAGATTGTAAGTAGTTGGGGCCCAAGGACTGAACCCTGTGGCACCCCACTAGTTACAGCTTGCCATCCAGAAAAAGACCCATTTATCCCGACTCTCTGCTTTCTGTTGGTTAGCCAGTCTTCTATCCAAGCTAATGTATTACCCCTAACTCCGCGAGATCTTATCTTGTGTATTAATCTTTTGTGCTGCACCTTATCAAAGGCCTTCTGGAAGTCCAGATATACTACATCTACAGGATCCCCATTATCCACTTTGCTTGTCACATCTTCAAAGAACTCTAGCAAATTAGTCAAACATGATTGACTCTTCATAAAACCATGCTGACTCCGATGAATTGCATTCTGACTTTCCAAATGCCCCATTACTACTTCCTTAATAATGGATTCCAACAATTTCCCAATGACAGACGTTAAACTAACTGGTCTATAGTTTCCCACTTTCTGCCTCCCCCCAACCTTTTTGAATAAAGGTGTTATATTAGCATTTTTCCAATCCACTAGAACTTTTCCAGAATCCAGGGAATTTTGGAGTATTATTGCCAATGCATCCACTATCTTCGCTGCCACTTCCTTTAAGATCCTGGGATGGAGGCCATCAGGTCCTGGGGACTTGTCACCCTTTAATCCCAATAGTTTGCTCAGCACTTTTTCTCTAGTGATGGTGATTGTTCTAAGTTCCTCCTTCTCTATACCCTCTGCTCTACCTGTTACTATTGGGGTGGTACTAGTGTCCTCCACTGTGAAAACTGAGGCAAAATATTGATTAAGCGTCTCTGCTATTTCTACGTTCCCCACTATCAACTCCCCAGTCTCATCCTCCAAGGGACCAACATTCACTTTAGCAACTCTCTTTCCTTTTATATACTTGTCGAAGCTTTTGCTATCAGTTTTTACATTTTGCGGTAGTTTTCTTTCATAATTTACCTTTGCTCTTTTTATTATTTTTTTAATAACCTTTGTTGATCTTTAAAAGTTCCCCAATTTTCCAGCCTGCCACTGACCTTTGCAATTTGATATGCCTTAGTTTTTGCCTTTATGTTATCTTTAACTTCCTTGCTTAGCCATGGATGCTTTTTCCTCCTCTTACCATCTTTCTTCCTCTTTGGAATATATTTTACTTGGGAGGAATTAAATATCTCCTTAAGTATCTGCCACTGTTCATCACCAATCCTACCTTGTAGTCTTCCTGCCCAGTCCACTAGGGCCAAATCTGCCCTCATGCCTATGTAGTCACCTTTGTTTAACTCCAGAATACTAGTGTGGGACTCAAGTTTCTCGCTCTCAAACTGAACTTGAAATTCTAGCTTGCTATGATCACTCTTCCCTAGAGGATCCTTTACTATGAGATCATTAACTAATCCCATTTTATTACACAAAACCAAATCCAGAGTAGCCTGCTCCCTAGTTGGTTCCACAACATATTGCTCCAAGAAACAATCTCTAATATACTCACTATTTCCTCCTCACTGTTTCTGACACCACCAATTTTCATGTCATCTGTGAGCTTACTGATCATACCACCTATATTCACGTCAAAATCATTAATGTACACTACAAACAGCAAGGGTCCCAGCGCTGATCCCTGCGATACACTACTCATCACAGGCTTCCAATCACAAAAACAACCTTCGACCATCACCCTCTGCCTCTTGCCACTAAGCCAATTTTGGATCCAATTTGACAAATTGCCCTGGATCCCATGGGCTCTTACCTTCTTGACCATTCTCCCATGCGGGGCCTTGTCAAAAGCCTTATTGAAGTCCATGTAGGCTACATCAACTGTACTACCCTTATCTACACAACTAGTCACCTCCTCGAAAAATTCAGTCAAATTTGTTAGACATGATCTTCCCCTGACAAAGCCATGCTGACTATTCCTGATTAATCCCTGCCTCTCCAAGTGGGGATTAACCCTGTCCCTCAGAATTTTTTCCAATAGTTTCCCTAACACTGATGTTAGACTCACTGGCTTGTAATTACCTGGTTTATCCCTACTACCTTTCTTGAATAATGGTACCACATTCGCTGTCCTTCAGTCCTCTGGCACCTCTCCTGTGGCTAGAGAGGATTTGAAAATTAGTGTCAGGGCCCCTGCAATCTCCTCCTTTGCCTCACATAGTAGCCTGGGATACATCTCATCTGGGCCTGGGGATTTATCCACTATTAAGCCCGCTAAAACCACTAATACCTCCTCCTTTTCAATGCTAATTTGTTCAAGTATATCACAGTCCCCCTCCCTGATTTCTACACCTACACCATCCTTCTCCATTGTGAACACAGATGAAAAGTAATCATTTAAAACCTCACCTACATCTTCCGGCTCCACACACAGACTGCCACTTTGGTCCCTAATGGGCCCTACTCTTTCCCTGGTTATCCTCTTGCCCTTAATATATTTACAAAATGCCTTGGGATTTTCCTTTACCTTGCCCACCAGTGTTTTTTCATGCCCCCTCTTTGCTCTCCTAATTAATTTTTTAAGTACCCCCCTATACTTTCTATACTCCTCTAGGGCTTCTGCTGTTTTCAGCCCTCTGTATCTGCCATAAGTCACCTTTTTTACCCTTATTCAATCCTCTATATCTCTTGACACCCAGGATTCCATGGACTTGTTGGTCTTACCCTTCACTTTTATGGGAACATGTTGGCCCTGAACTCTCACTATTTACTTTTTGAATGACTCCCACTGGTCTGATGTAGACTTTCCAACAAGTAGCTGCTCCCAGTCCACTTTGGCCAGATCCTGTCTTATCATATTGAAACCGACCTTCCCTCAATTTAGGACCTTTATTTCCGGTCCATCCCTATCTTTTTCCACAACTACCTTAAATCTTACAGAGTTATGGTCACTATCCCTGACATGCTCCCCCATTGACACTTCTACCACTTGCCCAGCTTCATTCCCTAAGATCAGGTCCAGTATTGCCCCTTCTCTTGTAAGATTTTCTACGTGCTGGCTCAAAAACCTCTCTTGGACGCACTTTAAGAATTCTGCCCCCTCTAAGCTTTTCACACTAAGACTATCCCAGTTAAATTGGGGAAGTTGAAATCCCCTCCTATTATTACCCTATTATTTTCACACTTCTCTGAGATTTGCCGACATATCTGCTCCTCTATCTCCCCCTGACTGTTTGGAGGCCTATAGTACACTCCCAGCAAAGTGATTGCCCCCTTCTTGTTTTTAAGTTCTACCCATGTGTCCTCATTTGAGGAACCTTCTAAGATACCATCCCTCCTTACTGCAGTAATTGACCCCTCGATCAATAGTGCAATGCCACCTCCTCTTTTAATCCCCCCCCCCACCATTACGCCTGAAGATTTTATACCCTGGAATATTGAGCTGCCAGTCCTGCCCTTCATCAACAACGTGTCTGTGATAACAACAATATCATATTCCCATGTGTTAATGAATGCCCTCAATTTATCTGCCTTACTTATAAGACTCCTTGCATTAAAATAAATGCAACCTAGCCTTGCATTATTCCCTAGTGTTTTAACAGGTCTATATTTGCTCTGCCTTCCAGGCTGACTTAGTTTCTCTTCTATATTTGGCTTTGCATTACCCCCTACGTTATCCCATCCCCCTACCAAATTAGTTTAACCCCATCCCCAACAGCACTAGCAAACCTCCCCGCAAGGATGTTGGTCCCCGTTCCAGTTCAGGTGCAACCCATCGGGTTTGTACAGGCCCCATCTTCACCAGAAACAGACCCAGTGACCTAGGAAACTAAAGCCCTCCCTCCTGCACCATCTCTTCAGCCATGCATTCTTCTTCTCTATCCTCCCATTCCTATACTCACTAGCAAATAGCACAGGGAGTAATCCAGAGTTTACAACCTTTGAGGTCCTGCTTTTTAATCTGCTACCTAGCTCCCTAAATTCTTGCTGCAGGACCTCATCCCTCTTTCTACCTATGTCGTTGGTACCAATATGAACCATGACCTCTGACTGTTGGCCCTCCCCCTTCAGAATGCCCTGCAGCCGTTCTGTGACATCCTTGACCCTGGCACCAGGGAGGCAACACACCATCCTGGCATCACGTCTACGGCTGCAGATGCCTCTGTCTGCACCCCTCACTACTGAGTCTCCTACCACTATTGCTCTTGCACTCTTACTCCTCCCCCCCACTTGTGCAGCTGAGCCACCCAGGGTGCTGTGAACTTGGCTCCGGCTGCACTCTCCAGAGGAACCTTCACCCTCACCATTTTCCAACACAGAAAAACGGTTCTTAAGTGAGATGCACTGGGGCTTTCCTGACTACCTCCCTTCTTCTGATTGTTGGTCACCCATTCCCTCTCTGACTACACTTCCTTAAGCTGTGGAGTGACCACATCTAAAACGTGCTATCCACGTAACCCTCAGCCTCGTGGACGCACACCTGTGTCTCCAGCTGACATTCAAGCTCCGAAACCCATTGCTCAAGCTGGACAAGCTGGTGGTACTTCCTGCACATGTGGTCATCCCGACTGCAAGGAGTCTAAGAATTCTCACAAGCTGCAGGCCGTACAACACACGGGACTAAACTCCCTTACCATACTTTTTGTTTGTTTTTAATTAAAAGACTATTTCCTTATATTTAAGTCAAGTAGAAAACTATTTAGTTTTTCTGAAAGAGAAAACAAATGCCAAGACTCTTACATAAAAGCAAAATACTGCGGATGCTGGAAATCCAAAACAAAAATAAAAATACCTGGAAAAACTCAGCAGGTCTGACAACATGGACTCGAAACGTTAACTGTGTTCCTCTCCGCAGCTGCTGTCAGACCTGCTGAGTTTTTCCAGGTATTTTTATTTTTGCCAAGACATTACCTTCTGTAATGTCGCTTTAAAATGGAAAAAAAAACTTACCCACTACCTACCAGCTTTCTCCCTTGTCCTGACGTCACTCCTTATGAATTCCAGCACGCCAAGTGTCTGGATGAGAACTGGCTCCCTCACAGTAAACTCTGCTCTGCCCTTTATACAGCCGCTCCGCTCCCTCACAGATAAACTCCCACTCCTTACACAGCCGCTCCACTCTCGCTCTTTTTTGTTGTTTTACCTTTATTATTCATTTAATTTCCCCCATTCTTAAGTTACTAATTAAATAATAATCAACAAGTGATAGTTACTCAGCCGCTAATTTAAACCTAAAACAAAGCTAAAAGCTGAAATACTCACCAGCCAATCACCTGCCTGCTCTCCCGTGACATCATTCCTTGTTTTTTCAGTGTTGGTTTAAATCGCTGTTGGAGCCTCTGTCCCTCTCCCCCCACTCTTTATTCACTCTCTCTCCGTGCTGTTTTCACCCAGGACCGCTCCTGCTGCTGATAGTGGGGAAACCACCTTCTTGAACCGCTGCAGTCCCTGAGGTGTGGGCACACCCACAGTGCTGTTAGGGAGGGAGTTCCAGGATTTTGACCCAGCGGCAGTGAAGGAACGGTGATATATTTCCAAGTCAGGATAGTGAGTGGCTTGAAGGGGAGCTTGCAGGTGGCGGTGTTCCCAAGCATTGCTGCCCTTGTCCTTCTAGGTGGTAAAGGCCACGAGTTTGGTGTTGTCGCAAGAGTCTTGGTGAGTTGCTGCAGTGCATCTTGTAGTTGGTACACACTGCTGTCACTGGGCAGTGGTAGTGGAAGAAGTGAATGTTAAAATCTGGTGAATGGGTTGCCGATCTAGTGGGCTGCTTTGCCCTGGATTGTGTGGGGCTTCTTGAGTGTTGTTGGAGCTGCACTCATCCAGGCAAGTGGGGAGTATTCCATCACACTCCTGACTTGCACCTTGTAGATGGTGGACAGACTTTGGGGAGTCAGGAGGTGAGTTACTCACTGCAGAGTTCCCAGGCTCTGACCTGCATTGCAGCCGTAGTATTTCTATGGCTGGTGCAGTCCAGTTTCTGGTCAATGATAACCCCCAGGATGTTGACAGTGGGGGATTCAGTGATGCTGATGCCATTGAATGGGGCGACGGTTAGATTCTGTCATGTTGGAGATGCTCATTGTCTGGCACTTGTGTGGCAAGCAACATTCGCACCAGACACCAGTCCAAGTCTGAATCAGGTCTTGCTCCATGGACTGCTTCAGTATCTGAGTCGCCGCCAACAGTACTGAACACTGAGCAGCGAACATTCCCACTTCTCACCCTATCATGGAGAGAAGGTCATTAATGAAACAGCTGAAAATGGTTGGGCCTAGGACAATACCCTAAGGAACTCCTGCAATGATGCCCTGGGGCTGAGATGGTTGACCTCCAACAACCACATCCATCTTTCTTTGTGCTAGGAATGACTCCAGCCAGCGGAGAGGTTTCCCCTGATTCCCATTGACTCCAGTTTAGCAAGGGCTCCTTGATGCCACACTTGGTTAAATGCTGTCTTGATGTCAAGGGCAGTAATTCTCACCTCACTTCATGTTCAGCTCTTTTGAATATGTTTGGACCAAGGGGTCAGGAATTGAGCGGCTCTGGTGGAAACAAAACTTAGCATCAGTGAGCAGGTTATTGCTGTGTAAGTGCTGCTGAAGAGCACTGTCAATGACAGATGACTCAAGTAGACTTGACGGAACGGTAATTGGCTGGACTGGATTTGTCCTGCTTTTTGTGGATAGTCAAACCTGTGCAATTTTCCACGTTGTCGGGTTGATGCCAGTATTGTAGCTGTACTGGAACAGCTTGGCTCGGGCCTGGCTAGCTGTAAGGTACAAGTCTTCAGTGCTATTGCTGGAATATTGTCGGGGTCCATAGCCTTTGCAGTATCCAATGCATTCAGCCATTTTTTGATATCATGTAGAATGAATTGAATTGGCTGAAGACTGGCACCTGTGATGCTGGGGACCTCTGGAGCAGGCCGAGATGGATCATCCACTCAGCACTTCTGGCTGACGATTGTTGCAAATGTTTCAGCCTTATCTTTTGCACTGATGTGCTGGGCTCCTCCATCATTGTTGGTGGGGATATTTGTGGGGCCTCCTCCTCCTCCGGTTAGTTATTTATTTTTCCCACCACCATTCACAACTGATCGTGGGAGGACTGCAGAGCTTAGGTCTGATCCGTTGGTTGTGAGATTGCTTAGTTTTTTATGTATCACTTGCTGCTTCTGCTTTTTAACATGCAAGTAGTCCTGTGTTGTAGCCTCACCAGGTTGACACCTCATTTTTAGGTATGCCTGGTGCTGCTCCTGGCATGCCCTCATGCACTCTTCATTGAACCAGGGCTGATCCCCTGGCTTGATGGTAATGGTAGAGTGGGGAATGTGCCGGGCCAGGAGGTTACAGATTGTGTTCGAGTACAATTCTGCCTCTGTTGATGGCCCACAGCACCTCCTGGAAGCCCAGTTTTGAATTGCTAGAAATGGTTCTGATTCTATCCCATTTTGCACAGTGGTAGTGCCACAGAACACGATGGAAGTTATCTCAACTGTGAAGACAGGACTTTGTCTCCTCAAAGGCTGTACGGTGGTCACTCTTACCAATACGGTCATGGACAGATGCTTCTCTGACAGGTAGGTTGGTGCGGGCAAGGTCAAGTAGGTTTTTCCCTCTTGTTGGTTCCCTCACCACTTCACAGGCCCAGTCTGGCAGCTATGTCCAACTCAGTCAGTAGGATTGCTACCGTGTCACTCTTGGTGATGGATACTGAAGTCCCCCACCCAGAGTACGCTCAATGCCCCTGCTACCCTCAGTGCTTCTTCCAACTGGCGTTCAACATGGAGGAGTACTGATTCATCAGCTGAGGTGAGGGGGTGGGGTTCAATAGGTGGTCATCAGCAGGAGGTTTCCTTGCCCATGTTTGAACTGAAGCCATGAGACTTCATGGGATCCAGAGTCAATGTTGAGGACTCCCAGGGCAATTCCTTTCCCACTGTGCCACCACCTTTGGTGAGTCTGTCCTTCCAGTGAGACAGGACATACTCAGGAATGATGGTGATGGTGCCTGGAACATTGACTGTAAGGTATGCGAGTGTGAGTATGTCAGTGTGTGAGGCAGCTCTCCATATTTTTGCACAATTATAGCCCCAGGGGACCCAGGGTCAACTGGGCAGGGCTTGCTGCTGTCCTTTCTGGTGCCTAACTCGGTGCAAGATGGTCCATCCTGTTTTACTCCATTTCGCAACCCGAGTCCTGTTTTCAATGCTGGTTTGGGGCCGTCTCATCGTCTGGTTCGGAGTGAAATTCAATGCCTGAGATGCTAACCTGCCTTTCTTTCAGATGTTAAATGGACCTAGTGCGTATTTCCAGCCTGTTCCTTGCCTGTGATTCATTTGGTTAGCTGATGTTCAGTTCATATCATTGAAAAACCTTTAATGCAGGGGGAGCGTGGGGTGCTGATCTGCAGAAGCAAAATGTACATAACCTGAAATACCACATAAATGGAGACTGGATTAAATAGAGTGAGTTCATTGTTTTCAAAAGGCTGTTTATGATAGGGTTCCTGCTGTGGCTTGGCTGCAGGCTGGCTAGGGTGATCGATTTTAAACAGATTTCCAAGCAACCTGCGAATAAAGCAGGAGGTAGTGTAGATAGAAAATTCTGCTGTAAGAACACACACCCGGCTGCATAATACAGGGTCATGCCAAGCAGCCGCTGCTCGCTTTCTCAATCAATGGGCTGATCAGATCATTTCACAGGAGGTCTTACGTTATACGAGGTACAGGAGTGACCGATTTGGCAGAGTTTCAGTGCAAGAGCAAGCTCAAACGTATCTCCGTGTGTTACCTCGACACCAAAGTAAAGGCTGAAACCAGCATAATGAGGAGTATTTCCGACAAACTGCATCACTGAAGCTGCCACCACCATGAAAGCTCCTTGAAATGCCCTTAAACTGCAGGCGTAATTAGCACAAAAAAGATGCTGCTGATCACAGTAAGCGACCACCGTACTGTCTTTAGTTATAAATTGATGAATAAGAAACCTCTGCACAGTTCTAACCCCAGAATTATTTTAACATTAAACCATGATATTGTTTAAAATGAATAAGCAATCATGCAACGCTTAACTGCAGGTAGGAATAGTGACCTGAATAATTTGTAAAGCTTTGTAAACCCGGAGAGGACGAGATTAATTACTTTTGTTGTGTAACACGTTTATTTTTAGAGGCTTTTAAATGATTGGTTTCTCCAATCCCCCAAAATTGTTCGTCCTCTCTCATCCCTTGAAGGCACCGACTACTGCTGAGGTACGGTCTGCATTTGGCGATAGCCCCTCTCCCCTTCCCACATGTGCCTCAGACATTCATCACATGTCAGTCAGCAGGCTACTTGACTGTCAAAGGCATCACAACTGAGTCCAATCGTGTGTCCTGAGTCAATATCCAATATCCAGCACAGTGTGTCAATCAAAAAAAAGACCTCCAGCTTAGACCTCCCCCTTCTCTAGCCCAAAGATGCTAAGGCAAATTCAGCATTTATACAGCTACTCTGGACAATATCAACTAACTTAGCCAAGACCAGGGATTGAATTTGGGATCTTGATACCAATACCGCTCTTAGCACATCAGGATGCATATTTAAGAACAAACTTGCATTTATACGCCACATCAAATGTTTCAACAATATCCCAAGTCCCTCAAAGTTAATTCATTACTTTTGAAGTGCAGACATACTATTGGTGTACACAGTAACTCAAATCCAGAAATGAGATTAAATGACCATCTATTCTTATGGCATTGCTGAGAGAAGAGCTTTGGCCAGGACACCTGGAGAATGCCTTTTGATTCTCCAATTAGTACCACAACATCTGAAAAGAATCCAACTGTACAGTGCCTCTGTTTAACACTAAATCCAAGAGATAGCACCTTTGACAATGCAGCGCATCTTCATCGTTAGCCTGGATTGTGTGATAAAGCTGTGGAGTAGGGCACTGAGAGGTAAACTTGTCTCAACCTTTGTTATTCATGCTCACTGTAAGGTGTTTCTTGATCAAACAAATCCACACATATAAACCAAATTAAATCTTTTGTATGAAGTAACTCAGGGTTAATGATCCATCCATGTACCACCTGAAACAGGCCTACTGCCAGTAACTAGATGATTAAACACCCAACCATACATCACAATCAGATCAACTATACATATAATTCAGGCTAAAATCACTGGAGGAATTTATTGTAAGGCTAAATTTACACTAAGCTGACAAAAATAGAAGCTCAGCTCTTAAATCTCTGATCTTTAAAATAACCACCCATGAAACCAAAATACATGTGATTCAGGATCCTGGAATCCACTTTCAGTCCTTTAACTGTATCCTGAATTAATGTTGACATGGATACTTTGATCCCAAGGATTTCTGTCTGATCAGTGTGAAACTATTTCAGTTTTCTACTATAGACAGACCATCCAGGCTGCAGAAAAAATACCTGCCCCAGGCAGCTTCTTACACTTAAACTCAAAACCACACTTTTGATTACAGTATATTGTAGGTGACAGAATAAAATGCAAATTTTTCTTAACAATTCAGTGATCACGTATTCATTTCTGTCTTGTAATTGGAAGTAAAATTGAAAATGCGTAATGATTTAATTTATATACTGGACCTAATCCTGTATCTTGGCATAAGCCATATTTAGTACAAGTTATGAAAACAGGAATAATTAAAGATAAACCTTGTTAGGCTGTAGACAATAATCCTTAATTAGATTATTTTTTAAAGTTTACCTTAAATTATTCCCCTTATTATATTTCACAAATATAATCCTTTTGGTCATTTTTTCCCCCTAAGTTCGTCCTCTTTCTTTTTCTGTTGGGTTTGGGTAGAGCAGTTTCTTCCTTTCCTCCATTTTAATTTCTGGGTTCTTCCATTTTGGAGACATCTTGTATTTTTTTACATTCATTTCTCTTCGGTAAACATTTATCCTTCATGTTTAATATTAAATTAGCTATTTGAAGAACAAAATAATTATGAAGCTGCTGTTGAATTTAATAACTTTCAATTAATTGCTGACTGGGTTTGTTAAGTGATTAACACATCAGTTTTGAGTTGAATTGATAGGTATTCGCTGCACTTTATTTGAATACAATTGCTGAGACAGCTATTAATTTAAGGAACGCCTTCTTTGTAAGTACGTTACATGTCAATGACCTGTTAATAATTAGTAAAGCTGATAATATTTGGCTGGTTTAATTAATTAGACACGTTTCTACCAGCCCAAGCAGTGGCTCCTTTCTGTTCTCGACCTTCTGATCCCCATCCTGCTTCTAGTCCATATTAATTGTAGCTGGTTTCGCTCTGGTTAACTACTGCTCAGACTCCAAGTATGGATGCACCTTCTGCTTTTTGATCCCAGGTGCCTCTCGCCGTGACCAATATTATCTCCAACTCGTGTGCTCCTGCTCCAAAATCAGTCCCAGTTTCTCTGGCAACTCCTCACAACATTCATGGAAACTCTGCAGGCCAGAAGAAAGTGTTCCATGGCTATACGTTTAACTTCATTGCTATTCAGCTTCGTATCCGTTCAACGCACAAGCGCTCAAGACAAGGAGAAAGGAAGCCTTAGCATAAACAGGAGCCACATTGCCAACTTAAAAATTTGACCCCAGTTGGGGGATTACACTTCTGTATGAAAAGACATAAGCGCCTCAAATTTTAAAGCCCAGAAACAGGCCGTTCAACCCAAAAAGTCAATGCTTATGCTCTACATGAGCCTCTTCCCACCTTATTGCATTCCACCTATCAACATAACCTTCTATTCCTTTCACACTCTTGTACTTCTCTCAACTCTCCTTAAAGCCATCTATATTATTTGTCTCAACTGTTCCCATGTGGTATTTCTTTTGCTTGAGTTTGTTTTTATTCTTTCATGGGATGTGCGCATCACTGACCAGGCCAGCTCATCCTTTGCTGCTCATCCTTAACTGCCCCTAAGAAGGTGGTGGTGAGCCACCTTCTTGAACCACTGAGCTTCATGTGGTGTAGGTAAAGAAGTTTCTCCTGAACTTCTTATTAAATTTATTAGTGACCATCTTACATTTGTGAATCACGCAAGCTGCTCCAGTACAGCTACAACACTGGCATCTACCCGGCAATCAGGTATGTCCTGTCCACAAAAAGCAGGACAAACCTAACCTGGCCAATTACCACCCTAGTCTACTCTCAATCATCAGCATAGTGATGCAAAGTGTCGTCAACAGTGCTAGCAAGTGGCACTTGCTTAGCAATAACCTGCTCACTGACGCTCAGTTTGGATTCTGCCAGGGCCACTCTGCTCCTGACCTCATTATAGCCTTGGTCCAAACATGGACAAAAGAGCTGAACTCCTGAGGTGAGGTGAGAGTGACTGCCCTTGACATCAAGGCAGCATTTGACCGAATGCAGCATTGAGAAGCCCTAGCAAAACTGGGGTCAATGGGAACCAGGGGGAAAACTCTCCGCTGGTTGGAGTCATACCTAGCACAAAGGAAGATGATTGTGGTTGTTGGAGGTCAATCATTTCAATCCCAGGACATCACTGCAGCGGTTCCTCAGGGTAGTGTCCTAGGCCCAACCATCTTCAGCTGCTTCATCAATGACCTTCCTTCCATCACAAGGTCAGAAGTGGGGATGTTCACTGATGATTGCACAATGTTCAGCAACATTCACGACCCCTCAGATACTGAAGCAGTCCATGTCCAAATGCAGCAAGACCTGGACAACATTCAGGCTTGGGCTGATAAATGGCAGGTAACATTCAGGGCACGCAATTGCCAGACAATGACCATCTCCGACAAGAGAGAATCCAACCATCTCCTCTTGACATTCAATTGCATTACCATCACTGAATCCCCAACTATCAACATCCTGGGGGTTACCATTAATCAGAAACTGAACTGGATTAGCCATATAAATACTGTGTGTATAAGAGCAGGTCACAGGCTTGGGATTCTGTGGTGACTAACTCACCTCCTGACTCCGCAAGTTCTATTTACCATCTATAAGACAAAAGTCAGGAGTGAGATGGAATACTCCTACTTGCCTGGATGAGCGCAGCTCCAACAATACTCAAGAAGCTTGACACTGTCCAGGACAAAGCAGCCCGCTTGATTGGCAACCCATCCACAAACATTCACTCCTTCCATCACCAGCACACAGTGGCAGGAGTGTGTACCATCTACAAGATGCACTTCAGCAACTCACCAAGGTTCCTTTGACAGCACCTTCCAAACTTGTGACCTCTACCACCTAGAAGGACAAGGGTAGCAGAACATGGGAATTACACCACCTACAAGTTCTTCTCCAAGTCTCTCACCATCCTGACTTGGAAATATATCGCCGTTCCTTCACTGTCACTGGGTCAAAATCCCGGAACTCCCTCCCTAACAACATTGCACGTATGGTAATCTGATGTGTAATATACCTTTAAAAGAGTATGAAAATGGAAGATCACATGATCTTAGTATCCAATAGCAGAGTAGCGCGGGCTACCTCTGTAGTTAATAGTCTGCAGTCAGTAGTTAGAGTAGCTAGTGTAGAGATAGAGTTTGAAGTGTTAGCACATGTTTAGTTGCTGCCGAGTGCCTTTGTAAATAAACACAGAGTTTCTACCTATGAAATGTCTGCTACTCAATTCTATCATTAGTACCAAATTGGCCAGCCCTTACAACAAGCGTGCGAACAGGATCCAACAAACTGGCGACAAGGATTAAACAAGTTATACGGCAGCAAGCAAGAGAAACAAAATCGTCACTATACCTCACACAGCAATTGTAAGTAGAAGTTCCATTCAAATCGTTGATGTAACTCCCTCACAGCATGCCAAAATTTGGAAGAATTGATCCTTTCGATCTAGCGAAAGATGATTGGTCCTTCTATATTGAGTGTCTCTCGTTCTTCTTCCAAGGAAATGAGATTTCGGGGGAAGAGAAGAGGCGGACGATCCTCTTAAGTACATACAGGAATAAGACTTATGGCTTGATTCAAAGTTTGATGGCACCCAGTGCCCCGGACTCGAGAAATGTTGATGAATTATGGATCTGGTGAAGGGCCATTACCTACCAAAGCCCTCAGTAATGATGTAAAGGTTCAAGTTTAGTTCAAGAATTAGAGCCCTGGGGGAAGGCAGTTGCAAGCTATGTGGCAAGCTTGAAGCAATTAACGGAGCATTGTGAGTTTGGTACATCCTTAAACGATATGCTTAGAGATCATTTAGTGTGCGGTATGAACGAGGACACGATTCAGAAGCGATTGTTATCCAAAACAAATTTGGAATTTAAGAAGGTGCAAGAAATTGCACTGGCAATGGAAAGTGCAGTTAGAGATTCAAAACCCATACAAGGCACACAAAATGGCACTGTCTCCCACATCGGGCAGGAAGCCCCTGCCAAAAAGGGCGCGAAAATGCAATACTCTACTGGGATGCAGGAAAATGAAAAAAAAAACAACTCAGCAGCAAAAACAAGGAGTAACATCAATAAAAGTGGAAACAAACAATCTTTTAACAATTGGCACTTTAAAAATATAAAATATTTTTATCATCATAATGAGACAGTGTAAGGAAAGAGTCAAGCAGATTTTTAAACAAAAATACCAGTGAGATCTACAATGTAGAAGAGCCTGAAGCAACAGATTTGATATTTATTGATTGTATAACTTGTAGGTTGGAAGAACAGATCTATGTAAGAGTGAAAGTGAATGGTAGACTTGTTCGAATGGAAGTGGACACAAGAGCTTCCACTACAGTAACTGGGGAACATACCTTCAACTATCTGAGTAATGGGGAACATCAAATAAATTTGAAGAAACAACTGCCCAATTAAAAACATACATGGGCGAAGACATCCAAGTCAAAGGAATAAGTAATGTAACAGTTAATTATGGGAGCCAATCGGTAAAGCCACCAGTGTTGGCATTGAGAGGCAGAGGACCAAGCCTCCTCAGGCAAAACTGGCTAAGGGAAATCAACCTTGAGGGGCCACTGAGATTCCAAAAGGAAGCAAGAAGCATTTCTGCTTTAGAAAAGGAGTGTATAAAGACTCAACAACCTGAAGTACTCCAAGCTGCCTTGCACCAAAACATGGTAGAACAGCAAAAGGAACTCAAAGAGACCATGCTCGATGACAGAGTTTGAGATGAGGTGAGCAACCTTCGAAAGGAAAAAGAAAACCTGCTGAAAGAACTTCACACACTACAAGATTCCCTCAGGTCAAAGTTTGTACCTCTGGAAAAGAATGAAGAGAAACGGAAAGAATTCAGCACCTCTCTGACCAAAATGAAGGATGAGTTGGTAGAGGAGACACAACGATGCTTAATTTTCCAGGGGACAGCAAACAAATACAAAAAAGAGATGGAAGAGCTGAAGAATCAGCTACATGAAGCAAAAGAGGCTTTGGAGGCAAAGGCAGAGAATTTTCTAAGACAAATGAAGAAATTCTGGGACTGAATCAACCACTGAATTTACTCAAGTCGAGTTTACAGAGATTAGTGTGGCCAATATTGAAGTCGAAAAGAAGGCCGAGATTAAAGTCAGCGCAGCAAAGAAGAAGGCCCATCGAAAGAAGACACCGAAACAATGATAAGACTTTAATTCTGTCAGCATACATGTATACTTCCATACATAGGCCTGGTAGTCAAATTGCAAACATCGATGCACCTAGTCATTGGCCTTTATAAGAAAAGGATGTGGAAGTCCCAGTTCCACAAGAACTTATTCTGTTGTTACATTTCTTAGGTTCATCACCAGTATCTGCTCGATCATAGACTGGACAAGTGAGAACCCAGTCCTATCACAAGTACGAGACCAATTACTTCATGGCTGGTCACAAGAGCCTGTATCTGACAAAATGAAACCCTGTTTTAACAGAAGACATGAAATAACCAGCCAGTATGGTATCTTATTGTGGTGAGAATGAGTGATCGTACTTCCAAAGGGTAGAGAGCCATTGCTAATTGAACTACACAGTGCACATCCAGGAATATCCCGAATGAAGACCATAACATGCAACTATCTATGGTAACCTGGGATGGATGGTGAACAAGAGTTTAGTGAAGAATTGTATGCAATGTCAACAACTACAAAAGTTACCTTCAACAGCTCCATTACACTCTTGGGAATGGCCAGGAAGACCATGAGTACGGTTACACATTGTTCCCATGAAAGGTCCAACATAGTCAATGTTTCTGCTCATTGTTGATGCCCACTCAAAATGGACAAGATGGGAGATGAAATCACCAATGTCTTCTGCTACAATTGAGAAGTTACGTCAAAGCTTTGCCTTTAACTGACTACCAGAAGTAGTCGTTTCTGATAACGGCATGGCATTTACAAGCACTGAGTTTCAGTGGTTTATCAGCCTCAACAGTATCACTCATGTGAAAACTGCACTGTACCACTCTTCCTCAAATGGACTGGCTGAAAGGACGGTTCAAACATTCAAGGCTGTCAAGAGGAAATTAACTCGAGATTCCTTAACAACTAAGCTAGCACGCTTTCTTTTCAATTATAGGACCACCCCTCACACAACAGCAGGTGTCACACCTGCGGAATTATTGATGAAACGCCGTCTCAGGGCGCAATTGAGTTTAATAATGCTGAATTTAGGGGGGAAGGTGGAAAGCAGTCAGGGAAGTCAGAAAATTAGACAGGAGTGGCATACTCGTGAGACATAATTTACCGTGGAAGAAGCGGTATACGTGAAGAGCTTTGGAGAAGGACCAAAGTGGTTACGGGTGAAATAAGTTACGGGTAAGACAGGTAAGACTCTGTCTTACCACGTGGAGGTGGAAGGCTGAGTCATATGGAGACAAGCGGATCATCTTAGGAAGAGAGAAACTATGCACCAAGAAAGGGCCGTATTCACGACCGGGTCAATGTTTCCTGTTGAGAGAACTCAGCCTAGTACAGCTGTGTCTGAAGTATCAGTTGTTCCTTCAAGAGTGGAGGGTACAGATCTGCAGGAGCCCACCGAACTACCTGATGTTCAGGCGACCCTGGAAAAGGATAACAAGACATTTGAAGTTATAGAGCTGAGATGCTCTACACGCATAAGGAAACCCCCAGAAAGACTGAATTTGTAAATTACATATCAATGTAAGTATTTTGCTATTTTGAGAAAATTGTAATTGTAAATATAAAATATACTTCTGAGTAAAGGGGGAGGGATGTGGTAATCTGATATGTAATATACCTTTAAGAAGAACGTTATAATGGAAGATCACATGAATAGCGCAGGCTACCTCTATAGTTAGTAGTCTGTAGTCTGTAGTTAGTAGCTAGAGTAGTTAGTGTAGAGATAGAGTTTGAAGTGTTAGCACATGTTTAGTTGTGGCTGAGTACCTTTGTAAATAAACACAGAGTTTCTACCTATGAAGCGTCTGCTACTCAACTCTATCATTAGTACCAAATTGGCCGCCCCTTACAACAAGCGTGCGAACAGGAACTGGTGACTAGGATCCAACAGTGCGTACCTATGCCACATGGACTGCAGTGGTTCAAGAAGGCAGCTCACCTTCTCAAGGGCAATTAGGGATGGGTAATAAAAAGTGCTGGCCTAGCTGACCCACACCCCATGAAAAGAATAAAAAAGTGGAAACATGTTCTCTGCATCTACCCTATTGAACCTTAAAAGATCCCAATCAGGTCATTTCTTGGTCCTCGCCCTTCTGGAGGAAAGAGCTCCAGGCTGTTCAATCTTTTCTGATGATTGTATTATCGCAGGTCTAGTATCATCCATCCAAATCCATTTGCACTTTCTCCTTTGACTCTATCCATTATTGTAATATGGAGACCAGAATTATTCACAGTACTCCAACTGTAGTTTAACCAAAATTCAGCAACCATTTGCTCAGGTCTTCAACCCTCTATCTTCCTACTCAGAGGCGAGTGCTATCAAAGCCATGCTTATAAAATGCTTACTTAACGTACCACACTTTGGAGGGATCTCATTTATGATTTTGGATATGCCAGAATCTGACCAGTCATACAGTTCGAAGGGGGACTGAAGTTATGGTTTGTAAATTTGCTGATGACATAAAGATAGATAGGGAAGTAAATTGGGAGGAGGACATAAGGAGGATACAAAGAGACATAGATAAGTTAAGTGAGTGGGCAAAGATCTGGCAAATGGAGTATAATGTGGGAAAATGTGAAATTGTCCATTTTGGCAGGAAGAATAAAAAGCATATTATCTAAATGGTGAGAGATTGCAGAGCTCTGAGATGCAGGGGGATCTGGATATCTTAGTACATGAGCCACAAAAGCTTGATATGCAGGTACTGCAAGTAATTAGGAATGCTAATAGAATGTTATTGTTTATCTTGAGGGGAATTGAATACAAATGTAGGGAGGTTATGCTTTGGTTATACAGGGCATGGGTGAGATCACATCTGGAGCACTGTGTACAGTATTGGTCTCCTTAATTAAGGATGTAAATGCTTTGGAAGCAGTTCTGAGAAGGTTTACTAGACTAATACCTGGAATGTGCAGGTTGTCTTAGTTGAACAGGCTAGGCTTGTATCTGCTGGAGTTTAGAAGAGTAAGAGGTGACTTGATTGAAACATTTAAGGTCCTGAGGGGTCTTGACAGGGTGGATTTGGAGAGGATGTTTCCTCTTGTGAGAGAATCTAGAACTAGGGGTCACTGTTTAAAAACAAGAGGTCGCCCATTTAAGACTGAGATAAGGAGAATTTTTTTTCTCTCAGAGTTGTGAGTCTTTGGAACTCTCTTCCTCAAAAGGCAGTGGGAGCGGAGTCTTGAATATTTTTAAGCCAGATCTAGATAGATTCTTGATAAGCAAGGGGATGAAAGGTTATCGGGGTAGACAGGAATGTGGAGTTGAGGTTACCATCAGCCATGATCTTATTGAATGGCGGAGCAGGCTCGAGGGGCTGAGTGGCCTACTCCTGCTCCTAATTCCTATGCTCGTATGTAGTGGAAGAGTTATATTGAAGAAGGAGAGTCATATTGGACTCAAAATGTTAACTCTGTTTCTCTCTCCACACATGCTGCCAGGCCTGTTGAGTTTTTCCAGCAATTTCTAGTTTTATTTCAGATTTCCAGCATCCACATTATTTTGCTTTCATTGTATTTAAACAACCTTAACATAAATCTTGCCCATCAAAGCCAAATATCGAACTTCTGGAAAAAGATACCCCTGATGCTGAAAGCTTATAAAGTCAGTGAGGGAGGAATAAGGCAGCATTTAAATTATCTGTAAAAAGAGTGATTCTGTCTGGTTTCCTTCATACAACCAGACAGAGTGTTCGGGAAGGAAGTAATGACATACACAAGTCAACTGAGAACCTACGACTGCAACAATACAGATCAAAAGAGTCTTCAATTCAAAACTATAATTTTGGGCAAAAAATTATTTGGTTCATCACCTGAAAAACAAAATCTTTAATCTTCCTTAATGACCTCACTGTCTATTAGTTTTCAACATCAACAGGTGACAAGGCAGTGAAAGAACTCACAATGAGATGTTTGACCTCAAAGAAACTAGCTAACAAAGTACCGAAAAAGACAATTCAATACCCTGCTTGCAATGGTACCATAGCAGCAGATCAAGGAGGCGTAAGTACAAGTTAAATTTAGAATTGATGTCACTTAGTTCTTTGCCATTTGAATGGTCACCTGGATACAGCATTGAATGGATAACCCTGATCTCTTAAGAAAAACTTGATACTGTGAAGAGGAGGATGGAGGAGCAGTCACTGACTCCCCACACTCTCAATAGTCAGCTCCAATTGAAAGGTGCATGGGTCAGAATTGTCTATACTTATCTCCATTCCATGTCCCCTTTGCCTGTGGGACCCATGAGCATAGTTTCCTGCGAGAAGCATGGAACTCATGAATTTAATACAATGGGCTTCTTTCTGGATGCACAAGCTAAGTTGGACCAAATCCAAATCTCTCTGGCTCATCTGAATCTATATTACGACAAAAAGACAAATCAAGGTCAAGTCAAATTGTTTAAACTTCAATTTTAAGCTCTCCTCTCTACCAGAAAGCCCCAGAGTACTCTACTGTTGTTCAATAACATAAACAACTTGCTTAATGGCAATGTACCATCCAACACATATAAGGAGGATATGTCAGACTTGTATGTTGCATAGTGAATGAGAAACAAGAATAAGTTTACTTCATGGGTTGAGACAAGACCTTGGGCAGCGATGCTGTCGCTGTAAAACTGCCAAATTACCACAAGTAACATTAGTTACTGCCGCAGTGTGCACATTCTCATGCTACACTTAAGGTTCAAAGTATTAAGAAAAGAATATAATTTATTCACACTGTACTGCCATTGAACACTCAAGAATATGCAATTCCTGTATTTTGTACAGGAGCCCAGAAATATTTATTGACCCAGCTGTTGAGGGTGTGTATAACTTATCTGAAATAGTATGTTATGACCGAGAAGGCACAAATAAAAAACTCAAAGAAATGTGTTTCTCTACCATAGTCCCTTGTTTAAATTTGGTTTTTTTTGTGTGGACAAATGGCTGGACTCCACTGACCACATGATGGTAGTTCTGGAAGTTTCTGAGCTGTTTAAAAATGGACAAAGGCTAAAACATCAAACCCCTGGAATGTAGTACTCCTTTCATTGTATAAACCTTCCAGCCAAGACAACACAAAGTGTAGCAGAAGAGATGTCTGCACCTGCCAGCTATGGACAAAGGCAGAAATATTTGTGACTCCTCATCTCCAACATTGTGCTAATGGTTCTATAGTTACCTGCATAAAACACAATGGGTTTTAACAAGGGGGTCTTGTCAGCTGAATGTCTTGACCCAAACCACCCTGTCACATGACCAAGACTTGAGCTGTTTGAATTGTTTTAATTATACAGCTTTCAGATTCCATTTTCAGCTGCTGTTTAACTTCAGAAGAGGTAACAGGATTCCAGGCTATAGCAGCCTGCCTCTGACCTTTGTCTCTCTCAAAGCCTGGTCTCTAGAAAGAATCTTGCACTTCACCTCCAAAGTGAACTAATTCTCAGAATACAAGAATTTACAAGAATACTTTGCTGCATCTCCACCTGCCTCAGCTTTCAACCAAGTTCCTAGGAAAAGACCAGGGCTTCCGCCAGACAAAAGCAAGTGAAAGAACTTTCCTTGGACAGTGTCTCACTGTACTCTGGACTCACGTGAAACAATAATCCTCATTTATTTTTATCATGGTCTTTGCCCTGAACCCCTTTCTTTCCCTTGTCCCGTCTTGATTGTATGAATGCAAAAACAGGCAGCGTTGCAAAACCCCTTCCCACATTTTTGTGTGTGTAAAATAAATTACCCCTCTTACCTCAAGTTTACCTTGGGGTTGTTTACAGAGGATTAGACCAGTCCAAAACTGAAGGGTTGGAGAAAATATGACACCACTTATAAAGGGGGGGAATCAAAAATACCTTTCTGTTTACAGGCAGGTAGTGAGTGGAGAAATCTGGGCTGTTCTAGATTAAACCCCCTCCTATTAGTAACAATTACATAATTATATCTGAAGAATTAATGCAAAACAAAGAGAAGACTGCCAAGTTTGCAAAGCAGATATGGAAGCTATTAAGCCCAACAACAACTACTATTCCCATCACTGCTCAGAACAATCCTGCACAATGCAAACTATTGACTAACCATGTGTGACCAAGGCGACATCATTTTAACTACATTAACTGCTTCAAAACACATTCCAAATGTTGTAGAGGGAACAAAAACAACAGATGTTGAGCCATAGTGGTAAATTTAGGATAGGGGACTAAAAACATAGTCTAAAGGAATGGATTTAAAATGTTTTGGAAAGTGATGAAAGAAGCATAGAGAGACAGAGGGTTATGGAGTGGGTTTCAGCATCGACCCAAGCCAGCTGAAAGCTCTGCCGCTGATAGTGCAGTAAATGATTGACAAGGGGTAGAGACATAGATACACAAATGTGTAGAGCAGGTACCCCTCATCGCCAAGCAGACAGCCTCTGGCTCATTGTGGTGGCTTAATATGGTGGAAATGGCTGACTCAAAGCATTACAACCAGGATGGCAGGCATTTTTGCTCAGGACCCTGGAGAAAATTGCAAAAGTTAGGTGGACCAAGATCACTGACTTGAATCCAAAGGTCAGGATGAGGATTGGATATTCAAGGAGGGGAGTGTAAGTCACGAGGGGCACAGAGATAGGCAAGCGGAATAGGCACAGGCAGCTGAATTTTAATCAAATTGAGTTCACAGAAGGTAGAAGTTCAGAGAACAGCAAGGAAAAATGACAGCAGGAATTCGGGAGAATCCTTGCTGAAATTTGACCCCAAAGGACTGCAAAGAAAACCTTCACACAAATGGTGGTTTGAATATAGGATTATTTATCCCACCCTGTTGTCGAAGCACAGTCCCATAAATTATTTTAAAAGGGAACAAGTTGCTTATTAGAGAAATGTTAAAGGGTATCAGGGAGTGAGCAGGAGAGTAGGATAAATAGGGAATCTGAGGAGAAACATCCAAACTGACTTCAAGGACCATGTCACCTTCTTCAGCGTTCTCATTGCTAGCCTCCTGATACTGGCTTTTGTGTCCCAAAGCACCTTTAAATTTAAAGTAATCATGTTGAAAGCCCTCTGTAGCTTTGTTTAAACAAACTCTGCAATCTCCTCCTCCATGTTCACTTTCCCTCCTTGAAGCCTTTATTCTGCTAATTCCACTATCCTGTGCATACCCTCCTCCACTGATTCCACTGGTGGCAAAGCTTTAGGCCCCGCTCTCTGGAAACCCTTGCCGCATCTTAAACAACTCCTCCCAAACTCTTTCTTGAACCTGAACTTCAGTTCCTCTTACTACTAATGTGAAATGGCTCAAAGCAAAATGTATAAATGCAAGCCATTCTTTCTACAGGCCACAGGAGTGGGTGAAAACTCAAGAATGGACAAAAGCAGTGCAGTGTTCAAGCTAGGGTTAGAGAGTACACTGGCATGCACTAGGAGAAGCTCGGATTGCATACTTATAAACGTTTTCAGTCAAGTACCATGAGGCCCAGTCAATAAAAGGATCAGTTTGCAAACTGCCTGTTTCAGGGAGGCTCCACCCAGGTTAAAGTCATGTGAACTCATCCATTCCAGTCCACTTCAGTAAGGCGTAATCGGTTTCACAACCCCTACCATGTGACTGTGCCAGTGAATCACTATTTCCCATCAGGATATCCCCTTCCTCACAGGAAGACCCTCAGCATGCACAAACCCTAGCCCAGGCAGGTACTTGGTTTGTGACTACCATTGCTCTGTCATGGAAGCCAAATGGTCAGGTGATACAGCCAATCACTTCCCCTGCCCAAAATACCTGATCCAGTGGGCGAGGCCTTATCCCCCAAGAGTCATTGTTGCTTCTTTCCCCCCGCCACTCCTCCCCTACCCATTCCTCTGGTACCCATTTTCTTCCAGTAAGTTAACTCCTATCTCTGTTACACTCCTTGTCAGAGTGTAACAAAATCACTGACCATTCAACTTCTCTTCCTGGTCCTCACATTAGTTGATGTTGTTCATGGCTCACTCTCTTTGGGGACTGTCCCTCCCTCCTTGCAATCTGCCATCATCCCTCTCCTCAAAAAAAAGCAACCTTTGACCCCACCCCACCACCAATCTCCTTTTCCACGCAAAACTCCTTCAACATGTTGTTGCCTCACAAATCTGTGCCCATCTTTTCCAGAACACCATACTTATATCCTTCCCATCAAATTTCCCCGCCACAGTACAGCTCTTACCAAAGTCACAAATGGAATCCTATGTGCGACTGCGATGAAGGTAAACTATCCATCCTCACCCCTGTCTAACTGTCTGTAGCCTTTGACATGGTTGACCACACCATCCTCCTCCAACGTCTCTCCATCGTCATCCAGCTTGGTGGGACTGCACTCACTGGTTCAATTCTTACCTATTTGTAACGTGCGATTTAAGCACACGGTCTGCACTACCGATGCTCCAAATTCAGCTGCTTACCAGGCTCTCTCTCTCTCTCCCTCCCACACTCTCTCTCTCTCTCACTCTCTCTCCCTCCCACACGCTCTTTCTCTCTCGCTCTATTGGTGTCCACCACCCTGTCTCACCACCCCCCCTCCACCCTCCCCCACTCAGAAAGATCTATCCTTGGCCCCCCTCCCACTTCTCACCTGCATGCAACCCTTCAGCAACATCATGAGAAAACACAGCCACCTTTCACATTTATGCTGACAACACCAAGCTCTATCTCAGCAATACCCCTCTCAATCCTCCCACTGTTGCTAAATTATCAGGCTGCTTACCTGGCGTCCAGGACTGGCCTAGTTGAAATTTCCTCCGATCAAATATTGGGAAAACTGAAGCCGTTGTCATTGGTTCCCACTACAAACTCCATTCCCGAGCTTCTGAATCCATCTCTCTTGCAGAAAACTGTCTGAGACTGAGCCAGGCTAGTTACAGCACTGGTGTTGAGCTCGAGAAGAGCATACAACCCCATATCCATGCTATCACTACCACCTGTTTCCAGCTCTTCAATATCACCTAACAACTCATCGGCTACTGAAACCCTCATCCGTTTGTTACCTCTAGACTTAACTATTCCAGTGGGCTTCTGGCCGCCTTCCCACGTTCTACCCTCCATAACCCTGACTTTATTCAAATCTCTGCTGCCATCTTCTCACACACCCATTCGCCTATTACTCCTACACTGGCTCCCAATTAAGAAAAACTTTGATTTTAAATCCCTTCATCAACTGGACCCCTGCCTATTTCTGTAATCTGCTCCAGCCCCAAAACCCTCTAAGATGTTTACACTGCTTCAATTCTGGCCTCCTGGCATCCACCACTGATGACCCAGGTCTTTAGCAACCAAGGCCCAAAGCTCTGGTATTCCCTCCATAAAGCTCTCTTTCCTCCTTCAAGACACTCCTTAAAACCTGGTCAATCTTTGATCCGCAACCCCAATATCGCCTTATGTGTCTTGGTATCAAGTTTTGCTTCATAACACTCCTGTGAAGCACCTTGGCATGTTTTATTACATTAAAGGCATTATATAAATACATGTAGTGGCTGAAGCATTCTCCGAAAGCCATCCTGTAGGCAGAATCTTCTGTTTTTGGTGGGTATCTCACTCATTGCCTGAAAAGGTGGCGAGACACCTGAGCTGACTCTGAGGAGGAAGGCCTGCCGTATCTTCCATCCATCAGGCAGTTAGGTGGACAGCAGCAGGCCTTTCTCCAGGCTGAGGGCCCCAGAAGACAACTTCCCGCTCACCAAGAGCTGCCAGCCAATCAGAGGCCAGCAGCTCTTGCACTCGGCAGCACCACGGGGGAGGCCATGGCTGCTGTTGGAACAACACCCCCAGAGTGCCAGATCATGGAGCGAGCCAGAAAACAGGTAATTGCTCTTTGTGGGGGGGGGGGTGTCTCGCGAGGTGGTGGTTGTAGGAAGTGGGGGGCCTTGAGGGTCAGCAGCCACTGCCCTGCCCCATGTGCATGCCCTCAATCATGCACAGATTAATGCAGATCAAAGGATTCCCCCCCACCGGCCCCACCCACCCAGCCAGCTGACATGCAGCCTGGAGCTGGGAAGATTGTAGCGAAGGTGGCAAGAGGCCCTTAAGTGGCTGTTAATTGGTCACTCAAAGGACTCAAGTGGAGGTAGGGTGGGAAGGTCGACCATGGGCCTTCCTGTCCAGAACTTACTTCCTGTGGAGGCAGGAAGGCATCGGGTATCGGTCCCGACACCAGCCCACCAATTTCTCAGGCCTACCTGCCTTCCTCCTCAACTCCAGTGGGGACAGAAGCTTCCGGCCTGGCTTCCTCCCTGAAATCTCTTCTCCCTTTAGCCAACCCACTAAGCACTTTTTGTTAATGATTTTTGCCTTATTCCTAAACTCCTCTCGGCCCATCTCCTCCAACTTCACGACTTTCCAGTTTTCACTTAATTTTTCCTTTCAAGTGAATACACTCATGGCCATTCTCTTGAACTTGTAGCTTCTGCACACTCAAGTTTCAACCTTGGCTCAGTGGTAGCGCACTTATTAGAGAAACTTATGCGACTAATATCCAACGAATCTTCGGACATGAAGCCCTACACCCTGGGATGCTACAAGAGACAACTGCAAAGGTGGTGGATGTGCTAACTATGATTTTCCAAAATTCCTTAGATTCGGAAATGGTCCCATCAGATTGGAAGTCGGCAAATGTAACACCGCTGAAGAAAGGAGAGAGAACAATGAACTACAGGCCAGTTAACCTAACATCAGTCTTTGGGAAAATGCTGGAATCTATTATTAAGGAAGTCTTAACAATGCACTTAGAAAAGTTAGTGTGATTAGAACAGGTCAACATGATTTTACTAAAGGGAAATCCTATTTGACAAATTTATGGAGGTTTTTGAGGATGCAACTAGTAGGGTAGATAAAGGGGAACCAGTAGATGTAGTATACCTGGATTTCCAAAAGGCATTTGATAAGGTGCCACACAAAAGGGTAAAAGGCAAAAGAAGGGCTCATGGAGTTGTGGGTAATATGTTAGCATGGGTAGAGGCTTGGTAAATGACAGGAGACAAAGAATTGGCATAAATGGGGTATTTTCAAACTGGCAGGTTGCGACAAGTGGAGTGTCACAAGGGTTAGCTCTGGGGCCTCAGCTATTTAAAATCTATATTAATGACTTAGATAACTAGCCAGAGAGTAATGTATCTAATTTTGCTAGGTGGAAAGGTAAGCTGTGGGGAAGACACAGGGAAGCTGTAAAGAGATATAGACAGATTAAGTTAGTGGAGAACAAGATGGCAAATGGCACATATTGTAGGCAAGTGTAAGGTCATTCACTGTGGTCATAAGAAAAGGGAAGCAGGATATTTTTAAAAGCTGTGAAACTTCTAAGTGTTGATGTTCAGAGAGACTTGGGCATGCTCATACAAGGAACGCAAGTGGTAGCAAGCAGGTACACCAAGAAGCTAGGAAGGCAAATGGCATGCTAGCCTTTATTGCAAGGGGATTGGAGTACAAGAATAAAGAAGTCTTGTTACAATTGTACAGGGCTTTGATGAGACCACATCTGGAGTACTGTGTTCAGTTTTGGTCTCCACATTTAAGGAAGGATTGGAGGCAGTACGGCAGAGATTCAGTAGATTGGTTCCTGGGATGAAAGGATTGTCCTATGATGAAGGTTGAGTAAACTGGGCCTATATTCTCTGGAATTTATAAGAATGAGAGACAATCTCATTGATATATTCAAGATTCTGAAGGAGCTCGATAGGGTAGATGCTGAGGGATTGTGGTCATGGAGGCACAGTCTCAGAATGAGGATAAGGACTCAATATCAATCTCATGATAAAGTTTATTTAGGACTGAGATGAAGAGAATTACCTTCACTCAAAGGGTTGTGAATCGTTGGAATTCTCTACCCAAGAGGGTTGTGGATACTCCAACGTTGGATACATTTAAGGCTGGGATAGACAGATTTTTGGTTTCTCAAAAGTCAAGGGAAATGTGGAATGGGCAACAAAGTGGAGTTGAAGGTGAAGTGCACCCATGATCGTATCGAATGGCAGAGCAGGCTTGACGGGCGGTCCGGTCTACTCCTGCTCCTAATTCTTATGTTCATCTCAAATTAAAAGATTTTAAGTCGAATATGCACAAATTGGCTCATGTTTTTCCTACAACAGTGATTACACTTCAAAAACAACTTAACTGAACTTTGGAATGTCGTGAGGATGTGAAAGGCACTTTATAAATGCAAGTTCTTTCTTTAATCTGCCAAAAGAGGCCAATGTTTAGCTTATGTCTCTAAAACCACAAAGGTCTAGTTGCTGCATAAACATCAATGAGAGGCTAACCACTCTTACTTGAGGCCACAGGACAATGAGACCATATTCTCTCTTAATGTTGAAGCCCATCAGAGACCTGAAGGAAACAATTCACTTTTTCTTGAGTTTTTTTCAAACGACAAAGGTTTTGCATGTGTGACGATTATGCTTTAAAATAAACTGCTGTCTTACCGAAATAACACAACTGGGAGACCAAAATCCTGCATTTGTTCACCAAAAGCTTTTATTTATCAAAAAAAAATGTTCAGTCGGCAGTGATTTTCTTTTGAATTAAATGAGCAACGTGTGACTTTTGTGACTTTGAAATAGCTAATGATAGGATTGGTCAGAAGTGAGAAACCAGGAGAGATTACTGTTGGAAACTTACACATTTTTATTTAAATGAAAGAAAGCAAATTTGGATAACAATTAAACAAAGTTTGTTTTGGATGTTCTTTCTGATCAAATGGCTTGGATTTCCCTTCTGTGGTTCTGGTTGTAATGCTATTTGCCTACTTGGCATCAAGCATCAGTATTTATATCAAATACATGTGGAGCAGAAGAGGCTTCTCAAGTTTGGTGAGTTTTCTTGAATTATGTTTTGAAGCTGGTCATCACTGGACAGTGATGGCTGCTGTCATGCAACTTTATCCAGCAACACACACTTACAGGGCTAGTTCTAGCCAGAGTCTCACATACCAGGTTCTTGGGTAACTTACCAGGAAAGAGCGGATTAGGTGGGTTCCCACTGCCTTCTTCATGGTAGTACCTTCTGCGAGCTTGACTGGAACAAAGGCCAAAGAACCCTGCCCAAACTCCATGCTAGACAAGGCTGACCTGCACCCATCAGACCCTACACCCTCATTGGACCTCAACCCAATTGGGGCTGACATCCATAATATGTTTCAACCAACTCCTGGCAAGAACCCTAAAAGGTATCCAATCTTAAAGTTATTTGCTATTTTCTGTAAGGGTGGGTGTCTGTTGTTAAATCCAGACCTCTTACAACTTGGATCTGTCTCAGCTTTCTCAAGATTGATTATTTTATGTAAACATATTCTTGCTTTATTCTCATTCATGCAGCAAACATTTCTTCATTACCTCCTGAGACTTGGCTCTACAAAGTGTCACACAGGCCACGCACCAGAAGTATTAATGACAATTTGGTGCTAGGTTTTAGCCCTCCTCATTTTTTTCTACATTCACTGAACCCTTGGCAATCCAATGTGTAAGTCCTGGAAAATCTTCCAGGTGAGCTAATAGCAATGGTTCTTCCACAGTGCAGCTTCCAGTAAATTAGAGGACAACAGAAGGTCACCAGAGCTAAACTGCAAAACAGAATACATTACTCTGCTGTGAGATTCCTGGTAATGATTAGTAGCATAGAATGCTCTGTGCTCTACTGTCAGCAACAGGCCAGTGATCAGCTCGCCAACTGCAACTCACGCAAATAGCCAGATGATGTTTATTTGAAATCGCTCATTGGGAATCTTATTTGCAAAGTTTAGGCACATTCCCAGGAGTGAATAAAATGAGAAGGCAGCAAATGCAGAGCACGAACAGTTGACCAAAGTATTCTCCAGGGAGTGGTAGGGGCAGGGAAGCATCTGGGGAGAAGAGAGTGGCGGGCTCAAATTTACTCCTGCCTGCCCAGGTAGTTAGTGGTACCAACAATCATTGCTACAAGCCTCCCTTCCACCTGCACTGAGCACTGTGAACTTCTCTGCTATGGTATTGTCCCTGATGCTCCATTGCACTAGAATACAGAACTCCAGAGATTCAGAGGCTGTTAAGTGGTGACATAATGCCAACTAGAGGATGCAGTAGATCAAATGATCGTGCCCTCCAGCCCAAATCAGATACCCACCAGAAGAGCGGATTGCAGTCAAAATTATTCAGTATATTCTTGTTGCAAAATTTAAACTAAAATTATTACCCAGCTATTTTAAAACATGTAAGTGATCTGAGATAGCAACCAGAATTCTACACAAACACACTGGATGTTGCCAGTGTATAGATTGCTCACAATGTGTGGTTCACTCTCCCGTTGCTAATCGCTCTCCTTGTAGTGTGCTGATCATGAACCCAGCGTGTTCCCAACACTGGCACACTCCCGAGTGAGGAGCAGTCACACACACACACACAGATTTACAACACAACCAAGCATTTAATTGTTTTGAATGTGTCCAAGGCTGAGCTTACATTTTGAATGAATATTATAACAACGTTTTTACAAAAAACTGCAGGTTGTTTATCCACCCACCTGTAGTAAATATTTGCATTGTGTCCCAATTTAAAAAAACTGGGGGGAGGGGTGGAATAGCCACCTACTGTTGCAATAAAGACTTGAGACCCAATGTCCAGTTAAGGCGTTAGCTGTGACTGCTTCCCCTGCCCGAGGGAGCGCCTCATCCCTCACATTGGTGTTAAAAAGTGAACTAAATGAATGCAATCGCTCCCTAAATGTTTTTATACACAGATTGCACTGATTTCTTAAACCTACGCGTGAAACTTTGAATGGCACTTAAATAACGAGCGAGCGGCATTGGAAAGCAGTGGATTTAATATGCAAGGTTGGAATTAAACACAGCAAGAGTTTAAGAGCCTCTGCCTTTGACACTTGTGTTAAAAAAAAAGCAACGACTGCTCAGCTCCTGAAAATAATAAGAATCAAAGCTGCATTTTTTTTTCACTTACCAGTAGCGGTTTGGATACTGTGCTGGGCTTTGGATTGGAAGTCAATGGGGGTAAGCGTTACTGCTCACCTGGAAGCGAGCCGACTCTCCCAGTCAATGGTACCTGAGCTGGGGTTGACAGCTCGCAACAGCCCAGCCCCTGATTGACAGCCGGTCGCCAGGCAGCGCTCGTTCCGATTGATCGGCCGCGACGTCCATCAAGGGCAAAGCAGCCTATCAGCGGGAGGAGGCTGGGGGGGAGGGGGGGGGGCGTTGGAGGATGTTCTGGCTCCCCTCTCCTCCCCCTCCGGCTGCTGCAGTAGCTGCGCCGGCTGCGTCAAACGGGACGGTCACTGCATCAGCAGCAGGGATGGAGTGCAACAGGATGAGCACTGCGGAGTTAGCAGAAATACACACACACACACACACACCACCCAAACCCTGCAGCAGCACAGCGGCCAGGCGAGAAGTCAGTTGCAGCCAGGAAACTGACACCGTGCAACTGACATCAAGGGGGCAGATGAGAGAGGAAAGGTGCAAACTGCTCCTGAAAAGAACTGCACCGAATCCTTTCTACCTGGGTCGCGTCAATGACACTGCAGACAACTTGCAAACAGATCCCCCCCCACCCACCCCGAGGAGTAGTCCACCCTCACGGGATGGGGAGTGGCGGCACTGTTGCAGTTCAAGTCAGGAGAAATGTTCACGCTTTTCTTTAACTCTTACCAGCAAGGAGAGTCAGCCCAATTCTCAGGTCACGGAAATGTTCAGTTTGAGGGAGTGTCTCTCTGGCACAAACACTGCATATGAGACCCGGTGACCCCCCGCCCCCCAGCAACCCACTGGTGCCCCCGCGCACACCAGTGCTGTTCCCCTCAGCACCAACATACGTGTGACTGGGCTGTTTGCAGTGCTGGGAGGGTGCAGTCGAGTCAAAGTGGGATCATGTACTCACTGGGAGCAATGGATAAAACGGAGAGAACAAAAGATCAGAGCGTGAGTGTAAAAGCATGCAATGGTCTCGACCACCGGCAACCTAGCAATTGTATCGCAGCAACATGTTGCCAGGAGCAACATCGGAAGGGAATCAACTGGGCAACAAGGCGCCTCCCCACCCCGGAAAAATAATGGATAGACATCAGTGTTCTCACACACTTCAAATACACCGTCCATGCAGCCAGTCTGCCTCCAGTCCTGTACCATAGTGAGTCAAAACAATGGGATACACCTGTAAATGGACTTTTCAAAATTCATTCTCAGGATGTGGCATTGCTGCCAAGGCTGGCATTTGTTTCCCATCCTCAGGTGCCCCTGAGACGGTGCTGGACCTGCATTTGGAACCACTGGTAACAGTTTGCTAATGCAGAGTGACTTGCTAAGTCCGAGGGCAGTTAAACCCCATTAGTTGTGGGACTGGTGTCGTAGATGAGCCAGACCGGACTAAGGTGGTGTGTTCCCTTCACTAAAGGGGCAATGGTGAAGCGGTTGGCTCCATGGTCACTTTTACTGATAGCGGGCATGGATCGCCACTTTGACTCAGTGGAGGAGCTTGTGCATTCCGACAACAACTGCTCACAGCTTTTTACCAATGGAATCCAAATTCATGACCTGCCACGTTGGGACTTGGACTCGTGTTCTCTGGATCACTAGTTCAGTGACATAACCACTTCTCTGCCATACCCTAAATTAAAAATTTCGTACCCTAGCAACACGTAGTCAAAAGTTAATTAGAACATCACTTAGGCGCTGTATAGCAACAGAAGCACTTAGATACGTTGCCCATAGCAACAGGCCAGGGAGATGGTACCACATAGGGAGGGTTCCCTCCAGTGCCATGCCATTGTAGCTTATTTTATGCATATGTATTTGGGAGGATATTTGGTCATGGGAAGTACCGCACCAGACTACAGTAAACCACACCTTCCCCTCATTCGATATGCACATGCGCCCTCCAGCAGGGTCAATGGGGAATATCATCTGTAATAAAAACAGAAAAAGCTGGAAATACATTGCATTTGAAAAGGCAGGTTAAAGGTTCTGGTTGTGAGAGCCTCCCTCTAAATCCAATTACACTGATTACTGCTGCTTCCTACTATCACCCGATTGAGAGAATTACATGCAAGGGGAGGCGATGGCACAGTGGTATTGTCGCTGGACTAGTAATCCAGAGAGCCAGGGTATTGCTCTGGGGACCCGAGTTTGAATTCAATAAAAAAAATCTGGAATTAAAAAATCTAACCATGAACAAGGAACCATTGTCAATTGTTGTAAAAACCCATCTGGTTCACTAATGTCCTTCTGTCATCCTTACCTGGTGTGGCCTACACGTGACTCCAGACCCACAGCAATGTGGTTGACCCTTAAATGCCCTCTGAAATGGCCCAGCAAGCCACTCAGTCATAACAAACCACTACAAAGTCACATAAAAGGAATGAAACAGGATGGACCAACCGGCATTGACCTAGGCACCAGGAATGACAACAGCAATCTCAGCCCTGTCGATCCTGCAAAGTCCTCCTTACTAACATCTGGGGGCTAGTGCCAAATTTGGGAGAGCTGTCTCACAGGCTATTCAAGCAACAGACTGCCATAGTCATCTGCAAGTGGCACTTGCTTAGCAATAACCTGCTCACTGATGCTCAGTTTGGGTTCCACCAGGGCCACTCAGCTCCTGACCTCATTACAGCCTTGGTTCAAACATGGACAAAAGAGCAGAACTGCCGAGGTGAGGTGAGAGTGACTGCCCTTGACATCAAGGCCGCATTTGACAGAGTGTGGCATCAAGGAACCCCAGCAAAACTGAAGTCAATGGGAATCAGGGGGAAAACTCTCCACTGGTTGGAGTCATACCTAGTACAAAGGAAGATGGTTGTGGTTGTTGGAGGTTAGTCATCTCAGCTCCAGGGCATGACTGCAGGAGTTCCTCAGGGTAGTGTCCTCTGCCCAACCATCTTCAACTGTTTCATCAATGACCTTCATTCCATCATAAGGTCAGAAGTGGGGATGTTCGCAGATGATTGCACAATGTTCAGCACCTTTTGTGACTCCTCAGATACTGAAGCAGTCCTTGTCCAAATGCAGCAAGACCTGAACAATATCCAGGCTTGGGCTGACGAGTGGCAAGTAACATTTGTGCCACACAAGCATCAGGCAATGACCATCTCCAACAAGAGAGAATCCAACCATCGCCCCTTGATGTTCAATGGCATTACCATTGCTGAATCCCAAACTATCAACATCCTGGGGGTTACCATTGACCAGAAACTGAACTGAACTAGCCATGTAAATACTGTGGCTACAAGAGTAGGTCAGAGGCTAGGAATCCTGCGATGAGTAACTCACCTCCTGGCTACCCAAAGCCTGTCCACCATCTACAAGGCACAAGTTAGCAGTGTGATGAAATACTCCCCACTTGCCTGGATGCGTGCAGCTCCCAAAACACTCAAGAAGCTTGACACAATCCAGGACAATGCAGCCCGCTTGATTCGTACCACATCCATTAACATTCACTCCCTTGATAGCCGACGCACAGTGATAGCAGTGTGTACCATCTACAAGATGCACTGCAGGAATCCACCAAGGCTCCTTCGACATACCTTCCAAACCCATGACCACTACCATCTAGAAGGACAAGAGCAGCAGATAGATGGGAACACCACCACCCGGAATTTCCCCTCCAAGTCACTCACCATCCTGACTTGGAAATATATCGCCATTCCATCACTGTCGCTGGGTCAAAATCCCGGAACTCCCTTCCTAACAGCACTGTGGGTGTACCTATACCACATGGACTGCAGCGGTTCAAGAAGGCAGCTCACCACCACCTTCTCAAGGGTATCTAGGGATAGGCAATAAATGTTGGCCCAGCCAGCGAAGCCCACATCCCATGAATTAATTTTTTTTTTTAAATTAGCTCTGCTTCCAATTTCTATCAATCCCTGACTTCTATGTGCTTCAGCTCTAACTCTTCCCTTCCTGTATCGCCCTCAGTTTCTGGAAATTGATTTTCCATATTCCGCAATCACGCTCTTTCCCATAGCTACCTAGAGAATGCTTCTTTGCACCCTTATTCCCATAAAGACATCATCTGCTCTCCCCATTTACCCATCTCTTGCTTCCCACTAGGGTTTCTGAAATGTCCTTTCCCCTCTGTCAAGTCTTCCCCTCGACATTCATTGACAGGAAACTTAACTGGGTCTGCTCCATTTCCTAGGTCTCTGTTCTCATTCCTTCCCTCTTGCAACATAATCAACTTGTCTTCATCCTTCAGATGAGCCTCATCATTCTCCGCATTCGCTATATTCACTACCTAGATTATATTTCCTATATTACATCAGTGACCACACTTAAAAAGCACTTAATTGGTTGTAAAGCATTTTGGGGCACTTCGTTGAGGCAGATCGTTAAAGGAACCTTGTAAATGCAGCTCTTCTTCTTTCACTTACAACATGATCACTTCTCCTCACCTTGTCACTTGTAAAAGGCAATTTACCCTCCAGTTAAACTTGTTCATTCTTCATCGCCCCAACTACAAGCTGTCTTTTCCTTAGTTATGCAATAGGTACAGAATCGTTCCAGTTACCTTTTGCCGCACCATTTTACAAGGCTTGAAACAGTCCTCTGAAAGACCTCATTGAATGAGGTATCACCCATAGTTTAGTGAGCATAGGCATGCAGACCATAAGACCTTATATACAGGTCATGGTTAATGCTGAGTTGGCTGTGGTGTCAGAGCATTCCAATGCATCCATGCTACTGTTCAACTTCATCATGTTGGCACGCTTGCGTAATTAATAAGGGTTAAATTATCAAATTATACTGTCCATAAGCTTAGCAATGAAAAATCTTAATTTGTATGTATTATTGGGATGATTCAAAAATTTTGGGATACGTTGTTAAGAAAGTCTTAAAGTTGGCATCCCTTTAAGTGCCAAAAACTGTGCTGTAGCTTTAAGAAAGAGCACATGAATTGAAGTTATAGCTCGGTCACAATTGCAAATTTGGGCTCCAGTGAGTCTAGCTTAGCAGAACATAGAAGCCAAAGCTACAATGCTGATTGGCCAGGAAGGTGGCCTGAGGACTAGATACTCTAGGGCCTCTGGTAAAAGATACATTATAGTTTAACAGTTGTAAGGGAAGCTAAAGCTACAATGCTGTTTGGCCAGAAAGGTGGCCTAAGGGCTAGAATATTCCAAGGACCATCAGTTAGAGGTTGTTGTGGGGAAGCTAGGAGCGCTTTTCCCATTGGTCAAGAGGTGCAAATATTGGGTTAGAAATTGTTGGTTGTCTTGATCCAAGTACACAAACTTGGGCTAAATGTTGCAAAGCTACCTGTTACAAGGGTATAAAAATAGGGATGTATCACTGAGTCCTTTTCACTCACCTAGGGTTAGCATTTGCCATAGGACACTTGCTGGGTGGTATTTGTTAGGAGAGAGAGTTAGGGGTAGGATACTTACTAAGAAGTTAGCATTTGTGTAGGACCTTGCCAATCTATGGGTATTTCTAACGGGCTGAGGGGTTGCTATATGAACCCCATATTAGGCTTAGGTAGTGAATAAAGTATCTGTCTCAGGGCTGAGGATTGATGCAAGAATCCAATGTTAGAGATCAGTGGGTCCAGAAAAGACAGGATTGCCAGGGCTAAAGTAATTGCCTTAAGAGAGGGTGAATAGAAAATGTATAACCGCTTAGCTGCCAAGGAATCATCCAGTCAGTTAAAGTCTAGTTGGGAGAATCAGTGGTAAAGTACAGTCTTAGTCTTTGCTAAAAAAAATTGTTTCCACCATAGAGAGAGAGTGGACACTCTGTAGGTAGCTGTGAAGTGTGTAGCTTCAGCAGTTAAGGCGGGCTAGGAATTTGTGGGTTCGAAAAGGATCCACTAGAGTTGAAATCTTACTGCTGCAAAGGGATTTGTGTATATGTTAGAGTTAAGTTGGCTAAGCTAAAATCTCGAAGAACGTCATGAGTCAAGAGATAAGGTTCAAGGAACCAAGAAGAAAAGACCACAGGAATCTCGGAATCCTCAGAAAAACAAACTAATGCACATTGTATTGTGCCATGCCTTGATTAATGAAAGGTTAAGTGTTAATCTTTATTGTCCAATAAACCTTGTTAGTTTGCATTCTAAATTAGTGATTGTCCTTCTCGGCCAATATTCCTCAACAAGTATTTTCTTACTCTGCAGTTTAGTATAGAATCTAAATCTCCACACTATGATGAGAAACTATTAACCAGGCATCTGCTTTCAATTGGTATCCAGTGATTTCTGCTGGAAGTTATGTGCATGTGCCCTGCATGTGGCTCTTGAGGGACAAGAGGACCGACATTGGCTAAGATGTTTTAAATGTAGAGCCCAATAACCATTACTCTCCCTTCTGGGGTGGCGGGGTGTAGAAAGTAGGGAAAGAACTATTCAAATTTTTCACTAAGCACTCCTCGCATTAACATTAGTGTTCTTACCATTAACATCTCATTCTTTCAAGTGGATGAAATCCTTATGCATATCTGTCTTTAAGTCACGCAGTTTCTCACAATTAGATGTCAGCACTTCAGAATTTCATATTAAAGCACATCTTTATCAATTTTACCTCATGGCAAGATCTTTCCAGCTTATTCCTAAGATCAATGATGAGTAAAACAATTCAACAGTGTCAAGTAACCATTCATCTGTTCGGATCATTTTGATGTTCTGCAGTTTTTATTATCTTGTTTTCCGTGTTTTAGAGGAAAGACATGAACAGCTGCTGGATGGCTCACATTTGTCTCTGACTTATAATAGATTTGCAAAACAATGTCAGCTTTCAAATTATTCTACTTTAATTTTGTGCCAGGGAATGCTATGTTCTGAACCCGACCAACGTTTTGGCAATTTTTTTTTTGATAAATTGCATTTCTCAAAAGATATTTTTGAGTACAGAACAACAAGAACTTTAATTTATATAGTGCCTTTAATGTAAACGCTTCCTAAGAGTTGTAATCAGACTACAAAATGAAGGTCAAAACAAATGAGGTGGTATTCGGAAGGGTGGTTTAAATGCTTGGCCAAAGCAAAGTCTTTTAAGGAGGGTCTGAAAGGAGAAGGAGGTGGTGGGGCAGAGGAACTTAAGAAGAGAGTTCAGAGACCTAGATAGCTGAAGTCATAGCAGCCAATGATATCGAATGATTACAGCACAGAAGGAGGCAATTTGGCCCATTGTGTCCATGCTGGCTATCTGCTAGAGCATCTCATCTATTCAGCTCCCCTATTTCCTGGAATTTTTTTTCTCTACAGGTGATTATCCAATTTCCTTTTGAAAGCCACAATTAACCTGCCTCCACCACAATCTCAAGCAGTACATTCCAGGTCCTAATCACTCGTTGCATAATAAAGTTTTTCCTCACGTAACCATTGCTTCTTAAATTGGTGTCCTTTGGGTCTTGATCCTTCCGCCACAATAGGAACATTATCTCCCTATGTACTCTGTCTAGACCCCTCATGATTTAGGACACCTCTATCAAATCTCCTCTTAATCTTCTCTTCTCCAAATGGAACAGCCCCAGCTTCTCCAGCCTATCCGTGTGACTGAAGTCTCTCATTTTCGTGAATTCTTTGTGCACCCTCTCTTATGACATCACACCCTTTGTAAAATATGGTGCCCAGAAAGGGACACAATATTCTAGTTGGGGCTGAACTGGTGTTTGATACAGGTTCATTATTACTTCCTTGCTTTTGCAGTCTATGCTCCTATCTATAAAGCTCAGGATCCCTTATACTTTAACTGCTCTCTCAAACTGTCCTGTCACCTTCAATGATTTGTGTACAAATGTGCCCAGATCCCATGGCTTGTGCACCTCCTTTAGAATTGTATCCTTTATTTTATATTGTCTGTCTGCATTGTTCCTACCAAAATGAATCTCTTCACACTTCTCTGCATTAAGTTTCATCTGCCACTTGTCCGCCCATTCCGAAAACCTATGTACTCTTGATCGCTATCACTATCCTCCTCATCGCTCACAGTGCTTCCATGTTTTATGTTAGCTGCAAATTTTGAAATTGTGTCCTGTACACCAAAGTCTAGGTCATTAATATAGGTCAAGAAAAGCAGGAGACCCAACACTGAGTCCTGGGGATTCTCACTATATACCTTCCAGCAGTCCAAAAAATAACCATTCACTACCACTCTCTATTTCCTTTCACCCAGCCAATTTTATATACATACTGCTACTGTACCTTTTATTCCATGAGCTCTAACTTTGCTGACAAGCTGTTACTTGGCATTTTATCAGATGCCTTTTGGAAGTCCATGTACACCACATCAACAGCATAACACTCATCAGCCGCTTCTGTTACCTCATCAGAAAACTCAATCACGTTAGTTAAAGACTGTAGTCTAAGGGCCTGGCACATAAAGTGTTAATGTGGGACTGAGTACAGTGCCGCCCACACAGTGATGTAAGAGAACACATGACCTGCACCTAGGGGTCAGTGTAGTGTTGGACAGAGCCATGGAGATAGCTATTAGCTTGGACCTTTACTGTACCTTTGTATGTAGTTTCTAGTAGTTAATAAATACTTACTGTTGAACTACCTAAGACTACGAATACCTTAAGGCCTATCAAACTACAAAGTTTGCAACAAAGATGAATTGCCTTTAATAAATTTGTGCTCGCTTTCCTTAATTAGTCCACATTTATCCAAATGACTTTTAGTTAGTTAGTTAGTTTTGTCCCAGATTATTGCTTCTTTACATGTTTCTACCACCAAGGTTAAACTGATTGACCTGTAGTTGCTGGGTTTAACCTTACGCCATTTTAAAACAAGGTTGTAACATTTGCAATTCACAAGTCTTCTGGCACCATCCCTCAGTATCTTTGGATGTATCTCAACTGGTCCTGGTGACTTTCCAATTTTAAGTACAGCTAGACGATTTAATATATCCACTTTAACAATTTCTACCCCATCCAGTGTCTCAATTACCTCCTCTTTCATTACGGCTTGGGCAACAACTTGGTAAAGATAGATGCAAACTACTCATTCTGTACCTCAGCCAGACATAATTCCCCGTTTAGATCCCTTGACAGCCCCACTCCCCACTTTACCAACCTTTTATTGTTATATCCTATAGAGGATTTTTGGATTTCTCCTTATTTTGGCTGCCAGCCTCTTCTCATACTTTCTCTTTGTATCTCTTATTTGTTTTTTTTACTTCCCCCCCTGAATCTTCCACAATCAGCCTGGTTCACAATTTTATTATCCACTTGACACCTGCCATACACTTCAACTTCATCCGACACTCTCTCCCTTTTATCATCCATGGAGCTCTGGATTTTGCCCTACCTTTCCCCCTTGACTGTACATGAACTATCTCCTCTTTGTAAATGTTCCATTACAGTTTTTCCTGCCAATGCGTGACTCCAATTTATTTAGGCTAGATCTGTTCTCACCCCAATGAAGTAGGCCTTCCCCAATTCATTATTCCTAATCTAGATTACTCCTTGTCCTTTTCCGTAGCCAGCCTTATGAAACGATGATCACTGTCTATTAAATGTTCTCTATTGACACTTGATCTGCTTGACCACCCCGGTCCCCAGAACCAGATCTGTCAATGCCTGCTTCTTCCTTGGACTGGAAACATTCTGATGTAGAAAATTCGCCTGAACTCACTCTAGAAACTCTTGGCCAAATCTGCCCTTTAACAATTAGTATCCCAGTCTATGGGTGGAATTTTCTCAGCCTGCTGGCAGCGGGCGTGATAGGTGGCGTGCGCAGAAGCTATGGCAGCACCCACTTCACGATGGCATGAAGGCAGGTCGCGATCTTCCACTCAGCCCGCCGATGGCAGGCCGCGTTTCCTGCCATTGGTCGGCGGGGAGCTAATTGTAATACATTAGCATATAATTAAAAGGCCATCCCGCCAGGCTCTTGGAACCCCGCTGTATCGTCCATCCACATCGGTGAGAAAGCACGCCGACGTGTTTCACAACAGCACACAGCCAATGTGCACTTGGCGACTTGGCAGCTTTCACTTTGGGGCAACAGGCAGCAGCTCGCCTGTTGTTTACAAGCCTCGGGGGTGCCATGGGGCAGGGGAAACTGATGCCTGGCCCCGTGGGTGACTGCTGAGGGGTGGGGGGTGTCTGGGGGCAAGTGCTGGCCAGCCTCGGAGGCGACTGCTGAGGGGGGTTGGCGAGGGGAGGTCAAGTGCTGCCCTGGCGCTGCATCCCGTGCACAGGCAATTGAGGTGGGGGGCAGGGTAAGCGATGGAAATGGCCATGCATTAGGGACATCCTTATAAACTGACCATGCCTCTGCAACTAAGACAGATCAGGTGCAGCCACAGTGATATGATTGGGGTCCGGCTCCTAGCCTGCCAGCCCATACAAGCATCACGGAGGCACCAAAGGGCCACCAAGCGCTCCATACCTTACCCCACCCCACCCTGCCCACCCCACCGCTCCGACACAGACTTCGAGTCCGCTAGCACTTTATTGGACCGTGGAGCAGTTGGACTGCACACATTGTACAATCTCCTCACCAACACTGGCCACATAGCAGTCACTGTTGGAGACGCTCACAGCCCCTTGCAATCTCAGCATCCCGGTTTGGACCAGTGTCCCTCATGTCGCAGGTTGGCAGAGCAGCCATGCAGCGCACTCATCTCTGGCCATTCAAGGGGTGACCAGCACTCTCCAGGAAGCATTAAGGGGCAGTCACACAGGGCCAGGAAAGGTGCTGAATACAGCCATGATAACCGCGTCTCTCATGCTGCAGGAGGACCACGTCAGGATCATGGATCCTGGTGACCTAGCTGTATGCCTGATGGCCTACAGAGACCATAGAAGACGGAGGAGAGAGCAACTGAGGCACTTGGTCACGCAAAGGCAGGAGCAGCAACCGCATGAAGAAGGGGCAGCAGGGGCTCCCGCACACACTGCCCAGGAGCAACATCGAGCCGTGGTTGGTCGGCGCCTAGTGACACTTGGTCTATAGACCCTGTCTGCCATTCCTGCAGATGACTGAAAACCAGTGTTGCTGAAGACTGCGCATTTCTAGGGACCTGGTGGCTCACATCTGCCACTTACTGCAGGACTTGGCACCAAGGGGACATGGAGGGCATCCACTGCCAGTGACTGTGAAAGTGACCACGGTGCTCAATTTCTATGCCAGTGGCTCCTTACGGGGCTCCACAGGTGACCTCTGTGGGATTTCACAATCCACCACCCACAAATGCATCCATGAGGTCACAGATGCCATCTTCTCCATGGCACACAAGTTTGTGCATTTTACCCGGGACCAGGACAACCAGGATGCAAGGGCCATTGGATTCGCACTGATCTTGGGATTCCCACAGCTGCAGTGTGTGATTGACTGCACCCATGTGGCGCTCAGGTCTCTATCGCTACACTCAGTGAATTTCATCAACCACAAGGGCTTCCACTCACTGAAGGTGCAGCTAGTATGCAACCACCAGAAATGCATCCTGCAGGTGTGCGCATGTTTTCAGGGAGTGTGCACAACGCCAACATCCTGAGTCGCTAGCAGATCCCTGCAGTCTTCCAGGGTCCACAGAAGCTGCAGGGTTGGCTCCTTGGGGACAAGGGCTACCCGCAGAGGCCGTGGCTGATGACACCTGTGCAGCGGCCTCAGACTGCAGCAGAGCAACGGTATAATGAGGCTCATGCAGCAGCTCGCAACTTGGTGGAGCAGACCATCGGGATGCTGAAGATGAGGTTCTGGTGCCTGGACAGTCTGGTGGAGCCCTGCAATACAGAGAGAGAGAGGTTAGGTCAGGGGGTGCCAAGGTTTCCATCCGCCTGGCCTGGGAGGAGTGCATGGAGGGGGCCTTTTATCTGGAGTTCGAGGGGGCCGCCTACAGGGTCTGTTGACCTGCGGATGGTGTGTGGTGCTACACTTGCAAGGAGGCGAGGCACGTTCGTAAGAACAGCCCCACCACCAAGGCCGCCAGCACCACCCAGGCAGCCACGGCTGGCACTGTCGCTCTTCCCCCCACCACTGCTCCACCTTACTCCCCACCAGGGGAGGTGCCGCCGGCAGCCAGCACCATATCGGCTGCCGGTGAGGCAATGGGGGGAGAGACCCCGCACCACAAGAAGGTGCAGAGGAAGATCCACCACCTGCAAGGTGCGGGGGGGCGGTGGGGGTCAGATCCAAAAACCACTGAAGACACCGGCTCAAGGCTAAAGAAAACATCTGGCCCCAGCGTCATGTCCACGTGTGCCCCCCGGGTCCACGTGTGCTCCCGGGTCCGTGTGTGCTCCCGGGTCCGCGTGTGCTCCCGGGACCGCGTGTGCTCCCGGGTCCGTGTGTGCCTCAGCACCATGTGCTGGGCCCAGCGTCGTCCCCGCGCGGGTTCCCGGGTCCGGAGAGTGGGGCGCATCGCCCTGAGCTGGTGGTCTTATTAGAAAGGGTGGACCTGCCCGAACCCCAGGAGGGCTGGACAAGGCAGCAGAGGCCTCCCAGATGGAGGTCTCCCCAGTCCCCAGCCTACCCCGGAAGAGACGTCACCCCTCGGAGGGGGAGGACCTTCCGACTCATGAGGTTGGATGTGTCCCCTCCCCCGGTGAAGAGGTGGTGGCTTCTCCGCCCTGTAAGTCCTCACTTTGCCCTCTGGGGGGAGCCCAAGCCCCTGTTCCCTCGCTGCAGTCCCCTGAGCAGGGCCCCTCGGGGGTCAGTGAGGGTAGCGCCCTTGTGGTGGTGCCCCACCCCGACCCATCTTATACCCCCGAGATGCCATCTGCCCCACCAGGAGGCTGCGGCAGTCCCTTCATGGCCCCGGCCGCTGGGTCATTGGGTGGCGGTAGCAAGGAGGGCCTCCCTGCTCCATCTCAGCCTTTGGCGCTGGGAGCTACTGTTCTGGGCCCAGAACTTATTCCGGATTTGCCTGGTGACCCGGTGCCTGAGGTGGAGCCGGTCTCTGAGCTGCTGCTGCCCTCTGACCCAGGAACCCGAGGGGAGACCAGAGAGGATCCCTCTGGCCTTGATCCCGGAGGTGGGATTGAGGCAGGGGCAGAGTCAGCTGGTGGCTCTGACTCAGCCCCCGCACTCCATGCAGGGGAAGGGTCAGAAGCCGGAGGCGATGACCTGGAGGAGGATGGGTTGTCGATAGCGAGCACCACCGATGACCTTCAGTCCACTGTTGACTTCCCCCTCATCCCCATTGGGGAACCCCGGCACTTTCTGTCGAGTAATCGCGGTCACCGAGACAGGGTCCAGTTAGCGTTCGACCAGGGGCATTCATATCCCCTGGTGTTCTGGCCCACCCGTGATGGACCTGAACGCCCAGTCGAGGGTCCGTACGTTTCTCACTGGGCTCCTGAAGGAGAGAAAGACTTAAAATAAAAAGTCTCCTTCTTGCACTTATTCTGGGTGATGGCAGCACATCCTCCTGACAATGGAGACTACCATGGCCAGCCTCAACATCCACGGCAGCCGGGACACACAGTGCAGGTTCCAGAACGTCTCGGTCCTCCGGGATGGGAAGTATGCGGTGTGATTCCTGCAGGAAACCCAGACCGTTCCGGGAGACAAAGCTACGTGGCTCCTGGAGTGTCGAGCGGGGGTCTACCTGAGTCACCCAGCCTCCAATTCTGGCGGGGTGGCTATCTTGTTGGCCCTGTATTTTCAGCCGTAGATCCTGGGGGTCAAGGAGCCGGTGCCAGGCCGGTAGCTGCACCTGACTGTGCGCCTGGGGGGGCGCAGCGCTTCACTGTGTGAATGTGTACGCTCCCCTGGGTGCACAGCAGCAAGCGAGACTCTTTGAGGAAGTGTCCACTCATCTGGGCTCCATCGACACGGGTGAGTGCATCGTCCTCGGGGAGGATTTTAACTGTATCCTCAAGGCCCGGGACTGTCACGGTGCCCAGCACCACATGCTCGGTGTGGATAGGTTGAGGGACCTGGTCGGGTCCTTCGAGTTGGTTGATATTTGGTGACATCTCCATCCTGACTCCAGCGTTTTCACTTTCGTGTCACCTGGAGTCCGAGCGTCCAGACTCGGCTGTCTTTACGTTTCGAGGGTGTACGTGTCCTGCATTCCATCGGCTTCTGTGCAGCAGGTTCCGTGCACGGACCACCGTCTGGTGTGGGCGGAGCTCACTCCGTTCTGCGCTCAGACGGGGTCTGCATACTGGCCCTTTAACAACCTGCTGCTGGAGGACGAGTGGTTCCTGGACTCGTTTCGTCGTTTCTGGGCCGGCTGGAGAAGGAAACGGGGAGGCTTCCCCTCCTTGAGGCTAGGGTGAGACGTGGGCAAGACTCACGTCCGCGTTTTCTGTCAGGAGTACGCGAGGGAGTCGACAAAGAGGCGGAAATCCAGGGTCAAGGAGTTGGAGAAGGAGGTGCTCGACCTGGAGGCATGTCTCCGTCAGCCTGACGCGGACCCGGCCCTGCGGTCGGTGCACGATGAGAAGAAGGGCACGCTGCGGGACCTACAGCTCGTCAGGGCCCGGGGCGTGTACGTGAGGTCACGGATCCGGTTCCTCAAGGACTTGGACCGTGGCTCTCCCTTCTTCTATTCGCTGGAAAAAAGGCACAGGGTCCGTCAGCAGCTCCTTACGCTGCTGGCCGACGACGGATCCCTCATCTCGGATCCGGAGGGCATCAGGGCCATTGCCCGAAACTATTACACTGCCCTGTTCTCTCCGGATCCTTCCAGCAAGGATGCTCACAGAGATTTCTGGGAGGACCTGCCGCAGGTCAGCCCGGAGGGCATCGGGAATCTTGACTCCCCGATAAGTCTGGGGGAGCTGACCAGTGTCCTCGACGGTCTCTCCAGGGGCAAGTCCCCGGGGCTGGACGGGCTGACCAGGGAGTTCTTCAGGGCATTCTGGGACATCCTGGGGAGCGACTACATGGGGGTCCTGGGGGAGAGCATTGCTACCGGGGAGATGCCCCTCTCGTGGCGCAGGGCGGTTATTGTTCCGCTGCCTAAGAAGGGGGATCTCCACCTGCTTAAAATCTGGTGCCCAGTCTCTCTCCTCAGCATGGATTATAAAATCTTTGCCAGGCCCATGGCTTCTCACCTTGGCACCGTGCTGGACCATATGATCCACCCTGACCAGTCCTACACTGTCCTGGGCTGTACCATCTTTGACAACATTCATCTTGTCCGGAACATTATTCATTATTACCAGAGGACTGGTCTGTCGAACACCTTCCTGTCTCTTGACCAGGAGAAGGCGTTCGACAGGGTGGATCATGAATATTTATTCGGGACTCTGCGAGCATTCGGGTTGGGGACACATTTCGTCGCCTGGATCCGACTCCTGGACACTGCCGCGGAGTGTCTAGTGAAGGTTAACAGGACCCTGACGGAGCCCCTTCGTTTTGGGAGAGGGGTACGTCAGGTCTGCCCCCTGTCTGGCCAGTTGTATTCTGTCTGTGTGGAGCCTTTCCTGCGCCTCTTGCGGAGGAGGTTGGCGGGATTGGTTCTGCGTGGGCCGGGCATTGGGTGGTCCTTTCGGCTTACGCCAATGACGTGCTCCTCATGTTTAGTGACCCGGCTGACCTGTGGAGGATGCGCGAGTGCCAGGAGGTCTAATCTGCCACGTCCTCTGCCAGGATCAACTGGGGTAAATGTTTCTGGACTCCTGGTTGGTCCGTGGCAGATGGGTCCCCTACCCGAGGAGCTCAGGCCTTTCACCTGGAGCAGGACCAGGCTCCTCTACCTGGGGGTCCAACTCTGCCCTGCTGGGGAATCCTGGCCAGCCAACTGGCAGGAGCTGGAGGCCAAAGTCACCACTCGCCTGCGGCGCTGGACAGGACTGCTTCGAGTGCTGTCTTACCGGGGCTGAGCTCTAGTCATAATACAGCTGATTGCCGCCATGTTGTGGTACCGGCTGGTCACTTTGACACCTCCCCCGGACTTTGTCACGAAAATCCAGAGAATGCTCGTCGATTTCTTCAGGGACAAAAGCCTCGCGACGCGGCTCTCCCCCGTCAGGAGTAGCAGCTATCGTCAGAGAGCCGCTGCTCAGGAATCCACCCCTCCGTCCTTCTCAGTGGCTGGCGAAGAGGAGGGCTGTGGTTGCCAGGGTGACCAGGATTGGGGATGAAAAAGATAAAAGCAAAAAACTGCGGATGCTGGAAATCCAAAACAAAAACAGAAACAGAAATTCCTGGAAAAACTCAGCAGGTCTGGCAGCATCGGCGGAGAAGAGCACAGTTGATGTTTCAAGTCCTCATGACCCTTCAACAGAACAGTTCTGTTGAAGGGTCATGAGGACTCGAAACGTCAACTGGCCTCTCCTCCGCCGATGCTGCCAGACCTGCTGTGTTTTTCCAGGTATTTCTGTTTCAGGATTGGGGACGTGCTGGGTGGCGGAGGAGTGGGCTGGATGCTTCCACAGGATTTGGCGCGTCCATGGACGTCTGGCTTGCGGCCGATGTCATTCAAGACCCTCAGGACGGTCGTGCTCGGCCCCGAGGTTATACTGGGCCTCGAGGTGGCCCAGGTGCGCAGTGGTCTTCCGTCTGAGTGCACCCCTGTTCGGACGGAATTCCACATTGGGCCCAAGCCCCGAGCCCTCCCTCGGGAGCTGGTGTCCCACAACCTGAGCTGCCTCGGGGAAATGCCCTCCGTGCCCTTTAGCGCAGTGCGGAGGGGTTTCCTGTATGGGCTGCAGCTGCACAACCTTCACTTCCTTGCCCTCGCCCGCTGCCCGGACACACCCTGGCCTTGTTGCCATCCGGTGGCGGATGTCCCCAGTGGGGGGGCCTCTACAAGGGTGTCCTCCTGCTTTCCACTGGGGACCTGGGGTGGAGGGTGTTGCACACAGCAGCCCCGAACAATCTAGGATGTGTCGGTTCACGGACTCCCAAGAGACCTGCGTCTTTTGCGGCCTTGTGGAGTCCATGGACCATGTTTGTATAGGGCGTTGTAGGCTGCGCTCCCTTTTCTGTTATTTAAAAAACCTTTTATTGATGTTTTGTTTGCACTTCAGTCTCACGCTCCTGATCCACGGGCACCTGGTGCAGAGGGGGACCAGGAGGGAGGAGGACCTCCTCGTGAACCTGCTCCTGGGCCTGGCCAAGTTGGCCATTAACAGGTCCAGGCAGCGGGCAATTGAGGGGATCGTCTGCCCCGACTGTCTGTCCCTCTTCCGCAGCTACGTCCGCGACCGGGTGTCCCTGGAGAGGGGGCACGCGGTGTCTGCCGGCACTCTCGAGGCCTTCCGTGTCCGATGGGCACCGCGGGGACTGGGGTATTTTATTGACCCTGTTAATCACATTTTGGTTTGATGTTTGTAAGTTTCCTTTAAACTTTGTCTTTGTTTTTGCAAGTTCCCTTTAAGGGGTTGCCTTTTACTTTGTCCCTGATTTTGTTAATTTAGTTTACTTGGTTGACTCAAAATAGTTAATTCTCTTTAACTTTCCTAACCGTGCCGCTACGTCTTGGTGCTCCCCAGACATCCACAGCGGAGGTGGAGGCAGCCTGCTGACTGCGACATCCTGTCCGTGATGACTTTGGCGGGCGACCTCTAGAGGGCCAAGACCTGGAGGGCCCCGGCCTGCTTTTGGGGTCCTGCTGTGTGGCAGTGACACCCCCCTCGGCCTGTGGAGCTGGATCTGCAGAGGTCACAGTAAGAAGGGAGTCAGATGAGCCGGAGACTCCCAGAGTCACCTGCTGATCCTCCTCCCTATGGTTGCCCAAGGGCACCTGACTGACTCTATGAGTGGAAGGGGTAGCTGGAGTGAGATCGAGCTGCCCAGCACCCCTGTCGCGTACAGACTGTTGAAGGCCAACTATGGCATCAGTGATGGGGTTAAGCCTGTGCAGCAGTGCAGGAGCGATGTCCTGGACCAAGGTCTCCATGGTGGCCGCCATCCTGCCAGTGTTGACCTCGGTGCGTTGCAATGCCGGCGCTGTCACCTCAGAGTGAAGATGGATGGACTCCTCCATTGTGGCTTGAAATCTGAGGAGTGCAGCGGACATCCCTTCCTGATGTTCCCGAGCTTGCCTTTGCAGCTCCAGCAACTGTGACATGACCGAGTCCAGAGGCTTGTCATCTGACTTGGACTCAGCAATGTTCTGGCCTCCAGCGGTCCTCTGAGTGCTGGGGATCTGGGAAGTCCCTGTCTCCACCTGCTGTGGATCAGATTGCAATGTGTTCACCAGATTGTGATCCCAAGGCTACTCTAAAGCTGGGTCCCACCGAGGTGTGTGTCTCTGCGCTGATGGAGGGTGTGGGTGACGCTGTGATGAGAGTTCAGGGAGGGTGCCTCCAGATTCCTCTTCAGAGGTTTCTTCGGAGCTTGATTGGAGGCGCTGGGTTGTGGACTCCGTCGAATGTTTCCCAGATGTGCCTGCGGAAGCAAGGGGAGATAATTAGTACATGGCAGTGGCCTGTGAAACAGGACACATCACTCACAGCATGGTTGTCTGATGGATGTTGCACTGCTAGACCCTCACTTGGTAGAGCAGCGCCGACCTCACCGTCAGCACAGGACTGGTCCCGGTCATCGCCGGTCAGCTGGATGGCTCTGTTTTTGAATTCTGTCAAAACATTGATCTCTGGCGTCCCTCCACCTGTCTGCGACCTCTCCCTCCTGTTGTGAGCCAGTTTGTCCTGTATGGATAGAGATGGGGAGAGTGTATCAGGATGCCTGCTGGGCCAGATGATAAGTATGCCTGGCCTGTGTGGGTGGTGAGTGGTCCCATGGACGGGATGAGGACAATGACGGTGTGTGTGAGAGAATGAATGGTGCTGTCCCTTGCACTGGCAGTGAGTGAGGGCCCTGTGGATGTGTGGTGGGTTTGTGAGTGTGAGAGTTGGGAGTGATGAAAAGAGTGACTTACCCCAGCGGAACAGAGGAGATCATTCATACTTTTGCGGCAATGGGTGGTTGTCCTGTTCTGAAGGGCGTTGGTGCTGACCACTGCCTGCCAAGCCGGGTTGGTGACATTGCTACCCATCCTACGGTCAGAGTGGGGGAGTAGAGCACATTCCAGCGGGACACAAAGGCATCTGGCAGTCGCTCGAGGGGCCCGTCATTGAAGCTGCAGCCTTTTTGCCTTTGTTGGCCATGTCTCCCAGGCAGCGGTGGGGAGCAGGTGGTGATGAACGCTTTGCAGGCAGCTGCCTGTTAAAGATGGTGGCCGGCGTGATGCGACAGCGGGGTGATGGTGAGCGGACGAATGAGAGCCCGCCCGCCATGGAAACGGTGTGTTTTGTGGGAGTGAATATATAATGAGGCGGGCTCGGGAAGATAGGGTGTGAAAACCCCCCATTTTCATCGGCGGGTAGGACTCCATTTTATCCGCCTGCTAGTGCAAATCTGGGAAAATTCAGGCCTATATTAGGATGATTAAAGTTCTCCTTTATAGATTCACTATAGTTCTTGCACCTCACTGGAATTTCCATGCAAATTTGTTCCTCTATATATTTCCCACTAGTTCATGGCCTATATAATATACCCAGTGATGTCATTACAGCTGTATTGGCTCTTAGCTCTAACCAAATAGATTTTGTGCTTGACCCCTCTACGACATCCTCTCTCTCAAGCAGCATAATGTTCTCCTTAATCAATTCTGCTGCCCCTCCTCCATTGCTCCCTTCCCTATCTTTCCTGAGCACCTTGTATCCGGGCATATTTAGTACCTGGTCCTGCCCTTTTTTGAGCCACAGTGACAGCCTTCCATCTCGTAAAGACGATAGTGGTCATGAGATGACAGTGGTCAACTCCGTGTTAAGCCAGGTGTGGCTCAGGAGGCCCATCCTGGCATGGCAATCTCAGCCGCATTGGCTGCAGAGGGAGACCGAGAAGATGCAGTGTTCATTGGCCTCTGTTTTCTCTCAGCCTCCTTTTTGGTCAGCTGAGCCCTTTATGTATCTGCTTGCCTCTGATTGGTCAGCTGGAACGTCAAGATCATGTGACAGACAACTTGCTGCTGATTGATGGCACATGCAAGACAGTTGTGATCGAGATGGAACTTGATAAGCTGAACATGAGCATGGCTTCCCTACAAGAGACCAGGCTTGATGAGAGCGGACCACTGAAAGAAAAATACATCATGAGCAGAATTTTTCGTCCCACGTGCGGGTGCGCACCCAACCCAATCCAGAGTAAAATAGTGCGCGATATTTCGATCGGCGGCAGGCGTGAGAGTCAGCCGCACGCTCGCCGACAATGAAGAGGCCTATTAAGATCCTGAAGGAAGTAATTGAAAGCTACTTTTCACTGACTGTTCAACCTTATGGTTGACGGGCGGACGAATAGGCCAGGCGGCCTTTGCATTTTTTTTACGAAACCTCATCCACGGGTGGGATGGGGTTTCCAACAGTAAATTTAAAAAATAAAATTTTTTTTAACATCATTTTTAACATGTCCCTCTTCATGTGACTGAGTCACATGTGGGGACACGTTTATATCATTTGTAAAATCTTAATTTTTTTATTTTAGAATTCCTCAGCTCCCTGAGGCAGCTCTGTGCCTTCAGGGAATTTTCAGTGCATGTTCCCCCGTGCATGCACAGACTCCAGCACTCGCGCTCCTCCCGCCCACACCCCAGCAGCACTGAGGCTCTCAGCGCACATTTAACGCTGGCTGGTTGTTAATTGGCCAGCTAGCGTGAAATCGCGGTCGGAGCCCGATCGGGGATGGCGGTCCGTTTTGCGGCTGTTCCCGGGCACGTCCACCACGCCAGCCTGACGAAGGTAAAATCCTGCCCTATACATTCGTCTGGCATGGGAAATGTTCAGAGGAAACGCATGAGAAAGGTGTAGGCTTCACTCTAAGGAACTCACTACTCTTGATGATAGAACCCTTCTCAAATGGTTCAGAACGTGGTCTCTCCATCCACCTCTCAACTCAAACAGAGCCAGTTAACTGCATGTTCTCCACGACAAAGGCAAAAGACCAGTTCTATGAGGAACTTGACATTGCTATCAGCAGAATCTTTAAGTCGGAACATCTTACACCTATGGGGGATTTCAGTCCAAGACTGGTTGCAGGCCATAAGGCAGAAGCCTCTTCCCTCAAACGTCATGGTCTGGGAAAGATAAATGAGAACGGACAGAGAGCTGGGTCTCTGTTTTCGTTACAGCATCATAGTTACATGAGACTATCTGTGCCTGTAGTTCATCAACCTTATTTGCCACACTCTGCAAATTTACATACATACACGGTGGCCCGAATTTTTCAGTAGGTGGGTGGGCTTGGTAGGAGCAGGCAGGGGTGGTCACATTGCCAATTGCCGCCCACGATCGGCTCTGCGCCGCCATTCTATGCGGGTGGGCCAATTAAGGCCCGCCCAGCAGTCCGTAAGCAGAGGTGTTTTACTTTTTTGAAATAGGCTGTGGTTGTTTCCCCAAACACTTGCTTGTGTGGTCAAAATTTTATTGATGCACCGTGAACTCTATTTAGGGTTAAATCAGAAGCATGGACCGAGATTTTCTGGTCCCACCCGCAGTGGGAATTGTTGCAGGTTGGGTGAAATTTTCACAGACCAGCCAAAGGTCCGTTGCAGAACCAGAAAATTCCAGCCATAGTTTATTCACACATTCAAACCCAGGGATTGGTTGCAATTTCACACACACACGCACACTCACACACTTACAGACACACACACTTACACACTCACACACACAGACACATACACACACACTCACACACACAGACAAACACACTCACAAACACACACACAGACACATACACACACACACTCACACACACAGACACACACACGCACACTCACACACTTACAGACACACACACACACAGACAAACACACTCATACACTCACACACACAGACACATACACACACACTCACACACACAGACAAACACACTCACATACACACACACAGACACATACACACACACACTCACACACACAGACACACACACGCACACTCACACACTTACAGACACACACACACACAGACAAACACACTCATACACTCACACAGACACATACACACACACACTCACACACACAGACACACACACGCACACTCACACACTTACAGACACACACACACACAGACAAACACACTCATACACTCACACACACAGACACATACACACACACTCACACACACAGACAAACACACTCACATACACACACACAGACACATACACACACACACTCACACACACAGACACACACACGCACACTCACATACTTACAGACACACACACACAGACAAACACACTCACATACACACACACAGACACATACACACACACACTCACACACACAGACACACACACGCATACTCACACACTTACAGACACACACACACAGACAAACACACTCACATACACACACACAGACACATACACACACACACACACACACAGACACACACACGCATACTCACACACTTACAGACACACATACACAGACAAACACACACACTCACACATACACACACACACTCACACACTTACAGACACACACACACAGACAAACACACACTCACACACACAGACAAACACACTCACACACAGACACATACACACACACAGACACACACACGCACACTCACACACTTACAGACACACACACAGACAAACACACACACACTTACAGACACACACACACAGACAAACACACACTCACACACACAAACACACTCACACACACATACACACACACGCAGACACACAGAAGATAGGAAAGAGGAGTTTTTACAACTATGACTTTTTAACAATTTTTTTACAATGTATAATTTAAAAGAGAAAGCACCACAGATATGGATATCAGTTCATGTGATTGCCAGAGTCCAGAAAGTCAGAGTCCAGTGAGGGTTCCTTCATTGAACAGTTGCAGTTCAGGCAGATTCAGCTAGCTGAAGCAGGGATTTTGCAGAATTCCTTTAAGGTTGATAGTGATGCAGCGAGATGAGGTCGGTACAAAGAGACTTGTTCTGCTCAGCAGGAGATGGCAGGAATCTTCCAAATAAACAGGCTTCAATGACTTAGACTTGATGCAGGCTGTTTGTCAGCTTGGAATCCTGCTCTGATGTTTGCAGGCTGGATTTTAAACAGCAGATTGAATTGTGAGTCTAGAAATGTAATATTAAAACTTTCCAAAGGCCAGAAGCTTAAGTCATGTGATGTGACCCATCAGTTGCAGGCTAAAAAGCAGTTTGTATGCCTCTGGTCAAAATCCATTGTCTACCTTAGGAGATAGAGGGTGGATTTTAGCGCCTCTGTAGGTAAAACAAGTTTTAATGGCTTTCCTTTATTATAGGACAGGCTGGGGAGTCAAGTTATCTGCCAGTTGCTGACTTCATTGATTGTAACGTATCCTTACAATGAGAGGTGTGAGATTCTACAAAGATGAGGGTGAAGCTTTTGTCCTGTAACTGCTGTTGGAAATTTCCAGAAACTGTAGCTAAGTTGTGAATCATGTGACCTATAGCAGCCACCTTTTGGTTTGGCATTGTTCACTTTTTAAATAAGCAAAAATGTAAGGTTTGATTATTAGGTGGCTTAGTGGTATTGTCACTGACTGGTATTCCAGTCAGGATCACAATTCAATCTGCTGTTTAAACGCCAGCCAACAAACATCAGAGCAGGATTCCAGGGTAATTCTCTGTGGACCTGGGTTCAGATCCCACCACAGCAGATGGTGAAACTCACATTCAATAAAAAAAACCTGGAATTAAAAGTCTAATAATAAAACCATTGCTGACTGTTGTAAAAACCCATCTGGTTCACTAATGTCCTTTGAAATCTGCCATCCTTACCCTGGGCTGGCTTACATGTGACTGCAGACCCAGAGCAATGTGGTTGACTCTTAAGTGTCCTCTGAGCAAGGGCAATAAATGCTGATGCCCACATTGCTGAACAAACAATTAATTTATGATCTCCTTCATACCTTAGGAACATTATACTTATTTCCTACTGTAATGCTATCTGCCTCTTCCAATTCTCTGTGCACCTTGGTTTTCCTCTCTAGTATTATCTCCTGGTCCACAAACCCCTGCCAAGTTGACTTAAAGCCTCCACCTGCCTCTATTCAGGTGCAACATGTCAACGGTAGATGTCCCATCTTCCAGGATATTCCTATGTTCCGATGTCCCAATATTCCAGGAATCTAAAACACAGCCTCTCTGCACCACCTCAGCCAAAGGGAGAGAAATAACTATTGCTTCTTTAATTTTCATTCACTTGGCTCTCAGGCACTCCATTTGCATCTGATGCCTTTGAGCTTCCATTTGCTCTAATTTCTTAATAACATTTTCTGAGCTCTATTTCATTGTGTACTCTGCTTCTCCCCTGACAACTTATTTTCAAGAAGCAAGTGCAATTTTCTATTCTGAATACTGATTGAAAATTATTTTAAGAACGAGCTGGACCCTATCTTCTGGCAGTGTCCATCCTTGAGAGATCTTAATTGCTGCATGATGCTCACCATTACGTGAGAATAGAAAGACATTATTTTTCCTCGTGGAAAGGGCTGAAGGATCTTCACCTGAACTGACCATGTGATCTTTTGAATGACTTTTCATTTATCTTTCTTGAGATTGCAGTCCCGCATCATACAGCAGACAATGCTCTTAACCTGTGCACTTCATGAAAAATAACTGAAGCTTGGCGCTGGATTTTAAGACCCTGTCAGGAAGATATGATCATTTTCATAATGTTATTTAGAATTTATTGTAAAGTGGAGTAATAGTGGGGTCTGTGTCTATGTGTGTGTGTGTGTGGGACTTAATTGAATTAGGGGCAGCTGGTTTGAAGGCTTTGATGTAAGAAGAGAAGCTAGATTTGAAATGCTAAGTAGGTAAACGTGGGTGAACTTTTAGAATGTGAGGTGTGAAGGGAACCTTTGCATTGTTAAATAAACCAGAGTAGCTTGAATTCAAAAGAGAGGGGGTGAAATGTTTCACATGGCCAGGAGAAGTTAAGAAACATTGGGCAGAATTTTGCCCTAGGTGGACGGGCGGGCCCCACCGACTCGGCGGCAGGCGGACAGCCGACCCCCACCACCGAAACGGGGCCGGCCGCCATTTTGAGTGGGCGGGCCAATTAAGGCCCACCCAGTGGCCTGACCGACAGGAAGCGCTGTGCGTTCCCTGTGCGGGGGTGAGGGAATCCCCAGGTGTCAAAGTGCACTCTTTCACCCATGTGCGCGAAAGAGCACACATCTCCCTGAGACTAAGTGCTGTCTCAGGGAGATTACTGACAGTCCAGAAAACTTTAAACATAGAAAAATTAAAAATTTATTAACATGTCCCCCTCATGTGACAATGTCACACGAAATGGGATATGTTAATAAATATCACATAAAATGTATTAAAGTTTTTAAAAACGGACATGAAACCTCATCCCGCCAGTGAATGAGGTTTCATATATTATCAGAAGCCCACTGGGGCTCCTGGCCTGCCCGCCAGCCTTAAGGTTGGACAGGCAGGTCTTTAATGATCTTAATTACTCTGTCAATGGCCTCAATTGGCCATTGACATCGGCGGGTGGACAGCTGATTTCGCTGTCCGCCCACCTTCCTAAAAATTTAAAGGGACTGGGATGACGTCTGGGGTTCATCCCGACGTCATCCCACGTCATTTTCCCGTTGGCGAGAGGGCCCCGCCCCCAAATCGCCGACGGGAAAATTCAGGTGATTGTGTTTATTTTTCCCAAGGATTACTGGTAAATTTGGTACTATGATAGATTTTTATTATTAGAGAGGTGAAGTCCAAAGACATCGTGAAACAATGGGAATTTGCATTCAAAGGGGAAAATATATATATGAAGGAAAGAAGGCTGTGTGCAAGGGGAGGCATTTTGTAAGATCTAAAACACGTGTGAAAAGTTTCAAGTTGCTGTCTACAAGGAACTGGAGCTAAGGAAAAACTTGCCCAGGGTGTGTGCTTTGCCTGAGTCTGTTTAAACCTATGGGCAGATATTTGCCCTTGTCGGGCGGAGTTGGCGGGGGCGGTCAGGAAGCCAGCCACCGCCCGCGATCAGGGCCGCACCTCGATTTCACGCCAATTAAGGCCCATCCAGCGTGAAATGTGAGCAGCAGCGCTCAGCACTGTCTGTGTGGAGGGGAGAGGGAGAGTGAGCGTGAACTTCCCAGATGCGTGCTTGAAAATATCCCTGAGGCATAGAGCTGCCTGACAGAGATGAACAGTTTTCAAAATAAAAGATAAAGATCCTAAAAATGTTATATGAGCAGGGACACGCTATTAAATAAATTTTAATTAAAAAAAAATTTTGTTTGATGTTGAAAACCTTATTCCGCCCATGGATGAAGCTTCCAAAAAAGATGCAAAGGCCGCTCAGCCTTTTTGCCTGCCCACCAGCCATAAGATTGGATGGGCAGTGAAAAATTCCTTTTAATTACCTCCTTAATGGCCTTAACAGGCCTTTTAATTGTCGCTGGGCATGCCGCCAACTCTGGCATGCGTGCGCGCCAACCAAAGTATTGCGCGAGTGCATGATAATGTCGGAACGCTCGCCCAACATCGTCGTGCATTATTTTGCGCTTGGTCGGGTCGGGTGCGCGCCCGCCTGCCAAGCTAAAAACTCAGCCCTATGTGTTTTACTGTTGCCTTAAGGGGGGTGTAACTGGGAGTTAGATTAACTAGGGGAGCTAGGAGTTATCATAGTAGTAATTTGTAAACCTATGTATGTGCTTAAAATCATTTTTTAACTAATAAAGGTTTAATTTAGTTTTGGAAGAAACCTCTAGGCCTCGGTGGCCTTTTTATTGAATTCAAGACCGCATCTCGAAATAAATACAAATTGCAGGTAGTTGTGGCAGCTACTTTGGGATTTGAGGAGCTTGGCATTTACCATTAGCCTACCGTAACAAAATAGGGGGCTCCTCGCGGGATATATTTGAAAATCCTTGATTGGTTTGGAGTTAGTGAATCTTAAGGTTATGAGCACGAGAAGCACTTTGAATTCAGGAGTTGGTGTGAGGGATTTTTAAAGTCATGAGGCTGCAATAATGGCTGTATCCATGGCTAAAACTTTTTTGGAAGTTGAAGATATAACTCTGATTGGGTTACACAAAATACCTAAGGGTAAGTTAACAGAGTTGGCAGATAAGTTGCAGTTGAGTTTAGCTGTAGGGGCAAAGAAAGCAGACATAGCTGAAGTGATAGCACAGCATTTAAAGTTGGAAGTGATACTTGACAGGTGAGACACGGCTGGAGGTAGTGACTTCAGTTAGAAATGAAGAGGCTTGAATTTGAACAAGCAAAGGAACTGAGAAAACTTGAATTGGAGGCAAACGAAAAGGAAAAAGAATTGGAAATGAAATAACTAGAACTAGAGGCAGTAGAAAAAGAAAGGGAAAAAGAGATTATTTCAAAAAGAAATGGAAATTCGAAAACTTGATCTCCAGAGGGACAAATTAGCAATGGAAGAGAGAATGAAGGAAAGAGACAGAGAATACCGGCTTAAAAAGCTGGATTTGAAAAAAGATATCGCAGATTCTGAGGAAAGTTCTGATGATGAAAAAAAACTTTAACCTAAAGCTCAGTGGGTGTTTAAATTTGTACAAGCTCTTCCAAAGTTTGAAGAAAGAGATATTGAAGCATTTTTTATTTCATTTGAGAAGATAGCTAAACAGATTAAATGGTCACAGGAAAACTGGACATCGTTGTTACAATCCAGATTGGTGGGTAGAGTGCATGAGGTTTATGCTTCACTGTCAGGAGAAATGTTGGTGAGCTATGATGTGGTAAAAAAGGCTATTTTGAGTGCGTATGAGTTGGTTCCTGAGGCATACAGGCAGAAATTTAGGAATATGATTAAACAGCCTGGGCAAACTTATACTGAGTTTGAGAGAGTAAAACAAAGTAACTTTGACCGGCAGATATGGGCATTAAAGATAGAGATGACACATGCAGCTTTTAGAGAAATAATTCTTTTGGAAGAATTTAAAGTTTCAATTCTTTCGGTCGTCATAACTCATGTGGAGGAACAGAGGGTTGATTCTGTAAGACGAGCAGCAGAGATAGCTGATGATTATGAGTTAGTTCATAGAGCTAAACCTTTTCTCCATCACCCTTTCAAATCAGGAAAGGAAGGACAGAAAATGGAAAGGTGAAAGGAAGGTGGGTAGTCGGGGAAGAGAAGCAGTAGCTGGAAATTTGCAGGAAGTTTTTTCTCAGAATAAAAAGGAAGGTGCTGAGGGTAGAAGTGGCATTCAAAAATTGAGGTGTTCTCCTTGTAATGAAGTGGACACATGGAGTCAGTGTGTTGGAAATTGCAGGGAAAATCTGTTGGGATTATTAGGGTACAGAAAAGTTCTGGAAGTAAAAGTACTGTGGTTTCTGAGGTTCAGGCACAGGAAAAACCAGTGGTTTGTGTACAAGTAAAACAGGAAGAATCAGTGATAGGTAAAGAAGCGGGAATGTGTTCACAACTTACCAAAGGGAATTCTAAGGGAGCAGCTTGCAGAGATGTTTAAAGGTTTTTGTATGTGAAGGGGAAGTCTTTCCATGCATACAGGGTGGAGTACGTAAAGATGTTAAAATTTTAAGAGACACTGGGGCTAGTCAATCCTTAATGTTGTAGGATAGCGACATGTATTGTTCAGAGGATGTATTGCAGGAACAGGTGATAATAAATGGGGCTCTTGGAGATGCTAAACCTATTCCATTGTGGAAGGTACATTTAAAGAGTCAGTGGAAAACAGGTGAGGTGATTTTTGGAGGAGGAGAAAAATTACCCATTGCAGGGTTCAGTTTATTTTGGGTAATGATATAGCTTGGTCACAGGTGTGGGCGATGCCTATGGTAGTTGAGCAGCCTGTGTAGAAGTGTTTTCAACAGAAGTATTGCAGAGGGAGCATCATGGATTGTTTCCAGATTGTTTGATAACAAGATCACAGGCTCATAGGTAGTAACAAGATGAACAGTAAGTTCAAAGGCAGAGAGAAGGTGTGGAAGTCCAATTTGCTGGCACTGTGTTTGATAACATTGTTCAGGAAGAAAGACTGGAGGACAATGCAGCTGAGGTGCTTAACTCAAGGCAGTTGTAGCTACAAAACTGGATTCGCAAATAAAACAGTTATATCAAACAGCTTACCCAGAAATAGAGGCAGAACATATCCCAGAATGTTGTTACCTTCAGCGTGATGTTTTAATGAGAAAATGGCGGCTATATCATGTTTCTGCAGATGAAAGTGGGAGGGAAGTACATCAGATTCTAATACCATTGGGATTTTTAACAAAATTCATTCAGCAGATGTGGACTTCACTGGCTGGGCCAGCATTTATTGCCCATCCCTAGTTGCCCTTGAGAAGGTGGTGGTGAGCTGCCTTCGCTGCATTAAGCTTCAAGGGAGTAAGGCAAGGCTGGATGGCCTCTACTTTAATGCCAGGAGTATTACAGGTAAAACAGATGAGTTAAGGGTGAGGATTGACACATGGAATTGTGATATAGTAGCCATCACTGAGATGTGGTTGAGGGAAGGGCAGGATTGGCAGCTCAACATTCCGGGATATAGAACCTTCAGGTGAGACAGGGGAGGGGGTAAAAGAGGAGGTGGCATTGCATTATTAGTTAAGGAGTCAGTTATTGCAGTAAGGAGAGATGATATCTTGGAGGGGGCATCGAATGAAGCTTTGTGGGTAGAGCTTAGGAACAAAAAAGGGGCAGCCACATTGTTAGGTGTTTATTATAGACCCCCAGATAGTCAGCAGGAAATTGAGGAGCAAATATGTGCACAATTTGTGGAGGTGTGTAAAACCAATAACAATAGGGTAATTATATTAGGTGATTTCAACTTTCCCAACATTAATTGGGATAGACATAGTGTTAAGGGCATGGATGGAGTGGATTTCTTGAAATGTGTACAGGAGAACTTTTTAGGTCAATATGTAGAGGGTCCAACAAGGGATGGAGAAGTGCTGGACCTAATTCTGGGGAATGAAGCTGGACAGGTAGCTGAGGTGGGTGAGCATTTTAGCGATAGCGACCACAACATGGTACAGTTTAAGTTTGTTATGGACAAAGAAATCAACAAGTTGCAAAAAAATGTTTTGGATTGGGGGAGAGTGGATTTTAGTAAAATAAGGCAGGATCTTATTAAGGCCAAGGTAGACTGGGAACAGTTACTTGTGGGGAAATCTACAGAGGAGCAGTGGGGGTTGTTCAAAAAGGAAATGGGTGGGGTACAGGCTCAACATGTTCCCTCTAGGGTGATAGGAAAGAGTAACAAGCCCAGAGAAGCATGGATGACCAGAGATATTCAGGTTATGATAAGGAAAAGAGAGGCTTTTAGCAGGTACAAGGGAAGCAAATCAGCAGAGGCATTAGTGGAGTACAGGAAGTGCAGGGTGAAGCTTAAGAAAGCAATTCGGAGAGCAAAGAGGGGAGATAAGAAAGCTCTGGCTGGTAAAAGTAGGGAAAATCCCAAGATATTCTATAAGTATATCTATGGAAAGAGGATAACCAGGGAAAGAGTAAGGCCCATAAGGGACCAAGGGGGCAATCCATGGATGGAGCCAGTGGACATCGCTAGAGTGTTGAATGAATACTTCACATCCGTCTTCACCCAAGAGAATGAGGATGAAGGTATCGAACTCAGGGAGAGAGACTGCGAGATTCTTAAGCAAATTGATATAAGGAGTGACAAGGTATTGGAGGTGTTGGCAGGCTTAACAGTGGACAAATCTCCAGGTCCAGATGATTTGTGTCCCAGACTGCTGAGGGAGGCAAGGCAGGAGATCGCAGGGGCTCTGACTCAAATTTTTAATTCCTCTCTGGCCACGGGAGAGGTGCCAGAGGACTGGAGAACAGCTAATGTGGTTCCGCTATTTAAGAAGAGTTGTAGAGAGAAGCCAGGGAACTACAGGCCAGTGAGTCTCACATCAGTGGTAGGGAAACTATTGGAGAAAATTCTGAAGGACAGTATCTATCTCCACTTGGAGAGGCAAGGTTTGATCAGGGATAGTCAGCATGACTTTGTCAGATGGAGGTCATGCCTAACAAATTTGATTGAATTTTTTGAGGAGTTGACCAGGTGTGTAGATGAGGGAAGTGCAGTTGATGTAGTTTATATGGATTTTAGCAAAGCCTTTGACAAGGTCCCACATGGAGACTTATAAAGAAGGCAAATGCACATGGGATACAAGGTAATTTGATAAGGTGGATTCAAAATTGGCTTAGTTGTAGGAGGCAGAGGGTGATGACAGAAGGATGCTTTAGTGACTGGAAGCCAGTGTCCAGTGGCGTACCACAGGGATCTGTGCTCGGTCCCCTATTATTTGTCATTTATGTAAACAACATAGATGACTATGTGGGGGGTAGAATTAGTACGTTTGTGGATGACACAAAGATTGGCCAGGTGGTTAACAGTGAGGTTGAGTGTCTTGGGTTACAGGAAAATATAGACGGGATGGTCAAATGGGCAGATAAGTGGCAGATGGAATTTAACCCTGAAAAGTGTGAGGTGATACACTTTGGAAGGAATAATTTGACAAGGAAGTATTCAATGAACGGCATGACACTAGGAAGTTCTGAGGAATAAAGGGACTTTGGCGTGTGTGTCCATAGATTTCTGAAGGCAGAGGGGCATGTTAGTGGGGTGGTGAAAAAGGCATATAGGACACTTGCCTTTATCAATTGAGGCATAGATTACAAAAGTAGGGAGATCATGTTGGAGTTGTATAGAACCTTGGTGAGGCCACAGCTGGAGTACTGTGTGCACTTCTGGTCACCACATTATAGGAAGGATGTGATTGCACTGGAGGGGGTGCAGAGGAGATTCACAAGGGTGTTGCCTGGGATGAAACATTTAAGTTAAGAAGAGAGGTTGGATAGACTTGGGTTGTTTTCGTTGGAGCAGAGAAGATTGAGGGGTGACCTGATTGAGGTGTACAAGATTATGAGAGGCATGGACAGGGTGGATAGGGAGCAGTTGTTTCCCTTAGCTGAAGGGTCAGTCACAAGGGGGCATAAGTTCAAGGTGAGGGGCAAGAGGTTTAGGGGAGATGTGAGGAAAACCTTTTTTACCCAGAGGGTGATGACCATCTGGAATGCACTGCCTGAGAGGGTGGTGGAGGCGGGTTGCCTCACATCCTTTAAAAAGTACCTGGATGAGCGCTTGGCACGTCATAACATTCAAGGCTATGGACCAAATGCTGGTAAATGAGATTAGGTAGGTAGGTCAGGTGTTTCTCAAGTGTCGGTGCAGACTTGATGGGCCGAAGGGCCTCTTCTGCACTGTGAGATTCTGTGATTCTGTGATTCTTGAACCGCTGCAGTCCATGTGAGTACACCCACAGTGCTGTTAGGAATGGAGCTTCAGGATTTTGACCCAGTGTCAGTGAAGGAACGATGATATACTTCCAAGTCAGGATGGTGAGTGACTTGGGGGGGAACTTGCATGTGGAACTTGCTCTCATCTATCTGCTGTCCTGTCCTTCTAGATTGTAGTGGTTGTGGGTTTGGAAGGTGCTGTCAAAGGAGCCTTGGTGAATTCTTGCAGTACATCTTGTAGATGGTACACAATGCTGCTACTGTGCGTTGGTGGTAGAGGGAGTGAATGTTTGTGGATGTGGTGCCAATGAAGTGGGCTGCTTTGTCCTGCACAGTGCCTAGCTTCTCAAGTCAAGGAGCTGGACTCATCCAGGTAAGTGGGGAGTATTCCATCATACTCCTGACTTGTGCCTTGTAGATGATGGACAGGCTTTGGGGAGTCAGGAGGTGAGTTACTTGTCACAGGATTCCTAGCCTCTGACCTGCTCTTGTAGCCACAGTATTTAAGTGGCCAGTCCAGTTTAGTTTCTGGTCAATGGTAACCCCCAGGATGTTGATAGTGGAGAATGCAATGATGGTAATGCCATTGAACATCAAGAGGCGATGGTTGAATTCTCTCTTGTTGGAGATGGTCATTGCCTGATACTTGTGACCATATCAAAATGAGATTCTGAGAATTGCTCATGACATTTTAGTGGGGGGACATTTAGGAATTAGAAAGACACAGGCGAAAATACACAAACATTTTTATTGGTTTGGATTGCATAGAGATGTAGTCAAATTCTGTAGAACATGTCACACATGTCAGGTAATAGGGAAGCCTCAAGCTGTGATCAAGTTGGCATGTTTAATTCCAATTTCAGCATTTGAAGAATCTTTTTCCAAGGCCCTGGTTGATTGTGTTGGACCCTCCTTAAGACTAAATGTGGAAATCAGTACTTACTGACAATAATAGATGTGTCTACAAGGCTTCCTGAAGTGATACCATCATTATAACATTATACACATGTATTACAGCAAAGAAAATTGTGGCAGAGTTAACTCAATTTTTTACAAGATATAGTTTACCTAAAGAAATACAATCTGATCAGGGTTCAAATTTCATGTCACAGCTGCTTAAGGGAGTAATGAACAGTTTGGGAATAAAATAATTCAAGTCCACAGCTTACCATCCTGAGTCACAAGGGGCTTTGGAAAGATGGCATCAAACTTTAAATACTATGATGAGAGTGTATAGCCAGGACTATCCACAGGTTTGGGATGGGGGAATTCCATTTCTTTTATTTGCTATAAGGGATGCTCCTAATGCATTGACTGGTTTTGTCCTTTTGAATCAGTTTGTGGTCATGGTCGACTGGTTTTAGTCCTTTTGAACTAGTTTATGGTCATGAGGTAAGGGGACCTCATTGATTTGATGAAAATTGATTCATGAGAAATTGGTGGGTCAAAATTCAGAAACTATTGTCCTAGTTGTGTATCAAACTTCAGAGAGAGATTGGACGGAACATATGAATTAGCTAGGGGACATTCAAAGATATCACAGCAAGTGATGAAAGTGAAGGCTAACAGGAAAGCTACAGCTCATAGTTCTGTTGCTAGGGAGAAAGTGTTAGTTCTGTTACCAGTACTGGGTGACTCGTTAAAGGCAAGGTTTAGTGGGCCTTACATTATTGAAAAGCAGCGGAGTGAAGTAAATTATTTAATAAACCCTCCAGATAGAAGAAAGAAGCACAAGGTGTGTCATGTAAATATGCTTGGAAAGTGCTTTGACAGGGAAGAGGACCAAAAGGAAATGCTAGTGGTGGGAAATAATGAGAAAGAGAAAGAGATGCAGGTTTCTGAAATTGATTTTCCCCTAATCAGATTGGATAATGAGAGGGTACTTGAAAATTTAAATGTAATATTAAGTTACCTTCCAGACAAGTGTCAAGGTGATTTGGAGAAACTCTTGTATTCACACAAAACTATTTGTGAAAATAAGCTGGAGAGGATGAATTTAGCTATATTTGATATATGTGTAGAAGTTTCATCTTCAATAAGGCAACATCCTTATAGATTAAATCTTCCAAAGTTATCACAAGTACAGAAAGAAATTGAATTCATGCTTCAAAATGATATCATTGAGTCTAGTTGCAGTAACTGGGGTGTGCCTATTGTGATGGTACCAAAACCAGATGGAACACAAAGACTGTGTAGACTATTGAAGGGTGAATACAGTGACAAAAGTGGATTCATATCCTATACCACGGTTGAAAGATTGCATTGAGAAAGTGAGACAATCAAAATTTATCATAAAGATTGGCTTGCTAAGGGGATATTGGCAAGTACCGTTAATGGAGAGAGCAAAGGAGATATCGGCTTTTGTGATGCCAGATGGACTATATCAGTTTAAAGCCATGCCATTTAGTATGAAAAAGGCATTTGCAACATTTCAGACTGACAAAATAATTGCAGGCCTGAGCAATTATGCTGTTTATATTAATGACTTGATAGTTTTCAGTCAGATGTGGAAGGCATTTAAAGCATCTGGAAGAATTGTTTTGTTGATTACAAGAAGCTAATTTGGTGATGAACTTGGCTAAAAGTGAATTTTCAAAAGTGCAAGTTACGTATCTAGGCCATACCACTGGACATGGTAAGGTGGCTCTGAGAGATGTGAAAGCCAAGGCTATCGTGGGTTTCCCAGTGCCTACAACAAAACAAGAAGTTTTCAGATTTCTAGGCTTTACCAAAGATTTATAACAAATTTTAGCCATGTGGTTGTTCCATTGACTGAACTATTAAAAAAGAACAAGAAGTTTCAATGGGCACTGGAGGCATTTAACAGTTTGAAAACTGTATTGACTACGACATCAGTTTTGGCAGTACCCAATTATGTCAAACAATTCAAGTTGGCTGTTGATGCAAGCGTTACAGGCATTGGGGCTGTATTGTTACAAGAACATGGCACTGGAATTGAGAAATCAATAGGGTATTTTTCACAGAAGTTGAATGTGTAACAGAGAAGATATTCAACGATCGAAAAGGAAACTTTGGGTTTGGTGTTAGCGCTGCTGCATTTTGAAATTTATGTTGCAAACAATTCACCAGAAACAATTATTTATACAAACCACAAACCTTTAAAGCTTCTGAACAAATTTTGAGATTGAAGTGCAAGTCTATTCAAATGGAGATTATTACTGCAACCATTTAATCTACAAATTATACATGTGGCTGGATGAGAAAACCTGATTGCAGATGCATTGTCAAGAGTTTGAAGCTTAAAGGGAAAATTGGACATTTAAAAACCTGGGCAAGGATTTTTTCCTAATCGGGTGGGCTTGGCATGGGTTGGTGGGAGCAGTTGGGAGGCTGACCACTGCCCGCGATCGGGACCGGACCACGATTTCAAGCTGGGCGCTGCCTGTGTGGGAGGTAGGGGGGGGAGGAGGGCGAGAGTCTAAGTTCATGCATGTGCACGGGTGTGTGCTGGAAAAGCTCCCTGAGGCACAGAGCTGCCTCAGGGAGATGAAGAGATCTGAGTGCTAACAATAAAGATTTTTGAAATGATAAAAAAAGTCCCCTCATATGACTCTGTCACATGAGCAGGGACATATTAAATATAAGTGTTAAAAGTTTTTTAAAAATTTCAATCACTGGTCAAAACCTCATCCCGCCTGTGGGTGGGGTTTCGCCAAAAATGCAAAGGCCGCTTGGCCTTTTCACCTGCCCACCAACTGCAAGGTTGGGAGGGCAGTGAAAATTTTAAATCAATTACGTTGTCAATGGCCTTAATAGGCCTTTTAATTGTCGACGGGCACGCTGCCAACTCCCGTCAGTGTCTGCCGAACGAGATATCATGTGAGTGCGCAGATTGGGCACGCGCCCATCCACTCAGCGAAAAATCCTGGCCCTGGACACTGAATTGGAATGATTTCTGTTGTGATGAATATAGTTATGTTAAAGCATGCCTCTGGTAATGTAATAGTGTAAGTATATAGATAAGTACAGGAGGTAGTGTAAGATAGGTTAATAAAATGAAGCTGTCTTTTTAAATTATGACAGTTTACTTTGCAATAAGGAGGGGGTGTCAGGAAGGTATAATAATTTTCATAACGTTATTTGCAATTTATTGTAGAGTAATGGTGGGGTCTGTGTCTATGGTATGTGTATGTGTCTATATGGGTGGGACTTAATTGAATTTGAGGCAGCTGGTCTGAAGGCTTTGATGTAAGAGAAGCTAGCTTTGAAATGCTAAATAGGTAAACATGGATGAACTTTTAGAACGTGAGGTGTAAAGGGAACATTTGCATTGTTAAATAAACCAGAGTAGCTTGAATTCAAAAGAGAGGGGGTGAAATGTTTCACCTAGCCAGGAGAAGTCAAGAAACAATGGGCAGAATTTTCTGCCTACTGGGCGGTGGGCCCGACCCAATCTCCGGTGGGCGGGGAGCCGATCCCTGCCGGAGAAGCGGGCTCTGCCGCCATTTTGAGTGGGCGGGCCAATTAAGGCCCGCCCAGCATGATGCCTGGCGGGAAGCGCTGTGCACTTCCTGTGCGGGTGGGGGGGAAATTCCCCAAATGCAAGAGTGCGATCTTTCGCGCATGCGCATGAAAGAGCGCACATCTCCCTGAGGCTAAGTGCTGTCTCAGGGAGATCGCTGAAAGTTGTACAAAGATTAAAAATAAAAAAATCCTTAGCCTGTCCCCCTCATGTGGCAATGTCACACGAGATGGGACATGTTAATAAATTTCACTAAGAATTTCTTAAAAATTTTTAAACCCTACATGAAACCTCATCCCGCTGGTGGATGAGGTTTCATGTATTATCAGAAGCCCGCTGGGGCTCCTGGCCTGTCCACCAACCTTAAGGTTGGACGGGCAGGTCCTTTAATTGTTTTAATTATCCTGTCAATAGCCTCAATTGGCCATTGACAGGTTGGCGGGCGCATAGCTGATTTGGCAGTGCCCCCGCCTTCCTGAAGATTTAAATAGGGTGGGATGACATCGGGGGTTCCCCCTGACATCATCCCACGTCATTGTGCGTGTCAGTGAGCAGGACCTGCCCCCTCCTCACCGACGGTAAAATCCAGCCCAGCATGTTTATTTTTTCCAAAGATTACTGGTAAAATTGGTACTATGATAGATTTTTATTATTAGAGAGGTGAAGTCCAAAGACATAGTGAAACAATGTGAATTTGCATTCAAAGGGGAAAATATATATAAAGGAAAGAAGGCTGTGTGCAAGGGGAGGCATTTTGTAAGATCTAAAAAAACGTGTGAAAAGCTTCAAGTTGCTGTTTACAAGGAACTGGAGCTGAGGAAAACTCACTTTAAATTTTACTGTCCAGGGTCTGGGTCTGCCTCGGTCTGTTTAAATCTGTGCTTTACTGTTGCCTTAATGGGGTGTAACTGAGAGTTAGACTAGGGGAGCTAAGAGTTATCATAGTAGTAATTTGTAAACCTAAGTATGTGTTTAAACCTTTATTAATAAAAAATGATTTTAAGTTAGCTTTGTAAGAAACCTCTAAGTCTCAGTGACCTTCTTTTTACTGAACTCAAAGCCTACATCTCAAAATAAATACGAATTGCAAATAGTCATGGCAGCTGTTTCAAGTTTCCCTCTGGGAGTTGAGCAGCTTGGCATTTACAATCCGTCTGCCATAACAAACCCCAAGAAAGGTGGGTTGGGTCAGATGTTAACATTTTTAAAATCCCAAACCCTAATCCCAACCCACCTCCAACACTCCCACTTCCGGTTTTTAGAGAGGCAGAACAGGGGGTGGGCAATCAAACCACTTATAGGAGGGGGTGGGGTGTTGCCAATTCAAATATTTGAATGAGTGGTAAATCTCCCCAGCCTCAATAAATCCAGAAGCTGATGACAAATATCAGGGGGAAAGTACAAGCCTTTACAGCACGGCTTGTGGGCCAGGAGGAGCAGGATTGTTTTCTTCCGGTCCCCAAAGTTTCCCCCGCATCAGACTTCCTCCTCACATAAAAAGACACCTGGGTTTGGGAATCAGTTCCTCCAGGGACCAGCCTCCTCCCTCCCCTGTCACCTTCCCCCAACCAGCCCCGGGATTGGGTTCCACCTGATGATAGGGATGAGGTTTACTTTATGCTGCAGCTTGCTCCTCTGGCCCGCCCAGGAGTCTTCCCCGCCCAACTGGAAGCCAAGCCTGTCAACCAGGCTGACTTTCTGGTGGGAACCTGCCCAGGAGAAAAAAATACATACAGGAAAACACAGACTTCTGCACTTCCTGCCTGAAACCTCCTACCACCTCGCCCCATCACCTCCACCTACTCACATAAGCTGCCATTGTCAATATCCTGACCTCATCAGCCAGCTGTTTGCACTCTTGCCTTCAAATCCAGGGTCAGAAGGTTGGTGTGGGTCCCACTCAAGACATATGGGCACAAAAATCCAAGCTGACATTCCAGTGCAGTGCTTAGGGAATGCTGCAATATGTCCCACAAAAAGCAGTGAAAGAAATGACCAGATTATCTGTTTTGTATTGGTTGAGGGACAAATTTTGGCCAGGGTACTGGTGAGCCCCCCTGAGATCTCCTTCAAGGACAGATGGGGGTGCAGATTAGCATCTCATCCAAAAGATACCACCTCCAGAGTGCAGCACTCTCTCAGCACTGGCACTAGGACATAATAGCCCGGATTACGTGCTCAAGTCTTTAGAGCATGATTTGAACTCCTAACTGCTGCCCTCGAGGGAAGGGTGCTACCAACTAAGGCTAAAACCCCCAAACTGGGGCATTCTAGAACGAGAGGCAATAGTTTTAGGCTAAGGGGTGGTAGATTTAAATCAGAGATGAGGAGGAATTACTTTTCTCAAAGGGACGTGAATCTGTGGAATTCACTACCTCAGAGTGCTGTGGATGCCGGGACGCTGAATAAATTTAGGGAGGAGGTAAACATTTTTAACTAGTAACGGGTTGAAAGGTTATGGGGGGAGGGCGGGAAATTGGAGTTGAGGCCGAAATGAGATCAGCCATGATCGTATTGAATGGCAGGGCAGGCTCGAGGGGCTGAATTGCCCGCTCCTGCTTCTAGTTCTTATGTTCTTTCATGCCTGCTCCCCATATCCCTTGATTCCCTGACAGACCGAAAATCTGTCAATCCCAGTCTTAAATAAAAGGGATTAGGACACCTTTACAGTGATATTTCTCTGAGTTTTGTTAAGTGAGATACAGTACTGCATTATAATGACCATATTGCATTTTCTTTTAATACAGATGTGTGCAGTTCAAATCCCACCAGGGCAGGTTGAGAATTTTTCAATTCCGTTTTAAAAATATGGAAATAAAGACACCGATAAGAGTGAAAATGACTATGTTGCAGCTGGCTGATTGTTGTAAAAGGGTTTACGAATAGTCCATCAGGAAAGGAAACCTGCTATCCTTATCCAGTTTGGCCTGTGTGTGACTCCAGTCCCACAGCAACATGGTTAACTCTTAACTGCCCTCTGACATAATGTAGTAAGCCATACTGATGATGGGCAATAAATGCAATGTTTGCCAGCACTATTAGCATCCTGAAAATTTATTTTAAAAACAATATGACTCCTGAATGTTCAGTTATACTGCACTGTAACATCTCTGAACAAGTGCTAGTATGGAAAAAAATATCAGTATGTGTTTGCAAAGTGTTAATTACCATCCATAATGCAATAGAGGAAAGATCTAATTCAACAAAAATTAGATTGAACAATCACACTTGATTGTGCCAGTGTTCTCATGATCAATGGATTTGATAAATAGTAAAACTAAGACTGGACAAGACCATCATGGATGTGCCTTTTCAAGCCATTCTCGACCAATTCACTTGAGGGCAAAATATCTTTTGCAGCTGTGAATTACAGATATACTTGCGAGTAGCTATAGGGAACGAAACCATTTAAAGCTCAGCAGTCCCAGGTGTTGGAGGACTAGGATCAAACTGGTGTCAAATTCTGAAGGTAATCACGTGGCCTCTGCTGACTGATCGAGGCCAGGATGAGGTTTGACAGTGATAAGTCCCACGATCCCTCACAGCATGTCCAAATCCCACAGTCTCGGTTTGTACCTGACGAATGGATGAGTCATCACTCAGGACAAGAGGAAGCAAGAAATGTGAACCTGTTACTAGATGCCTAATATCTTGAAAAGCGATTTTCCACAGATTAAGGTAAAATGTATTAAGGTTGAATATTTCAAACGTGTACAATCACTGCATATATTGTAATTAAGATTTGTTTGAGTAAACTAAAAAAAATAATTTATATGTAAAGAAGTGCATTTTTTGTAGTGGGAAGCACATTATCCCTTCACTCCACATAAGATGCTGTTTGCTGAGAATAGTATACTGCCAGACAGGTGTCCCATTCAGGTCAAATATAATGACAGGTGCAGTGAAGTTATACTGAAATCTCTAACATTGGCCAGGGTGCAGAATAGAGTATGTCAAGATGAATGCACTTTACAGGAGAGCTGGGAAACTCATCAGCTTTGACATTCTCAGTGAGGAAGCAATCAAACAGCTAGCCCTAACCAGTTGTACAGGATTGCTGACTTTTTCAAGTTTTGAGCTGCAGTGGATGGATTCCATGTTGTTCTGCCACCTCCAACAGTCAACCACCTTGACTTTTGAAAAAGCAAATAACTGCAGATGCTGGAAATCTGAAATAAAGACAGAAAATGCTGGAAATACACAGCAGCTCAGGCAGTATCGGTGGAGAGAGAGACAGACAGACAGAATCTATGACCTTCTTTCAGAAACATTCTGATGAAAATTCATTGATCTTTGAAATTTGGCCCTCCTTGAATCTTAAATGAAGAAACCTATGGTAACAAATGATTTACAGGTTATAAGACCACCTCCTTGCATAGATGCCAGTAAGAGTTGCCGAAACAGCTGTTGAGCAGAGCTACAATGAGGCACAGAGAAGCCAATCAGCAACTTCAAGGGAGGTTCTCACTACCTGGACTGATTGTAAAAGGCTTCTGTCCTTTAGCCCATGCTTCACACACAAACACAGCCTGCTGTGCCATGTATTACTTTGCTCTATAAAAAGGCTTCGACATGGACATCTGTGGGAAGTTAACGCTTTCTACATTGGAGGAAGAATGACATGGAGCAGCAAGTCAGGCTGACCATCACCCAGAAGACTCCTCGGTGACTACTGCAAGGGGAATAGAGCATAACTGATCACCAAAGTCTTTGTTACTGTCTAATATAATCAAGCTTTATCACCACTGCCCTAACTCCTCCTTCCCCACCTTCAAACGAAGGGCCAACCATTCAATCTGAGACAACACATCAAACCTCTTTTCCCCCACATCATAAGAACATAAGAAATAGGAACAGGAGCAGACCATTTGGCCCCTTGAGCCTGCTCCACCATTCCATAAGATCATGGCTGATCTTCTTGTGTTTCGATTTCCACATTCCCTGCTAACCTCGATAATCTTTGATTCCCTCTGCCTTAAAAATATTCAATGACCCCTCACCTCCACCACCTTCTGAGGCAGGGAATTCCAAAGTTGCACAACACGCAGAGAAAAAAAATCTCTCCTCATCTCTGTCCTAAAAGGGTGACTTTTAATTTTGAAACAGTGCCCCCTAGTTCTGGACTCACCCACAAAGGGAAACATCCTTTTGACATCCATCTTGTCAAGGCCGTTCAGGATCTTGCATACATCAACCAAATCACCCCTCACTCTTCTAAACTCCAGTGGAAACAAGCCCAGTCTGACCAACCTTTCCTCAATAGACAACCCACTCATTCCAGGTATCAATCTAATAAACCTCCTTTGAACCCCCTCAAATGCATTTATGTCCTTCCTTAAATAAGGAGACCAAAACTGCACACACTATTCGAGGTGTGGTCTCACCAATGCCCTGTATAACTGAAGCATACCATCCTTACTTTTATGTTCAATCCCTCTCATAATAAAGGATAGCATTCCATTAGCCTTCTTAATTACTTGCTGTACCTGCATACTAACTTTTTATGGCTCATGTACTATAACACCTAGATCCCTCTGTAACTCAGAATTATCCAGCCCTTCTCCATTTAAGTAACACTCTGCTTTTTTGTTCTTCCTGCCAAAGTGAACAACTTCACATTTTCCCACATTAAACTCCATTTGCTAGATCTCAGCCCACTCACTCAACCTATCTATATCCATCTGCAACCTCATGTCCTCTTCACAACATACTTTCCTACCTATCCTTGTGCCATCTGCAAATTTAGCTACCAGGTCTTCACTCCCCTCATCTAAGACATTGATGTAAATTGTAAAAAGTTGAGGCCCTAGTACAGACCTCTGTGGGACTCCACTTGTCACATCCTGCCAATCAGAAAAAGACCCATTTATGCATACTCTCTGCTTTCTGCCAGCCAGCCAATCTTCTACCCATGCTAATATGTTACCCACTGCACCATGCGCTTCTACTTTCTATAATAATCTTTGATGTGGCACCATATCAAATGCCTTCCAAAAATCCAGGTACCGTACGTCTACAGGCTCCCCTTTAACCACTGTGCATGTTACTCATAGAAACATAGAAAATAGCAGGAGTAGGCCATTTGGCCCTTCAAGCCTGCTCCACCATTCATTATGATCATGGCTTATCATCCAGCTCCCACTTTCTCCCCATATCCTTTGATCCCTTTTGTCCCAAGAGCTATATCTAACTCCTTCTTGAAAACATACAATGTTTTGGCCTCAACTACTTTCTGTGGTAACGAATTCCACGGGCTCACCACTCTCTGGGTGAAGAAATTTCTCCTCATCTCAGTCCTAACTGGTCTACCCCGTATCCTCAGCCTGTGACACCTGGTTCTGGACTCCCCCACCATCGGGAACATCCTTCCTGCATCTACCCTGTCTAGTCCTGTTAGAATTTTATAGGTTTCTATGAGATCCCCCCTCATTCTTCTGAACTTCAGCGAATAAAATCCTAACTAACTCAATCTTTCCTCATATGTCAGTCCCGACATCCCAGGAATCAGTCAGGTAAACCTTTGCTGCACCCCCTCTATAGCAAGAACATCCTTCCTCAGATAAGGAGACCAAAACTGCACACAATATTCCAGGTGTGGTCTCACCAAGGCCCTGTATAATTGCAGCAAGACATCCCTGCTCCTGTACTCGAATCCTCTCGCTATGAAAGCCAACATACCATTTGCCTTCTTTACCACCTGCTGCACCTGCATGCTTACCTTCAGCGACTGGTGTACAAGGACACCCAGGTCTCAGTGCACATTCCCCTCTCTCAATTTATAGCCATTCAGATAATAATCTGCCTTCCTGTTTTTGCTACCAAAATGGATAACCTCACATTTATCCACATTATACTGCATCTGCCATGCATTTGCCCACTCACTCAGCTTGTCCTAATCACACTGAAGCATCTCTGCATCCTCCTCACAGCTCACCCTCCCACCCAGCTGTGTCATCTGCAAATTTGGAGATATTACATTTAGTTCCCCCATCTAAATCATTAATATATATTGTGAATAGCTGGGGTCCCAGCACCGATCCCTGCGGTACCCCACTAGTCACTGCCTGCCATTCGGAAAAAGACCCGTTTAATCCTACTCTTTGTTTCCTGTCTGCCAACCAGTTTTCTATCCATCTCAATACACTACACCCAATCTGATGCACTTTAATTTTACACGCCAATCTCTTATCTGAGACTTTGTCGAAAGCCTTCAAAAAACTCCAGTAAATTGGTTAAACATGATTTTCCTTTCACAAAACCATGCTGACTTTTCCCAATTTCCTTGAGCTCTTCTAAACTCCTTCATGATCGACTCTAATAACTTCCCCATGACAGACATCAAGCTAACTGGCCTATGGTTTCCTGTTTTCTGCCTCCCTCCCTTCTTGAATAGAGGGGTTATATTTGCTACTTTCCAATCTGAAGGAACCGTTCCAGAATCTACCGAATTTTGGAAAATTAACACCAGCACGTCGACCACCTCATTACCATGCCAATAATTATCATCTGATTGAATAAGTCAGTGTCAAGTAAATAGAATCTTTCCGGTATAAGTCTAACCTCCATGAATAGCAAAGCACATCCTGTTTTAATACAATGTGCTCCAAAGTGAGCGTAACTCAGCTACCTTTCCTGATATCACGCTTCCCTTGGTCACCTAAATGTACCTTTCTTCATCCTATTATAGAAAGCAAACAAGGAAATACTAGCATGTTAGCCTGACCTCAGTAGTAGGGAAAATGCTAGAATTTATAAAGGATGTGATAACTGGACACTTAGAAAATAATGATAGGATTGGGCAAAGTCAACATGGATTTTTGAAAGGGAAATCATGTTTGACAAACCTGTTGGAGTTTCTTTTGAGGATGTAACTAGCAGAATTGAGTGTATAATTGGCTAGCAGCCATTGTGTATATTCAAGACAGAAATCGATAGATTTCTAGATATGAAAGATATCAAGGGATAGAGAATAGTGCAGGAAAATGGAATTGAGGTAGATGATCTAACTGAATTGTGGAGCAGGCTTGAGGGGCTGAATGGCCTACTCCTGCTTTTATGTATCTATGTTCCTATATCCTATGTTCAAATAATACTTAATTGGCTATAACGTGCTTTGGAATGTGCGGAGGTCATGAAAGGTGCTATAGAAATGCAAGTTCTTTTTAGGTCCATGAAACAACACAAGTTTCTCGAATCTCAGAAACAAATAAAAAAAATGCTAAGTGGGTAAAGTCTAAAGCACATTTATTTTCCCATTTGTTTCCTTTTTCCTGATACAAAATCAGTAAGCTCTTAATGGCCTTACAGAACAGCGAGGCAAAGCAGAAACCTCTCTGTCCGACTGCACGCTTTCTCATGCAAAAAGAAATCTCACATCCACCTCACCGGCGCTTGGAATTAACTTTTGTTACACCAGCCTCGTTAACAACTCTTTCCAAAGAAACCCATTGGCAAGTTGAATATAATAATAAAAATAATGTCCCAGGGCCTGCTTCTATCTCCGGCCCTGTCTCTTAAGCAAATCGCGAGAGAGAAAAGCAAATTAGTGCCCCCCCACAAAAAAAAATTGATTTCTCAAGAGGCATCTTGCAAACAGCAGTTAATTTCAAACGAGATGTAAAAATAGCCTCTCCTGCACAGTAAACTGTTACTGGAGGAGCACACTAACATATTAGAAGTGAGATGTCCTGGTTAGTTGAAAACAGATTACTTTCACAGCCAGTGAGTTTGCAGCTTTACAGATCGGCAGCATAAAATACAGTGAGAAAAAGAAACCTGTTCAATAAATATAGTTACCAACTCTGGTTGGATGGATCAATTCCTGGAGGTTTTACCAAATGATCTTCAGCCTCAAACTGCCCCTCCCAGTGAAACAGCCATGTTTTCCCCCCACCTCCAGCATTTTTCAAACTAATAAACTAAAAGCATTCAAAGAAAATGAAGGAAACTTTTGTTTTAATGTGATCCCATGAACTTTGCCCAGGGTTCCTTGCAGCAACATCTGGGTGCTCTGGGACAATTCTACACACTCGATTGGCGATATATCAGTTCACACACAATACAACCTGAGCTGCACTGGAGCAATCTAGAAGCCTGAGGGCATTGACAAGAAGTCAAAGTATATTTACAAAATACAACACAATATCTACAGCAAGTACAACAAAAAAAAGCTTAATTAAACTTGATGCAAGTTATGAAAAAAAAATCAATAGTAAAACAAACAACTTTCTTGCAACCAAGAGCTTGTAATCCCAATTTGTTTTATCCCTTGTGTTTCTTGACTAGCATTTTTTTCCCAAAGGATTTGAATCTGGTTAGTCCAAATCAGTCAGAGCAAAAAAAAAAACTTTTTTAGGTTAAAAAGAGAGGCCACGTCTATCATGTTTCTTTTGTTTCTGTTTGGATCTTAAAAGGTTGGTAATCTAACAGTAATAATTAGTAGAAGTGAACAGCAGGCACTATATTAAACTGTTGAGTGCTGTGCCGTCGTGTTAAAATCTCTGTGTAACATGTCGCTAGGTTTAATTTACAAAAATTGCGTGTATAAGGCTTTGAGAGGTTTAGTGTGCTCGTATTGGTAAGTATGTGATTTGTGCCTGTCAGTGGTGATACATGAACTTTCCAGCTCCACAATAATTGGATAAAATATTCCCTCTTTGTTAGGAACTACAATATTATGGTACAAACATTGGGCTCAATCCCCATCCCAACACATCCCACTTCAAATCTTGCACTGGGATTCAATACAATCAGCCCCGACATTTTTTTTGCTGTCCTGAAAAAAAAGACACAAACAGTTGTTACACATTCAAAGAAGAAGGGTCATTACCATCTTCGAGACAATGTCCCACTGACATTGGTGAGCTCTAGAATACCAATTGAACACTGACGACAAAACAAGATTCATTTTCAGTCACTGCACTGTGCACTTTATAAACAAATATGATACAGACCACTCTCATCACAGCATACACTCATCTATCTTAGGTGGCAGTGAGATACACGTTGTTCTCATGCACTATGTTAGCGCAAACCAATAGGATACGAAGAAGTGAACCCAACAAATAGCGTGCCAAGTCCAACTCTATATACACAGGAGATGAACTTCTGTTCCAGATTAGTGGACAATAATTCACAATCCCTTCTCTGCTCAGTTGCATCCCTGAAAGCTCACATTAGGTTTTTCTCTTCTTTCACTGTTTTGTTCATCTATACACTCAGGACCTTTAGGCACTCGCTTCTCATCATTGCTTTATTTCTTAACGTGCATGTAATGACAAGTCAGAAGATAAGTGTGAATGGATAAACTCTACGATTTATTGGTGCATGGGCATTGGGTGGTCCAACATTTTCCCCCATGTTAGACAAAGGAGTTCATGGCGTTGACCGGGGATGGGGCCTCGGAGCTTTCGTTGCCCTCCACAGCTTCTTTTTCCTTCTTTCCGCTGTACTGTCCAATAAAAGAACCATCTTCGTTGAACTGCCCTTCCCCACCTTCGCCATAGTCAACCAGGCTGTCATCACTCACACCTTTCTTAACTGTCCCGTCCGAAGGCGTCCGGCTACCTTTAAGTGGTTTATGGTCCTCTGTGTCACTGAAAAGGAGGGTAACATTTAATAAAGGTGCAAGTTTGTAAATGTGAATACAACGCAGAGCAAAACTATTTAATTTACAGGAAGATCAATACAGGCATTACCAGGCTCAACCATTGGAATGAACTGGGAAGCCATTCTAATGGCATACTCAATAATAATACATGACAACTAAAGTGCAAGGGGTTTCCATACATAATCCAGTTTGATGAATCGCATATCTCACTATTTACAACCAATGGGTTACAATTACAATTCAAGACATTTCAAAGTAGGAAGGAGTCATGGAAATGAATGTGAGCAGCTCATGAAGTGACATGTTTCACTATCTAGGAAAGGATGGCAGCATTTATCAAATGAGGAATGGCATTTGGAATATCCTTTTCTAGCCCAGGGTGAACCTACAACCGTGGCCATATGTTACTACTCAACAGCCGTCTCTATTACCAAGATTTCGATTCAGATTGTAACTAGAGGCTAGGTTCCTTGTTGTCCTGTTGGGCCACTTAGAACTGTCACTGCAAGTCAACTGAGATGCAAAGTAGCAATAAATATTAGTCAGGGGGTTTGAGGATACATTTGGGACCTTTGGGCTGGAAAAGGGATGATGCTAGTTGGCTGTTAGTTAGCAGGAAGAGACATCAGCGGGTGGGACATATGCAAGTGGGAAAGAAAATGGAGGTTGTTCTGAAATGAAGAGAGTTTGTACTGAGCTCATTCCATGACGTAGAAAGGTTAAGCAAATGCTGTAGGGGGGCATTCAAATCATTCAGTGTTACTCGAGGCATGCCAGACTTTCAGTTGCCACCTTACCTTTCCAGAGACCTACATTTTCCATTAAAGAATGCAGAAGAAATAAATGAAAACAGTCAGAAGAAACAGCAAGGTCGGTCTGTTGTCAGGCGCGCGTAATTCACGGACAACCGGCCCAGTTTTTAATAGGAGGGTACATCTAAAAGCTGCATTAGTAACAAGGAAGAGAAGAGACCAACCAAAAGGTAAACACATGTGAATACAATCCTTGCCATCCCACACTGCTAACCACTGGTGGTGCTCCATGGGCAGTCGAGGAAAACCTGAATGCTGCTCTGGCTGAGCAATGGCTGAGGTGCTTGCCATGTTTACGAATGCAGGAAGACTCCCTCTACGATTCTGCAAAGAGGTTCTGTGCAGATATCCCTGGATCTCGACACTTTCCAACCAAAGGTCATTCTTCCCCGTTATGGATAGAAAGAAATGTTAGCCCAGTGATTTATTCTGAAGGACCAAAGGTAACCATGGTGCTCTGAAAATGTGCCGTTAAAATGTCTCGGCAATAAATATTGTTCAGAAACAGAATTCATAGTAAGCTTGGTTACCATCAAACCTTAACAAGATGAGTTGCCTGTATCGGTTTTGTTCAACCACTGTTAGAATGATTTGCATTTATAAAGAGAAATTCAAGACCCAAAGCACTTCTCAGCCAAATAAGTACTTTTTGAAGTGTAGCACCATTATAATTTAGGAAATGCAACCACTAATTTGCGTTCAGCAAGGCTCCACAAAAAGCAGTGCAATGATCATCTATCTTACAGATGTTGGTTTTAGTCTTGATGATACCAAGGCTCATTAATGCCAACTCAAATGCATGTACAATTTAGCAATTAAAATGTTGGTTTTTCAATTGATTTTTGCTGGGTCACCGATTCCAGGAGGCGACAGGACCAGTGACGTACGTTGAACACCAAGTGAGTAGAGGGATGAAAATGAAGCACAGGCACATGGGTAGAAGGAAGAAAGGATTCCTTTCTAATAGAAACATTGTTGGTTACCCTAAAAGACCCAACCTTTGGTCAAACAACAAGCCATACAGACCATTAGAAAAAAAAAAATCAGCTTCCGGCTCCTAGGGCAGGATTTTCAGGTCGTTGGGTGAGTGCGGTGGGCGGGCCTGGGGGCAGCCGGGAAATGGTCCACCGCCCGCAATTGGCCCCCCCCGACCACAATTTCACGCTGCTGGCCAATTAACAGCCAGCCAGTGTGAAAGGTGCCCTGAAAGACTCAGGGCTGCCGGGGTGGGGGTGGGGGCGGGGGCGGGGGCGGGAGGAGAACTAGCGCTGGAGTCTGTGCGGGCGCTGGGGGAGCAATGAAAGCTCTCTGAGGGCAGAGGGCTGCCTCCGGGAGCTGAAGAATTTTGAAATTAAAAATAAAGATGTCGAAAATGTTTAAAAAAATGTACACACGTAGGACTTACTCACATGCACATATACATCATAAAAATGTCAAAACATTTTTGTTTTTTTAAAAATTAATCTCGGAAACTTCATCCCGCCTGTGGAGGACATTTCCTCAAAAATACAAAGGCCGCCTGGCTGATTCACCTGCCCACCAGCTGTAACATTGGACAGGCAGTGAAAAGTCTCTTAATTAATAAATTAATGGCCTTAATAGGCCTCTTAACTGTCGGTGGGCACACTGCTGACTCTGGCACGCACCCGCTGACCGAAATAGCACGCGAGTACATCGGGGTGCTCAGCCGATGTCATCATGCGCTATTTTATGCCCAATCGGGTCGGGCGCATGTCCACCCGCGGGACATAAAATTCTGCCCCTAATCTTGTGCTCAGTTAGTTGGTCTCAGCTAGATCACCAGTAGAGGTGCAATAATTGGCCTCAGTACCTGTGGGATGAAATAACAGTGACCACTGCTGTGAAATGCCATGAGGAGGGCAGGACTGGCCCCAGTCTTGATGCTTTCGAAGTTCAACTGACCGACCTACACTGACCATTGTGGTTTACACATGTGATAAGGTGGGAAGGGGCTAGTTTGTGGTACTTGCCCCCACCCTCACTACATGTGTCAGAACCTCTAGGGAAGGGGAAAAAATACAGCAAGCACTGGATTAACAGCTGTCTTGAGGAGCACTGAAGGAACTCCAACTCTGAGTGCAGAGAGGCCCAATAACTTCAACAGCCAGAGCTCTGCTCCGAATCCCAGTCACACATTCAATCCTTGGTTAGGTACAGAACTGCTGCATTCAAAATGATGGTGCATATTCTCAAAAATCAGGACTGTTTTAAATTCCTGCTACCAATTAAAAAAATACTTGAAAAAGAAATACACATTCTTAATTGGAATTGCAAGTTGAAGGTGACAGGGCAAAAACAGGAAGGAAAAAAAGGGAAAAAGAGATGACCAACATCAGTGCACCCATAAAGAAAGTTCTTGAGGAAGGCTTTAAGCATTGTTCAGGAAATAATACAGAAGATTGGGAACAGAATTTAGTGGGTCAAATGATTAAACAAAGAGTAGGGTTCAATTTCCGCTCCTACCCTCCTGTCGGTGTTGACTCATATTGGGGTAGTGTTTAAGAGGTACTCATCAATCGTTGGTGGCTGGGCCAGGTGACCAATATCATGTGCATAAATACAAGCTGTTCAACTATGGAAGGAATCACAACCAGACCTGTTCCTATCCTTACCTACAATTGTCAGCGGATGATCAGGAACACTGATTTACCTATTCCTATCCCAGGTGTACTTGACTGAGGTTAGCTCAAAGTCTACACATTGACAAAAACAACTACAGGCTGAATTCACAAAACGGAAGGGCTGAAGCAGAAACTTTACCCAAGGCGGGTTGCCTTCTTGAATCGAGCCGCTGTTAGCAGTTTTGCCACAACTGACTGGTTTACTAGGCCCTTTCAGAGGGCAGTTAAGAGTTAATCCCTTTGCTGTGGGAATGGAGTCTGGTGTAGGCCAGGCTGGATAAGGGCAGTAGGTTTCCTTTCTAAAGTACATTAATGAACTAGTTGAGGTTTTTAACGATAGTCCAACGGTCATTTTTACTGATAAATAGATTTTTATTTCTAGATTTCTTTATTTATCAACTGAATTCCAATTTTCAAACTGCCACTGTGGCACACTCCAAAAGTACTTCAATGGCCTTCAAGCACTTTAGGATATTCTGATGTAGTGAAAGGAACTATACATATATAGATTTATTGTATGAATGAATGCATGTCTTATTTTCTTTTCCTTCAGTGGTACTTTGATACCAGGTTTTGTATGTAAACTCAACTGGAGTGCAGCTGCTCAAACTTACTTCATGTAGGACCCTTACAGCCAGCGGACAGAAAAGTCCAAAAAATACTTAACACACTTCCCAAATATTTGATTCGCTGCTGACACCGAGTGGCAGAGCATTAGAACTGTACAGGAGCATTTTTTTCGTGACTGTACTGGATGCCCAATTTGGGCATAAATGATGCTTTCTATTACATCCAACTGGCATGTTAAGAGCCTGTGAGCTGCTTAGAATTTAGACAACATTGAACAGCTAAATATGAGGCCCGAGTTAGTAAGGAATTGATGTATGCATTGTGGGTATGAGTACAATGTGCAGATAAGCCCAAGCCTAAAAGGGTCCATGACTTGAGTTTAGCTCCCACCACTTTCTTATCCCCAATGACTATGTGGTCTCTCTTTGCCCCTCAGTCCACATTGCTGCTTAAGTTATAATTCTCTCCCAATTATCTTTCTGATCATCGGAACTTACATTGGGTGTAATGCAGAATTGATCCCAGCATTAAGCATAGTGGTAGTAACTTACTAATAGGTCTTTCAACACTGACACAAAATTCCTCATTTGTACAACTATGGACACTGTAGAATATTGGGTGTTGGATCACTGGTAGCCTTGGGTATCTCAAGCCAGGTTAGTAGATCTTCATTGTTCCATTATCTTAACTAGCCTCGATCAACACACCATACTTGGTTTTGGTGATTAGAGAGACACCGTCCTAGAGAAGAAACTGGGGTAACAAAAGTGCGGATTTCCCTTTTTCCCCACCAGGTTTCTCTCCGCCCATCCTCTCTCCTTTATTCCTTTATTTGACCTTCCCCTCCTCCTCTCTCTCCTCACCACATCTTCCCTCAAAGTTGCTAACTCCTGCTGGAGTTTGCAAGGGTGGGTGTGGGGAGTGGAATTCCATGGGAACCTGATTCACACGCAAGGCAAAACACAATTTGACAGCCAGTGAACTGAAGAACGAAGCTTGCCGCATTGAAGGAAGGGGCTAATTAATGTATTAATGGGGCAGGGAAGAAAAATAAATCAGCTGAAGGGAGGAGCATCGACTCTGAACTATAACAGGGGCTAATGTGGAATTCTACATGAGGAGGATTTAAAAGTTAAGTATGCAAATTGGCGATTATTATTCAAACTGACATTATGAAGTGATTCTTCTTCATTTTGATTTATGACTGGCAGAAACTATTTCTAGTCATTTACATTTCAAATAACGTTTTCTACTTGACAAGGTCTCACTTGAAGCTGTGATTAGGATTATATAGTTAAATGATAAAACAATTTTGGCCTGTACTTTGCATTTTACGAGCTTGTGTTAGAACTCTCAATCAATTTGGTTACAATTCCATTTTTGTTTTTATTTTGCATTTAAGGATTGCTCTAAGAACTTGCTGCAGGACAAACCTCACTGCTCCACACTCTGTAGCTCTACCAGTCCAGGTAGTCCTCACTTCCTAATTTTGATTGTCCATTCCCTACAGTGACCAATGGTCAAACTCACTGTATGGTGCAGAATTGAGTTACACAGGCCGGGAGGATGCCAACTTTATTTCTTGTTCTGCGCCAAATGAGTTGATCATACCACTAAAGGCACTAGCATGTTTGGGTTGAGAAAGGGGTCAGAAAATAGGGCCAAAACTCCTGCTCCGCATTGTTATCCAAAATCCCTCCTTGAAGTGTGTCAGGTTTAAAGTATGGCTGCGCCTAGCTGTGATGTGAAGTGCGCCATGTGTAAGTTAGGTCTGGGCCGAGGTTTGATGGTCACCGTGGTTGCTAAGCTTGCGGATAAAGCAATATCTTAGCTGCTCGGATATGGTGAGGAATAGGCTTTGCAGTGCCAACATTACTAGTTGTTGCTTTCAGAAATGAAAGTGGAAGGGGAGAAAATTGGAAGAAAAACTAGAGGATGAATATAAAACCATTTTTTTTTGTCTCCTCCTTCAGGCCTAGTGCAGAACCTGTCCTGATTTTTAACTCTGAGAAATCAATGGGATGTAAAGCAAACGGGTTCTACAACATGCTCTGCTAGAGACAGGGTGCGAAGATTAAAAGTTATCCCGCAATCCTTTAGAGGAAAAAGGTGGTTGTGGTATATGTGGTGAGGGGGCCTGTAACCCCAGTTATCTTTGGACATGCTCAGATCATCCAGCTCACTCTTTGAGAAAGCACCTTCACTCCATCTGAGAATTAAACAAATAAAAAGCAAACACAGTGCACTCCATCTAATAGTGCAGCTGCACCCTAGGGGTCTTTAAACATAGTAGCAGGAACAGATGCGACACAGCCTAGTCATTACATTTACATCTGGTATTTGGGTTAGACTGGGAGTGACTCAGGCTCATTAACTACAATTGGATTGAAAAAGGAAGGAACCAGGAGGAGGCCATTAAGTCCCTCCAGCTTGTTAAGTCCCTCCCATCCAGTTAAATACAGCTAATCTGTATCTTAGCAACTCTTACCCACCTTGGATCCATGACCCTTATCAATCAAGTTAGAAAAATCTCAATTTTGAGATTTTCACTTGACCTTGCCTCAACTGTTTTTTGAGAGAGAGTGAGTTCCAGATTTCCACTACTTTCTGTGTGAAGAAATGCTTTGGCCTTATCACCCCTGGACAGCTAAGCTCTAATTTTACACTGATGCTCCATTCTTCTGGGACACCCCACACCCAACCTGAGGAAATAATTTCTCTCCATCTGATCCTACCAAATCCTATCGCCATTTTAAACACCTCAGTTAGACCTTTTAGTCTCTTTAACCCTTTTGGCACCTGTATCATTCTGGTGGATATACACTGCATCCCCTGCATAGCCAATATATCCTGCATCCCCTGCATAGCCAATATATCCTTCCTCAGTTGCAGTGCCCAGAACTGAATACTGTACAACCACAACTTGATCCAACTGTACATAACCCTTTGTATTCAGTCCTCTGGAGATAAAGGCTGTCGTTTGATTATTTTGACTTGTGTTTTTAGCTGTCCGCTATAGCTTTTATTAATTTCTGTACGTGGACAGCAAAGTCTCTGCTCCTCCACATTTCTGAGCTTCTCACCATTTAAAAATAGACTGATCTGTTTTTCCACATGTCCAAAGTAGGGTGACCTCACATTTCCTTATATTGAGAAGAATTTAGAATTAGAGAAATCATTACATCAAGACGACAACATGGGCCTGGACACTCCCGATAATGCAGCTGGTGAAGGCAATGAGCAGGAGGGGCCCTGGTTTAATGCCGGGTACGTACTTTTATAATCTGATAATCTTAGTCAGAGTGCCAGAATCAGTGTCAATGTTCCTGCTTTAAGGAGGGGAAAATCACACATGCTTCACCTCCTGGCAAGCACACTTGTGGACCATGAGTGAGGACAGTAGACAATGTCTTAGGAACAGGGGGTGGGCTGCACATTTGGAGAACAAAGGTGATGGATATGAGATAGAGTGTGCGCGTGCATGCCTGCTCTATTCTGATAACTCCTGTGGATGCAAAGTGCTGAAAACAAGCTCATGTGCTGAAAGAAATGTTAGAAATCAGTTCTCAGAGGTTTAATCAACGATAGCAGAATCAAGTTAAAAATCCAACATATTCAGTTGAGTTTCAGCTTTCCAGACAAGCAACATTATAGGCCAAGAACATTACACTGTGCCTTAGCAGTAACACATTTCCCTTTACTTCCATTAGGGTGCAACAATCCCCACTCTCTTTGTACAAAGCTTTTCCCTCTTTCCTTCTCTCTCCCTCCTCCCCCAACCCGGCCACCTTCTCGCCCTCTGAATGCGTTGGCCCATATTGAGATTTGCCCCGACTGGCAGTGATATCTCGTATTGCACTTAAACAGCCCCATTCTTTATTTGTGAGGCTAGAGAGGGAATGCTAACAGGTTAGTTGGCTGCGGTGGCATCACAGCCAAACTCAGACCTGTCCCTTCCAGCACTGGAGCGCCCCCAGTGATAGTGACACTGCCATAAATATTGATAACAATTGACCATTTGTTGCACCCTAAGGTTTTGTAGAAATAGCAAGGCAGAATAGTTGAACGGCAACATACAACTAATTATACAAAACAGAGGTACTATATATATATATATCTGTAAATAATTAGCAGTAATGTACATCAACATTTAGGCTTACATAGCTTGGTTATCATACAAAATTGGGAAAGAACTTCAAGTACAGGTATAAGAATTACAAGAACATATAAGGCTTCAATAGCACAATAAACCTTTGGCACTGTATTGGAGATGATGCTCTTCATTGTTTCATAAGTGCTTAACGTCTATAAAAGGAACAGGATCTTTGTGAAAAAAATGGTTGGCCAAACCATTCTTTTTAAAAAAAAATTTCCAAATGCACAAGATAAACTGCATTGGTGTCACCAAGTAACGTGGGCATGATGTAAAGGGCACACAGCTCTTCTCTCCCTGCTGAGGTGCCCAGAGACCCCTCCCCTTTAAGAGATGTACCAAGAACCCCTCTCCTCTTTAAGGGATGTACCCAGAGATCCTCCTTTTCAGGAATGTAGACAGAGCCCCTCCCCTTTAAGGAATAAAGACAGAGCCCCTCCCTTTTAAGGAATGTAGACAGGGCCCCTTCCCTTAAGGAATATACCCAGAGCCCACTCCCTTTAAACAATATAAGGAACCACCTATCTATGTCAGCATTCATAATGCCAAAGAATAATCTTTCCATATCCCTCACGACCTTCATCCCTAACCCTCCTGAAATTATTGACCTGTGCTGGGATAGGTTCCCACAGATGCTGAGTGCCTTTCAATGTCTCACCCAGTTGTTTACAGGAGTACGTTGCCAGAATGTGTATTCAGTGTGAAAAGCATCACAGTAGAGCCCAATCCTGCCCTCTGCTGATGCACACTCACACACCAGCTGGATTGTCACTGTGAGCAGGATCCTCCAACTGAGAACAAGGACTTACTCTGTGGACCCACTTCGTTTTGTGGCTCTGAGGCATCAGTGGAGTCAAAGAAGCTAAATCTAAACTGCTCTCCCTCAAAAATATCCTCCCAGAAATAGGCAATAAATAATATTGAAAACTTATTAACCCTCAGTTATTAGAAGTATTAACCCTCAGCTCCAAGGGGGTCTTCTGTCAAAGCAACCGTGAAATAGTTTCAATGAAATACTTTGAAGAAAGATTCTTTCAGGTCCAAACAAAGCAACAAGATCAATATATGAATACGAGATCTTCCACGCAATGTGCTATAGGTTGGATTATGAATGCAAGTCTCTATGTATTATTTTTATATGTATTAATTGGATTAACACAGACATACATAATGAAGTGTAGATTGAATTAGTAACAAATGGGCTATTTTACAAACCTTCCCACTGTGGCAGCAATCTTCACAAATGCTGGAACAGTAGGTGGGATTTTCTGGCCTTGCCTGCCACTGGGATCGCCTGGGCCCACCGAACGTCAATGGACTTATGGCTGGGCCGCCACATCCTACACGACGGGTCCCGCCACAGCAGGGCTGGAAAATCCCGGCTAGTATGTCAGGAGAGAAGGGTCATTTAGGGAGGGGAGTCAGGGCAGCGTGGCAGACAGTGAAGGGTCACTCCAGCAGGTGAAGGGTCACGCCAGAGAGGGATATGACAACAGCATGTGAGGGGTGAAGGGTCATTCCAGAGGGTGAAGGGTCACTCCAGGGAGGGATATGACAACAGCATGTGAGGGGTGAAGGGTCATTCCAGAGGATGAAGGGTCACTCCAGGGAGGGGTATGACAACACCGTGTGAGGGTTGAAAGGTCATTCCAGAGGGTGAAGGGTCACTCCAGGGGGTTTTGAAAGGTGAAACTGGTGTCACTGGTTACCAAAAGGTGAACATTCCACAATTGTTCCAATCCATTTGTTGCAAATGAAGTGATCAATCTGCATTGTATTTGAGTTTTAGCCATAAATTGCTACAGAAATTGACAGTTTGTATTCCAGGATCCATATCTGAAAGAATGCTCCTTTAAAATCATGCAATAATTTGAGATTTGAAGAGAGATATTGCAAATCAAGGTACCTTAGAATAAAAATGAAATGATAATGATCGAGCCTGTGCCTCATGGGGCTTATTTCTTGATGATGCTCAGCTGCTTTAAATAGCTTTATTCCACTGAAGCACCAATTTGAAGCAGACAAATTATGGAACAGGCCTCGAGGAATCTGAACAATGCAGGACCTGGGGGGGTATACGGTTGCCAACTCTCCAGGATTGGCCTGGAGTCTCCAAGAATTGAAGATTAATCTCCAGGGCACTGCTGTGTGCAGCCCTGGAGAAAAATCATTGGGACATTAAAAAAGATGCTTAAAATATTTTCTTTGAATATTTCTCTTCACCAGATATAAAAAAACTGAAAGTGCAGGAGAAAAAGGTTACTTGGCTGACAGTCAAGCATCATCCAATTGGGGAATTAGTCTTTTTGCTTTCCAGTTGGGGTAGGAAGGCAGTGTGTCACAAGGATGGATGTGTTGGCCGACTAATGGCTGGAGCGTGGGGACAAGTTGTGTGATGGAACCTCCAGGAGTGCATTTAATCGCAGCTGACAACCCTAAGTGAGTTATCTGTTGTATTCAAGCTCAGGTTGTTCAACCAGACTTAAATAACACTGACCTCTGTTTCTAAGACTGGAACTACTCAGGTGAGGGGAAAGGACAAGCCACCCTTTCGTATGTTTTGAACTCCATGTATATTGTGCTCAATGATTTTGTTTGTTTGACTTTATTGTTTGACTTCATTGAATGCTCTTTGGTGCCATATATTCCAATCAAATTTCATCAAATTTTTATGAGCTTTTAAATGTTAGATTCATACTGAGGTGAAATGATGCTCAGCTGTAAAACTCAATGTTCACGAGCCAAACTAAAGCTGTCCAGCCTCAAGCCTTTATTGTGCAGTAAAATCAGTTCCTCAGGCCTGTGCTGGGGTTAATGTCCACAGGCTGCATCTCAATAAAAATGTCCAAACAGGCCTCACACTAAACCTACCCTACGGTAAAAGAATCTACAGAGCAATTTGCTCCTGTTCTCAAAGACTACACGTCCATCCCAGGTGCAATTCTTGAACAATACACCGAATAAAAAAGGCCCTTCAGTCCATTGCTTCTTCTCCAGCCCAAGTGCCCAGCTACTCGAGAGTGCCTGACTTCATCCTGTCCTAATACTCAGCCGCCCCCTCTTTGCCCCAATACCCATCTTCCCCTATCCCAATACCCAGCCCCCTAGTGACTCTATAGCCAGCTCCCATAAACTATACCCAGCCCTCCCTACTGTACACCCAACCCCTTAACCCTATACCCAGTCTCACTATCCCAATAATCAGACTCCTCTGACCCAATAGCCATCTTCCCCTCTCCCAATAACCTGGCATCCCCCCCCACTCTGACCTGCTACCCAGACCCTTAATCATCCATCCATTCTCCCTGACCCTCTATTCAGCCCCTCTGACCCTATACCCAGCACCCTTGACAATGCCCACTTTGCCTCAACCATACCTCCCCTTGCCCCCATAATACCCATGATGCAGGGTTCAGGTTCTAGGTTTTAAAGAGAGCTGCTTACTTCTGGTGCCAAAATATTAACCAGCCTAAGCAAGGATAGAGGTTTGATGGGCAGGCCTAATGTCAGAAGCACTTTGACCTGTGATCACACTCCGCACAAAGAGGAAAGTGTGTCACTAATGACGTAATACCAGGCCTTAACAATAATAAATCGTTAACAGCCTGCTCCAGCCAAACAATATAATTGGCTCCAGTCTGTTGATTCGGTAGGGACAGGGAGAGGTAGAGAGTTGGAGAGGTGTAGGGAGAGAATTCCAGAGCTCGAGGCTCAGACAGCTGAAGCCACGGCTATCAGTCATGGAGCAATTATGAATAGGAATGCACAAGAGGCCAGAATTAAAGGAGTGCAAATATCTCATAGGGTTGTGAGGCTGGAGGAGATTACAGAGACAGGGAGGGGTGAGACCATGGAGGGATTTAAAAACAAGGATGATATTGCTGGACCAGGACACTCATAAAATCAAGATGTTGCCGGGCCAGGAGCCAATGTAGGTTATTGAGAACAGGGGTGATAGGGGAAACAGGAAACTTACTGCAAGTTAAGACACGGGCAGCAGAGTTTTGGATGACCTCACATTTACGGAGGGTAGAATGTGGGAGGCCAGCCAGGAGTGCTTTGGAATAATTAATTCTGGAGTAAAGGATAAGGATGAGCTGATACAGGGATGAAGTCGAGTGATGTTACGAAGGTGGAAAAAGGTGGTCTTAGAGATGGCATGGTTATGAGATTGGAAGCTCATCTCAGAATCAAACGTGACACCGGTGAGCTAAAATATGGGTTAATAAATGAAACTCAGCATGGATTTGTTAAAACAAATCTTGTTTAATTAGATTGATTGAGATTTGAAGTAGTAAAGGGTTGTAGTTGAAGAGAGTAGAGCAGGTGATTTTGTGTATATAGACTTTCAAAAGGTGTGTGATAAAGTACCACATAATAGACTTGTTATCAAAATTGAAGCCGTTTGGATTAAAACGCAGTGACGGAGTGGTTATAAAATTGGCTAAGGGGCAGTAAGCAGATAGTAGTGGTGAACGATTGCCCATCAGACTGGAAGGAAGTGTTCAGTGGTATACCCCAGGATTGGTATTGGGATCGCTGCTCTTTTTGATATATATTCATGACCTGGACTTGGGTTTACAGGGCATGATCTCAAAGTCTGCGAATGATACAAAGCTTGAAAATGTAGGAAACGGTTGGGTGAACAGTAACTGCATTCAGAGGGGGAGGGCACAGAAAATCTGGTGAAATGGGCAGACGCATGGCGGATGAATTTTAATGATTCATTTGGTAGGAAGAATGAGGTGAAGCAAAGGAAATGGTACAAGTTTAAAGTGGGTGCAGTAACAGGAGATCTCAGGGTATATGTAGACCAGTCTTAGAAGGCAGCAGGAAAAGTTGAGAAGACTGTTGAAAAAGGAATAGGGGACCCTTGGCTTTATAAATACTGGCATAGAGTACAAAAGCAAAGAAGTAGTTATGCTAAGCCTTTATAAAAGGCCTCAGCTGGCGTATTGTGGCCAATTCTGGGCCCCATACTTTAGGAAGGGTGTCAAGTCTTGGAGAGGATGCAGAGGAGATTGACAAGAATAATACCATGATGAGGTACTTCAGTTAGTGCAGGGATTGGAGAAATTGGGGCTGTTCTCCTTTGAACAGGGACGGTTAAGAGGAGATTTCATGGAGGTAATCAAAATCATGAAGAGTTATGTAAAGTAAATAAGGAGAAACTGTTTCCAGTTGCAGAGGCAGTAGCCAGGAGACACAGATCTAAAAAAACTGGCAAAACACCAGAGGTGACACGAGGAAGCGTTTTTTCTTTATGCAGCGAGTTATTACAATCTGCAATGCACTGCTGAAAGGGCGGTAGAAGCAGATTTAAGACTAACTCTCAAAGGGAATTGGATAAATATTTGAAGGGGAAAACTTGCAGGGATATGATGAAAGAGCAGGGAACTGAGACTAATGGAACAACATGGCACAGGTATGATGGGCTGACTGGCCTCAGCTTCTGTGTTGTCTCATTCTATGATTCACTATCTGTTTTCAGTGGACAAATATGCCAACTGTGTTCCAAGATTATAATCTAGACAATTCATGGTTCTAACCCATATTTGGCACACCAATGACTTCACCACTGGAGGTTATCTATACATTCATGTCAGGTATGACATCACCTGTAATGCACACGCTGAGGGGCTGGTTTTCCCAATGTTTACGGTAGGGTTCCGTGTCCACCTATTTTGTGCTCCCCGTGACTTCCTGTTCATTATGTGAGTGTAAACCATTTCCCAATGTATCCTTGCAGCAAGTAAGGCTTGATGCCAGGAATGGGTGCTCATTAAAACCAGGCAAGTTAATGTCTACTTTAAGAAGCTTGACATTATACTCAAAGAGGAGAAACTTAGCAGCTTTCAATGGTTTCTAAAACTGATTTTACAACACCATTAAAAGATGTTCTTTCTCCTCCCCTGATGCACTGCTCAGCTGCTGGAAGTGCAAGTCAGGACATATTGTTGACTAGTTTGTCAATTTATGTTGACAATGTACTATCTCCAGAACTCTGAAACAGCAGCGAAGCACATTGCGGGAGGAAACACGATAAGACTAGGTGACTGTCCTCAATGCATATCAACTGCACACCATGTACAGAGCCAAGAACTGTCCCTCCATCTCTTGGAAAGCTCTCCACTGCACTAACCACATCAACTACCACTCCAATGATTTTAATAATCAGTTCTCTGTCACTTTCTGTTCCACTTGCATGTTAGCACATTTTGTGAACAGTTAACTGACTAGCAATGGCATTTTTACACCAGGAAACAGTGGTTAGAGAATCTTTTTGAATTTATCTGTTCGTAGGATGTCAGCATCACTGGCATGTCCAGAACCTAAGGTCCATCTCTAACTTCCTTTGAGAAGGTGGTGGTGAGCTGCCTTCTTGAACCTCTGCAGCCCTTGTAGTGTAGGAAAGCCCGCAGTGCTGTTAGATAGGGAGCGCCAGGGTTTTGAGCTAGCAACAGTGAAGGAACAGTGATATATTTCCAAGTCAGGATGGTGTGTGACTTGGAGGGGAAGTTGCAAGCGGTGGTGGTGGTGTTCCCACAAGCCTATTCCCCTTGTTCTTTCTGGATGGCAGAGATCCCAAGTTTGGAAGGTGTTGTCACAGGAGGCTTGTTCTACAGTGTATCCTGTCGACAGTACACACTGCTGTCACTATGTGCCAATGGTAAGGGAGTGAAGTTTAAGGTGGTGGGTGGAGTGTCATTCAAGTGGGTTGCTTTGTCCTGGATGATGTTGAGCTTGTCTGAATGTTGTTGGAGCTGCAACCAGGTATGTGGGGAATATTCCATCACATTCCTGACTTGTGCCTTGTAGATGGTGGACAGGTTTTGGGAGTCAGGTGGTCAGATACTCGCCACAGAATTCCCAGTCTTTGACCTGCTTTTGTACTCAGTATTTTTATGGCTGGTCCAGTTCAGTTTCTGGTCAATTGTAACCTCCGAATGTGGGGGATTTGGGGTGCAAAGTTGTTGAATGCCAATGAGAGATGGTTAGCTTCTCTCTTGCTGGAGATGGTCACAGCCTGACACTTGTGTGGCGAGAATGTTACTTGCTATTTATCAGCTCAAGCCTCAATGCTATCCAGGTCTTGCTGGACACGAGCATGGAGTGCCTCATGATCTAAGGAGTTTTGAATGAAATGCAACATTGTACAATCCATCAGTGAACATCCCCACTTCTGACCTTATGTTGGAAGAAAGGTCATTGATGTAGCAGCTGAAGATAGGTGGGTCTTGGACACTACCCTGAGGAACTCCTAGGCCAAGATGATTGGCCTCCAATATCCACAAACATCTTTCCTGTGTGCTGGGTATGGTTCCAACCAGTGGAATGTTTATCCCCCTATTCCCACTGACTTCAGTTTTGCTAGGGCTCCATGATGTCACACTCAGTCAAATGTTGCCTTGATATTAAGTTCAGTCACTCTCACCTCACCTCTAGATTTCAGCTCTTTCGTCCATGTTTGACCAAGGCTGTAATGAGGTCAGGAGCTGAGTGGCCCTGGTAGAACCCAAACTGAACATCAGTGAGCAGGTTATTGCTGTGTAAGTGGCACTTGATAGCACTGTTGACAACACCTTCTATCACGTTGCTGATGTTCGAGAGTAGACTGATAGGGGCAGCAATTGGTTGAATTTTCTGTGGACAAAACATATCAGGGAATTTTCCACATTGTCAGACAGATACCAGTGCTATAACTGTACTGGACAGCTTGGCTAGCGCCACAAGTCTTCAGCACTACAGCCAGGATGTTCTCAGGGCCCACAGCCTTTGCAGTATGGATTGTGTTCAGCTATTCCTTGATGTCACATGGAGTGAATCAAATTGGCTGAAGAGTGGCATCTGTGATGGTACAGACCACAGGAGGAGGCTGAGAGGAATCATTCATTCAGCATTTTTGGCCGAAGGTGGTCACAAATTTTTAAGCCTTAACTTTTGCACTCAAGGTCTGGATTCTGCCATCACTGAGGATGGGGAATATTTGCTGAACCTCCTCCTCCTCCCATTTGTTGTTTAATTGTCCACCACCATTCACAAACCAAATGTGGCAGGACTACAGAGCTTTGATCTGATCTGTTGATTGTGGGATTGCTTCACTCTGCCTGTTGTTTCCACTGTTTATCATGCATTCAGTCCTTTGTAGTAGCTTCACCGTGCATTCATAATGTGGGAAAACTAGTTGATTATCAACCTGCAAATCCTTCCAATATGCCTATGGCAGGCAATAAGAGCAGGAGAGTTTCCTGGTCAGCCAGACTGCAGAAGGCAATGGCAAACCACTGCAGTATTTTGCCAAGCATAATCATGGACCAATGCAATAGAAGTCCATTGTTGACAACACCATCTTAGGGCTTGGTACCTGAAGAGTGAGAGAGTAGCTTCACTAGGTTGACACCTCATTTTTATGAACTAGGGTTGGTCCTTGGCTTGATGGCAATGGTACAGTAAAGGATATGCCAGGCTATAAGGTTACAATGCCTCATAGGTGCCAGTTTTGAGCTGCTGGATATGTTCTGTATCTATCCCATTTTGCACGAGAGTAGTGCCACACAACACAATGGAAGCCGTACTCAGTGTGAAGATGGGATTTCACCTCTGCAAGAAGCATGTGCTGGTCACTCCTACCAATATTCTGAAGGATAGAATATGCTGTGGCAAGTAGAATGGTGAACATGATGTCAAGAGAACTTTATCCTCCATGTTGGTTTTCCTACAACCTGCCACAGGCTCAGACTGGCAGATATGTCCTTCAGGACTTGGTCAGCTCAGGCAGTCCTGATGCTCGTCTGCCACTCTTGGCATGAATTGAAGTCCCTCACTAAGAGTACGCTCTGTGCCCCTGCTACCCTCAGTGTGTATTCCAAGAGGTGTTCAACATGAAGGAGTATTGATTCATCAATGTTTTTTTTATCCTTTCCCGGACTATGGGTTTTGCTGCCTAGGGCAGCATTTATTGCCCATCCCTATTTTCCCTTGAGAAGGTGCTGGTGAGTTGCCTTCTTGATCCGCTACAGGCCATGTGATGTAGGTAAAATTTCTTCCCTAGCACACATGAGTAAACCAGCTGTGTTTTTATAACACTCCAGTCACTTCATGGTCACCATTGCTGAGACTTACCTTTCATTCCGGAATTGAACTGTGGTCCTTTCAGAACAGTTGGAGTCATTTAGCCCCTCGAGTCTGTTCTGCTATTCAGTAGATCATGGTTAATTTGTACCTGAACTGAATTTGCCTGCCTTTGTTCCATATCCCTTAATACCCTCAGATAACAAAAATCTATTGATCTGGTGTTGAAAATTTCAACAGCAATCACAGCCTCTTGGGGAGAGCACTCCAGATTCCACTACCCTTTACGTGAAATACTGCTTCCGCATTTCACTCCTGAATAGCCCAGCTTTAATTTTAAGGGGTGCTCCATTACACTGGATTCCTCAATCGGAGGAAAGAGATTCTCTGTACTTGCTCCAACAAATCCTTCTATCGAAACAGCTCAGTTAGTTTGCAGGAAACAACAGGGATCCTGAGTTGTGTCCTTTATCTTTGATTGTTCTCTCTAAAGAGACACTTTACAGCAAGGATACAGTATATATATTGTAAACACATTGCTCCCTCCCATTCAATCAGCACCTCTTCCTTCATGCCACACCCACTAAAACTCCCTCCCTGAACACTTCCACCTCTGCCTTCAAAACTCATAATGACTCTTCTCTTCTCCCAACTTCTCTGCTTCTACCCCAAACCCTCGATTCCCCTTTAATTCTCCTGCCTCCCGGTTAGTGTCCACTTTTCTAATCCATGCCCCAAGACATCCCTGTGTACGTGAGGAAGTTCCTGTTACATAGCACCCGCTGTGGCCATTTTGTCAACATCCTGCTCTAGCAACTCGGAAGATGCAAACCTTTGAAACGATTGGTTCCAGTCTTGCAAATCTAGAAACAATCGTTTCCAAAACGTTAACTGATTGGATGTTCCTGTGCCAGCTTTTTTAAAAGGTCCGTACGTAATTACAATTGCATCCAATTCATCAAGTCAGAGGCAGAGAGCAGTTTTACAAGTGTGATCACTGATGAAATTGGGATGCCGGGATCTACGTATGAAACATTGATTACACATATATTTAGGGGACAAAGGAGGGACCGTAGAACTGAGAGTTCAGATTTTCTACAATATGGGAAGAAACAAGATATTGCAAATAAAAAAGCCACAACCGCAACACAGACCATTCACAGTTTCAAAGATCACTATGTTCAACAGGCCCAGGACTAAAGACTCCGACCAGCTGGGTAGCTCTTCAATGAGACAGTACAGAGAGGCAGATGACAGGGTACAGGACAGGTGCTCACCTGTATTCACCGAAGGCTCCATCGTCCTCTTTCATGGGCTGGATCTCTGGGTCTGCGTGAGCATCCTCTTTCTCCTTGACTGCAGACGTCAGAGATTGAAAAAAAAAAGACCAGCATTAAATTCGTGGGTGGTTCTCCATTTGGAGAAATGTCTGCCGGTGGGGGGAGGAGTGGGCTGGAGTGGATGGGAGGGGAAATGGAGTGGAGTGAGGAATGGAGAGAGGAGAGAGGGGACAGCAATGTTACAGATCGGGTAAAGTAGATGAAGCTTTACTATGCTATTAATTGACCTGGGCAGCCAATGCTAAAGCTGTTAAAGGCAGGAAATTTAGCCTAAAATTTCCTTGGCTGAGAGTATGGAGGAAACATTAAATTAGGACATTCTCACTCCCATTGAAACCTGCTGCATTATTACATTCTCCCAAATCCCATAAACCTTAATTCCTAGCATAGCTGCATGTTTAAACATTGTAAGCAGGGGTTGAGCCACACCAACTTGTGGAAGACTATATCCGGATTCGCTAGTCCCACTAGTATCCCACTGGGTGGAATTACAGTGTCTGAAAATGGAGCCTAGTCCAGTTGTGCTTGAACAAAAGAGAAAGTAGTGTTATTCTCAGTCATACTTTGATTATGAAGATGAATTGTTGAATGTTATTTCTTCTTTTAAGGGGTTAACTCTTTTCTGTCCCTTCACTGCTGTTTCTGTAGCAACCATTCCTTGCTGCTCTAGACAATGCCTATGTTCAATTTGTGCATTTCTTGTTGTGATACTAAACAACTCTGAACCAGGGCCCTCTTGTCTTGCTGCCCTGACATATCCACAGTCATTGTTCCAGTTTTACTTCCTTTTTCCTATGAAGTATCTGATGTACTTTTATAAGATTTTCTAAATGTATATTTTTAAAGTTGAAGAGCCAAATCTTATCAGCTCATTCCTCATGCAACACCCCAATTGGTCTCATCTGCCCTGCCTTCAAGGCCAAGATGGCTCCCTTATATTAACATGACATGCACTCTCCACAGCCTCAGCGAAAGGCGCACTAACCTGGATATTTGCCTCCTTTATTCCTTTTGATGAAGCAGACAATCAAGAGAATCAGGATCAGGAGGGCGATGGCGCACATTAAACCAATGAACCAACCCTGGGTGGCAATGTCTACCTGGCGGCTTGCCATGGCTGAGGTGCCGTTTAATTGAAAAAGAGAGGGAGAAAATGCTGATTAAGATGTGAAACAAAGTGATCATAAGGGAAGATAACAACCCAGGGAAATTTCTGTTTGTCTGAGTTCATTGCACACTGGGAATAGGTTATCTTATATCAACTAATGACAATTAAAAACAGAAGAGCAAATATTTGTTATGTACTCATCATGAATCCCAACCACAGGTAATACTACGAGGAAATGAAAATCACACAAAAATGCTTGACGTGGATTCATAGCCTTACACTGAATAATTTGCAAGTTAGTCACTGAAGTAAATGGGTTGTGCATCATTTTTAATATCAATCATGAGGGGTTAAAGGGGGCAATTTTGACTTGGGGTAACAGTGTAAAACAGAGCTATCAATTCAGCTGCCCATTTTATACCTTTCCCCATTTTTATTCCCATCGGCTTCAATGAAACTGGGAGCAGACAGGTAACGGGCAGCCGAACTGATGCCATCCATTTCCTATTATCACTCAAAGCCAAACTACCCAATTCTTTTCCAAAGTAGCAAACGTTTAACTTATTTTTCCCCCCAATTTTCTGTCCTACTTGAAGACACTGGATCTTGCCCGAGGAAAGCCCAATAGGAAATGGCATAGGGGGTCAGTCTTACTGTGTCAGCCAATACTCACAAGACTAATAGCTATTCAACAATGGGGAAGGACAGGGTTGGGGGTTGTTAGCGTGGAGCCCCTGGACACTGAGTAGCAGTCAGGGGAGGGAAGCCTTTCTACTTATTTCCTCAGTTGAACCTGCAACCTTCAAAGCTGTTTGTCTAGGTGCCACACCAAGCTCCTGATATACCCATTGCACCTTTGAGAAGATGTAAGGTAAGTTTGGAGGAACACTTGATGCAGAGTCAAGCACCGACTTATAGGAGAATTTACTGCTGTGTTTTTGCAATGGGGCACAAGTAGTGAAGTGGAGAGCTGGCTGCTTAATAACCAACAGAAACAGTGGACATCATCTGGATGCCTGGAGTGCAGGGGATCTAGCAGCTACTGGATTTTGCACATTCCTTGACAGAAGTTGAGAACAACTGACTTGTTCCTTTAGTGCCACAATATTGTGTTTGAATATGCCCTGTCAACCCTACAAGACAGGATAAAGCAAAACTTGACAAACTTGCCTTATAAGTTGAACCACACTGATGTTTCTGAAGAAAACTGTAAATGGTTGGCTAGATAATCTATAGGCGGCACAAGGTCAGCATTTAGCTTTTGGGAAAGGGGAGTGGTGTAATGAAGAGTCTGAGAAAGTAAAGTGCAACACAGGAATGCTACGTCTAGGATGGTAAGGGGACATGCAGAAGTAACCAGCAAACAATGAAAGGCTTTATTCTTGACATCTCTCAGAATCATCTCAGAGAGCTCCAAATACAATTACTTTGAAGAACTTGCACTTTTGTCATTATCTGTTAGAGTTTGTACGGGACAAAGGCTCGAATGAGACTGTCTCATTGTACGACTGCCAAAACCAATCTCCTCCTCTCCAACACAAACCAACTTATGGACCGAGATTCAATTCTGTTTGCCTTTCTACCTGGCTGTTGATTATCTACTGCGGGGAGGAGAGGGGATCTAGTCCAATATCATGGAGGTTTCAGTTCATATTCAGTGACAGGGCAAACTCACTTTGAAAATCAAAGCAACAAAACAACATGAGTCACTAAGTAGCATGCAAGGAATGAAGAGAGGCAAAAGGATACACTGCGTGGAGATATGCAACTAGAAAGGAGCTCCATAAGCACCAAAATATTTTATAAAATATCAAAGGTCACTTAGACTAGTACTGACAGTGAATTTGTGTTGAGTTAAAAATACCCAATGAATGGGGAAAACTCAGCAGCGTGCAGAGTTGCTCCTCTACCTAGTCCTGATTCAAGGATGCTCCTGCCATTCATCACAACTGAATACAAGGAGCTGGTAGGCCACAACATTAAAAAAAAACAGTCCCATCAAATCTTTCGTTCTTCAACACTTAACTGTTACTAAATTATCACTAGCGTCTTGAAGAATCATGCAACATGTCTCATGGGCATATGCATTTTTAGACGTCAAGCTATTTCACTATTTCTCTGGCCAAAACCTATAATCACATCAAACTAGACTTCAAATGTTTTTATTTACACATAGTACCTTAGAGTCTGATAGTTATAAGATGAAAGAGGAATTGAAATGTCTCTTCGCAGCTATCAGAGAGAACCACAAACTAAAAGACAGCATGTAGATAGTGAAAGAGTTAAAGACACAGCATTGAAAGAGTTAAAGACACAGCATTGAAAGAGTTAAAGACTCAGTATTGAAAGAGTTAAAGACACAGCATTGAAAGAGTTAAAGACACAGCATCGAAAGAGTTAAAGACACAGCATTGAAAGAGTTAAAGACTCAGTATTGAAAGTGTTAAAGACACAGCATTGAAAGAGTTAAAGACACAGCATTGAAAGCGTTAAAGACACAGCATTGAAAGAGTTAAAGACTCAGTATTGAAAGAGTTAAAGACACAGCATTGAAAGCGTTAAAGACACAGCATTGAAAGAGTTAAAGACTCAGTATTGAAAGAGTTAAAGATACAGCATTGAAAGAGTTAAAGACACAGCATTGAAAGCGTTAAAGACACAGCATTGAAAGAGTTAAAGACACAGCATTGAATGAGTTAAAGACACAGCATTGAAAGAGTTAAAGACACAGTATCCCTTTTTATTTGTCTTGAAGTTGTCCTTGTAACTTACTGAGGGAACTCCCCCCTCCTTCGGACCCAGTTCAGCTGTTGATCACCCTCAGATCATGTGCCTTGGAAGGGGAGCAGGCGTTTGAAGAGGGAAAAGATTCATGTGCGTAATAGACAGGTTTCACAAGTTTACAGCAAATTCACACACCAGGAATTGATCACCTGTGGCATTGCTCTCAAGTAATCCAGAGCAAGGTTGTGATGTTTAGCTGAGGTTAACCTGGGCTAGGTTTTTGAGAACACTGCTCAGGAACTCCTTCTAGGGAGGTGATCCAGGTGGGTACATTTGAGATCAATCAGGGGCTAATTATTCAAGGAAGTTTCTGTAAACTGGCAACTGCTTGTAAATTCCCACATTGTTCCCTTGAGGGGCTATCAACATAAGAAAACAATCAGTGGAAAATGACTGGCTTTCCTTTTCGTTGCATAGTATTGATCCTTTGGAACTATGACGAACATCCCTAGAATACAGAACACAGAGAGGGAGGAAAAGCAAAAATGTTTCTTACACTACTGAAGTGAGGCCCCGTGTGGCTCTGTAGCTGCCTGTGGGCTATTTAAAGTGAACTTAATGATTGTCCATAATTACTACAGTTTTAGCAACTCTGCCAATACAGCCTTGTAGAAAGTATCAAAGGGGTAGAAGGGTGGACTGGATTTAATTTGTCAGCTCTGAACCCCAACTGTAGCAGACTAATAGAAAAGGGACACCGTCCCTTTAAAATGCTAGGCCTGAAGAACCAAATACTACTTTAATGCATCAGGCTGCATCAACACGACTCTTTTACTAGATATCAAAATTCTAATTTAATAATTGTAGGGTTGTAAAATAGGACTGCAAATCTATCAAAATGCCATCAATCAGCACTGATTGTAAGACCATATGCATAACTGTCATGTTGGTTCAGCGAGAGATGAGTGAAATACAGATGTGATAAAACAAGCACCAGACCCAATGTAAATCCGATTGAGTTATGCCATTGATACAGAAAGAGAACATCCCTGATGAGACCCTCAATGCAAGCAGGCTTCAGGACCATTATGAGCCATACAAAACTAGTAAATTAGCCTTACGACTGGATAAGCACAAAAGCAGCAGGACTTCAAACACTGGATCGAGGAGACCCACTTCATCATAGTCAAGGATAATCATTTCTGGTTTTCACATATAACACAAACTGTGTAGGTGGTTAGAATTGCAGAATGCTCTCACTGAATAAGCATCCAGGAATGCCGTGTAATAAAACCACAGTTAGATGTGGTGAGTTATCAAAAACCAGTGGTCCTGTAATGCAATGTTGACAATACACACACACCCCCATAATCTTTCATAATGGCACTTGCAAGGTTAAGGAATATAGGGACAGGAGTAGGCCTCTCAAGCTTCTTCTCCCATTCAAGTAGGTCATGTCTGCTCTATATCTAAACTCCATGAACCTGCCTTTGCTCCATATCCTTTCCTACTCTTAGCCAAAAGAAAAAAAATCTATCAACCTCAGTTTTGAAAATTTCAATTAACCCCCAGCATCCACGTCCTTTTTTGGGGAGGGAGCTTCAGATTTCCACTAGCCTCTGTGTAAAGAAGTGCTTCCTAACATCACCCATTAACAGCCTAGCTCTTATTTTAAGATTATGCCACCTAGTTCTGAAGTCCCCACCAGAGGAAATGTTAACATTTTTTAACTAAGTTCACCAGTGCACGTTCCTGTTTAAAATGATTTGAAAGCTTTGAGAAGCTCAGGCAAGACAATTCTCAACTTGCTTCAAAGGATACTTTGTTAATTGAGTGAAGCAAGTGCAGCGTCTCGAGATCCTAGAGTGCTGGCAGAAACTACTGAAAATGGGCCTGGCCATTGGATTTACACAGCCAACCCAACGGTCCGTCCACAGCCAGTCAGAAGCTTTGTCGGGAGGGAGGCCGAACCCGACTGCTCTTTGCTCACCGCCTCACCTGGTGGACGGGTCTCAAACCGCTCGTCCTTACTCCGCAACTGGCCCGCCTGGTTCTCGGCAATAACTCGCACTCTGTAAATAGTTCCCGGCAACAAGCCCTTTAGCACAAAGAAGGTCTGCGAGGCATTTATCTGCATTTTCTCCAGAGGCTCTTCACCTGAAAAGCGTATGGAGACAAACAACTGACATAATTGTGGCCAGATCCGATTGGTGTTACATTGACATCTCTTTTGCTGTAACTGGTGCTGACCTGAGCATGCTGTATATGTGTGTGCAATCAGAAAGGATTTGTGAGGTGCCCTTGGAGTACTGAAATACAAGTTAGGAAGTTTATTGTTCGACCAAGTGCTAAACTGTTGATAAATTAATTGGTTCCCCCACCTCCCCAGTGTTGATAAAATCAATTCAATTATTGATCACTGATCAGGCCAGCCACTCTCAAAATAACACATGACAATTATGACATTACGTTTCATAAGCAGTATTGCCGAGGCCTTTTCCTCTCTCCTGGCTCTCTCTTTCTCCTCTTCCAGGAGGGCTGCTGCCTCATGGTGGCAGCTCTACAGCAGCCAGTACTCACCAGCAGTGGTTGTTCACCCGTGGGCAGCATCAGTGCCAAGCCCAAACCTGCGCCCAAGTGTCTTCGTTTCCTCAGTCACTGCAGCAGCCACAAGAGCGTGGAGACCAGTTAGGGGGGAGAAGCAGGGCGCGATGAGGCTAATGGTAACACCCTCACCAGTGCATCAGCTGAGTAGTCAATGCAGGATTGTACAGGAATCAAAGTTCAGACCCAGACTTAATTCATTCACTCAGGGTATTGGGAAAGCATCCGGATGAGTTAAAACAGACAGCAAGTGGGTCAGCACTGAGATGTGAGATTCAAATACTACCCAGAGCATGTTGCTCCTTACTTGCACAGTACTCAAAGGGCCATTTCAAACAGGTGCGAAAATAAGAGGTGCAGCCAATTCCTGCTCAGAAAACCACTCCTTTACTAGAAAAAGGGCAAATATCGGGAGCTCAGAGTTTAGTGAGTGTGGTTTGTAGAATTTCTCATGTGGAGAATACTTTTCAAAATTATAACAAGGCTCCAATTTTCTCTAGCCTAGAAGAGGGAATCCAGTAAGGGATAGGCACATGTGCTAAATATTGGCATTTTCCCTGTGGTGAAGTGAGAAGCCAATGTCTGAGCACACAGGAGTTGGGTATTAATGGCCATTTCAGGTGGCACCCAAATTGTGAACAAGCCCTACTCCTCCCATGTCAAAGTTATTGTTTCTCCCAAAGTGTGTCGCTCTGTGCATTGTTTTGGTTCCCTTTTTCCACTCCTCCAGTCATCCCTATACATGTGGTAATCAAGGTCGTCAATGTGACTTTCAGAAAAATGGGCCTGATTCCCCAAGTATTGGTAAAAATCCCAATGGAATAAATTACAGTGTGTTGAGGTGCTTCAAACCAGAGGTCTTCACCATGTCTGCTTACAGGATGCAACAACACTGAAGCAAAACTGTGACCTTTCCCTCGGGTTTTCCCAACCTCTTCATATTGTTCCCTCCTATACAGGGGTTGTATAGTTCAGTTAACCAGTCCTTGTAATCTGGGGCAGGGGGCAAGGGTGGGGGAGATGTGCAAAACCAGTCATTCAGGGACAAATGATATCTGTCTCTGAATCAACAATGGGGAACTGGAACCCAAATATCTTTATAATTTGCCCCTTGACATAACTTGGCTGTCGATAGACTGGGAGCGTGAATAGAAGCTTTCAGTAGAAGGAGAAATGGGGCCCCATTTACAAAACATCATCCTGTATTTTCCCTTCTCTTGTGCTGTATTTCCAGCACATTCTCTTCTTAATCCAGTCACGATAGATCAGGTGGTGGGGTAGGCTTTCATCTAGAACTCTACAATTGCCCCTACGGCTGGTCAGAAGGTTGAGACACAGTTGCCGCAACATGGCATCTGTTTCTTAAATGACTCGATCCATCGCTCAAGAGGTGTATTGTATGTATTGTTGAGTTGTTAATTTTGCTGGCGTCAGGCCTTAATTTGTCTTGCACCAGTTTGCATCTGTGCCATATTGTCTCACTTTATCCTCAAGTCATGTTCCAAATATACCTTCTCTGTGCTGTTAAATATCTTATAGAGGTTTACAACCTGATGGGGCAGATGCAATTGTTCATGGACAGCGTTTGACCTCCAATTCAGCAATGGGAAATGAAACCCATGTGCCTGCATCATTTTCTATTGGTTCTATTGCGGGTCAACAGATTGCAAAAATGAATAGAAACTTTGAACAGAAGGTGACTGTAGCTTGGGTGGAAGAAATGTGTTGCTTGGACAAGGAGGAGCATTTTCTTCACAGGAATTTATAATTTGCACGGCTCAATAAGCAGGAGCGAACAGAATGGGTAAAGATGAATCATGTTTTGCATTCCAGCTAACGGAAACATATCACTTCACTGATGCTCAGCACACAGTCACTGAACAGACTAACCAGCTATCACACTAACAATGGATGGCAAGTAGTTGTGTCATCTCGAACAGCTAAAGTGCCAGTAAAATGCTTGTTAATCCAGACCAGTAATTATAGAGCCCAAGGCCCCAGTGTGCTGCTCAGATGGTTACTTAATTCGACCCCAATGTCTCAATGGCTGGACAGACCATTTGTAACTGAAACCAATCAAATTCTTAATGCATTGCGCCTCTTAGAAATAGCTCAAAGTGCCAGTGAGCCGAGTGCCAGCATCTTGCAAGGCAGCACGTTAGTATCAGGCTGCATGTGTCCCAGCAGATTAGATCACACGTGGTCTAGCCAATAAATGTATTGGCAATAATAAAAACAGAACATGCTGGAAATACTCAGCAGGTCTGACAGAAACACAGATAACATTTCAGGTTGATTGGCTGGCTTTCTCAATGACCAGCAGCTGCTTCACCATTGGCACTACTGTGACATAGTTTACAACTCCAATCTATTATCCAGGCTGGATGACCAGACAGATGTATGTCATGCTCTAAATGACTGTGACTAAAGTTAAGCATTTGACAGGAGTTTAGACACCCAGATAGAACCTACCCCATACCTCCTGGTGTGATACAGTATTTATAGGACTGTCACACAACGTGATGCACAGAACACACAAGCAAACCAAGCAAGAGTAGGGCCATTATGAGGATAAAAACAGAATGGCACTGGAGTGATGCAGACAATAGAACTGAATGTAAAGCTCAAGCATAGAAGTAACTGGTATATTTTAACTGGCTGAATCTACAAGTTGTCTAAATATTGTATAGTATGATGAGACTAGAACATAGAGTGTGTCTACAGAGAGAGAGAGAGAGATGGGGAGATGGCTCAGGTAGGGTGGATGAGGCCATGGAGAGATTGTATAAACTTCCTTTGCTTGTTTTCTAAAGTACTGAGAAATATGCATCCCTTTCTCTGGACAGAGGCTCATGTTGTAAATATAATTTCCTCATTAAAAGTTCAGTGCAGGCAGGCAGCATGATGGGAACAGAGAGCCTTGAAGAGGTTGTCCACATTCTTTGGTCTGCACACAATATAATTAGTATCTAGGGACATCACAGGATTACTGCAATTACCTTATTTGTTCGACAAAACACCAAAGTGAATATCTTCCATATTATCAAGCACTCCTAAGTGTCTCCTGTGCATGAAAGTTATGATAGTACATTGTCAGAGAAGGGGTTGACTGAGCAAAATGAGGAGCTCCACATCAAAATGGTCCTAGAAGTTGATAAAAGAATCAATAACATTTTGTGCGATTAGCACATTTCAAAGTTACAGTTCCTCAGGAACTAAATCTTTTATTTGATCTGAGGATGTGAGTGCCGCTCATTGTTGCTGCTAACCTGAAAGTCCCCATGCAGGCCACGAGCAAGTCAGCCTCTGTAAATTACTGTGCGTGTGCAGCTGTGCAAAAATGTTTAAAGTAGCTGCAGACTTAAAGGTATATTACCCACGCATTTGAAAAAAATACAGGGAATCTTGGCACTGTTGGCAAGGCTGTATTTAATTCCTACCCCTGGATGCCCTAACAAGTTGGTGGTGGGTCGTCCACATTACAGGGGTGTTAAGAGTCAACCATGTTGCTGCGTGACTGGAGTTACATATGGGTCAGACAGGATAATGGTAGCAGGTTTACCTTTCCTAAAGGACATTATGAACTAGCTGGGTTTTGAAACAACAAATATTCTATGAAGCGCTGAGAATGGAAAACTATGCAAGTGAGCAGTTATCATTTGCCCTCACTTTGATGCAGAGCAATTTTGGGCGTAGATTAACATAAAATATTGGCAGTGTAATCCGTGTAGTTGGCTCTGATTGAACAATTGAGTGGCCGATGACGAAGGTCCTGTGCTTTAACACCACTTTATTCTTGCACTGGCTGTAGTATGACTGCAGTCCAGTGCAAGTTGCACCTTAGAAATGTCCGGATAATCCATGGGGCCTCCAAAGAGCTTTTAAAACTTTGTGTTCAATCTTTTAATTGTTAGGAGAGTGTGAAGCTCTGTGGATATTTCCAAACCCTGTCTTTGGTGCACCAAGTGATGATCGTACTGAAGTCAGTCACAGTGTAACAAGGGTCTGCAAAACATGCTTTGCAGCCACTAAGTAGCACCATCAGACCAGCAGATGAAATATAACTATGGCCTGAGACTTGTGAATCAATACACAATTTCTGATCAGTCATATCTACCTCAATGTCTCTTCTGCTGGAATTGCATTTGCAAACCTTGAGGTACTTTTCCCTTAGTCCTGGCTGAAGTCCTGTTGTAGTAACATTATTTGGGGAGATCAAACTCCGGAATTTGATCAGTTTGTAACAATGGGACCAGAAGCTCAAGGTTGGAGTTAATCAGGCAGACTGATGGCACAGAGTCTCTTTTACTGGCACTGAGTGACTAATTTCTGAGATGACACAACAACCAGGTGGGTGAGACAAAAATGAACCAAATGTTCATCAGCATACACTGGAAGTTGCTAGATTAAAACACGGAGAATCCAATGAATTGAGGTCTTACTGTCAGCTATCTGATATTCAACATAAAAGTGCATATCCATTCGGTCAAACTCCCAACTGATATTTGCATGGGTTGCGGCTGAGGTTATGTTCGTAATTACTGGACGAAGGACCAGGACTAAGTAGGCAACAGAAGAGAGAGAGTCACGTGAAAAAGTACAATAGTGAGTGCATTAAAAAATACATAAAAAATAAAAGCAGCATAGAGACCAATTTCCTCTTCCGTAGGTTACTGGACTACATTCGTCTAAACATTTAATGGGTTCCCATAAAATTCTCTCCTCTGCTATCTTAATAGAAGCATAAGCCCATTTGAACTAAGAATTATGAAGCTTGATTGTTAGAACAGTGGAGGAAATAATTCCATAAGAACACATTAAACGCTCCATGACATAACTGCAAGGTTCCTGTGCATTGTCTCTTTGCACCAGAGGGGACTAAAGGCCTGGAAATTGCTCAGCACACAACACTTGACTGGACAGTCCTGAGGCAGTTCCTGGACCTTTTGGCACTAACTCACAGTACACTGGGTCCGTGCTCAGTTTGTGGTCAGCTGCTTTAGTGACAGAACCTGCTTTTAATTAGAACCACGCTGTCTGCACTTGCTGGTGTGGCCTTGTAAATGAAGGTAATATGTTTCTGCTTCATTGATCGCTGCTCCCAGGTCAGGTACAGAAGAGGGTTGGGCAGAGCAAAACTATTCCACTCTGCCCAAAGTGGTTTTACCTGCATTTAGTAATAAAGTGAACTGTCCATCGACTTCCCCCTTGCCCCATTTTCACATTTGCCATCCCGTGGCCTCTCTAACCAAAGCTGGGGCGGGAAGGAGGGGGTGGTGTAGGGGGTAGGTGGGCTGGGGCATTGCAAGACAGCATTGGGGAACTTGCCCGGCCATCTGGAGATTCTCCTGAATTTGACAGCAGAACCTCATTCTGATCGTCTTCCATTTCCTGACTGGCAGGTGGGCAGATTGACCCTGGCAGTAGACCTCAGGAGCAATCCCTGGTAATCACGGGGTAGATCAAAAATTGAAGGCTTGGGAGTTGGGGGGGGTGGGGTGTGGGGGGGAGAGACGGCCAAGATCATGGTGCAGACTAGCGATCGAGGGCTTGCTAATTGTTGCTGTGGTTAGTGGGGGTGAGGGCTATGATCAGCATAAGGAGGCCACAGTGCTGTTTGAAGGGTTGGCAAGGGAGTTGGGGGTGGGAGGGAGATGGAGGCACACCTGATCCTCTAGGAGTGCTGGAAAAGCACTTGCACTCCAGAGTTGACAACTTCCCCTTCCCTTTCCCTGAGCCAGCAGTAGTTAAATCCTTAAAACAGACTCCCAATTGCCTGGTTAAGAAGTGTCCTGCCTCTTCAAGAATGGATACAACCCCGTGCCTAGAAACCTGTCACTGGGAAAATGCCAATGGGTACAGGTTGGCCTTGTTTGTCCTGCTTTAAGCTTTAACTCCATCTCCTCCTGCCCATGATGGGTTGGGGGTGGGTGGAGATGGAGCGGACGTAAAAGTGAAAGTAAAATGTACACTTCTGGTGTCAAGTCAATTGTGAAGCAGTGGTATTTTTTTTTAAAAGAGCAGGACACTGCCGGACTCTTGTCTGTAACCCATCTCGACCTGTGTCGAGAACCAGGAGCTTTCTGACTTTACTTCAATTGCACCCATTTTCAAATCAATACCCGCTTTGTGTGACCTCTCACTTCTCACTATTTCAATTTTACTTAGCATGACAAAACCATAATGATCCTTTTGGAAACTAAACATACTACCTTTCTCTTAAAGTTGGATCTCACATTTGATGATGGAGGGTCTCACTCAACCTTCAGGGGCCTGCTCCAGTTCTGATTAACTTGCATTTATAGCACAGAGAAAGGCTCCATACATGCCTCTTCCCAGTGGATTTACTTCAACGCACCCTACCAAATTTTGCTCCCTCATGTACTCAGCTAGCTTCCCCTTAAATGCATCTATGCTATTCCCCTAAACTACCCCTTGTGGTAGGAAGTTCCACATTCTCACCCTTCTGAGTATTTTCTCCTGATTATTCAATTGCTTAGTGACTATCTTACATTTATGGCCACCAAGCAGAGGTGAGGGGAGGGAAAAAAATTACACAGTGAGGTGCAACCTGCAATGCACAGCCTCAGAGGTTGGTGGGAGCAGTTTCAAAAAGGAATTGGATAAATAGTTGGAAGGAAAAACATTTTCAGGCCTAAGGGGAGAAAGCAGTGGGCGGGAGGCTAATTGGATAGCTCTAGAAAGAGCCGGCACAGGGTCAATGGTATGAATGGCCTCCTTCTTCACTGCATCTAAGGCTTATGGTGGATGTGATGATGGTCACTTAGTTACGATGGAGTGTGGCATTCAATTACCTGGGGTCCTACCGAATTCTGATGGAGAGCTCCCGATCTTTTCCCTTTCAGGCACCGGTCAATCCTTTGCATATTTTCACCATTTATTTTGATTTTAAATCATGAATTCAAACATCTACCTCCAACCATGCCAAATATTGCATTATTCCAAATGCACAGTAATAGGAAAATCATGGAAAAACTCAGCAGGTCTGGCAGCGTCGGTGGAGAAGAAAACAGTTGACGTTTCGAGTCCTCATGACCCTTCGGCAGAACTTGAGTTCTGCCGAAGGGTCATGAGGACTCGAAACGTCAACTGTTTTCTTCTCCACCGATGCTGCCAGACCTGCTGAGTTTTTCCAGGTAATTCTGTTTTTGTTTTGGATTTCCAGCATCCGCAATAGCTTTTAGCTTTTTGTTTTTATAATAGGAAAATCATGTCCACTGCATGATGTAGGTAAGTGCTGTCAAAACTTGCTATGACTTTCTTATTGAAAAATACAGGTTGAACAAAATGCAGGACCAGAAAACCATGACTGAAAAATCTGTCCTTACACTTTTTAAGCAAAATACACTTGGGGTTTTGCCATTTCTTTTTAACTCTTATTGTTGATTTATCATTTTAACTTCTCCCTATGTCACATAACACTGGCCAGCTGAGTCATCAGGCCGTTTATTCTTAGGTTTTTGTCAGTGGTGGTGAAGAGCTGTCACTATGTCAGCTTAGGATTCTTTCCCTTTGCTTGGCACCTTCCTGAATGATTCTGCAGATATTCGGACACCTGCCCACCTGAATGTGGATAAATACAGAAGAGGATTCGCAATCTGAGTGGAATGATATGATAGTGCACCAACATGCTGGACTGCCATCCCTATCCTCTCCACCTTCCACTGAATATTTTGATCACGAGATTTCAGCACTGCCACAATATACTTCAAGAAATGTCTACACGGAAGGGAACCTTTTGGCCCATCCTGCTGTGGCCAGCACTGGCTCACCCACCTGAGCTATCTACTCCAATCCCACTTCTCTTCTCTTGACCATTTTCCTTCTTCAAGTACTTATTTCATTGACCCTTAAATGTGGTCAGCGTCTAGGCTTTGAAAGCTATCTGTGGTTCTGTGGTAATGCATTCATATTCTAATAACTCTTGACAGGAAACTTGTGATAATCATGAGTCTCAGCCACCTTGTTACTGAGTCACTGATCAGTAGGAGTAATCTTCCACTATTTACCCCCTCAAATTACTTCAACGTTTTGAACACACTATTAGAGGTTCCTGCTTAGGGATGGCGAGTTCCTGGGTGCAGTTAGGTCTGGTGTGAAGCCCATAATGAAACCAGGTAGTTATCTGGAGTTAGTAGAGGGGAACGATGAGTTTGGATCAAGCAGATTAAATGAAGGGCCACTGTGGCATTATTATAGATGCTTCATGGTGAGTTGGGATGTCGAGCAGAGAATGGCAAGATTAGATCCCTTTAATCCATTTGAACCAGTTCAATTCAAACCAGATAATTAAACCGAGCCTACTCGCTCCTAACATGTATCCCCCATACAATAATCAGTCTGTAGACAACACAACTTTGCATGTTTGTTGATACAAATAATAGTAAGCACTACTGAAGTTATATTCACAAGAAAAGCAATACTGAAGGTTGTATTCACAAGAGAGCCAATACCCTTCATTTTTTCATCAACAGGGATTATTATATCTGTTTTCAGTAATGGAGATGTTGCAGATATTCCTGGAGCAGCAGAGAGAGGAAGAAAAAGAACAAATGAGACAGAGGGAAGGTGCAGTAAAATGCAGCAATATAATCATTTGGAAGTTTAGAGAGAGAGATAGTAGACACTCGGGAAAGAATAGGAACCGCGCAGAATGTGCCATTTTGGATTATCTGTGAGTCATGCTGGGTTTCGCTCCACAATGGGGTTGCCAACTCCGCCTGGACATATTCCTGGAGATTTTGTCACACAACTTCCCAACTCCAATCAAACAGCCTCCCTCATGACAAATAAACAAAAACATAAACAATAAACAAAGAAAATAAAAACTTTTTAAAAAAAAAACGTCCCCATGATTTTTGTCCACGTTTGCTCATAGTTTCGGGAAACTCCCGGACAATCCTGGAGGGATACAAGTGGTCAGTCTTAAAAGCTGTGCCTTAGTGAGAAGGTGCTAAGCAGAGGCTCTACGTGACCCAGAGACAGAGAGAAAGGAAAATCCAGAGAGCCTCTCACTTTGGCCCCAACATCTCCCACAGCAAAAACCCAACCCTCTCAGCCAGCGATACTATTTGATGCAGAATAGGTGAAGAGAGTCTCACCCTGAAAGAGAATTATTCAGTTGAAGGAAAATAAAACCAGAAGCAAAACTATTGTTAGAAATTGGGCCTGTTAAAATCTATGACACGCAACTGAAATTTCATGCACACTCAAGAGTTAAGGCATTTGCTGTTAATCTTAAAAAAAGTGCGGTTAACAATAAACAGCTAGGCTGCACAAATTCAGGAGAGTGCAGGGCTATTGATCAAGAGCTGCCCGCACCTCCAAGACAGCACATTCAATGCAATCTATGAAACAAGCTTTTCTTGCAGATTCTGCTGGGGATTGTTGTACAACACACGATAGGAAGAACTAAAGAGCTGTCAGCCTCAGCTCCACTACCCCGACTAATGCACCCCAAACTGTTGCAACTCAAACCCAAATGCACGGCAAACAGTCACAAACTCAGAAACCATGCAGGTTACCTTTGCCTGCCCCTGGGGCAGTTTGATGAATCACTGCCAATAGTGAAAGAGAGAGAGAGAGAGAGAGAGAATTGGGGGGGGTGGGCGTGAGGGGAAAGGAACAATAAAAAAACACAGACTGTATAATTAGGAGCACACTGGGAATACACTGGAAACATGCACAGAGAAAGACAAATATCAAAACACGTTGACACCGTTTCCAAATTCAGCAGGTTTTCTTTTGAAAAGGGAGCTAAGGGCTTTGCAGCGACACAATGGATAAACTACACAAACAATTTGAGGGGCAGAACTTTATCACGGATCGCAGCTGATAACAAGTGGGATCAAACTGGCCACCTGTGATACATCTTGCCCAATTTCCAGTTCCATTGACTTCAACAGACTGAACATCAAGCTGACTGTACAATGGGCTCCCAGTTGAATTCCGCCCAAGACAAATTTCTACCCCAACTTGTTGGTCTGAAGTTCCCCTAATGGAAGCTCTAACTCATTGAAAGAGAAAACCATCAAGTGTCTGCCTGTTCCTATCCCACAGTGTAATTGCAGGGCTAGAGCAAGAAGCTGCCACTTCAATGGCAACAAATGTGACTAGAACCAAAATGGCAAATGCAATCACCAAGAGTTCCAGAGTTCCTCCACCAGTGCGTGACGCACTTGCAATTCCCAGAAGTTTTCCGGCTCCTCAACCCTCAACACTTGCCGGTGATCCCATCGACTTCATTTTCCCAGGCAAAGCAATGGAGTATCATCGGCAGTGGGAATGACAGAGGTCGAGGGTCAGGAATCAGTAGACCTGCTGGGTAGCCTGATGATTTGTAAAATATACCGCAGTCTTGTTTTACTTCATTTTTATGGATATAAAATTTCATTAATTGATGAATGTTGGCAACACAGCAGAATGTTTGGAACAGGTACTTCTGGCAACAGCAGTGTTCTCAAAGCTTCCTATCCATGTGGCTGTATCCAAACTGTGATCATCCTATTGGCCTACTGGGTCAACTCTGGCCTGTATGTGGCAATGTGCTTAAAGAAACAAGAAGCAATTTACTCTCGAGTCGGAACCTCCACTGAAATCATCCAAACCTTTCAGAAGGTGGTGGTGTTTGGCAGGTCAAACTAACCACTGGAAATGCTCCACGTTTCTGTTCAATGTTGCTGCACATGAAAACCAGGAGGGCTGATGTGCCCAATCGGCAGAATGAATCTCAAAATCATCCAGAATATGTTGTGAAAAAATCATTCTTTTTTCATGTTAACTAAATTTAATCCAAATACCCACAGGGATTAATAAGCAGCCTTTCAACAACAGCAAGTCACTGAACGCAACACTGCATCAGGCTAATTTCCAGAGCACAAATGAATCACAGTTCGGAAAATTTATTTGATTTAAAAATGTTGGTAAATCTGACTCTGTTCCACCCAATACCACTTGGAAATCTTGACCCACTTCCTTATACTGTCACTACACGTGTGGCTGTTCCTGAGGGATAACTACAGGCTTCTCCCCATTTCCTCTGCCTGACATGCCTTGACTGGCTATAGGAGCAGAAAGCCTGATTAACAGCCAGCTGGAATCTGAGGAGCACAAGGTCCCAGCCTGCACTGTTTGCATTTCCCAGGCTACCTGGTGTACTTCAGAATTTTCTTCCCCCTCTCCAATGGCTCCTCCCCTTCTCTAGGAGAGGTTGTTTCACTGGGGTACAGTTTACAGGTATTGCCAACTGCACTGCTCACCACCCACGCCTGCCCTTCCCAACCCCTGCCACCATGTGTCACCATTCACAAAAGGTCATTCTTCATATGTCAGACCTGACATTACGTTTTCTCTCAGGAATTGGGAAAGCTTGAAAGTTCCTACCACCCTGACACCCACACTGGCAAGAGTATAGCAACCTGGTGGGGCCACCCAAAGCAGACAGGTTGCTGGGTAGAAATTAGACTAATGCTAGTTCTCCAATCCTCCATGTAAGACATCGTGATTTAGGCTAACAAGCCCTCCATGTAATATGCCTTTTGTTACCAAAACAGCCCAGAGACAAGTCTGTTATGGAGACCAACTGAGAAGTGCCAGCTTCTGGATATAAAGCTGATGTGACTCTGATCTGAGTAAGGTATCTCATTCTGGATAAAACAGCAGTGGGAGAATTTGGTTGCCTCAACTGCCATGAGAAATAGAAGATAGTCATTTGGCACTACAGAACTTGAGTATTGCTGAAAAAAAGAGACATGTCGAAGCTTATCCTCTTGCACTCATCAGGACACTCAAGAATACCAATATAAGGGGAAAACAACAATTTATACTGTATGTGAAGAGAGTTCTGATTGGTTGGCAAGTGGACTCTGACTGGTAGAGGCATTGCCATGCAGAATGCATCAGTGATGGTGACTGACAGTTAACTGCCAAGCATTGTTTGAAATTTAAACCAGGCAGCTTGACCCTGATTGGTCAAGGCATTGCCCTGAGAAATGAACCAGCAAATGGCAGTCACTTTTTTTGTTTAGCTGAAACAGGCGCAATGTGTGTACATGTTCTTTCTGTCTGCAAAGAACAGGGCCCTGTGTATTAATATATGTAGCTTCCAGTACACTAAATGTGCTACATTGCGAGCCCAACTGACAATCTTAAATCTGTTGTCAGGTCTTAGCACACTGAGGATTATTTAGCAAATGTTGTCCAATCACAGAATCACATCTAATGTTGGACACTGTGTTTTGAGTTTTGCAAGCACGGGCTGGTTGGGTACAGTCTGTACACTGCCCATTGTGAACAGCGGCTGGGAAATGCTGTTTGATACGATCCACCAGTCTTTGGGACGTAGCTAGCATCACACTGGCACTGAAATTCATATACCACATTCCTCATTTGTGCGATAGGCAGAACCTCTTTTTGGCTTAACGGCAGCATCCTATAAGTGGCAAATACCACTCGTGTTGCTGCTGCATAGTAGCAGTGTGAAACAGCTAGCTTCACCTGTTACTCAAATTTTTGAGATACCTTGCCCTTCCAGGGTAATCTGAGGTAGACTGGGAACTTTTCAGGACCAAAAGTGACGGCCTTAGGCTGTTCATGAGTCTGCGTGATATACAGCATGAAATAATCTGCTCAGGGTCGCCTTTATCCTGCAGGATGCCTTTGAAGTGCCCTATTTCAGCATCAAGCTTGCATGGTGAGCAAATGGCTCGGGCCCTATTTACAAGGTTACTGTTAATACCAACCTTATAGTGTGTGGAACTGTAAGAATCCCAAGGTATATTGGCCAGTGAAGGTAGGCTTGCGGTAGACCGTGGTAGAGAACCCCCGGCAGATTTCTCATCTAGTACATGAGGGAAGGGGAGTTTATTTGACTGCTTCATTTCAAAGATAAATTTGAGTGCAGGATGTAGCCCATTGAAACCTGTATAAATTGCTGTTTTTCCCTTTATATTGGTATTCTTATGAAGTGTCCTGATGAGTGAAAAGCTTTGACCTGTCTGTTTTCAGCAATACAGAAATAGAAGACTCCAACTCACTAGCATCACAATACAGTAGCTGCAAGTGTGCATCCTCACAAACAAGATCCCCGTTCCTGTCCTCATCATGCACACAAGTACATTGTACAGTAATGGGGAGGGAGAGTGGTGGGGGGGTTGTTGGAGGGTCACTGGATAAGGAAACTCGACGATTTTTCTTTTCCATTAACCCAGCTGTGGCAACTTGAATGCTATTGCTGGACCTGTACCTACCAGCCCACATGTTTCATTACTACAAGGCTGTGCTTTTATCCCTGAAGAGAGTTTCTCTTAAAAAAAATCACAGGACTTGAATGAACGCAGACATTTGAGAACTTTGCAGAATGCAGTGTTAAATATCAGCACTGACAGCTGAGAACAAGGTCAATCTCTGGGTGCAGCCGTACCTTCATCCATGACTGTAATGGCCTCCTCAGTTAACTGGCTGCCAGCTCCCACACCGGTAAAGGCGTTGAGATAGAACTTGTAGCGCGTGCTGTAGTTGAGGTTTTTCAGAGTCCAGCTGGTTTCATTTTCTGCAGGGATTGTGACCTCCACCAGAGGGCCCAACTCGTGCGTACTGTTAACTGAAAGGGAACAGGCAAATAAATTTCTGTTTCAGAAGCAAGTTCCATTGTCATGTTAGGCGCCAGTGACAGTTTGATGATTACATGCTGCCATTTAGCCAGTAATTAATGCTTTATAGTATTCCAACTGCAAACAACCCTGCACATCAATTTCAAAATAATTCTATGTGTTTAGTGCTGTATTAGCACACTTTGTTACATTTCAGCTGTCACGCCTTTGTATATGCAAATTTCTTACAGCTGATTAGCTCAAATTTTGTAATCATTAAAGAGCAACAAATCACAACTGAAGTGAAAGGAGTGTACAAATCTGTCTCAAAGAAACAAACTCCAGAGAACCAACTCAGGTATATAAGAAAGGAGCATGAACAAACAGCAAAGCTTGCGGGAATGAAAGTGGAGCCATTTAAAATCACCCCAACTACTTATTTAAATCCTTTTAACTGAGCAGCTCATGTCTCTGATCTTGCCCCTCCTTTTCCCTGTTTCTGTACTTGCTTAAAAGCTGTTCATCTTTAAGTAGCTTCCAGTTCTGATGAAGGGTCATCAAGCAGAAATGTTAACTCTGTTTCTCTCTCCAGAAGATGCTGCCTGACCTGCTGCATGTTTCCAGCCTGTTCCTGTTTTTGTTTCAGATTTACAGCATCCACTGTCTTTTGCTTTTGTTTCATGGTCTGCAACGGTTCAACAAAACTGAAGCCACTGTTCAGACAAAGGAACAGGAATAGGCCATTCAGCCTATTCCACCATTCAATTAGATCCTGGCTGATTTCTATTTTAACCCGATCTACCCGTCTTGGTTGCACATCCTTTAATACCCCTATCAAACAATAATCTATCAATCTCAGTTTTGAAATGTTCAATTGACCCCAAACTCTTTCTTTTGGGTACAGAGTTCAGATATCCAATACTCTGTGTATGAATAAGTGCTTCCTGACATCACCCCTGAACGACCCAGTTCCTGCTCTGGATGCCTCCAGCAGAGGAAATAGTTTATCACTATTTACTTCATCAAATTCTTTAAATATCCTAATTAGATTACTCCTTACTCTTCTATGCTCAAGGGAATACAAACCTAGTTTATGCCATCTGTCCTCATAATGTAATCCTTTCAGATGACGGCAAATAAAATCCATAAATCAAACTTATTTAACAACTGAGGCAGAACAGCCTCCTCTGAGCCTGGGAGACCCATCTCGCCCAACCATACTGGCTATGTGCCACCTGCATATAATTTACAGCCCTGAAACTTGGATCAGGAGGGAATGTACAAACTCTTTTCAGAAATAAATGTAACATTTTTGGTCTATTTTCCTTTGGATGCAAAAGCTTAAAATGTAACACTGGTTACATTTGACGTGTTTAAAACAGTGCAAATCCCTCTTGCTGCCAGCGTAGCACACTAATGAAGCAAATCACTGTCACACTCTTGCCAATCAGACAGCCTTATAAATCAAGAGGTAACTGAAACAACCAAACTGAGGCTTGGCTTGTGATTGTCAAACAAATTAAAGACAACCCACTGTTTTCACTGTCTATTTTCACATGCAGGGGTAAATTTTATGAATTTGGTATTCCTGGTGCTGAGTTTCTTGTGACAGGAGCGCTTGATGGGAATGAGGGAGAGGGGGAGAGAGAGAGAGAGCGAGAGAGACTTACTGTTGCTTACATTAAGAAATCCAAACAATTATTGTTTGTTGAATATTGAAATATTTTTAGTACCATTAGATTGTGACCTTGCTCAGACTAGAGCAATATTTGGCTCTCTTTCTTCAAATGATTTCAAAATATGCTTGACAATAAATTTAAGACGTTTTCTTGAGTAACTGTTGCATGTCAAAATTCTGTGCACCTTATTATTTTACTTCAGAGTCCATGTGTCTTAAAGATAGGCAAGTGAGGTAGAGGGGTGCTGAGGTGTTGTCAGGGAATTCCAGAGTTTGGGGGCCCAGGCAACTGAAGACATGGCTCCCAATGGTGGAGCAATTATAATTGGGAATGCACAAAAGGCCAGAATTGGAGGAGTGCAGATATCTTGAAACATTGTGGGGTGAGAGGAGATTCCAGAGATGGGAGGGGGGAGACCATGGAGGAATTTGAAAATAAGGGCAAGAATTTTTAAATCAAAACATCGCTTGATCAGGAGCCAATGCAGAACAGCGAACACAGGGGTGGTAGTTCGGTTGTCACCAAGGTTGCAAGCAAACTGGCTTAATCTCAGACTGTTGCCAGGGACAGATGGAGTCAATAGCTAGGGATAGGATTTTGGAGCAGGGGCTGAAAACAATGGCTTCAGTTTTCTCAAATATTAATCGGGGGAAATTTATGCCCATCCAGTACTGGTTGTCAGATAAGCAATCTGATAAATTAGTAACACTGGAAGAGTCAATTGGAGATGAGGAGGTAGAGCTGGGTGTTACCAGTGTACACATGAAAACTAACCCTGGTCAGAGAGTGTCACTGAGGGGCATCATGAGAAATAGGAGGAGGCCCACGATGGTTCCTCTGGGGATAGAAGGGGTATGGTTCAGGAGCAGGCAGAGAGCCATTGCAAGTGCTTCTCTGACTACGACAAGGTAGTTACAAATGTAACCAGGTTGGTGTAGAACCACCTAGCTGGATGACACTGGAGGAGGATGGTGTGGTCACTTGATTCGAAGGCTACAGACAGGTCGAGAAGGATGAGGAGGGATAGTGATCTGTGTCACGGTCACAAAGGATATCATTTGTGCCCTTGACAAGAGCCATTTCTGTATTGTGGTGGGATGAAAACCTGGTTGGAGGGATTCAAACATGGGAGTTCTGGGCAAGATGAGAATGGTTTTGGGAGGTGACAACCACGTTCAAGGACATTAGGCAAGAAAGGGAGGTTGGAGGTGGGATGCTAGTTTGTAAGGATGGTGGCGCTAAGGGTTGGTTTTCTGAGGAGAGGGATAATAAGGGCAGATGTAAAGGAGAGTGGGACAACATCCTAACACAGAGAACCGTTTACAATATCGGTTAACATGGGGAGGGGAAGCTGGGTGATGAGAGGTTTAGTGGAAATAGGATTGAGGGAGCGCAGGAGGTGGGTTTCATGGACAAGATAAGCTCAGACAGGGCTGACAATTCAAGATTCTACACAACTGCCACATTACAGATACTTACTGGGCTGGTACTTGAGTGTGTATCCTTTAAGAATACCATTTGGGTGGAGTGGAGGTCCCCACTGCAGGGTCAGGGAGTGAAGTGCTGGACTTGTAATCTTCAAAAATGCTGGCGAGCTGGGCACTGAAGGAAAGTATATCCAGACATCTTAATAATGATTCTATATATCACTTAGACAAGTAATCTGGATTTTATTACATAGTTAGGATATCTGACATAGGAAGATTAAAAGTAAAGATTGTACAGGATAAATGCTCAAGTCACTCCAAAAGTTTATGCAATGTTTTGAAGACAATATAAAATAGAAAGGACAGGTACAGGAAGTGAAGCTCAACACTCTAGTACACAGTCAAACTTGCATTTCATAGCCCTAATACCCAGTCACTCTGGAACATCTCACTGATGATGATGATGCAGTAATGATTGCTCCAACAACACACAAGAAGCTTCACACAATCCAATGCCTGCTTGATTGGCACCCCATCCACCACCTTAAACATTCCATTCACTCCCTCCACCACCAACGCACAGTGGCAGCTGTGTGTACCAACAATAAGATGCACTTCAGCAACTCACCAAGGCTCCTTAGATAGCACCTTCCAAAGCCACCTAAAGGACAAGGGCAACAGAAACATGGAAACTCCACCAGCTGCAAGTTCCCCTCCAAGCTACTCACCATTCTGACTTGGAACTACATCATCGTTCCTTCACTGTCATTGAGTCAAAAGCCTGGAACTCCATCCCTAACAGCTCCATGAGGTGTATTTACACCACATGGGCACTGGCAGTTCAAAGAAGCTGGTCAGAGTTTAGTTGAATAAAACACAGTAAAGATGGCAGGGCAGGTGATGTGTTGCAACTTTGGCATGTGTGGGCTGGTGGATACCTGTGTGATCCATGGCAATGACATCTGCAGTAATTGTCTGCAGCTTGAGGCTCAGAGGTGATGAGCTGGAGTCTGAGCTTCAGATACTGCAATGCATCAGGGAGGGGGAAAGCTACCTAGAAATTTTGTTCCAGGAGGCAGTCACACCCCTTAGGCTAGTTACTTCAGATTTGGCCCATGGTCAGGGACAGGAGAGTGTGACTGTAAGAGAGTTCGGTATGGGGATCCAGAAGGTAGCAATGGAGGAGCCTTTGTCCCTACAATTGTCCAACAAGTTTGCGATTCTTACTCAAATTTAAATCAGAATTAAAGGCTCTTTATCTGAAAGCACACAGCATTCATAACAAGATAGATGAATTGATAGCACAAATATAAATAAGTGTGTATGATCTTATATCCATTACAGAGACTTGGGTACAATGTGACCATGGCTGGGACCTGAATATTCAAGGGTATTTGACATTTTGGAAGGACAGGAAGAAGAGGTGAGAGATCAGTATAGTCATGAGAAATGATCTTGGTTCAGAAGATTAAGATATAGGATCAGTTTGGGTGAAGATAAGAAACAGCAAAGGAAGGAAGTCATTGGTGGGAGTAATTTATAAGGCCCTCTAACAGTAACTTACCTTGTAAGACAGTATAAATCAAAAAATAATGGGGACTTGTAAGAAAGTTGTTGCAATAATCGGGGGCTATTTTAGCCTTCATGCAGATTAAACAAATCAAATTTGCAAAGGTAGCCTGGAGAATGAGTTCATAGGATGTATTTGGGACAGTCTCTTAAGACAATATATTCTGAAACCAACCAGGGAACAGGTTATTTTATTCCTGGTAATGTATAATGAGACATGGTTAATGATCTCACAGTAAAGGATCCTCGAGGTAGGAGTGATCATAACATGATAAAATTTAACATTGAGTTCGAGGGTAAAAAATGGGATTCTGAAATTAGTGCCTTAAACTTACATAAAGGCAATTACAAGGAAATGAAGACAGAGTTGCCTAAAGTGGAATGGAAAAATAGGTTAAAAGGTAAGTTGGTAGAGAAGCAGTGGAAGACATTTAAGGAGATATGAGAGAAAACTAATAAGAAATATAAAAACTTCTACAAAATAAAAGCTTCTACAAGTACATAAAAAGGAAAAGAGTTGCTAAAGCAAGCATTGGTCCCTTAGAGATGAGACTGGGGAATTAATAATGGGAATCAAGGAAATGGCAGAAACTTTGAACAAGTATTTTGCATCTGTTTTAACAGTAAAAGACACAAAAAAAAATCCCCATTATAGTCAAAAAGCAGGGCCAGAATTTTTACCGTGATGTGCGGGTGGGCCCCACCGGCTCGGCGGCGGGCGGGCAGTCGAACTCCGCCGCCGAAACAGGGCCGGCCGCCATTTTGAGTGGGTGGGCCAATTAAGGCCCGCCCAGCGACCTGCCCCCGACAGGAAGCGCTATGCACTTCCTGTGCGGGGGGGGGGGGGGGGGGGGGGGTGGATTCCCCATCTGTCAAAGTGCGCTCTTTCACGCATGCACCCAAAAGAGTGCACATCTCCCTGAGACTAAGTGCCGTCTCAGAGAGATTACTGACAGTATAAAAATCTTGAAAAATATTAAAATTATTAACATGTCCCCCTCGTCACACGAGAAGGGACATGTTAATAAGAAGCACATAAACTTTATTGAAGTTTTTAAAAACGGACACGAAACCTCATCCCGCCAGTGGATGAGGTTTCATGTATTATCAGAAGCCCGCTGGGGCTCCTGGCCTGCCCGCCAGCCTTAAGGTTGGACAGGCAGGGCCTTTAACAAGGTTAATTAGCCTGTCAATGGCCTTAATTGACCATTGACAGGTCAGCAGGCGTACAGCTGATTTCACTGTCCGCCCGCCTTCCTCAATATTTAAATGGACTGGGATGACGTTGGGGGTTCCTCCCGACATCATCCCGTGTCATTTTCCCGTTGGCGAGCGGGCCCCGCCCCCAAATCGCCGACAGGAAACTTCTGCCCCGGGGGACAAAAGGGAGAGAGGAACTTAAAACAATCACAATCACCAGAGAAAAAATGCTGGGAAAACTAATGGGACTAAAGGCTGATAAGTCCCTGGACCAGATGGCCTACATCCTATGCGCTTAAAAGAAGTGGTTGAAGACATAATGGATGCACTGACTGTAATCTTCCAAAATTTCCAAGGTCCCAGTGGATTGGAAAATGCAAATGTAACACCTCTATTCAAGCAAGTGGGGAAACAGAAATCAACAAACTGTAGGTCAGTCAGTCTAACATTGTCAATGGGGAAAAACGCTAGAATCCTAACATTAGGAGCCAGTAGCAGGATATTTAGAAAATCATAATACAATCAGACAGAGTCAACATGGTTTTGTGAAAGGGAAATTGTGCTTGTCAAACTTATGAAGGTTCTTTGAGAATGTGCCAAACAGGATGGATAAAGGGGAATTAGTCGACGTAGTGTATTTGTATTTCCAAACCCTAATCAATAATGTACCATAAAAAAGGGTACTGCACAAGGTAAGAGCTCATGGTGTGCAGGTGATATATTAGCATGGATATAGGACCGGCTAACTAATAGGAAACAGAGAGTTGGGATAAATGGTTTGCAAACTGTAGCTAGTGGAGTGCTAAAAGGATCATTGCTCAGGCATCAACTATTTACTGACTTGGATGAAGGGACCAACTGCCTTGCAGCCAAATTTGCTGATGATACAAAGATAGGTAGGAGAGCAAGTAGTCAGGAGGGTACAAATAGTCTGCAAAGGCATATAGATAGGTTAAGTGAGTAGGCAAAAATTGGCAGATGGAGTATAATATGGGAAAATGTGAATTTGTCCACTTCGGCAGGAAGAATAGAAAAGTAGGTTATTATTCAAATGGAGAGAGATTGCAGAATGCTGTGGTACAAAGGGATCTGGTGTCCTTGTACATGAATCAGAAAAAATTAGCATGCAGTTACAGCAAGTAAATGGGAAAGCAAATGGAATGTTGGCCTCTATTGCAAGGGAGATGGAGTATAAGAGTGGTGAAGTTTTGCTACAACTGTACAGGGCATTAGTGAGACTGTACTAGAGTACTGTGTACATTTTTGGTCTCTTTACTTAAAGAGGGATATACTTGCATTGGAAGCAGTTCAGAGAAGATTCACGAGGCTGATTCCTGGGACGAAGGAGTTGTCTAATAAGGAAAGGTTGAGCATATTGGGCCTTTACTCATTGTAGTTTAGAAGAACGAGAGGTGATCCTATTGAAACATAAAAGACTCTGAGGGGGCTTGACGGGGTAGATGCTGGAAGGGTATTTCATCTAGTGGGGAATCTAGAACTAGGGGCAGAGTTTAAAAATAAGGTGTCTTCCATTCGTGTTGGAGATGAGGAAGAATTTCTTCTCTCAGAGGGTCATTAGTCTTTGGAATTCTCTTCCACAGAGAGCAGTGGAGGCTGGGTCATTGAATATATTCAAGGCTGAATCAGACAGATTTTTGATCTACAGGGTTATGGGTTATTTTTATGATCTTATGATGTTATGGTTACCATCACCTTCTCAAGGGAAATTAGGGATGGGCAATAACTGCGAGCCTTGCCAGTGATGTTCACAACCCATGAACTAATATTTTAAAAAACCATTAGGAACATAGGAGCAGGAGTAGGCCATTCAGCCCTTCAATCCTGCTCCACCATTCAATAAGATCATGGCTGATCTGATTGTGGTCTCAGCTCCACTTTCCTGTCTGTCCCCCTTAACCTTTGACTCTCTTGCCTAACAAAAATCTGTCTAGCTCTGCCTTAAATAACTTAAAGACTCAGCCTCCACTACTTTCTGGGAAAGAGAATTCGACACACCAACGGCCCTTTGGGAAAAAAGTTTCACCTGATCTCTGTCTTAAAAGGGAGACCTCTTATTTCTTAAACATGTCCCCTAGTTTTAGTCTCCCCCACAAGAGGAAACATCATCCAGGTATCCACCTTATCAAGTTCCCTGAGGATCTTATATGCTTCAACAAGATTACCTCTCATTCTTCTAAACTCCAATGTGTATAGGCCTAACCTGTTCAACCTTTCTTCATAAGTCAACGCCATCATCCCAGGAATGAGTTCAATGAACCTTCTCTGAACTGCTTCTAAAGCAATTATGTTTTTTTTTTAAATAAGGATACCAAAACTGCACACAGTACTCTAGATGTGGTCTCACCAAGGCCCTATACATCTGTAGTAAAGCTTCCCTACTTTTATATTCCGTTCCCTGCAATGAATGCCAACATCCCATTTACTTTCCTAATCACTTGCTGCACGATCCATTTGTTTCTTTTGTTGCTGCTGGCTGAGGGGGGAATGTTGGCCAGGATGCTGAGAAAATAACGTGCTCTCCTTTGCGATTTTTTTAATATCCATCTAAACTACTGGAAAAGATAAACAGGGTCTCAGTGTAACACCTCAAAAGGATGAGTACTTTAATTATCCCATCATAGAATATTATTCCGTTTTCCGTAACTGCAATGTTCTACCTCAAATAAAAAGCTTGACTTATTATTCTGAACGTTGGCCACTTGGATAAAGATGTATTCTTTGGGTAAAATAAATACATTTTCCTGTGTTGCTTTGAGTTTCACACTGTAGCACTCAGCATCCCCTAACTACAAAACAGCCACACAGCCCACCAGCTTCCAGGCAGCTGTTTTCAGCTGGTAAGCAGGGGACAGGCTGATAAGCCATCACCCTATCGAGGAAAACAGAATCATCACATTGCACAGCTCAGAAAGAGGCCATTCAGCTCGCTGAATCTAAGCTGGGTCTTTTGAGGAACAAACCAGTTAGTTCTACTGCTCCATTCTTTTCTTATATCCCGTGTTTTTTTTTCCCAAATAAGTAGCCAACTCCCTTTTGAGAACTATAACTGAATCTGTTTGCCCCACTCTATCAAGGGAACGAGAAAACTGTTTTTTCCAATTGGGAGTGCATTCCAAATTCTAACCACCCGCTGTGTAAAAGTGTTTTTCTTCATAGCACCTCTGGTTCTGTTAAGAGTCACCTTAAATCTGTGTCACCCTGGTTATCGACCTGTCAGCCACTTGAAGCAGTTCCTCTTTCTTGAATCTACCTGAACCTTTCTGGTTTTTAAATCAAACTCCTCTTAGCATTCTTTGCTCTAAAGAGAAAAAAGGCAGCTTCTCTAGTCTGTCCATATAACTGTAATCTTCCATCCCCAGCTGGAACCATCCTCGTAGGTTTGTTCTCTACCCTCTCTTCACGTTCTATCTAAAGTGTGATGTCCAGTATTGCACACAATATGCCAAGCTTGGGCTGAACCAGTTTACTTTCCCCAATCGGTTCAGTGTGACTTCCTGGCTTTCGTATTTGATGTCTCTATTTGTAAAGCTCAGAATCCCATATACTTTATTAGCTCCTGAGTTAATCTGTCCCTGCTACCTTCAAAGAGTTGTACACAAAAACACCCTCAAGGCCTTTCTGTTCTTGCAACCCCGTTAACATTGTACCATTTAGCTCGCATTTTCTCTTCTCATCCTTCCTACCAAAATATATCACCTCATACTTCTCTGCATTGAGCTGTGTCTGCCATTAGGATGCCCATTCCATCAGCATCCCTATGTCTTTTTGAAGTTTATTATATCTTCTTTGCCGTTTACTATACTTTTACGTTTCATGACATCTGCATAATTTCAAATTCAAGTCATTGTTGTATGTCCAAGACCAACTACTGCTGAACCCTGGGAAGGTCACTGACTCTCTCACTCTGTCAAAGAACAACTGCACAACACAACTCTCCACTTTCTAGCCCCGAGACAATTTTGTATCTATGCTGCTGCTGCCCTTTTTATCCAATGAGTTTCAATTTTGTTAACATTATGTGGTTTGCCGGCAAGGTGCTGGATAACTCCCCACAGTTAGGAAGAGGAGGAGGAAAATGAGAGGAAGGAGGAAACTACAGGGAGAGTGACTTGAGTTGACCAACTAACAACGTGGAGAACCCGCAGAGTGAAACCCGAATCCTACTGCTCTACAGAATTCCTTTCCCTTACCATCAGCCTTAATGCACAGCATCTAGTGGTGAGAGAGTGACTACTATCACCACCAGGTGGCACTCCAAGTCACGCACCATCTTAACTTGGACATTTATCTCTGTTCCTTTGCCGTTATCTCACTCCATCATGAGAGCAGCATCAGCATCAGCACAAAGGCTGCAGCTGTTCAGGCAGAAAGCCCAACACTATCTTCTGAGGGAAACTCAGGAAAAGCAATAAGCACTAATCTCACTGGCATTGCCCATACCCTGGCAGCAAGGTGTAAACAATGAGGCAGGTTATTGCTGCAAGCTCATACCCACCTGAAATTGGGACAAGACCTCCCTAGTCCCTTACAGTTAGAAGTCCTTCATTCTGTCTGCTTAAGGCAGGATTTGAGCACAGGTACCAGAGATGAAAGGACAGTATGAAAGCTTGAGGATATGCCTGTTCCAAGACGGTCAGATGTATATAGAGCAATAGTGTCAGTCAACTAGGTAATGCAATTGGATTCTCTACCTCCTTCAGGAGTTTTCAGCACCACATCATCGCTGGTGGGACCTTCTCCTTTTCCATTAAGGACCCGAACATTCAGCTTATAAACACTGAAAGGTTCCAACCCTGGCAACATGCCGTGGCTCTTGTCTCCAAGAAAGCTCAAAATCTTGACTTCCGTGTGGTCCTTGCCCCGTGTGATCAGGCTTTCTTGCTTCAAGTAGTAGATCTGCGTGTGGTTAAGTACAGAATAGAAAGGAAGAGCTTGCATTTAATGTCATGCCTTTTCATATCCTCGAAGTTTCCAAAAGCACTTCACAACCAATCAATCACTTCGGAAGCGTGGTCACGGTTTTGTGAAGGTGAATGCAACTGCTATAATATACACAGCAGGGTGCCAAAAATAAAATCACCACTTAATCTGTTTTGTGTGGCATTGACTAAAGGAGGAGTGTTGCTCAGGACACTGGGAGAACTCACTGCTCTCTCTGAGAATTGACACAGAACTATAATCTTCACCTAAAAAAAGGCAGATGGGGCCTCAGTTTAATGTCACAACAATGCTCTACCTGCATGCAAGTGCTGGCCTAGGAATCACTAAGTGTACATACGTCCTGACTAGCAATCTGGCCTCCTTTTATTTTCCACCCATTTTCTCTGCCTATTTTCTCTCCTTTCTTCCTGAAAGCATTGGCTGCTTGCTGGTTACGGACCCCGGGTTACACGCCAATACCTCTCCCAAGCAGTCACTGGAGCACGGGCCCAATAAGTGAGTGGAGGCCTCAGCCTGTCTCTTTCCAATGTTGTCATGGGCGCACTTCCACCAAGGGGTCAAGAGACACTGATCAGGAGGGGGGAATCCATCACATTTCTAGGCCACAGGATCCTTCTCCTTTTTGTTAGATTTTGCTGGTTTCCCTTTCCCTCTGCTATTCTGGATTTCTACTTTCCTCTGTTTTTACATTTGCCTCATTATTACCTCCTCTTGCCCTACATACCCGATCGTCACTTTTGACATTTAATCACCCTTGCCCTTTACCTTACTCCTTTTGTCTTTTTTCCCCCGTCCACTTGCTTGGAAGTTAGTCATCCCTGACATCTTTTCAATTTTGTCAGGAGAGATCATGGAACTGAAATGTTTACTTCTTTCACCACAGATGTTGACCGTTTCCAGTTTCTGTTCTGCTTTTCTCTCAGGCATGGGAACCCTGGCTGATTTTCTCTTGCCTAGCCCAGCATGCTGGCTGTGGAGCCCCAGCTATACCACTGCCTGCGAGAGCAACAATCTTGAGCACGTCGCTTGAATTGAGTTGAACGCCTTTTCTGATCTAAGGGGAGAATTTTCTCCACATCGGGGGGATTGGGCGGGGGTGGGCACGCAGCCGATTGGCGCCCCCGATCGGTTGGGCGCGGCCATTTTACATGGGCCGGCCAATTAAGGCTCGCCCAGCGTGACGCGCGCCCGGAAGTGCTGAGCACTCCGCGCTCCCTGTGCGGGCAGGGGTGGGGGTGCCTGAGTTGGGGTGTGCGCTCTTTAGCGCATGTGTGCGAAAGAGCACAGAAATCTCACTGAAGCTGCCTCAGGGAGATTACTTTCACTTATAAAACATTGAATAAAGGTTAAAAAAAAACCTTAAGGACACGTCCCCTCATGTGAAACTGTCACATGAGCTGGGACGTGTCCATTAATTTTATTAAAAACTTTTCAAACACTTTAAAAACTTTCATGAAACTTCATCTTGTCTGTGGATGAGGTTCCATGAGAAATGCGAAGGCCGCCTGGACTCTCTGCCTGTCCCCCGTCAACCTTAAGGTTGGACGGGCAGCTCAGTGAATTGCTTTATTGGCTTTTTAAATGGCCTTAGACAGTTCAGCTGTGTGCCTGATGTCACCGCGCATCATTTTATGCCTTGGCGAGCGGGTCCCGCCCCTGCTCACCAAGCCAAAGATTCTGCCAAAGTGACTTGCTGGGATTTTCTCACTGAACAATTGGAGGGGCTCCTAATCTCTAATGGAGAGCAGGAATACTACATTGCACAAAGCTCATTTCATCCACTTACATTATATCCCTTGAGGAATCCACGGACACTTTTCAGTGGAACTGGATCCCAATGCACCTTTGCCAGCGTGCTATTGGTGACATGGACACGCACATTGCTAGGGGCCATCATTGGCACTGCAAATGAAACAGTCAAATTATTTTCCAATAACTAATCATTTCTACACAATTTGCAGCTCTGCACAGGTTCCAACAAAATCAAATAGACTTTGACCAACAAGAACACGTTTTGGTTTCTCTTCCTGTTGATCCTCTCTTATCATCATCATTCCCTACTCTAGAACAGAACAAGACAGCATGCCCAACCCTCCTTACTCACTGAGGGCTGAACAAGGGGACCCTATAATAAGAGTATAAGAGCAGGGAGGTTATGCCAAAACTATGTAAAACATTAGTTAGGCCACAGCTTGAGAACTGTGTGCAGTTCTGGTCACCTCATTACAGAGGGGATGTAATTGCATTAGCGAGGATACAGTAGGATTTACAAGGACATCGCGAGGACAGGAAAATTGCAGCCAAGAGAAAAGATTGGATAGGCTGGGATTGTTCTCCTTGGAACAGAAGAGACTGAGGGGAGATTTGATTGAGATGTACAAGATTGTGAGGGACCTGGATAGAATGGATGGGAAGGGCCTATTTACCTTAGCAAAGATCAGTGACTAGGGGTCATAGATTTAAAACGATTTATAGAAAGATTAGAGGGGAGATGGGGAAAATATTTTTCACCCAGTGGGTTTGTGGGGGTCTGAAACTCTCTGTCTGAAAGGGTAATAGAGGCAGAAACCCTCAACCCACTTAAGAGGTGTCTGGATATGCACCTCAAGTGCCATAACCTGCAGGGCTATGGACCAAATACTGGAAGATAGGATTAGGCTGGCTGGCTCATTTTTCAGCCAGCGCAGACATGATGGGCCGAGTGGCCTCTTTCTGTGCTGTAAACTTTCTATGATTTAATAATAAGTCAGGAAATAAGTGGTCATATGAATTAAATCACAGCATTCCTATAATTACAATAGGCTATAGGTAGAACAGGCCAAAAAATGTCCCTTTGGTACTGACTGTGAAGAAATGAGGGTGGGAGGTGTCAAGTTTATTGCCTTTGTTTGGATTAATTTTTCTTTGATATTGGTGTCAATCGCTAATCACTGTTGGAAAGAACCCACCAAGCTGAAGGCAACCATGTCTAACACAAGTGCAGGACTAGTAATCCAGAGGCTGGCTCAGGGTAATGCTCTGGGGACCTGGGTTCGAATCCCGCCACGGCAAATGGTGGAATTTGAATTCAACAAAAGCTTGGAATTAGGAGTCTAATGATCATTGTTGTAAAAACATGGAAGGCCAAATCTGCCATCCAGACCCTCAGCAATGTGGTTGACTCTGAGCAAGGGCAATTTGGAATAAATGCTGGCCTAGCCAGCGATGCCCACATCCCATGAACAAATAAAAAAAAATACAGTATGTTCTTGACAGTTCCTGACCCTGTTCAAAGAACTGTGCTGCATCAAACCGCTTTCTTCTCTCATTTTAATATATCTTCTCTCCTACCCTTTCATGAATCACAACAGACAGCAGTGGGGCTGGGAGTTCAGCTGCTGGAATGTGCAAGGTTCCAGTTTATGGAAAGATCTCCTCTCCCATCCATTCCCAATGCAGTTAACTTTTAGTAGGTGTCCATTGTCTTTCTATACCTTGGAAAAGTTTCATTGCTCATGTGTACTTCTGGGCAACAGGATAATTCCTCTTAGCCTAGCCCAACCCTGTGTCTAAGCTAACATCCCACAGGCATGCCCTTTCCAGCAGTGGGATGGATAGTGGTCAGGAGCAGGAAACCCTTCCAGATATTCCTCCTCCAGTGCCCAAGGGCACTGAGGTAAAATTTAGCTCTGGAAGCACTATTTCTGCCAAGAGCAGGCAACTCAACGTGAACCGAGAATCCAGCCAGAGACTTTCCACTCTGCATGACAGCACTGGATACAGCTTCTGCCCACAAGGTCACTAAAGTCCGGGTTGTGGATGTCCCATCGTTGAATATATTTAAGGCCGAGATAGACAGATTTTTAAGTCTCTCAGGGGCTTGAGGGATACAGGGAGCGGGTGAGAAAGTGGAGTTGAAGTCCAAGATCAACCATGATTGTATCGAATGACAGAAGAGACCCGACAGGTGATCTGATCTACTCCTGTTCCTATCTCTTGAGCTCTTGTGGAGCAGTCTGCTCTCACCTGTTCGAACACCGTTTCAAGATGTGAATTTGCTTTTGTGATATCTGAAGTCAGCTCCACCCAGTCGGGCTAAGGGTTGCTGAGAATAATTGGTCATTAAAATTAGACGACAAAACAATTAGACCAACGTGAATGAAGGCCGCAGTTACTTACAATCCTCGCCAGAGTATCCAGTTACAACTTCAGGCTCTGAGGCAGCTCCAAGGCTATTAAACGCCTGCACTTTCAACTCATACGGAGAAAACTCCGGCGTGCCCGAGACGATATACTTTGAAACATTGGCAACCATCACTGACGTCCACTCATCGTCACCAACTTTCTGTCTCCAGCTGACTTTGTACGTCAGGCCTGGCCCATTGGACTGGACACCTTTCAAAGGCTAAAAGAAAAAACACAGCAAATGTCCAGTCATATAAAGACAGAAGTAGGTTCGACATCAGGGAATGATTCTTGCCCGACTCAACTGGGGACTGTGCAGCAGGTTACTGGATCATGTGGTCAATGCTGATTCACCAAGTCCCTTCGAGTGAGACCCATTTCTGGGTGGTGCGAAAATCACCTTGTACAAAAGGTAGGTAGCTATATCGCATTAATCCGGGGTCAGAGGGGTCAGGTGCTGCGCGCACAGCGCCGCCTAGTGTAGCATGTACAGCACTGCCTGCTGCAAGTCTCACAGGCCAGACCGGTTCCAAGTTTCTAATATAGCAACTGGAGGGCTACAGTTGATCTTATGGTCCTGTCTAGGGAGGGGAAAATTAGCCAGTGTTCCTGATTCTAAGCCGCTGACTTCTGTTGTAGCGTGGGTGAGTTTCATGGGGGAAAAAAAAAATGAAGGTTGGCACAATCCCTCCATAATGTTAGGACAGTGCACAGGCATTTGCTGCCTGGCCTTACCCATGTCTAATTGACTGTTGGGCAAGTTACTGTTGGGGGTTGGTAGGGTGGGCTGCTGATGCCTGTGGGATCATGCCTGGGGATCTTCAAAAGAGGAGGGCTCAGAACCTCGGGAATGCCGGCAGCAGAAAGAAAGGATACTTAACTGTATCCCAAGGAAGAAATTAAGTTAGCCAAGTTCACAGTTTCATCATTTCAACAATAAAAATAGTGTCACTGAGCACCTCCGAAGCATAAAAGTTGAGCATTACAGTATCTACAATGTATTTACATTTCCTTTCATAATCTTTGTATTTGACAAAGCGAGACATGTTAATATTATAATCAAGCCCTCCCAGACTATGTAGGGCAGTTAGATGTGGAGTACAGCATTCTATCCTGTGTCCCAACAACGTGCCTCAGGCTTAGGAGAGAAGGACCCCCAACTAGATAGTCTGACATCTTCCAATCGCTCAGCAGCCATACTGTGGCCTCGAGTTAGCCTGCTTCTTCAATGTCAACCTAGACCAGGTTTGTGCTGCAGGAGACATTGAACTTATCAATTTCAGTCTGAAGGCTCCCAGAGGTGAATAGTCAGTGTCCAACTCGCTGGATCAATCAATCCCTCAACTTTTAAAGCAGCTTTTATAGAGCTGATTCAAAACCTCCAGATAAACTGTTTCACCTCAACATATCAGAAATTCACAGATTCTCACAGGTAATATGTGTATGAAATATGTGGGGAATTAGTCACTGGAACAAATTCTGTGTGCCCTTCCAGGAGCATTAACATTGATTAAACCACACACACATGCTAACACCCCTAATGCGCACATGCGCAAACACGCGCAGACACAGGCAGACACAGGCACAGATAGTTTGCATACCTCCCAGGTTATCACCAGATTGTTGGGCTCAGTTCCCATTCCTTGAACTCCTAAGGGATTTTCATCAGGGGCTACAAGAACCAGAGTTACTGTTTAGCACAAAGGCAAATATAGAGAAAGCACCATTTTATTTACACAACTGCTGTCTGACAGGATTGCTGAATTTACTTGCATGCACATGTCAGGGAAGGCCAGTAACCATTGGCTTCATGTTGTCCTCTTGTACAGTGAGGTGAGGGCCAGTGTTTTTCTACAAGCCAAGGTAGCAAATGTCTATCGGCTCCGTCCACCAAAGAGAGCAGAATGATATGGATCTACTGCAGCTGAGCAGACAGTCTATCATAGTGTCCTCACCCAACGCCCACTGTGAGCAGCAGTCACTAAAAAGTGATCTGGAGTGTGAATCCTGGCCAATTTCCCCCTCCTTTCCTGATTGGGCCACTCAGTTCAGTCGTACAGCCCTAACAGCTGAGGGCAGCTCAATCTGCACAGACTGTGCATAGAATCTGCAATTTGGCTTACTGGGTAAAGCTCAGCTAACCACTGGGTGCTGGCAGTGGGGTGTGGTCTTTGCTGTAGCTCCTTAAAAACAAAACATCCTAATCTTGCAGTGTGCTAGAACGGGAAAGTTAACCAGTGTCTAAAATTGTAACACACAGTAGGTCCCTTGATCTGCCTAGGGGAACACGGAATGACAGAAGCTAGCTGTAAAAGGCACCCAATGATCTGCATGAATCTGACAACTGTGATGTGGCATTGCCCAGTCTGCCACGTTGGCAGGAACATGGGTGTCAGGAGAATCCGAGATCGGTAACATCTCACAAACCAGTGACATCCACCACCTAGACGGGCAAGAGCAGCAGATGCATGGGAATACCACCAGCTGCAAGGTCCCCTCCAAGCCACACGCCACCCTGACTTGGTACCATATCACCGTTCATTCACTGTCGCTGGGTCAAAAATCCCATAACTCCCTACTGGGAGCATCCTGGATACAGAGGCCATAGTGGCTCGAGAGGGTGGCTCACTTGTGACCTGCGATCGTTCCATCACCCAAATATGCTAAATGCTCCCCCAGTGTATAACCACTTGTAAAGTCACTCTACAGATCTGTGCAGTCAGGGGGGCACTATGATTTATTGAGGTGCCATTTCTAACGTAAACATGTCGTGCACTTTGTAACAGAGCAAGATCCTGAGAAGCATTCTATTTGCTCAGCATCAGTCACAAAGAGGCCGTGCAAGGGAGGGCCCTAGGCTTCAGTTATATTGTTTTCCCTGTTGGGGGCTGCCAGCTTACACAGCACAGACTGGCTTTGGCCTTGAAAGTTCAGTCCACTGCTGTAGGTGTTCGGTGACACCACTTCCCCTCCTACCCTACAATTAAAGAACAGTCTCTCCAAAAGCCCAAGCTGCTGGTGTGGGGAATCCCCACCCCTCAGTCTCTCCCAGTGCTCCATTCCAACTCCAAGATGCTAATTAGATGATCCCATGGAGCAGGTTCAGATCCCCATCTTCCAAGGGCAGCCAACATTAAGTCACAGCTCCATGAACCCATCATTGCCCCGATGCACAATGCGGAGGCCCTGAGCTAAGAACGGGTTGGCACCATGAACCTCGACTTCAACAGAGCGAGGATGGAGGAAAGAGGAAGGTCATGCAACAGGGAATACGTACTGCCCTGGAGGAATAATGGAGGAAAGTTGAGAGGAGTCATGAACATGGGATCACTGGGGAGAAACAGAGAGTGAGGCAAGGGAGTGACAGAGAACCCGAGAGTTGGGAGTGCAGAAATGAGACAGGAATCAGGGGATGGAAAATCCTTTTACTTGTATTGAGCCCAAGGTGGGGGATAAGAACCTTCAACTCCAAACTACTGCTTTCCTTTACAGCTATGACTGTTTTAAAGCATAGTTGCTGCTTAGATGCTGTCTTACCAGCTGGCTGTGTGAAGTAGCGCTCAGACGGCAAGCTTGGCTCACTCCTGCCGATTTGATTGACAGCAATAACTCGGAAGCTGTAGTTGACAAAGGGGGAAAGCTTCAGCTGCACCGTAGTTCGTGTTCCCCCGACATCAGCTAAATGGTGCCACAATCCAGGCTCAAATTGATCCTCTTCGTACTCAACGATGAACTCTGGGAGGAAAACAACATCAATCACACAAGGGGATGGTCTTGTTCTTGCTGCAGGCCACTCAGTGCTCAATAAACATTTCAGAAGCATTCCTCAAATCCCTACCAAAGGGTTTAGCTTCCCGGAATAACATGGCTCACCCATGTTACCAATCCCCCTAGGCAAGTACAGCCAGCTCCACTTGAACTGGATGTACAGTTGGCCAATTTAGACACATCCTCCAAATGTCCTATGTTCATATCACCAGCCCAGCCAGGTTTTGTCACAGGCTTCTCTCCCCCAGACCTAGCAGGGAAAGTGGCCAACTTCTCCTCGACCTTATAACTGAATGTAAATGGCAGTGAAGTCTGGGACTGGGAACCTGTCCTATATAGGATTATATACAATTACATAGGATACATAGCAGAGAGAGACGCCATTCAGCCCAACCAGTCCATACCCATGTTTATGCTCCACTCGAGCCTCTTCCTATCTTTCCTCGTACAAAACTATCATTTTAAGCCTCTATTCCCTTATCCCTCATCTGCTTATCTAGCTTCCCCTTAAATATATCTATGCCATTGACTTCAACCATTCTCTCCACGCTCTGGGTGAAGATATTTCTTCTGAATTCCCTATTGGGTTTCCTGGCGACCACCTTATAATGATGGCCTCTAGTTCTGCTCTTCCCCATATGTGGAAACATTCTGTCTGCATCCACACTATCAAAACTTTATTTCCCCACATCTTACCTCACCTACCCCAAGGACCCCAGTGTAAGATAGGAATGACAGCATACCCTGGCAGAGCAATGGAACACATAAGCCTGCATAAATGTAATCCCTTGAAGTGTAGAAGATTGAGGGCTGATTTAATTGAGGAGTTTAAAATGATAAATGGAGTAGATGAGGGTGGAGAGAGAGAAACCAATTCTTTTCGTGGAGTGTGAAGAATAAGGGGTCATAACCTCAAAATTAGAGCCAGGCCGTTCAGGGATGATGTCAAGAAGCACTTTCTCCACACAAGGGCTAATGGAAATCTGGCACTATCCCCACCAAAAGGCTGTGAATGCTAGGGCTCAACTAAAGCATTCAATATTGAGACCAGTAGGTAAGAGTATTGAAGATAAAGCAAAGATGCCTAATAGAGTTGAGGTACAGATCATCCATGATTGAACTGGAAGTGAAAGGTGAAACGGGAAACAGTCTGGGGTATAGCTGGAGGCTCATCAGAATTTGAGGGCCAGTAAAACCTTTCCAAAGCGTACTTATAATGGGACTGTTATTATCTTCTCCTGGTATCCATGACAGCTGCACGCTCCTGTCTTGAGGATTGGTTAATTCCAGGTCTGAAGGTGGATCAGGATGATCTATGGGATAAAAACACTCAATTAAAACCAGGCGGGCCTTAACGGAGACAAATCCTTGAAGCCCTGTCACAAATCAGAAGCCAGGCGGATGTGCACTGAATGATGGGTGGCGTGGCTGCATGCACATGGGCCTCTTAAGTTCCCAGCAAGTTGATGGCTCAGCAGCAGCCATCGAGGCTTCAGCAGAAGAGCAACATGCAAATCCTTGGGGAGGCTAAAATGACCTGCTTACATTGCACCCCATTGCACTCCATAGTGAAAGCTATTGGGTCAATTGTCACTAAAAGCTCCTCATACTGCCCATGCCAACTTGACTGACACGCCAAGCTGTTCTGTTTTTCGGTGTCCAAGTTTAAAATTGGCAGAAATGACAAAATGTACAGAAGTAGAGATTGAGGAACAGGACTGACTTACCTCCTCAGTCCTCCAGAGATATCCGAGAGGTCCCGATAGGACCAACGAATTTGAACGATTACAGTGTTTTTGCCTTCACTAAGCTAGCTCAATGTCCAATCCATTTATTGATCACTCTTTGAGTGGAAATAAACTATCCAACATCTGCTCCTTGTGACTTCTACTAGTTTGAGCCTGCCAGAGTCCAGTTTCAAAATGCAATTTGGTCTTACTTTTTTTTAATGCTAGTTACTAGTGAGGATGTCAAGGGCTCAGGTTGAGTGCAGATGAGGTTTAATTAATGGTACCACAAATGAGGGTCATCAGTTAGGTGGATAGATCAGAGAAGCTGGGATTGTTCTCCTTAGAGCAGAGAGGGTGAAATAAAGGTGTTCAAAATTAAGACGAGTTTTGATACAGTAAATCAATAGAAACTGTTTCCAATGGCAAGAGGGCCGATAACCACAGGACACAGATTTAGGGAACATGTGAGGCAGAGAGGAGGTGAGGGAAAATTCTCCTTGTGCAGCAGGTTGTTATAGGCTGGGGTGCATTGCCGGAAAGGGAGGAGAAAGCAGATTCAATCATGACTTTCAAAAGGAAATTGGATATGTCACTAAAAAGGAAAACATTTCATGTCTATGGGGAAAGAGCAGAGGGAGTGATTGAACAGCTCCAGCAAAAGCCCTAGTGCAGGTACGATGGGCTGAATGATATCCACTTGTCCTGTATGTTTCTGCAGTGAGAATCTTCAAAGTTTCTCTAGGTTTAATAAAAAGGGCTTAAGACATAACTCCTCTATGAGTACATGTTGCTTCCTACCCTTCAACCAGGGTTCAGGCTGAACCTCCCAGAGCTACCCGTTTAATTAACAACCTTTTGTGTTGAACTTTACCATAAGCCTTTTGGAAGTGAGACATACCATGTGGCAGGGCCTCCCACAATCCTCTTGGGCTGTCACAGCCTTAAAGAGTTCAAGGCCTTTGTTCAGGCAAGATTGTCCTCTTTGAATCTATGCTATCCATTGCTAACTAGGTAAACATGGTACATATAGTATTTCCAATAACCAATTCTAACATTTACACAGAATGGAAGGAAGGCTAACAGACCTGTACTTGCCTGTGTTTGGTTTGTCATCCATTTTAAATACAGGCAACTTGTTTTGAATTTCCTGGTATCTCGCCAATGTTCAGTTATTCAACAAAAATAATGTCCTCACAAGCCTCCTCCCTTGTCTCCCTTAATGTTTTGGGATTAATCCAAATAGCCCCAGCCTTTCTACAAATTGCTTAATGAAGCGTAATCACGGTTATATTGTAGAAAATTTGGCAGCCAATTTGCACACAGTAAGGTCCCACAAGCAGCAATGTGATAATGATCACATAATCTATTTTAGTGGTGTTGCTTGAGGGATAAATATTGTCAGGACACTGGGGAGAATGTCTCTAATTTTCTTTTGAGTAGTGCTTTGGGATCTTTTATGTCCATGCGAGAGGGCAGACTGAGCCTGTATTTAATGTCTCATCCACCTCCGACAGTGCAATACCCACTCAGTACTGAAATGGAGGGTTAGCCTAGAAGATCTGCTCAAGTCTCTGGAGTGAGACCTGAATCCACAACCTGCTGACTCAGAGGTGAGTTTTATACCACTGAGCTAAAGCTGACCAGAGAGTTAGTGCGACAGCATTGGGCATCCTCCTTATAATTAGTAATTTTCTCAAGTTGCAGAGAGCATTTACTTGCACAAAAGCTCCTTTGGCGGCCAACATTCGCAATTCACCTATCTGCAGTCGGAGGCTAATGATAAAATAAATAGTTTAGCAGTGGAAGCCCGCGTGCATGCAGTTGCAGTAAGGGTTTCAAAATTGCTTAATATAGAACTCCACACCATGTAATGTAAACTATGTTTCACAACAGCACCATGTAGAGAGATCAGACCCATCTTAAAGCTGTGGAATCATAACATTAAACTAGAGGATCTTCTACGTTATGGCTCAAGGATGAAAAAACACAACTGGAATAGACAAATAGACAACATGTTCCAAAAGTTTGAATGTTTTTCAATTAGTTGTATTTTTGTGACTGCAAGATTGGAGCCAATCAGCATTTTTCATGCCCTATGAACCTAGGAAACACTCGCATACTCGCGGTGCTCGGGTTAGACAAATTCCAAGGCACGCACACGCACTCGCACACCCCAGGCATGCACACGCACTCCAGAACACACATGCACACACAGCTGAAACATGCACATACACTGCAGACCTGCACACATGTGTCAAATACTCTCAGCAGACACATTCATATTCGAGACACACACAGTACCATCACCCACTCCAGACTCACACTTAAGACACTCTTACACTCCTTATAGATAAGGTGGATTGTTACAGATACTCCTGGGTTCTGACACTGCTGTTGTACATTTCCAATAATGAGGAATTCATTTGCCCAAGTGTTTAAACTTTCTATGGTGCAAGGTTTAACAGTCACACTAGATATTACTCCCATTGCATGCAAAATCCCAAGTGTGACTTTAAAGATTGCGTGCACCAAAAATACAGAATTCATCTCAACAAGTCAGTAAAGCCTGAAAGGCTGGAAACATACAGCAGGCCCAGCAGCATCTGGAAGATTGGACATGGTGGTGGTTTGGGAAGGGAACTGCTTTCCTCACAGCTATCAGTGGAGATGAATCACGCAGTGGAACCTCCTTCACCAGCCAGAACGGAGGGGACTTCATTGGCAGACAGATTGGGCACCTCCAGATTCTCACACAAGGTGCAGCAAAGCCATTGCTGTAGGAATGAAGACAGAATCATTCGCAAAGTAACCTTTGTTGAGTGACCACAAAACAGACAAGATGCCAATGTCTCCCACACGACCTTCACCAATTCTGGTGATGGAAGTTCCACAGTTTGTGAAGACACAGAATCACCCGGAAGGTGACGGAAGCACCAATACAAATCAATCTACAATTCACACAGATCTACGTAAACATATCTACCTTTACTAAAAGAAAATCCCCAAAGAAATAGGCACAAGGTACACCAAATGTTGTTTGTGAAATTGTGAGTTAATGCTACATATAAAGGAGCAGTGTGGAGCTGTGTAAGCATCACATTCCACAATGCTTTGCCTCAGGCAGACAGTGGATAGAAAAATGAAGCTGGTGAACATGCTACGTCACTGCTGGAAATGAAGATACGAGAGCCAAGTCAAAACAAATGGAAGAATGAAGTGCAATCAGACAAACACTTGTTAGTTTACCGTCAGGGCTAGCTGGAGTTGAGGAACGGGCTGGAAATAAAGAGCAAGGTTAGGGTTTAGTTGTAGCTAATACAAGTTAAAGCAGTCACATTTTTCAGCCAGTTATGCATATTAACAAAATAACTTGTAAGAAATTACACAGCAGCTTATTATATCTCTCAGAAAGATCACCATGATTTCCACACAGTGCCTTGCATTGAGGTACTGTGATTGTTCCCATGTAGGCAAGGATCACTGGCATATTGCACACATCAAAACACTACAAATGAACGATAAGATGAACGTCCAGTCTATTCACTTTTTTAAATGGTGTTGGCTGAGCTACAAAGATTGGTCAGGACATCTTCTCCAAAGATTGGGCCTCTGGCATTGCAGTGCTTTTCTGGCAGGGTGTAGATTTACATTCACACTGCCAAAGAAAACGAAACAGCACGGTGGGTGTACCCACACCAGACAGACGGCAGCGGTTCAAGAAGACAGATCGTCACCACCTTATCAAGGGCAATTAGGGATGGGCAATGACAGACTTTGGGGAGTCAGGGAGTGAGTTATTTGTCGCAGAATTCCCAGCCTCTGACCTGCTCTTATAGCCACAGTATTTATATGGCTAGTCCAGTTCAGTTTCTGGTCAATGGCAACCACTAGGACGCTGATAGCTTAGTAATGTTAATGCCATTGAATGTCAAGGGGAGGTGGCTAGATTCTCTCTCTTGCTAGAGGTGGTCATTGAAAGGGAAAAGAAAGAATACTGAATAAAGAACAATTGTTCTTCAGAAATATTAGTTGAGGTTGGTCATTTTAAAAGATTTTTTTTTAATGCTTTATGTTATAAATGACCAGAGTTGAGAATGATTGCAATGTACTTAATTCCTTTGGGATTACTTTTTCTGATTTTTTTGAGCGGTGTGGGGGGGAAGAGAAGTATTAACCCCGTACAACAGTCCTCTCCAAGTTTAGGTTAAAACCCTGAAAATGAGAAGAAGTTAAAAAAAGATGTGATCAGTTTAAAAAAAAGCTCAAAGCTCAGGCTCAGATACTTCATTTGCTTACCAAGAACAAGACAACTGGACCTCACAAATCACTCACCCACGCCCTCCACATCCAAAGCCAGTCATTGCCTTTACTGTCATGTAAATGGTCTATCAATTAAAACTTCATATGTGAACTCAAAAGCAAAACAAACCTGGATGTGTCAGTTGAAAGTATTTTGTGCCCTATGTCTCTGCTCTGTGGTCTTATAACGGATGCTACTTGCTAAATATAGAGAACGTGACGACTTGTATATATTCTGTGGACCATGAAGGGAATTATCTTCAGGCTAGAATTATAATTCAGCCATTATTGCCACCATCTGAAGTTCCCCTCCAAGCCACTGATCAACCTGACTTGGAAATATATCGCTGTTCCTTCATAGTCGCTGAGTCAAAATCCTGGAACTCCCTCCCTAACAGCACTGTGTGTGTACCTACACCACAGGGACTGCAGAGGTTCAAGAAGGCAGCTCACCACCACCTTCTCAAGGGTAATGAGGGATGGGCAATAAACGCTGGCCAGTGTTTAGCCATCGACGCACTCATCCCATGAACAAATGAAAAAAAAGGTCCTGCCACTTAGCTTCAGTTTCACTGTTCTTCTCTTCTGGAGGTGATTACTTGAAAGCTCATTCTCAGGGCAAGGACTGACTGTACAGGTGCTCCATGACCCATCTGCCCTGTGTAAGCAGTGTCTCACAGCCTAACCAGTATCTCGCAGCCTAATGAGTGTCTCCTGCCCCATCTAACCCAGGCCTCAGTTTATTACAAAACAGAAAATGCTGGAAAAACTCAGTAGGCCTAAAAGCATCAGTGGAGACAAAAAAACAGAGTTAACGTTTCAAGTCTGTATGGCTCTGAAGAGTCATACGGACTCGAAATGTTAACTGCTTTTTTTCTCTCCGCAGATGCTGTTTGGCCTGCTGAGCTTTTCCAGCATTTTCTGTTTTTGCTTCAGATTTCCAGCGTCTGCAGTATTTTGCTTTTACCTCAGAGTTTATTTCCTGCCTTGTCTAACCCGTGAGTTCTGGAAGTTCTTGCTGCCACTCCATTCCATGGGCCCCTCTGGTACCTTGCCCAATGTCTAATTCCACATTTGTGAGGCTGGATATTGAATCATGGAATGAAACTCAGTCAAGCTTGAGCCTGGTCTCTCCTGACAGCCACCTCTTTGCACTGTCCAACATAATAGGGATGGGGAGATCACGTCATGGTGAGCAGGAGGAGGAGGCCTGGCTGGTATTCACCACCCTGGGATCGGGACACTGAGGGCACTGCCCCTAATTGGGATCATATAACTTTGTACAGTTCAGGGACTGCCATTGACCTTGGTACCTTCTGGATTTGTGTTGCCTTATTACATGTTGTCCCCAGCCAGCAGGGAGAGCCAAAATTCCCAATATGCTCCCCTGTTACGCAAAGCATCACCTCAGCAATGTCTTCCGGACAATCTTCTCCAGTCTGCTTTTGAAGCAATGCTGGCATAACAAGGCATTTACTCATACATAATAACACAAAGCACCTCAACCCTCTTAGAACCATATGTGCTTTGCAGACTGGAGACACGAGGGGAGAGGAGGAGAACAAAACAAAGCCATATTACCTAGGACAGTAAGATCAGCCGTTGCAGAGTTTGTGTCCAAGGTCGTATTCACTACACACGTGTAGGATCCTTGGTCCTCCTCAGATACTTCCAGAATAGTCAAGATATCATCAGATGCCTGGAGCCTGAAATTGGGACCATGGTTTTGTTACTAACTTGACCATTTTCATCCTAGAAGTTGCCTCAGCTGCTGACCGCTTCCAGAAGTTTCTGTTTTTGATTCAGATTTGCAGCACTTTGTTCAACTTAAGTGCCCATTTTCAAATATGTTGAGGGTGAAGAGATTTTTGTTTTCCCTATCTCCCAGTTTGCATCTAAAATGAACTCCTGGAGATGAGCTGAAGTCTCAAAGACATGATAACTGGGATCAGGTTACACAGGATTTCCCACCCCAAGATCGGTAGGCTATCTTAGAGAATGTGTTTACCCATTGCCAGCCTGTCAAATTCATTCCAAAGAATGCTGACTGTTAAAATAGCACAAGGGCTCATGCCTACACCTGGAAGTTCAAGCACCACACTTTACCAACAGCTCACTACTGGGGTTTAAACTCCACATGAGCCTCTCCCACCTCACTTAATTTCATCCCATCAACATAACTTTCCACTCCTTTCTCCTTCATGTGCTTATCTAGCTTCCCCTTAGATACATCTATGCTCATCATCTCAGCCATTCCTTGCTGTTGAGAGCTCCACAATTTAACTATTTGGGTAAAAAAATTCTCCTGAATTCCCAATTGAATTTATTAGTGAATATCTTACATTTCTGGCTGCTAATTCTGGCCTCGCCCACAAGTGGAAATATCATGTCTACCTGTAGACACTGTGGCGGGGAATTTGATCTCAATACTCATATCCGCACTACATAAGCATGTCAACTTTAACTTTTTTGTAGAGTTGTTGGTAAAATGCTGAAACAAAAAGCGTGCAAGTGTTTTTTTTTGACTGGTTCACAGGGATTGCTTGATGCAAAAAGACTAAACTCCATCTAATTCCCCTCTTGCACCATCCTGGTAGTGGCACAACACAGTGATAAGAAAAGTTGAATAATCATAGCAATGAAACGCTACCAATTTGTCTACAACAGAACCAAACTTGAGGTGAGAAAACACCTCAGTGGTGAGGTGCTTTGGAAACCACAATTCACATCTCAAATTACTCATACTGTATCCAAAAAATGTTGACTGCTTTGCTTCCTTGGTTCTGGGCGGTGATAGATGTTAAATAAATGTATAAAGATGAAATACATTTACATGTGCTGAGATTGTAAGTCATTTTCCACCACTCACATCTGCGGCTCGTCACATTGTCCATTGGTCAATAAAGGCCAACAACTGCTCAATACATCGGGCTCTGGGTCTATGTCACTCACTTTCTCTCTCTATTGGGGAATAGCACTGAGAGCAGGTCAGATGCGAAAACACAATAAAGGCCCCTATTACTTCCCTTGTTTTTTGCTACCAGGAATCTTTAGTACCTGTTGTCATCAGGCAGCTCCTCATTATTTTTCAGCCAAATAATTGTTGGAGAAAGTGATGGGTCATGCTTCACCTTGCACTCGAATACAGCTGTGCCCATAGTCTGCACAGACTGATATCGTGGTTGTTTAAGGATGGTTGTCGGATCTGAAAATTCAACATGTTCATGATGTTCAACATGCTTGAAAAAAAAATAAAGCTTTCTTGAAAACACAATTTGACGACACAAAAGAGCTCACCTTTGACCTCGAGGAAGGCTTGGTTTTGGATGACACCAAGGGGATTGGTTGCTATGCAGGTGTAAGTGCCACTATCATTCTTTTGTGAGAAGGCAATTTCCAAAGTACCGTTGTCATGGAAAACATAAGAGTCACCATGGAGGACACTGCCTTGGTCATCCTTGAACCTGGGGTTGGATAAGTTCACAGTTACTCCGTCGGCAATGTGCATTTATCCCCCTCAATGCCAGCCTCTATTCCCGAAATGTTCTTATTATCCTCTGATTTGCTGTCTTATCAGTGCCTCTCTGAACATTCCTCTCCTGTTTCACTCAGCAGTTTAGCATCATTGAGTATTACTGTACTGCCATTTCATCCTTTCATACTTGCCCTGGCTACTCTGAAAAAACTATCTGATTAATATCCCTCACCTGCCCTTTTCCTGTAGTCCTGGAAATATTTCATTTTTAGCTAGAAACTCAATTCTCTTTTGAAAGTTACTATTAAATCTGCTTCCAACCCCCTTTCAGACAGTGCATTCTGGACCATAACAACACTGTGTAAACAAACTTCTCGGGCCGAATTTCCCGCCTGGGCTTGGACGCTGACCTGACCTGCACACTTTCGCGGCTCACAAAATGCACACCCAGCCCACGTGTGATTCCATGAGGGATTTCGCCTTTTCGCACAGGGGTCAGGGTTCACAGTGCATTTTGCAAGCCGCAATGGAGTGCGCGAGGGATGCGAATGTGAAGGTGGCTGGTGAGAAGGCCCACCCACTTCTACAACACAGCAGTCCAGCTCCCAACGTCATCTAAGGGCCTGTTAAACTTTACCCCTCACCCCCAATGCCATCTCACATTCCCCCACCCCCCCCCCGCTATCTCTATGTCTCCCGTGGGCAGAATGTTTCGGTTGGCATGTGGGGGCGGGCCCAAAACGCTGGTGCATAAAATGATGCGCGATGACGTCGGGTATGCACCCCGATGACATCACACGCCATCGCGATATTTCATTCGGCGGGCGCATGCCAGAGTCGGCTGCGTGCCCGCAGAAATGTCAACAGCCTGTTAAGGCCATTAAGAAATTAATTAAAGCACTTAAGAATGCTGCCCGCCCAGACTTAAGGTTGGCGGGCAGGAGAAAAGCCCAAGCGGCCTTCACATTTTTCAGGAAACCTCATCCACGGGTGGGATGAGGTTTCCTGAGCCTTTTATTAAATAAATTCATTCATTTTCATAAGTGTAAAAACATGTCACCACTCATGTGACACAGTCACATGAGAGGGCTTGTTTGAATAAATTTTTAAATCTATTCTTTAATTATTTTCATATCTATTCATTCTCCCTGAGCAGCTCTGTGCCTGACTGGCTTCATTCTCCCTCCTCCCCCACCTGCACAGGTAACGCTGAGCGCTACCACTCGCGTATTACACTGGGCAGGCCTTAATTGGTGGGCCAGCATAAAATGGAGGCGCGCAGCCAATCGTGGGTGGCGATCGGCTCTGCGCCCTCTCCAGCCCAGCCCGCCCACCCGTCATTGGAATAATCCTGGACCATGTATCCTGCATTGCCACTCACCTAGTATGCACTATATATAGTTCTCAAGAGCCATCCAATAGCAATGGGAACTATTCTTAAATTATTTGGCGAAACATTGAATCTCCAACAATCAAGGAAATCCCCGAATTCAAACTCACTATCAATTATACTGGACAAAAAAGAAAACCAAAGGGTATAAGGTTATAATCTTTTAAGTGCCTATTAAGTTTCTAAACAAATAAAAAACCACATCAATGACAAATTCTGTTATGATAGACTGGAAACGATTCAATAGTTCTAGGATCAATAACACCATCTGCTGAGCTGAAGGTTTGGAAACACAGCCAAGCATTCATAATAGAAGCACTGTAAAATGAAAACTTCCAAGTCCACTGACAAATCAGATATACATTTCCATTTCAAAGCAGTGCCTGTCAATCAATGGATGGGGAGCATGTGCAGACCACTTTTCAACCTTCAGAAGCAGGGTTTTTTTCACAAAAAAGTCAGATCAGCCAGCCCAATTAAATTATGAAAATGTGACAGTAGCGGACATTTTATGTTCAGATTGTTTAATATACTATGGCACTTTCTCCATTGGAAAAGTACTGTAATTCATGTGAACATTTACACAATACTGGTCAATTAACTTACTTTTGCAGGACAGGTCCCTATAATGAATCACTGTATTAAAAACATTGCTGTTATAATGCAGCACCTAATAGTGACGTTTGAAGGTGCCAAAACATTTTACACTTTGTTTTCAGAACGATCCCAACTCCCTAGCAGGCTTTCCATTTTCTTCATGAACTCTAAAACCTGGCATGCTTTTAATGGGCTTCCAAAACCCCACACCGCCAGGTGGAAATGGTGTTATGAGAAGAAATCTGATTTTCATCCCCCATTTAAAACCTCAGTGAGGGTGGGTGTACATTTTGCACACCAGGCATTTCTGACCTGCAAAAAGGCCAGAGGAAGATGGCGCCAGGTTGGGAATGTGGAGGAAAATTAGATTTTCTCCAAAAAAAAAATCAGTGTAGCCATTCGCCTCCATACCCAGACGGAAATTCGGCCCCTCATCTCCCCTCCAGTTCTTTTACTAATGACCATAAATCTCTGGTTATTGAACCTCCTTCCAGTGGAAACAGTTTCTTCTTAACTACTTTTTTTAAACTCTTCATAATTTTGAACATAGCCTAAAATTTAGAGTCTTTCAGGAAACACTTCTATGTGCAAAGAGTGCTAGAAATATTGAACTTTCTTCCTCAAACAGCCATCAATGCTAGATCAATTGAAACTTTTAAATCTGAGATGGAAGGACTTTGGCTAACCAAAGCTATTGGGGGCATGGGGCAAAGACAGGCATATGGGGTTAGGTCACAGATCGGCCATGATTTCATTGAATAGTGGAACCGAGGCTAAATGGTGTATGAGGGGCTAAATGACCTACTCCTGTTCTGTAACAGCTCTATTAAATCTCTTCCAAACTTCTCGTACTTGCTTTCAAAGCTCCCCAAGGCCCTACTTCAGGGATCATCTCCTCCCTTATGACTTCACACACTCTTCTCAACATGGGGCTTATCAATGCCCACTCTCAATGATCCACTATTGGTTTGACTACCACCACTCCTGCCATTTGGAATTCACTGACCATTTCGCTACATCTTGCAATCTCCCTCCCTAACTTAAAAAGAAAACCTCAAAACCTTTCTTGCTGACCGTGTATGGATCCCCCTTCATCCACTTTTCTCATCCTAATCAGTGCCTCAAGTTTCAACATCAAAGTCTTAACAACAATCACTAAGAGACATCTTCCTGCACATGATAAGCAGTACAGATTTGTAACTACTACTTACCGAGCTCCTATTACACCACCCGAGGCACTGCCTCTTCCTGCCCCTGCAGTTGCATCATGGTAAGATCAAAATCCATCAATACATCTCTCTCTCTCTCTGATTCCTTCTTCCCAAGACAGTTGACCTGTGGAATTCCTTACTTCCATTACTGTTCCCTTCATCCTGCAATCTACAGATTTTTACAACCCTGTCTGGCTTCAAGTAAGTACGGCCTCACTGATTTACTTCACTGTCTCTCCTAATCTTCTTAAATCTGGTGTCACCCCTCCCACCTCTTCTAGGTTTACAGTAATTAAAAATAAAGCTGCCTCTATTTTCCTTCACACTTTCTTCCCCACTGCAATCCAAACGGTTTTAGACTGATTCCTGGGATGAGGGGATTGCTCTCTGAGGTGAGGTTGAGTAGACTAGGCCTATATTCACTGGAATTTAGTACAATGAGGGGTGATCACATTCAACCAAATAACATTATTAAGGAGTTTGACAGAGTAGTTACAGAGATGATGTTTTCCCTGGTTGGAGAGTTTACAGCTAGTTAGAAACCATTTAGGGGTGAGATGAGAAGATGTTTCTTCACTCAAAGGGTTATGAACCTGTAGAATTCTCTACCCCAGAGGGCTGTGGTTGCTCAGTCATTGAGTATATTCAAGCAAAAGACTGATAGATTATTGAATACTCAGGGATTAAGGGATTTGGGGATAATGCGGGAATGTAGAATTGAGATCTCTACATCTCTGTTCTCCTTGAAGACATTCCTTAAAACTTGCCTATTTGACCAAGCTTTTGGCCATCTCATCTAATCTAGCCATATGTGGCTTGGTATCAAATTTTGCTTTGTAATGCTCCTGTGAAGTCCACTGGGAGGCTTTACTACATTAAAGGCACCATACAAGTTGTTAATATTAACAATGATCATATTGAATGGTTGAACAGGCTCAAAGGCCTAATGGCCTGCTCCAGCTCCTATTTGTTATGTTCTTAAATGTGACATTGACATCCCCACTTGGTCTTGGATTTATCTCACCTTTTCCCATCCCACTTCCAACCTTGCTGGTGTTCTGCACTATGACCCTTGACCCTTTACTGATATTGCTCAACAAAAAAACAAACTATTGAAAATCCCCATCAGCTTCTTGTAAACTGAAGAGATACTGCAAGTTCCCTTCAACCCAATACCAAACCCTGCTGCAGAATTCCACTGACACATATTTTAGTGCACTTGTGAATCTATATAGGCTCTTTCTTGCTGGTATCATTGTGTGCCATCTTCAGGTCACTGATAGGATTATAGCCACTACACTTCAGTACAAATAATGAGGAGAGGCAATAAAAATTGAATGGCACAATTTAAAGTGGGTGGGCGAAGATGGAGACCTCTTGTATACAAATCTCTGAAGGTGGCAAGGCAAGTTGGGTTCTCTGTTTCTAAAGCATTTGTGATTCTTCGTTTTATAAATAGAGGCATAGAGCATAAAAAAACAACAAAGCTATGGTAAACATTTATAAATCAACAGTTCGGCCTCAGCTGGTGTATTGTGTCCAATTCTGAGCACCATTCTTTAAGAAGGATGGCAAGAGGGCGCAGGAGAGATTTACTAGGAGTGCATCAGAGATGATAAACTTCAGTTATGTAAGAGACTAACGAAGCTGTGGTGTTCTCCCAAGAGCAGAGAATGTTAAGGGGAGATTTAACAAGGTGTTCAAAATCGCGAAGGGTTTTGATGGAGTAAATAAGGAGAAATTGTTTCCAGTGGCAGAAAGTTCAACCAGAGGACAAAGATTTGGGGTAATTGGCAAAGAACTGGAGTTTTTTTTTCACTGCAGTTGCTATAATGTGGGATGCACTGCCTGAAAGAGTAACGGAAGCAGATTCAACAATAACTTTCAAAAGAAAGCAGAAAAAGAAAGACTTGCATTTATGCAGCACGTTTCATGACCATTTGAACGTCTGATAGCACTTTACAGTTTTACAGCCAATGAAGTACTTTTGTGAAGTGCGATCACTATTGTAATGTAGGAACTGTGGCAGGTAATTTGAGCACAGCAAGCTCCCTCAAACAGTGATCTGATTGTTTTTTCATTCATGGGGTGTGGACGTTGCTGGCTAGGCCAGCATTTATTACCCTTGTTCAGAGGGCATTTAAGAGTCAACCACATTGCTGTGGGTCTGGAGTCACACATAGTCCAGACCAGGTAAGGACAGCAGATTTCCTTCCCTAAAGGACATTAGTGAACCAGATGGGTTTTTACAACCATCGTGGTCATCATCAGGCTTTTAATTGCAGATTTTTTTAAAATTGAAATCAAATTCCGCCATCTGCTGTAGTGGGATTCGAACCCGGGTCCCCAGAGCATTTCCCTGGGTCTCTGGAATACCAGTCCAGTGAAATACCCCCACCCCGCCCCACCGAGATACTCTGTTTCTGTGATGTTGATTGAGGCATAACCCCCTGCTCTTCTTCAAAATTATGCTACGGGATCTTCTACATCAACAGATTCAGGCAATGAAGGCTGCTTAATGTCTCAACCGAGAGATGGCACCTCGGGACAACGCAGCAGTCCTTCAGTACTGCACTGGAGTGTCAGCCTTGATTTTTGTGCTCAGCAGTCCTGGAGTGGGACTTGAAACTTGTGACTCAGAGGCAAGAGTGCCACCAGCTGTGTCACAGGGCAAAGGGAAAGGAGTAAAATGTTTAGGCTGTGGGGAAAGAGCAGGCGAACCGGACTGATTGGATAGCTCTCTCAAAGACCTAGCACAAGCATGATGGGTGTTGTATCATTCTATGATTTTAATATTGGCTGAAAAACTACGGCCAATGGAAAAAAAACTGACAATTTATTAAGCCGCAGCTACTCTAAACTGAAACTCTTTTTCTCACAGCTAGCAACTTTCTGAAGGCAGGACTTGTTGGGGCTGCAGTGCCTCAGTTACTCTGCCCAAGCGCTCTTGCTTTCTAAGCTGACACATGAAGAAAGTGTCACTTGGCTATTCAACCATCAAAAACATCCAACACCAAGGTGACCCCCATCCAATGTTGCCACAAGATGCCCTTCCCAGCAGGTGATATTGGGTGTCTCCGCCCAAGATCAAAAAATCCAAATGCAACATCACAAGTGCCACCTATAGTGACACCAGTTAGCTCAGGACAGAGCTTTGAATCAGCAGCCTTGTCATTTTCATGGCTTAACAGCACATTGGCTACTGCATTAACCTCACTGAGCATCAGCAGAGCTTCACACCCACTTTCAGATCAGTACAGACTGACAACTATTTTCATTAGGCTAAGCGTTTCTTTGGATTTTAGATGTGACACTCTTGCTCAAGAAAGGGTGTAAGAACACTGCTAGTAACTGCAGGTTGGTTAGTTTAACAACAGTGGTGGGTAAGGTTTTAGAAACATAATCAGGGAAAGGTTTGAGTTAATTAAGATTAGCCAGCACAGATTTGTAAAAGGTAGATCGTGCTTGACTAACTTGACTGGATTTTTTTGATGTAGTAACAGAGAAAGTTGATGAATGGAATGCAGTGGATGTTGTCCATGTGGATTTTAAGAAAGAATTTGACAAAGTACAACATAAAAGATCAGTTTAACATAAGTGAGAGTCATGGAAGAGGAAAGTCATTGGCACCTTGGATAAAAAGCTGGCTTAAGGGTAGGAAACAGAACATGCTGGTAAATGGACATTTTTCAGATTGGAGGATGGTATGTTATTCACAATACGAGGTTGTGGTGGAAGAATTAATCCAGGCTGGTCTCTTGGTTCAAGCTGGTTTATTTTCAAGACCACTCCTCAGTACCACTGACTTCCAAGTAGCTTCCACACAAAGTGCTCCAGTTGTATCTTTTTATTCTATTTAGATCTGACAATCAATGCCCATCACCTGTTTAACTAGCAATTGTTTTTTAACAAGGTGATTGCCATATTAACATGGTAGACAGTGGTATTCCTCCAGATCAGTACTAGGACCATTGCTTTTTTCGGTCAATTTAAAATACTTGGATATTGGAATATAGAACAAAATTTTAAAATTTGTCAATGATACCAAACTTGAAGGTATGGCAAAAAGTGAGGCTAACACCAGTCAACTGCAGCAGGACATAGATAGACTAGCAGAATAGGCAGACTAGTGGCAAATGGAATTTAAAACAGAGAGGTGTGAGCTGATGCATTTTGGCAAAAGGGATAAGGAGAGGCAATATAGACTAAATGGCACGGTTCTAAAGAGTGTACAGGGACTGAGGGACCTGGGGGGGTTCATGTGCAGAGATTTTTGAAGGCGGCAGGATATACTGAGAGAGTAGTTAGCAAAGTGTCTGGGATCTTGGTATTTATAATAGAGATTGTGAATACAAAAGCAGGGAATCTATGCCAAACCTCAATGAAGCTCTGGTTTGGCCACAACCAAAAGAGCATCATGCCCAGTTCTGGTCACCACTCTTCAGGAAGGATATGCAGGTTCTTGAGTGGGTGTGAGGGAGATTTACCAGAATGGCTCCAAGCATGAGAGATTTTAGCTACAAGACGAGGTTGGAGAAGCTGATATTGTTCTTGGAGCAAAGGAGATTGAGCGGAGATTTGATATATGTGTAGAACATTACGAAAGGCTTGGATAAGGTTGACAAAGAAAAGCTATTCCCATTAGCTGATCGTACAAAGACTAGGGGACACAGGCTTTGGGCAAGACAGGACAAGCATGAAGAAGAACCTTTTTACACAGTGGTTTGTAGTGACCTGGAACTTGCTGCCTACACGGCTGGTGGAAGCAGAGTCAACCAATAATTTCAAAAGGAAATTAGATGAGCATTTGAGGGAAATAAACTTATATGGCTATGAGGATAGTGGGGATGGGTCTGACTGGATTGCTCTAGAGAGCCAGCATGGACTGAATAAGCCGAATGACCTTCTTCTGTGCTGTGCTAATGATATGCCTTTATGTGATGAGGGGTGTGGCTATTCTTATTGTATGTGATAGTGTGATGAGATGAGTAACAGTGTGCTACTGCATATCATAACATGTGAGACAGTACATGTTGTTACTATGTGCGACGAGATGGGTGCTATCACAACACTGAATATCCTGTCATAATCTTCAAGCAGGTAAAGGACTTAGTTACTTATGTGACACGAGACAGAGTGATTCTTCTATCTATCTGCATCTCTTAGAGAGACACATTAATCACAAAACTACATAGGACTTGCAGATGTTGAATCTTTTATTCTTTTCTTATCTGGATTCTTGCACAATTCATCTTAACCAGTTCTGATTGACTATGTAAACATGGAGATTACCTATGCAGAAGCTGAATAGGATACAATGATCCCAGGACATTTCCTAAAGCAGTATACCAATATACCAGAGTTTACAGTCATCAGCTAGATTACAGATATACATGTACAGCAATGCAATAAATCGCAGATGGTCTCCTTACCATTGAATGTGAGGTATTGGCGATCCAAAATATGCACAGTTCAGCAATGCAGCCTTGTTGGCAATTACCTGATAAACTTGGTCAGGCGGTGTAAGCATTCTGGGGGTCTCAGCTGAAAGGTGCCACAAAAGATAAGACATTTAACAACTGAAATCCATTTTAAATTAGGGCTTTGAAAATGAGCCAGGCCTATGAATCTGCGAGAACATCCAGTGATAAATCAGACATAGTTTGATGTTAAAGCATGAAAACGGATTTATTGCAATAACTCCATTTCCCCTCAGGCCACTCCAGGCTGTTGATGTCAGGTGACTCACTGCATGAGGTTGGCAAGTTACCTTTGATGCCCGATTTACAAGTTGTGAAGATCAACTGGCCCAGTGTGGTTCACCCATCCATGATATCGTACATATCTTCAAGAACTTCATCTCACTAACTCGGTAATGAATCTAATGGCTTTACTTCCTTTACTCAACTCCGAAGATCACTCAAAGTGTTGACTGCTGTCTAATGAATTTCCTTTTGGACACTATCTCCTCAACTGACCTTTCACCAGTTTCACTCCAAGCTCTACTTACTGGCTTACCTCCAAGGACCGCTCTGAATTTACCCTGTCTGTACAATGATACATCCTGCCTTATTCTGAAAGCCACCATCTCTCATTTCAGTGGCCTTTGCTGTCTCAAGTCACTGTGTTGAAACTTGCACAGTTTCGAACAACTGTTAGGAAAACTAGACAAACATGATGCATTGCAAGGAGCAGGGTCATAATGGAGGATCACGCAACTTGCAAAAGGAAAGGGGTAAGTGGAAGCAGTCAATGTTCAAACTTGTCCTCTAACGAGGCAGTAAAAGATTTTGATTAGAAGATTCAGGGAAAGGCTGTAATTTGGATGAAGATTTCTATTGGCTGGTGCAGTTAGGGAGGCAATATTCTGGGGTTGAGACAGACACATTGTAGAAACACAGAAGTACTACTCTGCATCCTGCATTGTCAAACCTGACCTGGGATTGGCTGATATTCATATTAGGCACTTGAAAAGGAATATTTCATATCACAATACTTAACATCATTCAGCTAATGGCCCAAAAGAAAACAACTGCAAAACACAGCATGCCACAAATTAGTGTTATGTGTAAGTAGGTCAGCGCTAAAAGAATTCCAATTCTCCAAACTGATTTTATCTCAACTTTGACTAAGAGAAGATGATGATATATCGAGGGTCACATGTGGAAGTGAGAGGCTTGAGGCCTATTCTGCATCCAGTGGGATCAGGGATGGACAACACAGCTGGTAATAAAAAACATAAAGTGCTGGAAAAACTCAGCAGGTCGCACAGCATCTGTGAAGAGAGAAACAGAGTTAATGTTTCAGAAGTACTGTTCTGACAAAAAGTAACAGACCTGAAACGTTAACTCTGTCCACAGATGCTACCAGACCTGTTGAGTTTTTCCAGCACTTTTTGTTTTTATTTCACATCTCCAGCATCTACAGTATTTTGCTTTTAACACAGCTGGTAAGCCTCCACATAGGGCTCACAGGCCGCAGCCTCCATTCAAAAGAGAAGAACGCTCCAGAATGCTACTGGGATGCCTTGAGTTCTAGTCCAGGTGGCCACAAAGAGGCAAACAGATTTTAACAAGTGATATTTTTCTCCTGGATGTAAAGGATTTGCTTGGCCTCAAATTGCCAAGAAGCAATACCCTCGACTCAGGGTGTCAACACAAGGAGAACCAAGAACTAGTAAAAGCCACAGTAAAACTCACCAAGTACATTGACAAAGGCATTTGCCAGCAAGTATCCATGCTCATTTGATGCGTTGCACTGGTAAACAGCGCTGGAAGAGACCTGGACTTTAGTGAAGCGGATGGTGTCTTCCATTAGTTCCCTGCTGATGTCACTGGGGGCATCTATCAATCAGAAGGAAGCCAAAGTTACTAACCAGAGATTTCAGAACCCAACTGTATTTCAAGAACAGAAAAGACACTTCAAACCGCAGTGCATCCTCAGGCACTGGCACATCAAGGGCCAAACTCTAATTGTCCTTGTACTCACTTTCGATGGGAAAACCATTAACCAGCCATTGAATAGCGGGCTTGGGATTGCCATTAGCTCTGCAGATCAGTGTCCCGTCTTCCCCAGGCGCCAGGATCAGGTTCTTGGGCTCGCTAATCCAGTACGGTGCAGCTGCAGAAACCAAATGGACCAAGTCAGGATGTCACTATCTGGGCCAACCTCCAACCTGGCTCTCATTGTTCAGCATGGCCAACTGCTAGGTATCACTCTGTGATCTAATTCAGATCACCTATGATCTATCTAAATGGCAGAACAGACTCGAGGAGCTGAATGGCCTCCTCCTGTTTATAAATTTCTACGTTTCTTTTCTTTTATGGGAGGGGACAATTGTTGCAGTGGCCCTAAGTAGAAGACTTGTGGTGAGCAGTCTCATTGAGGGCACAAAGGGTTCCAATGCTCCTAGCAGGTGAATCAGAGTTACAGCGATGGAGTCTTATTCCAGCCAGTGTTCCCCATGTTCCTTATTCCAGCCAGCAGCCTACTCATGAATTTACCCTTGTAAAAAAAATCATCATTTCTGCTCAATCTTCCCTGACCTTAAATGGCAGTTAAGCAATTTCTATATCTAGCTCTAATAAGCACTAAAGTAATGAGACATCGCCTGGTTAATTGGGAGGGCTTTATGCTTTCACTGGTTCAAAAGTAACACTTCCAGTCAAATCATTTGAGTCTACAGACTTAATGAAGCCTCAGGGATTCTGTGGAGAAAAGCAGCCGACTGATTAAAAAAAGAAAGAGCCCTATTTATAGCTTAATACCATTAAATATGATTTTCTCTTCAATTCTATTCAGTTACCTCAGTCAGCTTGGCTCAGTTGACAGCACTGTCCTTTTGGATTTAGAAAATCTTGGATCCAAGCCTTGGGCATAGGCTTGCCTTTTTACTACACTACTCAGGGAGTGTTGCACTATCAGAGGTGTGAACCTAGAGTTTCCATTCCCCACCTCCTTTTGAATAGACAGGGGCAGAACATTGGAAGAAACATGCTAAGCCACTCTCGCAAACTAGTTCCAAGGGTGCTGAATGTGTGTGGCACCAGCTGCATAGGCATATTCAACAATGTGAAAATAAGTGATTATTACAACACTGCTGTGTTGGTCCCCATCTACCTAGATTGATTGTTGGACACACTGGTGTGTTCTACAGTCAGGGGAAGAGGAAGAACACACTTTTCTGACATCCTGGGCCTCTACAATTGCTCAGGGAGCATAGCCTTGCACAGGTCTCCCTGCCTGAATTGTCGGATCCTGGGAGGATGCAGCTCTGTGTCTGTACCTCTGGCAGCTCGGTGTCCTCGGTCTCTCATTCCCAAACCGCCAGTGTCATAACTGGCAATACAAGCAACAACAAATTACCCAGCCACTCATCTCATCATCCTGTGTAAAACGGCAGCTGTATTTGCTGACTTAACAATCATGAACTTCATTGCATTGAAATGCTTTACGAGAAGTGGGGGGATGCTGTAAAAATACAATTCTGTCATTCAGAAAAATAACCTCTTGATGCAGCAAAATGTTTTAGATTCCTCTTGGCGCGAGTACACACTGAACACTCTTGTGTGTCAAAGGAGCTTATCTCTGTGAAAGTAGAGCTATACCTTTGACCGTAACTGAAATGACATGAGTACTGGTTCCCAAATAATTTTTCGCCGTGCATCGGTATTTCCCGGCATCCGCCTCTGAGACATCGATGATTTTCAGAGTCTTCTTAAAATTGATCTCAAAGGCCCTGTGGCTGGGCAATTCTCCCCCTTCCTTGGTCCAATGGATAGCTGGTGTGGGCCTGGAAAGGAACGGATGAGCCTTACATGAAAATATCAGGTCATTAAGGCTTCAGCATGAGTTTATAACCAAAAAAAAATGCTTAAGTCTACACAAAGGGAAAAAAATGTTTTCAACGGTTCTTTGTGACCCTGTGACAGAGCTTTCTGTATAGGCACTTTTTTTAGCTTAGGAAAGATAGCAGCCAATGTACACACACACGCTCCTACAGACAGCAATGAGATGAATGACCAGATTTTTATACAAAAACAAAATACTGCAGATGCTGGAAATCTGAAATACAAAAAGAAAATGCTGAAAATACTCAGCAGGTCAGGCAGCATCTGTGGAGCAACAGGGCAATGCGTTGCGAATATCTAGTTCATGATCCATGCTAATATTTTGATGGGAATGTTTAGTTCTGGGAATATTAAAGGTGTAAAGGGTAAGGTAACTAAAATGGTGGGCTTTAGAGAATTCCAAAAATGTCTTAAGAAATGGCAGTCCAGAAGGTTACTCCTGTTCACTTAATTGAGTCAGAGTAGAAGGGATGGAGCCATAAAACAGCAGGTGGGCTGACTGCACTGGTGAACTGGAGACCTGGTGTCTGCACTGCTTGCAAAGAAGTGCAGTCCAGAGAGAGTTTTTGTTTTGTAAATCAGAGCTAAATTAGTTTCAAAGAATTCAGTGAACCCTGAAAGGCAGCGTTGTCATGAAGATGAATGGAGCTTAAGAAGGTGGTCTGATTTCAATTGATGTGAGTGTTCTGCAGCAGGAGAATGGGCTATACTGAAAGGGTAATAAAAACAGAAAAATGCTGGCAAAACTCAGCAGGTCTGGCAGCATCCGTGGAGAGAGAAACAGAGCCGTTGTTTTGAGCCCATATGACTCATATGGACTTGAAACATTGTTTCTCTCTCCATGGATGCCGCCAGACCTGCCGAGTTTTGCCAGCATTTTCTGTTTTTATTTCGGATTTCCAGCATCTGCAGTATTTTGCTTTTAAACTGAAAGGGTGCCGCTGTTAGCAGGTTCCAGGCAGTTAGGGCTCAAAAAAAAAAAGCCCTGGGAGCCATTCAGTGCAGCTGAGAATTGCAACTTGGACCTTGTGTGGTTTGCAGCTCACAAGAAGCCCTAGGAGCTGTTCAGTGCAGTTATGGGTCAAGAGAAGTCCTGGGGGCAATTTATAGCCAGGAGACTGGAGTTTGGAAAAACCCAAAGGCAGTGCCAGCTTAGTGAAGTCCGCGGTCTGTGAAAGAGTTGGAAGCATGCTGGTAATTAGAGGTGGGAGTGCAGCTTTGTGAATCCCGTTGAACACAGTCTCAGGAGGAGAGATTGAATCATCAGGTGGTGAACGGTCATTGATGCAACCTGAGTTGGAGCAAATTTTGAGGGAATTCAGAGGCTCAATCTTCGAAGGTGAAGAGTTGATGAGGGAGACAGGGACTCACAGTGGTCCCTGATATCTGAGTGGATTGCTGAGAAATCTGTGGGATCTGTCTTGGTTACAGATGCCATTTAATCTGCAGTGTGGTGAGTTTGACCACAGTTTGCCTGTTAATTTATATTTGCTGCATGTTAATTCTGAATGTTAGAATGTAAGATAGATATTGTAGATTCTTTTACTTTTCTGACTTTGTATGCAAAATTTATTTTGTTTGTTTAAAACCATGAAATCTTGTGTGGCTTTATTCTCTTGGTGGGCAATTGGGCTTTCAAACTTTGTATAATTTCAGCACAAAGTTACTGGTCCCTAACCGGATCGTAACAAATGGAAAAAGTTGGAGATGCAACAGGTTTTAACAAATACATGAAGGGAAAGTGGGAAGATGGTAATACAAGAACAAAAGGGAAAATCTGTAACAGCGTGGTGATAAGGTTCCACTATATCACACACCTTCCCATTTCTTCTTTCAACCTCTTCCCCCTTTCAAAACCTTAGTACTTGCTTCAACCTGTTACATCTCTAACTTTTTCCAGTTCCGACTAAAGTTCACTGACCTTTTTTAAATTTATTCTTTCATGGGATGTGGGTGTTGCTGGCAAGGCCAACATTTGTTGTCCGTTCCCAATTGCCCTTGAACTGAGTTGTTTGCTAGGCCATTGTAGAGGGCAGTTAAGAGTCAACCAAATTGCTGTGGGTCTGGAGTCACATGCAGGCCAGACCAGGTAAGGATGGTAGATTTCCTTTCCTAAAGGACATTAGTGAACCAGATGGGTTTATACAACAATAGATGATTGTTGTCATGGTCACCATTATGGAGACTAGCTTTCAATTCCAGATTTGTTTTCTGAATTAAAACTCCACCAGCTGACATGGTGAGACTTGAACCTGTGTCCCCAGAGCATTAGCCTGGGCCTCTGTGTTACTGGTCCAGTGACATTATCATGTCATCACCACCTTTCTCCAGCAGAGGCTGCCTGATCTGCTGAGTATTTCCAGCATTTTCTGTTATTTATTTCATCAGTTTTTAGACTGATGTTGATTGAAAAATAAATATTGGTCAGAGCAGAACTCCACTGTTCTTCAGAATAATACCATGGGATCTTTTATGCCCACCCAGTAGAGTAGATGGGGCCTCATTTTAATGTCACCTCTGACATATGGAGAACAAACCTCCGAGAATGAGACAGGTCAACTTACAGGCCTTCTGCGATACATTCCAAGTACAGGACTTGTCCTCTCAGTACAGTTTTACTGCTGCTCGTTCCTTTGGGGCTGATAATGGTGGGTCTTCGCTCTCCCACCGGGCTGTCTGTAAGGACACAAACCACTGAAGTGATCAACAGAACCAAACTGCATAGCTATTGCTGAGCACTCGAGAGTAGCAATTAAAGGTTAACTGCAGGCAGAAAGATCCGGAAACTGCTTGAGAGGCACTAATCTATAATTAGTAATAATTAGTGACAAAGAACGAACAAGAACGATGAGATACATTTTGGGTTGAGGATTTAAGATTAACCTCTAAGCCACTGGCTGTGAGCAACCAGGGAGGAAAATTGTCATGAGCATCTTCCACTTTCTCAGAACACTCTGTTTATTAGTTAGAGATGGGACTGTTTGACTCAAAGTCAAGAATTATCCAATCAGGTAACAGAGTGTTTGTGTCCAATGGCGAGAGTGTAGGGGCAGGGCAGTTAGAGGCCATGTGTCAAAATGTCCCCAGAATATTTCCAAGCACAGTTGCGGACACCGAATGCATTAAGATTAGAATATTGGTCTTTAATTGTGGTCACAAAAGCAATCGAAGTTTCTAATCTTGTGTGCCGAGGCAATTAGATTTTTTTTCCAAAAAAACAGTTCTTTTCTTTCCCTACTCTGGTAGTTACCCCAAAACTGTATTCAAAATCCAAATTTGGGGTCAGGAATAGTTTATTTAGAAGTAAAAGGTATTTCCTTCAATTTGGAAGCCTTGACAATGACAATGCGCTTGCAGTTGAGTTTAATTATGTTGTCCATCGGCTCCAGGGAAAAACCATTTCATGAAAGATCAAAATTTCTAAACACTGCCTTTTTAAAAATTCCGATTCCCTTTGCTCCCACCTGTCTTCAGCACTCAAACCTACTGACAAACTCTAGGTATATCACAGGCTGCAAGACCTTTGGTTCAAAACAGAATGAGATATATATTTGCAAAGGAGGCATTCACCCTGCAATGAGGAAAGAACTGAGGGGAGAGGGTTCACTGGACAACTCTTAGAGAGACAGCACAGGCAGAATTTCTGTGTCACATTATTCTGCAATTCTAGCTACCACCTTGTTGGCTTCTGAATATTCGGGAGGAAAAAAGAACAGTTTGCCTACTTGGTGTAAAACTGTCAAAAAGAGCCACTTGACTGATCCTCAGATTCCAAGTGTGGCCCCTGATTTTGGTACAGAAGAAACCTTGAGTGGCCAAAAGACCCCACCTAATACATCCTGGACATGCTCAGTTTGTTCTTTCAAAAAGCCCTTGGAAGTGTCCCTATGGTGCTCCCTGATTGGAGGAGGCCAGCAGCTATGGTTTATCCACTTGGTAATCAATATACTGTGGATCGTGGCGTATAAGTCAACTAGGCATATAAGACAATCCCATTTTTTTCAACGCCAAAAATCATGCTTTTGCATATACTCAGCATTCAAGTTAACCCCCAACCACCCCGCCAATCTTTCAGTTACGAAATACTCTGCTTGCATTGGTTGTCGGCCTCAATTTTGTCACCCCAGAAATGTATGTTTGACTTACCTTGTACTGTAAGTTGGTGCATGGGATCAAGCAGATGATATGGGCTGTGTTATGAAGAAAATACGCGTGGGTTTAAGACACGCCCATACAGAGCAGACCATACACGGCTTGGCGAGTGACAAACTGAAATGGGTCCTCCAGCAAAACGAACGAAGTATGAAGTTGCTTCCAGGCTAAAAGTCGGAACATTTGCTAACTCGTCAAATAACTGTGGTGCAGCCAGGGAATTCAGTGTTCGTGCAAAACTGGTGCAAGAGCGGGAGGAGGAGGAATCCGCCCTGAAGAAGATGCCCAAGACCAAACGTGCCACGAGAACAGGGAGCAGCCACTGGCCTGGTCTTGAGAAGCGTGTATCAGAATGGGTCCTTGAAAATCGTCAAAACGGTTACACCATCACCAGGAACGCAAGGCATAAAAACATACTTGAGGGGTCAAATCAAACCCCGAATCCAGCAAAGATTTCAGACCAACAGCTAGTTGGTAGCTGCTTTCTAGAATGAAACAGTCTAATGTTGTGGTGGAAGACCAAGATTGTTCACAAACTACCAAAAGCCCTCGATGCCAATATGACCAGTTTCCTTCAATTCATCATTAGACAATGGCAAAAAAATGAATACCCATTACGTCACATTGGCAACATGGATGAAATACCCACGAATTTTGCCATGCCCAGCTGCTAAACCATGGAGTGGAAAGGTCCGAAAACAGTTCTAGTGGAGACATGAGAAGACAAGATTGGCGGTGGTATGAGCCTGCATGGCTGACTGAATGAAATGAAAACCTACGGTAATTTTCAAATGTAAAACCATGTCGAAAATCCAGTCCCCTGCAGGAGTTTTTGAGCTTGCCCATTACGGTTAGATGGATGAGGATGGAGTGAACTTATGGATCGATAATGTGTGGAATAGGCAGCCCAGTGGCCTACATAAGGAGTGCAGCTTATTAGTGTGGGATGTGTTCAGATCCCATATAACTAATGAGATCAAGAGGCGCCTGTGAAGAAATAACACCCACATTGCAGTTATACCGGGGGGTCTAACATCTGTAGTTCAACCTTTAGATGCCTTCCGGAATAAACATTCAGGGATCATGTTCATGCCAAATGGAATAAATGGATGGTTGATGGATAAAAGACCTTCACAGGGAATGGAAATATGCATAATGCCCTGCTTGACGTTTGTAGTTTCAACAGCAAATCATGGGATGCTATTAGTGCACCAAGTGTCATCAGATTGTTCAAAAAAGTTGCAGAATATCCAATTCAGTGCCCGGAGATGAAGTTGATTTGTAGTAGAGGGATGATTCTGAAACTGAAAGTGCCAAATCTGATCCAAAGTGGGATCTTTACCACGATGCCACAGCCACAGTGACTCAGAACGGATTCGATGAATTCTGAGCGGATGCCGAAGACAATAAATTAGATGGTTTCAAAAAACTGTGGTCAAATGTATCTTTGTACAATTAATTCATTCAATAAACCATGCCACATTAATATAATATGAATTACCTGTGTTTTTTTTTCACATTTCAAAATGGCGACCACCCAGGCGGTTCACATTTTATACTGGACGTATAAGTTGACCCCTGATTTTAGAAGCATTTTTGGGGGCCTCAAAGGTCGACTCGTATGCTGTGAGCTACGGCACGCATATTTTTAAAGCCCTTTTTTTTCAGATATAAGGTGAATGTTTCAAGGTGCATTCAATTTCAACTGTCCAGCCAACAGCACCATAAACACGCAAAGGTTCGTTTTACATTACCTAATTATCTGATAGTCAAATTGCCAATTGAAGCCTCACAATAGAGCAGGTGGGACTGCAGTCAGTAAACAGGAAAGGTCCTTGGCTGTTCTCTCTATCGGGCTTGTTTTGGTTTGTTATTTGATTACTCTGAATAAGATCATCGATGCACAATTGCTTCCTCGCAGTAATTACTCTTTCTGAGCAAAGCTGCCCACTGGCTTTGAAGTTTCTTCTCCATTTTAACTAGAGATGACCGAGAACTCAACCTGAGATTTTTTTTCCACTTCTGTTCACTGAGGCAAAAGGATTTTCAATCCGGTTTCTCGGCAATGGGACAAGTAATTGGAGACTGTGCACAGGCTTGTCAAGACACAGTCCGAGTCATACAGACTGAGTCCTTTCAGATTGAATCTGACCTTCTGGTACGTTCAATGTGTGCTTATTGGGAAAGGGGACAGCTTGTGGTTAACCACTGAATTTCAGTGTTACCTTGAGGGAAGTGATGGGGTCAAAGGAAAACCAACCATGGAGATTGGCACTGACCCGAGGTTGGCACATCCCAGTCAGAATCCAGAACACCAGGCTGCTCTGAGCCACTAAGCCACAATCACTTGGAATGAGGTTTTGAGTTGGGACAACTGTCTCTCCAAACCTTCACCAACAGCAGAAGGGAATATTGAGGAGGAGTTGAAGGGTTTGCAATGCCAACTGGCACCATTTCCACCAGTGCCATGGCAGTCAGTGCCAAGGGCTCCCTCTCCAAGAAAGGCTCGAAGAAAACGGTGATGAAAATGTCCAGGAAGGGCGACAGGAAGCACAGGCAGGGCAGGAAGGAGAGCTCCAGCATCTACGTCTACAAGGTGCTGAACTAGGTCCATCCCGACACAGGCATCCACTCCAAGGCCATGAGTCTCATCAACTCGTTCGTCAGCGACATCTTTGAGCGGATCACCAGTGAGGCTTCCCGCCTGGCAAACCATCTCCTCCAGGGAGATCCAGAGAGCCGTCCGCCTCCTGCTATTGGGGGAACTGGCCAAACACACCGTCTCCGAGGTCTCCAGCTCCAAGTAGAGCTCCTGCATGCAACACTGTAAAGACATGGCCCTTCAGGCTGTTGGAAGGTGGCTGTTTGTACCATCGCACTGAGGCAAAGTCACAGGCCTGAAACATCAACTCTGTCTCTCTCTCCATAGATGCTGCCTGACCTGCTGAGCTTTCCAGCATTTTCCATTTGTGTTTGGCATCAATGTACTCTTCAAATTGTGAACAAAAAGAACTTTCAAACAAATCAACCCGAGCAGGAAGCCACAGCTCTTTTTGCATTGTAGGCATCAATAAACCAGGTAGAATCAGTTAGTCTGTCCACTGTTAACCCTTTTAAAGCAAAGGATGAATACACTCAATCCCGTGAGGATGTGTCGGAGACAGGAATATGACAGTGCAGTGTTGTTACAGTGTTCAAGTTCCCTTCAAGTGCCACCCATCCACCCCGCCACATCCACCATCTACACCCCCCACCCCATCCATCACTGGGAGCACAGGATTGGAGGGGACACTTAACCAACCATACAATTTAGGAAAAAACAAGGCCTTGGAGGGCCCATGACCTATGTGCACTCTGCCAAAATAAAATGCTAACTTACTTACTTAAATTATTCTTAACAACATTCAACAAGGATATTTGTTCTGAGATCAAGCCTACTACTGGGAGGTTTAAAAACTTACCAACAAACGACAGTTCCAATGGTTCCAATCTCAAAACCTTGAAAACCATTATATGTGCCCAGAAATATAATGTGAAGGTTAATTGTGTATATTAAATATTAATAATAATTAAAGGATGGGAAAGGTTCACCGTTTTTCCCACACAGCGCTCCTCCTCCTCTTATGGCACTTGCTGCATTGGCACAGGCGCCAACAGCCGCATAGATATCTTCTTTGTCCAGATGACAATTCCTTGTGCCATTGCCCAGACCCCATGAATGCCAAAAAACTATTTGACTGCAGAGGCCATCACCGCTGAGCCTGATCGCTCACCTTGTGGATACGTCTCTGGAGCATCAGTCAGCCAGGAGGGGTGGGGGTAGACTCCCTGATTTTGTTTGCCTACCTGGCCCCTGTCTGTCTGAGAGGGGATGCATGGGAGACACATTGACGGTCCATAATAAATAGCAAGCACCACGCAGGCAAACGGCGCTGAGGTTAGAGATTCGCTGTTAGTTTGTGGACGGACACGACATTTACAGTCAACAGGTGTCATCGTGTTATCTCACCAACAAGCAATGAATTGATCTTATTGCCCAGATTACTGTCAAATTAATCAGATGCTGCACATGTTCAAGACTGATTTTAGTAACAGTTTGGTTAGGTGCGGGGAGGTGGAAATGGTTACAGCCAGATGACAAAGTCTACTGGTGTTAAAACATAAACACTAGTGGGCACAATAACTCACCACCATACAGTTCAGTGCCATTCGAATAAACTGCATAAGTCTCATTGATGGCATCAACTGAAATAAACAGAAGAGTATAAGCATGGGGGGGAGAACCAGTCAAGTGCAACGAAGAGCCGATGGTTTTTCACACCGGCTTCCTGTAAGGATTCTATTCCTTTCTCCCAGTTTCTACATCTCCGTCACATTTATTCAGACAATACAGCCTTCTGTACCACTACTTCCTATATGTCTTCCTTTTTCCTCAACTGAGGATTCCTACCCATTGTGGTTGACAGCGTTCTCCGCTGTGCCCCACCTATTTCCCATATTTCTGCTCTTACCCCTTCCCTCTCTCCTTGAACCATGGCGGGCTTCCCCTTGTCCTCACCTTCCACCCCACCAGCCTCTAAAGTCAATGGATCAGTCTCTGCCATTTCTCTCACCGCAGGGACTGTTCCCTGTGTGACACCCTGGTTCACTCCTTAGTCATGTCCAACACCTCCTCCCATTCCTATAGCACTTATCCATACAAAAGCAAGAGATTCGACACCTGCCATTTTACCTCCTCCCTTCCCACTATCCAAGGCCCAAAACACTCCTTCCAAGTGAAATGATTTACTCGTACTTCTTCCGATTTAGTATATTCTATTCGCTGCTCACAATGTGGTCTCCTCTCCGGTGTTCCAATTTCAGAAAGACTGTTTTTTCAGGATTTGTTCAATTTGGCTACCAACCAACAATTACTGTGCTTTCCCTTTCTCATGAGAGCATTGCAACATCTAAAAATGTGCCTTTTACAGTCACACAATGCACACAGGACCCATAAACCCATATCTATCAGCTGAAAATATCCAGGACATTATTGTGAAAAGGAAACTCAGGCCTTAAGGTGAACTGTAGGAGAATAGTGATACAAAGGTGATAATTTAAACGGATTGTCACTCCACAGGAGACAGGGATTCCAAAGCACGCCGCTTGTGTATGTTAGTGCCCCACTGGGTCATTTCAAGGGCCATTTTGATCAAAGGCTGTTGGAAATATTACCTAAAACTAGATGCTCCAAATTTATAAGAAGCAACATTATCAAGGCCAGTGAATTAGGCTTGAGACTTGTTTTCAAATCTAGTCCAGTGTAATGAATGGAAGTTTCTGGTCAGTTATGTCATGCAGAGCAGAGCTCTCTCTACACTGCCCCAAAGCCAAACTCAAGAGAATTCTCGCACTGGACAAGTGTGACACTTCCCAGAGCAGCCATTCTGTGACTTCATAGAATGAGGGGAAGTTGTGCCAAATGTGGACGTACACCAATTTGGAACCTGACTGATGTTTAGACGTTGGTTTTAATGAGCCACTGAAAGGAGGAGGGAAAGGCAGAGAGATTTAGGGAGGGAGTTCCAAAGCTTAGGACCTGGGCAGCTGAAGGCAGGGCCAGCAATGGAGGGGCAAAGGAAATCAAGGTTGCCAGAATTGGAAGAATGCAGGGTCTGTGGAGGTTTGTAGGACTGGTGGTGACGACAGAGATAGGGAGGAGCGAGGCCATTGGAAGGATTTGAACACATGGGGACTTTAAAATAGGGACATTGTTGGACTAGGAGCCAATGGAGTTCAGTGGGTATGGGCGTAATGGATGAGCGGGACTTGGTGTGAACCAGGACAAGGGCAGCAGGATTCTGGATGAGCTCAAGTTTATGGAGGGTGGAAAGTGGGAAGCCATACCAGGGAAGTATTGGAGGTAACACATGTATGGATAAGGGTGCAGGAGCACATGGGCTGAAGCAGAGACAGAGCAGGGTTTCACTCCATTGGCCCAGCTTAGATTTGAACAGAGCCCATAAAGTTAATGTTTGAACTGCTGTGACTCCTTAAGCTGCCTTCCAAATTGATCACTGAGCACTGTCCAGGCAAGTAATGCTCAGAGACATCACATTGAGTCAAAGAAACCATATCAAATGAGGTCAGTTTCATGAGAGGAGCAAAATCTGGCACTCCATGAGATACAGCTGACTCTCTCTCCTGCATAAGGTTTATTATCCAAATCCAATATAGATCCATTACTGGGAGAGGTTTAGGAAAGTATTGTGAGATACAGCAAACAAACAGATGTGTTTAACTGGATACAATCCATTGATGGCTGCACACATACCGACAGTGCAATAAATCACCAGAACCAATGTGCCAATACAGCATGTGCACAGTAGGGTCTATTGTGGTGTCCTCCGGTAATGCATTTCATATCCCAATGGTATTGAACTTCACAGAGGCAGATCCATTTGTTCATATCAGTGATACCAGGGAGGCAACATTTGTTTCAGTAAAAGACACCGATAATGATGGGGACACCTGGAATGTCTCTCCGGCCAAGTCTTAGTGTATGTAGGATGTGTGCAGCTGCCAGGCTCTCTCTGTCTCTCTCTGCTTCATGTCACTCATGCTCTTGGTCTGCATTCACTCACTGGCTCCACCATTACGAGGAGAAGTCATTGAGTGGCGATTGGCTTTTTAACAGCTTTCAGGGACATCCTATGCAAGTTCTGCCCCACACGTGGCAAGGATAGGAAAGCAGGGGATTCACTGAGGGGTTCCACCAGGCCACTTGCCCCAGGGACATGCACCCCAATTAGTGCCAAACTGACAACACTCAGGAAGGATCCTGGACCAGTACACAAGCTCCCAATTCCTGGCCATACCACGTGAGGAGTTGGGAGCAGGTACAGAGGATTTGGGATTGTCCCAGAACGATCAGGTATAGCTCAAGATTGTGAATTAGCTGTAATACAAAATTTCAGAAACACTTCATCCTACCTGAGTTTTCTAGTGGTTGACATTATTCCTCAACTGGGGTGTGTTTCCTTCTGTATCTTTTAAGTCCACTCCCCAATCATTCTTTTAGCCATTTCCCCCTACCTGCCCTACAACTCCCAGTGTTTCCTAAAAATGCCGATTTTTATGTGAGGTATAATTCCACAGTGCGCTTCACCCAATTGACCAATGCTCACACGTGAGCTTAGGTGGGAGTGTCAGAGCACTGTTTGAGCATGGGGAAGGATTCAGCAGAGACTCCCTCTTCTCTTCACTCTCATGTGCACACACCCGAACTTTCCAGCAGAGTGCACTAGACAGCAAGGGCAGGAATCCTTCCATTGTCAAGGAGAGCAGAGCCCAAACACAGCACCTCCGGTAAGATCAACAAACTCAACAGGGCACTTGAGGAACCTGGAGCCCTCCAATTATATGTCTTAGTAGAACGCGAGGTCGTATGGGGCTCTCAATGTTGCTCTTAGCACTGCCGCGTATGATACCAAGCACGCACGGTTAAAGTGACCAGGCAATACTTACGAGTCAACACCTTGACAGAGATTGGCTGCTTCTGCTGAATAGTTTGAGTGTGGTTGAACCTGGCATAGCAAATGTAATCGCCCCGAGTGTCCTCCGGCTGCACGTTTGAAAAATACAGGTCACCGTTCAGACCCTGTGAAACCCGTGTGTTCTGTGTAAACCTCTGCATCACTAGAGAAAAAAAACACCAAGGATAAAAATTAGACAATGTGGAAAGCGACAGAATGGTGTGGCTGGTATTAGTGCTGAAGACAGTTCTTCTCTTTATGTTGCACCATTTAGAGTGTTAAATCGAGGATCTGGCTGACCATGTCATGTGCCAGGCAGTCTCCCCTTCAGTCATGTGTAAATTTATACATTAAATGCCCCAAATATTTGGGACATTTTGTGCACAAACCCTGGGGTTCAGACTGGCTGTGAATCTCCCTCACTCAAGGAATGCTGTCATTTACTGTTTGAGCCCTTCCCAGCTCTTCATTACAGTCGGGACAATAACTGATAAACATTCAGGCAACTTTAGAATGTCATACCTGTCATCCAATGGGAGGCAGAGAGCTTTTGGATTAGTGGTAAGCATTCCGTCCCTACCACAGGAGTCAGAAAGTGAATGGTTCGAATTGCACCCAGACAGACTGGAATCTGGTTTCTAAATACTGAACTGACAACTAATTGGGGGAACTGGCATCTGAAAGGACTGACTATTGGTTCAGGAGTGGTATTCCTGAGCCAAAAGCTTTGTGTTCAAGTGCCAGGGACCAATGGACCTGAATTCATTAACACACTGCGGAAAGAAAGACAGGTGTGCATTTATATGGTGCCTTTTGTGACCACAGGACATCCCGAAGTCCTTACAGCCAATGAAGCACTTTTGAAGTGCAGTCATTGTTGTCAATTTGCACACAGCAAGATCTCTCAACGTAGACAGCATGGTGTGGGGGGGAGGGGGCAGGGATATCTTACATCTGTAAAATGTGGATGGGGCTCTTTGCCTTTCTTTAGCCTTTCACCGAAGAGAAGGTACTCTGGAGATGAAAAACGTGGGGAAGGCAGTGGGAAAGGCAGCTTGGTTCCCCTTCACTAGTAAATGGCTAACTTGGTGTAGTGGAAATGTCACTGGACTAATAATCCAGAGGGCATGGGTTCAAATCCCACCTCAACAGCTGATGGAATTTAAATTCAATTAATTAATAAATCAGGAATTAAAAGCTAATCTCAGTAACGGTGACCATAACAACTAACATCGATTGCCGTAAAAACCCACCCACTAATGCCCTTTAGGGAAGGGAATCTACCGTCCTTACCTGCTTTGGCCTATATGTGACTCTAGACTCTGAACTTCCCTCGCCGGCAAGCTACTCAGTTATACCAAACTGCTACAGATACCGGATGGATTGCAGTGGCTCAAGAAGGCAGTTCACCATCACCTTCCCGAGGGCAATTAGGGATTGGCTACAAATGCTGGTCTTTCCAGTGATGCCCACATTGCATGAAAGAATGAAAAAAAGCATCTTGTGTGTGAAGTTTGAATCAAAGCCTGCCATAAAGGTCAAACACAGCAAGACTTACAGAATCCAGTGGGGACGATGACTTGTGTCTGCTTCAGAATCATTGCTTCTGTGGTTTTCCTGCAGATTTCCTTGGTGCCATTTCACACCGGTTTTCTTTTTTTTTTGCAGGTAGGGTTGGTGACAACATAGCTCCTACCCATTGGTGGGTTTCTCGTACGGGACACCGAACATCTTTGCCGATGGGAATTAGCAACAGCAAATGTGCATTACTTCTGTGTTCAGGTGGGTTGGCTACCATCAGACTGGTGAACCCGGCCCAAACATTGTCACTGTCCACCATTTCCCTTTGATGCTGACAGCACTTTATTCGTAGAGGCACCCGATGACATGGGGGGCTGCTATTTGGTGATTCCCATGACATTGGAGTGGCTCAGTTGCCTCCATGGCACCCTTTGAGAGCCAGAGAAGTTAAAACCTGCATGATGCTCTTGGAAATCAGATCTACGAACTCACCTACATTCAACAGGAGTTTCACACAGGACGTGGTGATTTTCTCTCAATGTCTGAGGATCACACTCTCCTGGATTTGGGCACTGCACTAATGCTCCACCCACTGCTCTAATACCCCGGGGCACTTCTCTTGGTGCCTCCCCATGTGGACGAAAGGCTATGCCAGTTTTATTCTTCCTTTTCACCACCCCTCTGCACACTGCAACACCCCCCCAACCCCTATTCCCACACTTCCTCATCACTGGTTCTTAGTTGTGTATAATGTATCAAGCCCTGGCAACTCAATATGGAGGACATTTGTCAGAAAGACTCAGCAGCTGCTTGGCTGTGGGAGCCAGCATAACTGAATCCAAATCCCGTTCACACTCGCACGCCTTCTACCAAGGGGCAGCTGGGCAGCCCTGAAGAACTGATTGATTCCCCCCCTTCCCAGCCCAGGGGCGCTCAAGTGCACAGTCCAATCCCAACAGCCTGACAAGTTAAGTTGGCTACCATGATTTGTGTACTATGGAGACAAACCTGAAAGTTCAACCCTGTACTTACAGTTATCCATCCAGAAGATGATGGGCGGTGGCAGGCCAGACGGAGGGTCACAGGGGAGGACCAACATAGCCCCCTCACGGACTACAATCGGATCGATCTTCTCTTTAGCCCACATGGGGGACCCTGGAAATGGCAGCAATGCAGATCACAGTTTTAACACCACAGGCTTTCCCTTAAAAATGGCGCAGTCAGTACAGATTACATGGGAGGTAATTGTTTAGTACAAGGGAACATTATAGCCTAGAATCAACTTTGTGAAGTCTCAGCAAACAAACGTTCAACACAATTGTATTATATTCCTCTGTCCACAACAGCAGATTGGTTACCCTATTTATGTTCAGTAGGTTAACACCCCTGTTAAAATAGTGGGCTGTAACAGAGTTAATGTTTGTTCACTGATACTTCAAACAGTAGTTTCTAGGATTGTATTTCCCAGGAAAGTCCCCTAGTGTTCACAGGGCAGGAATCATAATTACACGGGGAAGGATGTGGAGTCAGATCATTCTTGGAAACTTGTGGCAAACAGTGGCAGGCTGCTCCAGGAACACCATTGCAGGTTAACGATAGGTTAATATGGCAATCCAGAAGGTGAGAAGTACTGTGTGTTTAAAGACAAATGCTTAGATTAAGAAGTGAATGACATTTCTATTTGCAATAATGGGACCTTTCCATGCCACTTCCCCCGCCCCACCCATCCCCTAATCCAAACCTCTTTAGGTCCTCAGACAGTGGACACTTTGAGATCCAGGGACTAAAGGCTGTTTTTTCTAACTGAGTTTTCACACAGAGAATTCTGGAGTTGGACCAGACCCTCAGCCCTGCAAATGATGCACCAGAACAGGGCATGTTTGTACCAGGGTGTCACGGGAGAAGTGCTAAATAAATTCATCAAAGGGCACATTTTTTGTTCCCCATTCAGCTCTGCTGATGATTGTCCTTCCAGTGCCAACAGAGCAAAGATGGTTGGTGCCGTTGGAATTGAGGATATCGAAGGAAAGAGGTATTAGGGAACGAAACATAGGAGCCAATTCATGCGAGGTTATTATCAACTATCAGCCACACAGTTACCTTCCAGCATGATGAATTTGATGATTAAAAAGAGGTCTTTAGTTAGAAAAAGAAAGAAATAAGATAATTAACGAAACAGAATTAAATGTGATGTGGAGCAAATACAAGATTAAAGAAAGACTTGCGTTTATATAGTGCCTTTTACTGACCTCAGGACCAAAGCACTTCACAGCCAATGAAGCACATAATAAGTGCAGGAAACAGCCAATTTGTACACAGTAAAATCCCACAAACAGCAATGTGATAATGACCAGATAATGTATTGATGTTGATTGAGGGATGACTATTGACCTGGATACCAGGGACAACTCCCTGCTCTTCTTCAAAACAGTGCCCTGGGATCTTTAACATTCAGCTGAGAAGACAGACAGGGCTTCGGTTTAAAATAAGGACAATGACTCATGGAAGGTTCCAGAATTATGTTGAAAGAAATTCCTGTATATTATTAAACAGGATAAGGTTCTGAACTGGTGGAACCTTTGTTCAATTATTCTCTCCGAGTGCTGGGTCTACAAAATGAGCCATTCCAAATTGTTTGATTCTTGATCAGAAATTCATTCTGGCTCTGTTATTGCCCAGATTTCACTGGAATTTACTGTCTGCTATTTTGATTCACGTATTAACTGCAGGGGCTGCTCTCTTCTCCTGAAGATGGGACACACTCAGCTTCCCAGATCCCTTCCCCTGAAGGTGTGGTACACCCAGAATCCCAGATCACTTCCTCTGAAGGTGTGGTACACCCAGGATCCCAGATCCCTTCCCCTGAAGGTGTGGTACACCCAGGACCCCTCCCCTGATCCCATCAATATTAATCCATGGCTACTATGAGCTCTGGCCACAGCTTTCCCCACCAAGGAAATTCTAATGCACGAGATTTTCAGGCAGAAGTCCCACACCAGTGAAGCTATCACCTCATGATACACACATAAAGCTAGGTAACAGCAGCAGTCTGTCTGTCACAGGGGAATGTAGCCTTTTCGGCCAGTATTGTTTTCCTAGAGATGTAGAAAGTGCAGCAAACGAGGTGATTTGTGTTTGTGCAGCTATTCACACCATCCCGAAGCCACTATTGCAATGCAGAAAATGCTCGCAGCAAGATCTCAAACAGCAAGGGGATACATGGCCAGATAATTGATCTGAGTATTAGAGGGATAAATATCGGCTGGGCCACCAGGAAAGCTTCACTGCTCCTCTTCAACTAGTTCTGTGGGATCTTTAATATCCACTTGGGTGGGCAGGCAGGCCCTCGGTTTAATGTCTCATCCGAAACACAGCACCTCCAACAGTGCAGCATTCCTTTAGTAGTGTCAGCATGTATTGTATGTGTTTGAGGGAGGAATCGTCCCAGATTTGCACTAAGTGCGGTAGCGGGCGGGTAAAACGACATTTTACCCACCGGCCTCAATGGCTGCTTCTCATGCATTATCATCCCAAACCCGCCGCATTAATGAAGCATTCCCGGGAAACATGCCATTTCGATGGCAGGCGGGCTCCGATTCGCCCCCCCCCTCACCGTCAACTCGCTGCTTTATCATGCCAGGCACCACACCTGAAGTTCAGCCGCACACACACCTCTCAGTGTTTCCAGCCCATGACTGCTGCAAATAAGAAATGGCCCTGAAAGGCAATGCGACTGCAGCCCCCAGGGTTTAGTGATGTGGCTCTCGAGCACCTTTTGGTCGCCATGGAGGCCCGTCATGATGTCCTCTACCCCCGTTCCGATTGCGGGAGGGGCAGCAACATTACCACTCTGACTTGGTAGGTGATGACAGTGGCAATCAGTGCCAATGCTGCACATAAGCGGTTGGCCATCCAATGCAGATAGAAGATGAATGATCTCATCCGTGCCGCCAGGGTAAGGCAACTATCTCATCACTCTAAATTCACACACTCACAAGCCCATCACACATTCACTGGCATCTCACTCACTGCCAGCTCAAGGGACATCACTACTCCCTCTCTCTCACACACCCTCACATCTCCATCTGGCCTCATCTCCTCTGGAGACTGCCTCCTCAGCATCTTGAGGCCACTTGCACAGGTCAACCTGTGCCCCCATACACACCCTGGGATACCCACTTCCCCAGTACAGCCCTCACCAAACAGCCTCTTCCCTTGCCTGAGGCCACTTCTCCCCCTTCCCCGAGCAAGCCCTAGCCCTGCAGCCATACAAAGCCACCTCTGCCTTATGGCTGGTCTGGTAGGTAGAGACCTGCCCGTGAGTGCCCCTAAAAGTGATGTGGCGCTGTCTGTGAAGCCTGGCGCTGATGACTGCGAGTGCTGCCCGAAGCAAGGTAGGAAAACAAACCTCGAAGTCCTGAGCGAAGTGCAGCTCACCAGGCACATGACACTTATGTGAAGTTGTGAAACAAGTTGGCATGCAATCACGCCAACATAGACCGATGATCCAGCGTGGGGGCTGAGTCCGGCGGGCTAGCCTTTTAACGACATGCAGACGTAATACAATGAAGTTCCCATGGCCTGATGGCAGGAAACACGGCCTGCCATTGACGGGCTGAGCAAACGGTCGAAATCTGGTTCCACGATTTTTGGCCTTTTCGTCATGTCGTCCGATCATGCCACCAAGCACACCCGACGTCAGCAGACACGGAAAATTCTGCCCTGAGTCTCCAGAGTGAGGATTGAACCCACAACCTCCAAAACAGGTATTGATTTATAAGCATCTCAGTCTGCTTCGGAAAACTACAACGCAACAATGGATTTGAACGCTCAATGCTGAGAAAAGGCCTCAACCATAACATCCACCAAGATCTGACAATACAGAGCAAGCATAGCACTGCAGACAAACATCTCTGCCCCTCTCCTTAATCTGTCTGCAGGTCAAGGTACTAAGTAAGAGTTACTCCTACCACAATGTTTCAAGCACATCAGGCAGGACTTCGGATATATCACTATGGGGTAGACTCTTGCTTGATGCAAGAACAGTATTGAGGGTACAGTGGGGGCACACTTCCACAATCGTCATTTACCTTCCCACAAGCCACCATAGTAGTGGTAGGGGGGTGTCACAATTTACACTCTTATGTGTTGTATTCTAATGTATGACATGTGTCAGAAGTAAGGAACAAGTGTCATTGGAAAGACGAAAATCACTGCCATCCCAAACATTAGCTCATCATTTAGAAGCATGTTGCCTGTGTAGTTCTACAATTTGATTATCTCTTCGCATCACTGCATCATTTGAGTGTGACATCTCCACTTTAGTCCTACTCTATCATGAGGAAAATTCCTATTATCAGGCTGGTAGCTGAGAGGCCACTGCCTAATCCAATGTACTCCATGCTTTTACTGATCTTTTCAGGCAACGCTACCTGTGCATGCAATGGCTTCCTTGATGAAAACGATGCACCGTTTGGTGGAAGATTTCCTCTTAATATTGCATCTGAAAGTATAAGCTGAAAGGGCTGTCACCCCCTCTAGGTTTCAGACCATAACAAATATGTTTTTGGAATTAGAAAGAAACCCATTTTGTCAACCTACCAGAAACCATATCTCATATGTGTGAATGTTAGTTGCTTAGATTGTCCTTGAATTTTTATCAACAACACAGAAAACATTAGAACAAAGGCTGAAAATTGCTCCATACCATACTTTCTGTAGATTTGACAGGAGGTAAGCAATGTTAAGTATTGCTGAAAAAAAGAGACATGTCGAAGCTTTTCATTTTGCACTCATCAGGACACTTTGCAAGAATATCAATAAAAAGGGGAAACAACAATTTATACTGTATGTGAAGAGAGTGCTGATTGGTTGGCAAATGGACTCCGATTGGCAGAGGCGTTTCCTTGGGTGCATTTTCCATGGCAACACCTCTACCAGAGCCCACTTGCCAACCAATCAGCACTCTCTTCACATACAGTATAAATTATTGTTTTCCCCTTTTATTGGTATTCTTGTGAAGTGTCCTGATGAGTGTAAGGCGAAAAGCTTTGACATGTCTCTTTTTTACAGCATTGCTCAAGGTCTGTAGTGCTGAACGACTATTAGTAAGTAACATTGTTGTGAGAAGGCTATAGTAACACCAGAGATGTTTCTGAGTCTTGAAGGGTGGCTTTATTATTATTGCTGATGGATACAATGATTTTCAGTTTGGTTTTCAGCTCCTTACTGTCCCTCAGAGGCAATTAGAAACTTGACACAATGATGAAGCAATGGTCGAACAACACATTTACTCACTGGACTGGCGAATGACAATTTTGTTGGACACGGCTGTGCCACGATCATTCCTTGCCGTGCACTGATATTCTCCTTCGTAAGCTTCTGCTTTCCCACCACCCACAATGTCAATTAGCAGAGTCCCGGAGTTTGACTTCATTGTCACTCGTGGGTCTTTATCAAGGTTGAAATGGGTTCCATTGCGGGTCCATGAAAAGCTACAGAAGGCGGCGAGAAATAAAAAGCAGATTATCAAAACGTGGCATTATCAAAGCAATTTTACATGTCATGTAAACGTAGTCCAAGGTTTCATGCCATCACCTATAAAAGTATCATAAAAATGTCAGTCTTGGTCACATTAGGAACACTTTCACTCTGAATCAGAAGTTGTGGGGTCGTGCCCCACACCAGGGCTTCAGCACAAAATCTAAGCTGTCACTTCCAAGCAGTACCGAGGGAGAAACAGTAGTTTTTGGGCTGAGATGGGAAGAGGAGCAGGGAGTTGTCCTGGTGCCTTGACCAATGTTCCCCACTTGACCAACACTCTTAGGTGACACAGCAGCAAGCTAATGTGAATGCCTAGGTTACCAAGTCAGTTAATGATGGGTTTAAATTGTTGGAAGGAAGACAGATAACACCTTAATTAACATAAATGACCTTGGTACAAATTGAATTGGAACTCCAAGGATTGGAAAAATAAAATACAGCAAAGCACAAATGCAAAAATTCCTATATTTGACAATGTGGCAACATTCAAAATTCAGCAAGGTCACAAAATGCCCAAATCCCAGAATTCACTCCTCAATTACTTTGGGGAAAAATATACACATTCAGTAATAACTGCATTAACAGCAAAAGTAGGACAGGAAATGTAGAATGATAAAATCAGGTCATGTAAGTTTCACAACGAAGGGGGCTGCAGGATGCCTTAAAGCAAAGTTAGTCAACTAGACTTTTTTTTTAAAAGTGAAGCCAAGCTAAGGGGCATGACCCATAATGTAGGTACAAAGGTAAAAAAGCAGTAAGATAGGATAAATCAAAGGTCATTAGGTGATACAAAGTTTGAATGAGGTTAATGAGTTCCATAGATTGGAGGTCCTAAACAAAACTAAGCTGCAATGACAGCTGGTAGGGTGAGTCTTGATTACAAGGGGTTAAAAATGTGGTGAGGCCAAACAACGTGCTGCATGGCACTTTCAACTTAAAGACGTGATATTTATACAACACCCTGACGCACTGTTCAGAACATCTCACACACAATGACTTATTCTGAGGTACAGTGACTGTGATGTGACCAGACATATCAGCCATTTGGCACAAGGCACAATCGCACCAACCAGCAATGAGTTGAATGGTGACCATTTCATCTGCTTCCAATGGCGCTGATTGAGGAAGGAATACTGGCCAGGACAAGCTTAGGAGTTCAAAGGAACAGTGCACAGACAAAAAGGAAGAGAGGAGCAGGATTGCGAGAGGGAGGAACGCTGAAGTCTGGACATAAGAGGGGCATCAAGCGACAAAGTGACATGTTGTATGAGTCCAGCAGCTCTTATTTCCCATCAGTTTGATGTGCATCTGTTGCTCTTTAAGATATTTTGTGAGCCTGATAACCAATACAAACCTGGGAGCTGGCTTCCCTTTCGCCTCACACTGGATCAGGATGTTATCCCGTGGGTCTATTATGTAATCTTTTGGAGACTGGTAGGTGATTGTAGGGGGCTGCGGCACTGGATTAAAAAGCAAAGAGTTGGAAACCATAAATTAAATAACATTCAAATATTAACAGGGCAACAACAATTTTTAAAAAAGAAAACACTTCAAAATACTGTTCATGCCAATTTGCCACAGCATCAAGCAGAACCATTCAGGCTACATGCAAATCCTATGCTGTTCAAGAGGCCTGGAGCAAAATTGGGAGAGTTCATCTTTCCACCAGCTTGTCCTTTTACCTCAGTCCTTGTCCCTCTGATCCCCTGCACATATCTGGGTGTCCTAGGAAGCCCAGTCAACTGTACAGGCAGGCTTTGCTAAGCCCCGGACTGGGCTGGAAGTGGCAGAGAGAAGAAAGAGTCTTAATTACGTCACACATTCCATCAGGGATAGTAGTAAAGTGATTAAAATGGATTTTGATTCCAAAATCGGTTTAAAGTTTATACATTTTATTGGTTGGCAGCCAAAAAATGGTTGGGGTTCAAAAACAGGGCAGGCAGCAATCAAACAGGTATCAATGACCATGTGATCGGCAATGGAGGAACACCAACTGTTCACAATCCCAGTGGACTCCAGTGCTATTACAGCCTCTTGTTAGATTCTGGCTGGATGGGGCAAGCTGCGATTGGCTGAACAAGTCCTATTGGATGTCCAAACACGATTCCACAACACAAGCAGTAAACTGTTGGAACACACCATTTTTACAGTCACAGCAAAACAAAGAGCAACTCGTGCACATGCAACGAACACCCCAGGAAAGGCTGGCACGGGCATTAAAACAGCAAACAAGTACAATGCTTCAAACCGAAAGGAACACACTTGCATGACACCAACTTACGTTCGTCCAGAATTTTTGCTTTAATCCCCAGAATCAGCAAGAGAGGGTGAATAGGACAGGTTTATAGAGAGGGGGGAAAACACAGTGTAAGTATGAAGAAAGTTGTTACCATACACTTATTGTATAACACATGCCAATTATTGTGGGTATGGTTTGGTTCCCATTAAAGGTTCACTCGCATGGAAGTAGGTCGGTTGACCAACACAGTTATTTCGGAAGGGGTCTCACTATTTCATACTGAACTACATGAGGGATCAGATCTGACATGAGTGGAAGAAAACTGAAGAAAAACTCTGGATAAGGCAGGCAAGCTTATAGCCACTCAGATTTAAATATGTCTCACAAAAAAACCTTGTGCCTTTCACCAGAGTCAAATAATAGAAAATCCTTTCATTCTGACTGCTGCTAGCAGTTATTTTGCTGGTCATGATTCTGAACGAGGGTTTGGGTTATACCAGTTTGTGTCCAGAACCCTCCATCAGCCAGCTATTGGGAAACCACAAACCTACACTTAACTCCTGCAAACTCATAAGTACACTAAGTGCCTTCTACACTCTCCCATCTCACACTCCCAGGGCAGAAAGAGCATGGGTTAGATAATGAGTAAAACTCCCGCTAGACTATCCCATCAATACCCACAGAGCAGGTATGGCACTGTGCAATAGAAACATAGAAAATAGGAGCAGGAATAGGTCATTCAGCCCTTTGAGCCTGCTCCGCCACTCAATATGATCATGGCTGATCCTCTATCTCAACACTGTATTCCTGCGCTCTCCCAATTCCCTTGATGCCTTTAGGGTCCAGAAATCTATTTCCTTCTTAAGTATATTCAGTGACTTGGCCTGCACAACCCTCTGTGGTAGAGAATTCAGTAGGTTCACCACCTTGAGTGAAGAAGTTTCTCCTCATCTCAGTCCTAAATGGTCTACCCCGTATCCTGAAACTGTGACCCTTGTCCTAGACCCCCCAACCAGACAAAACTTCATCCCTGAATCCAGTCTGTCCATCTCTGTCAGAACTTTATATGTTTCAATGAGATCTTCGCTCATTCTTCTAAACTCCAGTGAATATAGGCCTAGTTGGCCCAATCTCCCCTCATACGACAATCCTGCCTTCCCAGGAATCAATCAGTCTGGTGAACCTTTGCTGCACTCCCTCTATGGCAAGTATATCCTTTCTTAGGTAAGGAGACCAAACTGCACACAATATTCCAGGTGTGGTCTCACTAAGGTCCTGTATGGCTGAAGTAAGACATCCTTGTTCCTGTACTCAAATCCTCTCATATTGAAGGCCAACGCACCATTCGCCTTAACTGCTTGCTGAACCTGCATGTTTGCTTTCAGTGATTGGTGTACAAGAACACCCAGGCCCCTTTGTACATCAACATTTCCCAATCTATCACCATTTAAGTAATACTCTGCCATTCTGTTCTTCCTACTGAAGTGGATAACTTCACTTTTATCCATGTTATGCTGCATTTGCCATGTATTTGCCCACTCACTCAGCCTGTCTAAATCAACTTGAAGCCTCTTAACACCCTCCTCATTGCTCACATTCCCACCAAATTACGTGTCATCAGCGAACTTGGACATATTGCATTTGGTTCCCTCATCCAAATCATTGATATATATTGTGAATAGTTGGGGCCCAAGCACTGATCCCTGCGGTATCTCACTAGTCACCACCTGCCGCTCCGAAAAAGACCCATTTATTCCTATTCTGCTTCCTGTCTAGTAACCAATTCTAAATCCATGCCAATATATTATCCCCAATTCCACGTGCTTTAATTTTACACATTAACTTCTAATGTGGGACTTTATCCAAAGCTTTCTGAATATCCAAATACACCACACCCACTGGTTCTCCCTTATCTATTCTGCTAGTTACTTCCTCAAAAAATTCCAGTAAGTTTGTCAAATCTGATTTCCCTTTCATAAATCTATGTTGACTTTGTTTAATCCCATTGATATTTTCCTAGTGTCCTGTTAGCACACTCTTTATAATAGACTCTTGCATTTTCCCTACTACTGAAGTTAGACTAGCCAGTCTGTAACTTGCTGTTTTCTCCCTCCCTCCTTTTTTTAAATAGTGGGGTTACATTTGCCACCCTCCAATCTGCTGGGACTGTTCCAGAATGTACAGATTTTTGGAAGATGACAACCAACACATTTAGTATTTCCATGACCACCTCCTTTAGTACCGTGCGATGTAGATTATCGGGGCCTGGGGATTTATCGGCTTTCAGTCCATTAATTTCTCCAGCACTATTGTTTTAGTGATACCAATTTCCTTCAATTCCTCCTTCTCACTAGACCCTTGGTTCCCTAGTATTTCTGGGAAGTCATTTGTTTCTTCCTCTGTGAAGACAGAACTAAAGTAATTGCTCTGCCATCTCCTTGTTCTCTATTATAAATTCTCCTGTTTCAGACCTTAAGGGACCTACATTCGTCTTCACTAATCTTTTCCTTTTACATACTTATAGAAGCTTTTACAGTCTGCTTTTACTTTCAAGTTTACTCTCATACTCTATTTTTCCTCTCTTAATCAATCTCTTGGTCCTCCATTGCTGAATTCTAATCTGCTCCCAATCCTCAGGCTTGCTATTTTTTCTAGCAACTTTATATGACTCCTCTTTGGATCGAATGCTATCCTTAATTTCTTTTGTTAGCCATGGTTGGGCCGCTTTTTCTGTTTTTTATGCAATTTTTTTTGATAAGACAACAGCTTTTTTTTATATCAGGATTGATGCACATTACTTAACACAGCTACAGAAATTCTGTCACTTTCTATTTGACTGTAAACAAAGCCACACATTTCTTTATAATGGTTCCACACCCCTAGCCCATCCTACTTCTGAACAGCTGCTCTGAGAGAGATGCATACACAGTCCTAACTGCTTTAATTGCTAAGCATATTGCATTTAGGATGAAAATATGCTATTCTCTTAGTTAGCTTGTAAATAATTAATACCATCCAACACTGAATGATGCATCAGACTTCACTACCTCAGGAAATGGTCTGAACAGCTCCCGTGGTAAATGAAGTACAAGGCAGCACAGTAAATCCTCTCTCTTTGTAAATTAGGACAAATTGTCAAACAAATTAACCAAATCAGATTGTTTTTCACTTCAAAAACTTTAGCATTTACATCACATATTTTCTATCCTTTCTACAAATGCTAATAAATTAGCTGCTCGCCTAAGTGCTGACTGCGTCTTTTAATAAATATAATTCTAACTGCAAACATACAGATTTGAGTTGTAGTCCAGTAGCACCACTGCTCAAAACAGCCTTAGCGTTGAATTATTAATCTCATTCAGGGAGCTCACTGGATGATTCAAAAGAGCGATAGAAAGATGTCACACCAGTACGGGTCAGGATAGGACTGAGGCGCACTGATGGAAGAGAAAAAACTTTCACCCGCACTTTGACCTCGCTCTATCACACTCTTTGAACTTGCAGGGCCTCATCCTCCCTAGCCTACCTCTGCAATCTTGCCCAGCATACACTGCCGGCTCATCCAAGTCTAGTCAACAATGGCCCTCTCTTCTCCCCTAGCCACCATCACCACGCTCCGCTGTGTTAACCTCTTGGCCTTCTGACCACTCTGTTCATCTTCAAAAGGCTCAATAATTGGTATGGCAGCACTGCCTCCTTCAAAGCTCTCCTACTGGCGGCTGTGTTCACTGATTCCCATGCTTAGCACGTGGACATTAATGCAACTGTATGTTATGTTTCATGTTGACACGAGGGTGAATGTGATGGAAAGTAATCCATTCACCAACATCCTTCACCCTGATGAATACAAATTTTGTAGAGAAAAGCACTCTTCTAAAACAATCATTTTCGCATTTTCATAGAGAAATACTCAGGGGCCCTCAAAGGGGTAAAATTTAGCGCTTTAGCTGCCTTCCTGAAGCTGATGAAGTGCAATAGATTTAATTGTGATGCACAATTGTTCAAGAGGTTCTAAGAAGAGCAGTACTCAACCCATGACAGTTTAAAAAAAATTCCACCCCACCCCATCCCATTTGACCCTTTTTCTTCTCCTGTAAAAACAGATTCTTGCATCCCTTTAAAACCTCGTCCAAGGGCCAGATTTTCAAAAGGCTGTTGGGTCTGGATCTGCTACAGGCGCAATTTGAAAATTGCAGTCCCGGAGGTCAACTCCGGACTCCGACGCCTCCGGGACAGTTTGCAATGTTCAAAGGAGCGAGAGAAAGGGAAACTCAGGCACCAGCAAATAATGGCCCCTGAAGCTCCTTAAAGTGCTTGATAATGGGGAGGTGCTTTTACGAAGCTAATGGCGGAAATCACTGAGCAATTGTGGCAATTCTCATTTCACTGAGAGTTTCTTCTCACTACAGGTTGCTGGCTGACTTGTGCATTAATAAAGGTGTTTATTGTTCAGATGCTTATTTTGAGCAATACGTGGCCTGAGGCCTTTCTATTCTGTGTGAAAGTACTATCCCGGAGCGGTGCACTGAGCCACTAAACCATAGGGGGAGTTGTCTAATCACAAATTGCCATTAAGACATTGAGAACATTCAATGATGGATTGGATTTTGACTCACAATCAAGGGGTACATCCAATGCTGTAACCAGGTGGACCAAAAGGAGAAGGAATGAAGTGTTTCTGTATGTTCGGCTTGTTTTCCTTCCTGGCATTTTCCAAACTTGAAGAGCAGGAGTGCTGGAAATCAGTTCCTTCTGAGCCTGGAATGCTGCCAATCCACAAACAGCTGAAATGATAAGCAATTACATACTTTGATTGACATCATATTATGATGGTTGCTTGAAAAGATCATTAACCGTGTTACAGACTGAATGTTAAGTACCTATTCTCAAATAATCATTTGGAGTACAGAACTTGAGTATTGCTGAAAAAGTGAGATATGTCTAAGTTTTTTGTCTTGCACTCATCAGGACACTTGCAAGAATACCAATATCAGGGGAGAACAACAATTGACACTATATGTGAAGAGAGTGCTGATTGGTTGGCAAATGGCGTTACCATGGAGAATGCACCACTGATGCTGTCTGACAGTTAACTACCAAGCATTGTTTGAAGTTTAAACCAGGCAGCTTGGTCAAGGCATTGCCCTGAGGAATGAGTCAGCGAATAGCTGTCACTTATTTTGTTTAGCTGAAACAGGCGCAATGTGTGTAAATGTTCTTTCTGTCTGCAAAGAACAGCGCCCTGTGTATTAATATATGTAGCTTCCAGTGCATACATTGTGAGCCTGACTGACAATCTTAAATCTGTTGTCAGCGTAACTTCTAGCACACTGAGGATTATTTAGCAAATGTTGTTCAATCACAGAATCACATCTAATGTTGGATACTGTGTTTTGAGTTTTGCTCGCACGGGCTGGTTGGGTACGGTCTGTACTTTACTCGTTGTGAACAGCTGAAGGGACATGCTGTTTGATATGATCTGCCAGTCTTTGGGACATACGGCCTACATACCTAGCATCACACTGACACTACAATTCATACACCATGTTACTCAGTTGTGTGACAGGCAGAACATCATTTTGGCTTGACGACAGCATCCTGTTAGTGGTGAATACCACTCGTGTTGCTGCTGCATAGTAGCAGTGTGAAACAGCTAGCTTCACCTGTTACTCAAATTTTTGAGATCGCTTGCCCTTCCAGGGTAATCTGAGGTAGACTGGGCACTTTTCAGGGCCAAGGGTGACAGCCTTAGGCCTGTTCATGAGTTTGTGCGATATACAGCGCAATATTATCTTACCAGGATTGCCATTATCCCACAGGATGACTTTGATGTGCCCTATTTCAGCAGCAAGCTTGCATTGTGAGCAAATGGCTCGGGCTCTATTTACAAGGTTGCCGACGAGACCAACCTTATAGTGAGTGGAACTGTAAGAATCCCAACTTGTGTACTGATCAGTGTTGGTAGGCTTGCAGTAGACCGTGGTACAGAACCCTCTGGCAGATTTATCAACTATTACGCCAAGGAAGGGAAGTTAATTTGACTGCTCCATTTCAAAGGTGAATTTGAGCATATTAAGACATGTAAGGAAATTGTTACATACAGCTGCGCAACATGAATTGGCTAAATGGTTTGGTGAATTGTCATAACCAGTTTTGACCAAGTTCCCAGAAGCTCCCAGAAACAACAATCTGATAATGACCAAATAATTGGTTTTAATAATGTTAGTTGAAGGGTAAATGTTGGCCAGGACATTGGACTGGCCTCACTACTCTTACAGTCATAGAGTCATAGAGTTATACAGCACAGAAATAGGCCCTTCGGCCCATAGTGTCCATGCCGGCCATCAAGCACCTATCTATTCTAATCCCATTTTCCAGCACTTGGCCCGTAGCCCTGTACGCTATGGCATTTCAAGTGCTCATCTAAATATTTCTTAAATGTTGTGAGGGTTCCTGCCTCTACCACCCCCTCAGGCAGTGTGTTCCAGATTCCAACCACCCTCTGGGTGAAAAAATGTTTCCTCAAATCCTCTCTAAACCTCCTGCCCCTTACCTTAAATCTATGCCCCCTGGTTATTGACACCTACGCTAACGGGATAAAATTTCTTCCTATCTCCCCTATCTATGCCCCTCATAATTTTGTATACCTCTATCAGGTCCCCCCTCAGCCTTCTCTGTTTTAAGGAAAATAACTCTAGCCTATCCAGTCTCTTTTCATAGCTGAAACGCTCCAGCCCAGGCAACATCCTGGTGAATCTCCTCTGCACCCTCTCCAGTGCAATCACATCTTTCCTATAGTGTGGCGACCAGAACACAGTGCTCCAGCTGTGGCCTAACTAGCATTTTATACAGCTCCAACATAAACTCCCCGCTCTTATATTCTATGCCTCGGCTAATAAAGGCAAGTATCCAATATACCTTCTTAACCACTTTATCTACCTGTGCTGCTGCCTCCAAGGATCTATGGACCTGTACACCAAGATCCCTCTGATCTTCTGTACTTCCTAGGGTCCTACTATTCATTGTGTATTCCCTTGCCATGTTAGCCCTCCAAAATGCATCACTTCACACTTCTCAGGATTAAATTCTATTTGCCGCTGCTCTGCCCATCTTACCAGCCCATCTATATCGTCCTGTAATCTAAGGCTTTCCTCCTCACTATTTACGACACCACCAATTTTCGTGTCATCTGCGAACTGACTGATCATACCTCCTATATTCACATCTAAATCATTAATGTACACTACAAACAGAAAGGGTCCCAGCACCGATCCCTGCGGTACATCATTCATCACAGGTTTCCAATCGCAAAAACAACTTTCGACCATCTCCTGCCACTAAGCCAACTTTGGATCCAATTTGCCAAATTGCCCTGGATCCCATGGGCTCTTATCTTCTAGAACATTCTCCCATTCGGGACCTTGTCAAAAGCCTTCCTGAAGTCCATTTAGACTACATCAACTGCACTACTCTCATCTACACAACAAGTCGCCTCCTTGAAAAATTCAATCAAATTTGTTAACATGATCTCCCCCTGACAAAGCCATGCTGACTATTCCTGATTAATCCTTGCCTCTCCGAAGTAGTGCTATGGGATCTTTCATGTCCATTTGAGATGGCAGACAGGCCTCGGTTTAATGCCTCATCAAAAGGATGGCACCTCTGGTAGCTCAGCATTCCCTCTGTACTGCACTAAGGTGTTGATCCAAATTTTGTGCTCAAGTTTATAGCGTGGGTCTTGAACCTACTAAGTCAAAGACGTAAGAGTGCTACCAATTGGACGACAGCTGACATGAACAAGGGCTGAGCTCATGAAAACAGAATCCAAATGCCAAAATGTCATTCCTTTTTCAAATCCAATAGCATCAACCTTCACCCGATATTCTCTTTTCTCCACCAGCCCCCAGAACCACTCCTGCTCCCTAGAACTGCCCCTGCACCACCCCCCCAACCACCCCTGTCTCCCCAACCACTCCCCAAAAAAATTAATCCGCATAGATCAATTTACTGGAATTCTCAAACTTGGATGCTTCAGAATTTGAATTCTGCATTTGGAAAGGGGAATTATGGAGAACAAAGGAAAAAGAAATTATGTGATTTGCATACGTTTTAAACCTGTGTACGATCCATTTGGTTTAAAATGGTTTATTTGATTTTGAATGCTAATTGTTGTAATGAATTTAACACTAGCCTGGGAACTATACTGAACATTTTCGATGAAATGTTCAAATCCATTAGGCTGAGCTGACACCCTCAGTAATTAGAAAATGCAAAGAGGGGGAGTAAAACGTTTCTTGCAAGCAAGATAAGATTACCCAATCATGAAAGGTGTTTCACAAGCTGCCTAAGATGCGCGTACAAAAGACACATACACTGGCATTGAATCATGAGTAACGGGACAACTGAAAACTGGAGCAACTTTGACATTACAAGACGGAGAATGCTCAGTGCACTTTCAATATGATTACATCATCTTTCAAACTGCTGTGTAAGAAGTAGGAATCTACTTACTCATCAGCAATCTTTCAAGTATTAATTTGAAGTGAAATACTGCATTCTGAATGCCCTATTACTGGGATCTGTGATTGGCTTTAAGATGGCTCTCCGAGAAGGTGGGTCAGTCGCTGGCAGCTGGCCTCAAATCAAGCTGGGACTATTGGGGTGACAGGCTGCTCTGTCTGATGACTGTCAGAGCCCTGTGAGATATAAATTTTCACAGTCTCACGTCAGTTCCTGATGGCCTGCAATTCAACGTTAATTTAGTAATCGCGCCATGGGAGGTGCCAACTTGTAACGAGCAATGAAAAAGTGTCACCCTGGTGTAACACACTGGATTCGTTGGGGCTGAGGTACATTCTTGGGGTGGAAGTTTGGAACTCTCTTCCGCAAGATTCCTGTGCAGTGCTGAGGGAGTGCTACACTGGCAGAGGTGCCTGCTTTTAGAGGGTGCAACATCAGGATGTTCCAAAGCTCTTTCCAAATAATGCAGTAGGTTTTGAAGTGTATTCACATTGATGCTGGGTCAGTTGTTGAATTTTAAGTCTTAGATTGATAGGTTTCTGCTAGCAAAGGTATTAAGGGATAGGGGACAAAGGGAGGTATATGAAGTTAGGTTACAGATCGGACATGATCTCACTGGATGTTGGAACAGGCTTAAGGTGCTAAATGGCCAACTCCTGATCCTATGTTGGGGCAGAGAATACTGTAGGTAACCTGACCTGTGAGCATACTACACTGAGTGCTGGGTGCCTGAAATGGGAATGTGCTCTATGCAGCAGCACAAACATCCCTCAGTTTGATGAGTGAAAATAAAACTAATTGACCGAGTGCAGCAGACTGGCACATTCCAGGGTCCAGGACTGCGTGCTGAGGGATGCACTAAAGCTTGGGACAGTCACTGCAAGAGGCGCAATGGGGAAAGATCACTGCCTAAGGTCTTTCAGTCATAGTATACAGAGGGACTGGAAATTTGTAGTACCCATGGAATGTACATTGTAAATATCAAGAGTATTAAAATTGTATCGAGGCACCTCAGAGAGGAACATGCTGTACAGAGAAAATTTGGATTCTATTGCACTTTCCGTAAGTTTTCAATTTGATTTATTTTTGCTCTCAGGCTGTATACCTGAGATGGAATGTACATTGCAAATGTCAAGAGTATTGCAATTGGATAGAGGATCCTCAGTCTGGAACATACTGTATGGAGATGAGTTAAATTTTATTGCACTTTCCATAATTTTCAAGTCATAATGTTTTCTGATGTACTTTTATAAATTTTATGAATAAAGTATATTTTGGGGGAAAAAAGGTAAATTAAACTTGCTCTCTACTAATATGCGTCGCTATGTACACATCATTGATAATTAAATCACAAAAAAAATCTTTGTTGCTGTATCTCAAAACAAGGTGCTATTCAGAGTTTGATCCTAATATTACAGTATTTTACCATTAATAGAGAGCAATGACATTGGTCTTGGGAAATAGCTCACAGTAGCATTAGTGAAGTCAGGAAAAGAGATTCAAGTGGGGTATGAAATGGGCTGCTGGTTCCCTATTCACCCTACCATCTGAAATCCATTTCACGCTCTGTATGTTCAACTATTGAAGGAGGAGGCTTGCATTCATGTGGTGCCTTTCACAACTTCAGTACATCCCAAATTTACAGCCAGTTAAGTATTTTTGAATTTTAGTTGCTGATATAATGTAGGGAATGCAGCAGCCAATTTACATGCAGTAAACTTCCACAAACAGTAATGAAATACAAAGGCCAGATCATCTGCCTCAGTGATGCTGGCTGAGGGATGGATGGACACCAGGGCAATTCCACTGCTTTTCTTCAAATTGTGCCATGGGATGTTTCACGTTCACCTGAGAGGGCGGTTTAGCTAGATTATGATGGACTGTTTGAATGAGATAGGCCTTAGGTACTACCCTCCTTAAACCTGAGGCTATCCAAAACTCTGCTGCCTATGTCCTTGCTCACACCCATCACTCCTGTGCTCTCTGACCTCCATTGGCCCCCAGTTAAGCAATGCCTTGAATTTAAAATTCTCATCCTCATTTTCAAATCCCTCCATAGCCTACTTCTGTAATCTCCTCCAATCCCACAACTCTCCAAGGTATCTGTGCTCCTCTAATTCTGGACTGTCCAGCATTTCTGATTGTCATAACATGGAATTAAGTTAGAAGTCAGGAAATATTTACTTTTGCAGGATTATCAACCTCTGGTAGAAGTTGTCTGCTTATGCAGTGATTGTGGATTGTGGCAAGCGGTCAGCAGATTACAAGGCAAGTTCATGGCTGATAGGGATATCGTTGTACACATAAAGTAAGTGAGACATTGGCTGATGTAGTGACTATGAGGCACAGTCGCCAGAAGTTTGTTTTTATCCCCTTCAAGGGTGAGAGAAGAATGCCTCAGAATTCTTTAAAATGGTCTTGCTTATAGAACAAGCTTGATGGGCAGCTAGTCTCTACCTGCCCAGCGATTTTGTGTACTGTTCTTGGAGGGAAATGCGGGTAGTTTGACAACACAGTGTAGAGATTATTTTAATTTGTAAGGAACCTGGATAAAAGGTAATATCCTCAGTGAAGAACCATCAGGTTATCTAGATGGGGAGAGAAGAAGAGTTAAGACAGGATGCTGTGTTTAGTCAATGTTTTGGTTGGGTTTTAAAAGTCTGCAGTTCCTATGAGGGTAGACAGATGGGGGCCAAGGTTCCAGTGTCTTGAGGTTCTGGATGCAGTGCAATGATCTTTTATGATGATGACAATGAATGACAAAGAGGTTGAAAAGCTCCAAAGTCCTCTGAAAAAATTCTGGGTGTGTTCTGAAAAGTTAAATTTCCCAATATTGCAGCTCCTTAATAAAAAACACAAATATGTGCTAGGAGAGATTAGGAAATTTTTTTCCCTTTAATCTTTCTTTCGATGTGGGTGTCACTGGCAAAACCAGCATTTGTTGCCCATCCATAATTGCCCTTGAACTGAGTTGGTGGTAACCCACTTCAGAGGGCAGTTAAGAGTCAACCACATTGCTGTGGGTCTGGAGTCACAGGTAGGCCAGACTAGCTAAGGATGGTAGATTTCCTTCCCTAAAGGACATTAGTGAGCCTGTAATCTGAATTTGACAATTGACAATGGCTTCATGGTCACCATTAGTGAGACTAGCTTTTATATTCCAGAGTTTATTCATTGAATTTAAATTCCACCAACTGCTATGGTGGGATTTGAACCCATGTCCCCTGGGCATTACTCTGGGCCTCTGGATTATTGTTACAGTGACATTACCCCTACGCCATCACCGGCTGACTGATAGTCAAATATTGTAATACCTCACACCATGCTTCGCAGAAGGATGTGCCTACACATACATAGAATTACATACAGCACAGAATGAGGCCATTCAGCCTGACTAGTTTGCATTCATGTTTATACTCCACACAAGCTTCCTCCCATTCCATCTCCCTCATCTCAGTCTTTCATCATATCTCTTCATTCCCTTTTCTCTCAGGTACTCACCTACATTCCTTTTAAAAGCATCTCTGATAATATGCCTCATTCACTTCCTCTGGTAGCAAGTTCCACATTCTGAACAGTCTCTGAGTAAAGGAATTTCCCCTTTTCCCCCTATTGGATATATTAGTATATCTTGTAATTATGGCAGACCCTGGTTTTGGATTGTCCCACATTTTCTTCACGCCTTACCCTGTCCAAACAAGTGGTTTCTTGTCTAAAGCAAAAGGACCTAACCTGTTCAAGCTTGCCTGACTGTACTGAAAAGAAAATTAATCAAGGTTTACAATTTCTTTTAAAATGGAGACAAGCTTTCCTCTCTTGAAAACAGTGATATATGGTTCCAGAGGTGCCAAGAGCACTGTGATACCTTCTCCCAAGTACGCATCCTTCACTGTTGGGCCTGGATGTGGACCATCGGCAGTTTATTTAACTATTCACCCAGCAGCAGCCACTAGAGACTGGTCAGAAGGATGAGATGCAAGCTCATACTTGCATCCCACCTGCGGTCCTGTGGCCTCAAGCTGGGTGCCTTTAGCCCTTCAGCCATCGGGAAGCGGCTTGTGACACTCTTTTATGTCTTAAAGGCTTCTCTGTAGCAGTTCACAGATTTTAGTTGGGAATATTCACGAGATTCACTTTATCTAAAACAAATCACATTAGAAGGCTATTCATTTATGAGCAAGAGAAACCGGGGCTGCCTTGAATGGGGAATACGTAATGCGGATTAGTGCAAACACGTTTCCTAAAGGAACTGTTTGATGTTGACTTGCCAATCTAAATGCTCCAAATGTGTGCTGGCTGATAAACTAATCTGAAATCTTGGGAATGCTGAACTGTCAAGCTGGAAAAAAGTCAAAGGCAGAAACATTTAGGAGTTGTTTCTTCAGGAGAGCCAGTATTTCTGTTTGTAAAGCTAGCTTCCATTTGCAGCTGTGAGCTCCCTGTAGAGCAAACTCTGACAGCGTCATTGCTCGACACTGTCAAGCAATCACTGGAAAGCTCCTTAACCTTCAAGAGCTTAAATCGAATGCAATACTCTTCAGGCAGACAAATGGTGTCTTACTCTTGATTGAGTATATACTCTTTCAACAAACATATTGGGAGTCAGAAGCTTCCATGTGTTAGAAAATAGCTGACCTTCACACTGTACCCACAGATTGATAATAGAGGGGAAAAAAGAAAATGTATTTGGCAAACCTGTTTATGGAGAAATAGTTGTGAAATATTGATGTACATTGTGCTCAAATGCATCATTGAGCCATTTGAGTGTCATGTCACCATGAGATGAATAATGTCTGGCTTTCTTATATGGGTCGGCTTGCTAAATCCTTTAATGTCAGCAGCAATCCCTAACGCCAACGACTCGGTGCCTGTGGTGCATTGCAACCCCTTCTGTTGGCCAGAGGTAGGACATGCTAGCAGGAACAGAGTTTCAGTTGGATCCACCCATTTTGATTTTGAGCACAGACAGGTTGAGCACTCAGTAAAGGGCAGCAATGTAATTACCATTCCAAAAAGATAGTTCCCTCCGTAACCCTGATCTACTCCTCAATCACTCCTCCCCTTCCCATGGCACCTTCCCATGCAAGTGCACGAGATGCAACATCTGCAATTTTACCTCCTTTTGACAGAGGCCCAAACAGTTCTTCCAAGCAAAACATCAGTGTACTTGTGTTTTTTTTCAATTTAGCATACTGCATATGCTGCTCACAATTCCATCTCCTCTACACTGGTGAAAGCCAGTACAGATGGTATGACCGCATTGAGAAACACCTGCATTCAGTCTGTAAGTGTGACTCAAGCTTCCAGTTGCCTGTAATTTTAATTCTGCACCTCATTCACACACTGTCCTCGGCCTCCTGTACTGTTCCAATGAAGTCCAACGTAAACTCGAGGGACACCTCATCTCTCAATTACATACTTTACAGCTACCTGAACTTAACATTGAGTTCAACAACTTTAGATCATAACCTCTCTCTGCATCTTTCTGGATGGCAGCTGTTAGTAGCAATTCTCCGATTCCCATTTACACTTCCTGGAGACCCATCTTTTCTTTCTTTCCTTGTCCCATTACCATTCTCTTAAACCTTGCACCATCATTCCTTTTGGCATGTAATCTCTTCTATCACAGCTTCCCATTTTGTTCTATTGTCCCCTCCCTCTTTATCCCCGCTTCAAACCCGTTACTGTACACATCTAACTTCTTGCTAAACTAATGAGAAGTCATTGACTTGTAACGTTAACCCTGTTTCTCTCTCCACAGATGCTGCCAGACCTGTTAACCATTTCCAGCATTTTCTGTTTTTATTTCAGGATTTCCAGCATCCGTTTTTGCAGTTGTATTTCTGTCACTGAGCACCACGTTCTGCTTCATTTATCAAAAGTTTCCTTTTCAAACCTTATTTTTGCTGTAACCCCTTAATACATCCATGGAAATCTTGCATTTGATGTGCAGTTGGTATATGTTTAAACTTTGAGTTATCTATTTTGTATTAAAATACTAATACTGCTGGCCTGCTGTTTACCAGTCCTTCTTACAGCCAATTTATTTAGGTGCATCCCCTTTGTGCCACTTACATGAACTAATTTCCAGTCTAATGCCTTTTATCTTGGGCTCTTCTCTTCCCTCATCTGTTTTCAATATGAATCTAATAAAGTTACACTCACTACTTCCGTACTGTTCTTTGACCTTTAATGCACTCACTTGCCCTATTTTGTTGCCCAGGTTTGTCCACAGAATTGCATCCTTCCTTATCAAACATGCAACACACTGGTTAAGAAAACAATCCTGGCTGCATTCTTTCACCATTTTGGTCATGAACTCTTGCCTTAGCTGCTTCTGGATTGTTAATGTCCAGCCATAAGAAAGAGGAAGAGAAAGAAGGAGATGAAGAGGCAGAGGGAATGGGAAAGAAAGAGGGAGAGGGAATGGGAGAGAAAGAGGAAGAGACAGAGGTAGAGGCAGAGGGAGAGACAGAGGGAGAGACAGAGAGAAGAGGAACCCACTCAGGGTTTTGTTCCTTCAGTGTCTCAGCTGCTTCTTCTGTTCTGCAGAAAAAACAGATGCTTTAAACATGCTTGACCCATGACTGTCTTTCTCCAACTGTCCAGTGATCCAAATAGGATCATGGTTAAGTGTATTTCAATTGTAACTTGATTACATCATGGCTCAGAATTCCTCTCTCAACTAGAATCCCATTGACCAAGTGATTATGTCTGAGGGTTTGTCTTCACCCAGCTGAGTACCTGGGTGATTATCTGGATGCTTTGTTAATGGGATAGGAGATGACCCTCCATTTATCCTCTTTCAAGGCTGTTGTTCCTGGTGTGACTTTGTGGGCAGGTTGCCTCCATATGAATGCTTTTTTGGATTGTAGAAGATACAGTGATGCAAATGAGCAGCCATCTTTGACCATGATCCCAAGTCACTGGAATATGGCTCTAGTCTTTTATTAAAAATTCAATTAGGAGTTTCCAGCCCGTAAATTCAAAAATAATTTTTTGATCTATAACATGGTTTCACAAAAGGTAACAATATGGTGCAGGTTGTCCTGACAGACTGTACACTGCCACTCAAAATGGATTCTTGTAATATAAACAGGCCATAAAATTTGAAATACATCTCACACCAACAATAACTTACATTTATCTAGTGTCTCTAATGTAGCAAAAATGTGCCAAGGCACTTGGAAGGAGCATAATCATATAAGATTTGACACCAAGCCACATATAATGATATTAAGGCAGATGACCAAGAGGTAGGTTTTAAGGAATGACTTAAATGAAGATAAAGAGGTGGGGAGGTTTATCGGGGGAACTCCAGAGCTTAGTGACTAGGCAGTTGGAGGCACAGCTATAAATGGTAGATCGATTCAAATTGGGGCAGTTCAAGAGGCCATAATTGGAGAAGCGCAGATATCTCAGAAGGCTGTAGAGTTGGAGAAGGTTACAGAGATAGGAGGAGATAGAGGCATTGAAACACAAGGACGAGAATTTTATAATCAAGGCATTGGTGTACTGGGAGCCAATGTAGGTCAGGAGGCACAGGGGTGATTAGTGAATGGGACCTGGTGTAAGTTAGGATACAGACAGCAGAGTTTTGGATGGGTCCAAGTTAACAGAGGGTGAACGGTGTAAGACTGGCCAGGAGAGCATTAGGATAAACGAGTCTGATGATACCAAAAGCACGAATGAGGGTTTCAGCAGTATAGGAACATAGGGTATAGGAGCAGGGGTAGGCCATTCGGGCCATCGAGCCTGCTCTGCCATTCAAACAGATCATGGCCTATCATCTACCTCTGACGCCATTTTTCCCACTATCTCTGATGAGTTCGGATTAGTTGAAGTAGAATGTCAAATGGTGCAGAATTCAATAAACCTGCTGAATTAATACAATGATAGATCACATCAGGGCAAGCAGAAGCTATAATGAGCTATTCAAAAATGATCATCTACCAATTCTTAGCTTTAATTTCACTTGTAATCAGGACAGTAGGTAAGAGGTATCTTCTGCACATATAATTGGCAGCTTATTGGTAACAATCAGCAGCTAACACACAGTCACAATGCATGCAAAGCAGTACTGTCTATTGTTTAAGGAAGCCTGATAGCAGTTAATTTATTCCACAATTGAAGGGAACATTTGCTGCACTTACCACTGCTCTAAATGGCTCTGTCAAATTTATTTTCCACAGAGTAATTAAACACAATGCAACCAAAAAATCCAGTTCATATAAGATCTCGAATTTGACTTAAAAAGGCAGAAGAACTCTGCTCCTCATGATAATAAGAACATATAGCAGGGGTGGACCATTCAGTCCCTTCAGCCTGTTCTTCCATTCAATTATAGCACAGCTGATCTGTTTGTTCACTCCACCAACCCGCCTTGGTTCCATATTCCATGATTCCTCGACCTAACAAAAATCTTTCAATCTCAGACATGAAATCTTCAGTAGCCTCAACCACAGCCTTTTGGGTTCGAGTCGGTGGGGAGAATTATTTCAAGTCTTTCTCAATGGGAGTGTAGAACTGAGGAGCACACACAATCCACCTTTTGTCTTAATCTGATTTGTGAAATTGGGAGCACCAAAAATGGATAGTTCTGGCCTTCGCCTCCAATTGTCTGATCGGTCTCCCTGCTGTGAGACTCCACACAAGGCATCAGATTAACTCGAAAATGTCACGCTGGCCAGAAATATTGCAAAACACACCCCCAAATTCTGAGACTCTTGTGTGTACATTTGCTTCTTCCTTTCTTTCTCTCCAAAACAAACTCTTTTACCAGAAGCTTGGGCACATGCTCCAGGCTGACACTCGAGTGTTGGGAGAGCTGCACTGTCAAAGGTGTCATCTCTTGGATGACATGTTGAACCAAGATCTCGTCTGCCCTCTCAGGCGAGCACAAAAGACCCTGCAGGAAGGTTAGAAAACAGGCAGGGACTTTCACCCCAGCATTTATCCCTCAACCAACGCCACAAGAACAGATTACCTGGTGATTGTCACGTTGCTGTTTTTGGGACATTGATATACATACACATACTGGCTGCTGGGCTTCCTACAACAGTAATTACACTTCAAAAGTACTGTGATGATTTTAAAGCACTTTGGAAGGTTGTGAAAGGTGCTATATAAATGCAAGTCTATTTTTGCTGGTTTAATTTTGTTACTCTTATTAGCAGAACACCACAGCTCAGCACTTCCCTCATGCATAGTGTGCCGACTTCCCATCCAATCTAAAGCTTCACCGTAAGTTGTTTGGCTTTAGACACAGGCATGATTAAACTCACTTTGCACGAGCCATAAATAATTACATTTGCCTTGTAAAGCCTACAATACAAAAGGGAATTAAAAGCTTAATATCCAAAGATTAAACATTTAGAGGCTTGCTATTTGAAATCAAATGGAGAGTGAGAGGCATACCCTTAGTCTCTGTCAATCTTCTCTTTATCATGGTTATTTTTCTGTGCCAGACAATAAGAAAGACTTGCATTTAGATAGTGCCGTTCATGACCTCAGGACATCCCAAAACATGTTACAGCCAAGGAAATACTTTTGAAGTGCTGTCACTGTTGCCATGTAGGAAAAAAGAAGCCAATTTGCACAAAGCAAGGTCCCACAAACAGCAATGTGATAATAGCTAGATAAAACAATTTAATGATGCTGGTTGATGGATAAATATTCACTATGACAATAGGGAAAATTACTCTACTTTTCTTCAAATAGTCCCATGGGTTCTTTTACATCTAACTGAGGGGGCAGACGGGGCCTCGGTTTAATCTGAGAGATGGCACCTATGACAGTGCAGCATTCCCTCAGCAATGCACTAGAATACCAGTCTATGTGTGGTGTTCAAGTCATACAAGTGGGACTATAACCCACAACCTTCTGATCAAGAGGCAAGAGAGCTCCCACTGAACTACAACTGATATAGTAAATAAATGGCTCATATCGTTAGCACTTTAGTCTAGCCTTTCTGGCTACATGATGGTAGTGGTATATCTCGCTTGCCACCAGCATATTATATGCTGTCAGATGGTGAGAGACTTAACCCTGCTGAGTAAAAACCAAGGCACTCCATAAGACGTAGGAGCAGAAGTAGGCCATTCGGCCCATCGAGTCTGCTCTGCCATTTAATGAGATCATGGCTGATCTAATAATCCTCAACTCCACTTTCCTGCCTTTTCCCCATAACCCTTGATTCCCTTACTGATTAAAAATCTGTCTATCTCAGCCTTGAATATACTTAACGGCCCAGCCTCTACACCCTCTGTGTTAAAGAATTCCACAGATTAACAACCCTCTGAGAGAAGAAATTCCTCCTCGTTTGTCTTAAATGGGCGACCCCTTACTCTGAGATTATGCCCTCTGGTCCTAGACTTTCGCGCAAGGGGAAACAACCTCTCAGCATCTACCCTGTCAAGCCCCCTAAGAATCTTATATGTTTTAATAAGGTCAACTCTCATTCTTCTAAACTACTCAACCTCTCCTCGAAAAAAAATCCCTCCATACCCGGGATCAACCTAGTGAACCTTCTCAGTATATATTTTCTTAGATAAGGGGACCAAAACTGTTCACAGTATTCTAGTTGTGGTCTAACTAATGCCTTGTATAGTTTTAACAAGACTTCCCTATTTTTATACTCCATTCCCTTTGAAATAAAGGCCAACATTCCATTTGCCTTCCCTATTACCTGCTGAACTTGTATGCTGGCTTTTTGGGATTCTGCATGAGGACCCCCAAATCCTTCTGTGCTGCAGCTTCCTGCAGTCTTTCTCCATTTAAATAATATTCAGCTCCTCTATTCTTCCTGCCAAAGTGTACAACCTCACCTTTTCCCACCTTATATTCCATCTGACAAGTTTTAGCCCACTCACTTAACCTGTCTATATCCCTCCGTAGACTCTTTGTGTCATCCTCACCACTTGCCTTCCCATCTATTTTTGTGTCATCCACAAACTTGGCAATAGTACATTCACTTCCCTCATTTAAGTCATTAATATATATTGTAAATAATTGTGGCCCCAGCACTGATCCCTGTGACACTCCACTAGTTACAGGTTTCCAACATGAAAATGCTCCCCATATCTCAACTCTCTGTCTTCCATGGGCAAAATTTTCCTGTCGGCGTGCCGCACGCCGATGCATAAAATGATGCGCGGTGATGTTTGGCGAGCGTCCTGACGTCACCGTGCGCCATTGTGATATTTCCTTGGGCGGGCGCGTGATGATCTCCGATGCGCGCTCGCCATTAATTAAGGAGCCACTTAAGGCCCTTGAGGCGCCAATCGAAGGCAATTTTTCGACACCCGTGCATTCTTTGGGTATGCGCACGGGCGCAATGGGCAGGCGGGTAGGAGATATTTGTACAAACCTCATCCACTGGTGGGGTAAGAGGGCTCAGTGGGGTCGCGAGTGTGCACAGTCAAATATTGATTTTTTAAAGTTACTGATATTTGCCTGTGTGATCAGCAATACTTCAAAACGCATTCCAGCTGCTTGGTCTGGACTCACAACCTTCAGGTCAGCACTCTGCAGTCAGGAATCTTTTTTGGGCCTGCAGGTTTCAGGAAGCCTTCCCTTAGCCTGGGAATGGGAGCTGAACTCTCCACTGGAGGCACCTCCTCTGAGGAGGAAGGGAGGGCTAGAAGGGGGAGGAGGCCAGGAGTGCACATTCAGCCTCCAGGGGAGACACCTTTGGGTGTCCAGGCACAGGCACAAGGGGTGCAGGGCCAAGAAGTAATCCAAGGCGGAAGGGGCCGCAGAAGACACCACTATCCTGCTGCCAGGGTATACAGGCGACGAAGCAGCTACCTCAATATGTCTGAGGTGCAGTGCCGAAGGAGGCTCTGTCTCACAAGGGAGATGGTCAACTATATCTGTCAGATGATTGGGCCTGAGTTCTCCCCTAACTGTGTGGGCGGACACCCCATGCCAGTGGCTCTGAAGGTCATAGCTGCCCTCAACTACTATGCCTCTGGCTCCTTCCAGGGCTCGGTGGGTGATCTTTGCGGAGTCTCCCAGTCAGCTGTCCACACTTGTATCAAGCAGGTTACAGACGCTCTGTTCAGGCATGCATTGACCTTCATCCATTACCGTTGGGACCAGGCAAGCCAGACACAGTGAGCCAGAGGCTTCGCGGCCATTGCTGGCTTCCCCCGCGTCCAGGGTGCTATAGATTGTACACATGTGGCCATCAAGGCGCCAGCAGGTGAGCCCAGTGCCTTCATCAACAGGAAGGGCTTCCACTCCATGAACGTGCAGATAGTGTGTGATCACAGGATGCTGATTCTACAAGTCTGTGCAAGGTACCCAGGCAGCTCCCACGACGCCTACATCCTCAGACACTCCCAGGTACCGGGGCTCTTCAGTGCTCCAGCCCGGCTGGATGGATGGCTGCTGGGTGACAAGGGCTATCCCCTCAGAAGGTGGCTCATGACGCCTCTCCGCCATCCAAGAACAGAAGCTGAGCAGCGGTACAATAGGAGCCACGCCTCAAGGGCTGTGGTGGAGAGAACCATTGGTCTTCTCAATACGCGCTTCCAATGCCTGGATCGCTCAGGGGGCGCACTGCAGTACCCCCCAGATCGTGTCTCGGTGATAGTGGTTACATGCTGCACTCTCCACAATCTTGCGCTGGAAAGGGGGGACACAGTGGATGATGAAGGTGTCGACGCAGTGGCTGCGGCTACACATGATGAGTCCAGCAGCGAGTCCGAGGATGAGCACGCACAGGGAAATGCTGAGGCGCTGACCCGGGCATACTCCAGGGAGGCAGGGACACCCGGGAGGCTTTAATCCAATGAACATTCAGCTAGCACACCACAGATGGACCTTCAGGACAAGCCTGGGCTGTAGGCTCCATACTCGATACCTAAGTGCCAAATCTGCCAGGTTAGGAACAGTAACTAAGGGCCTTGTTAATAAAGCTGAATGTCCAACAAAGCACTCACTACAGTTTTGGAAACCATCCACATGTAGAAGAAAAGAGGCACCCTCAGCCATGGTGACATATCTGAATTTAATATTACAACCAAAGAAACTGAATGAAACGAAATGAAAAAGGTGTTAAAAATCACACCAACTCATAAAGACCTCATTTCAGGCCAACACAAAAGCACCAGTGATAAACCCGTGGTGTGCCTAAGGTGCCTTATATTTACGTTTCCAGGTGCTACATCTTGGTGCTGCCCCATCGCTGGGAGTGGCATCTGAGCCAGCCTGCTGACTCTGCTGTCCTGTCGGCCTCGGTGACCTTGGCAGTCGTCCTCTGGCCCGTGGAGCCTGTGCTGGCCCCGCCTGGGAGGGAGCTGCCAGTTCCACAGCTGGCATCTCCCCAGTCGCCGCAGCCTCACTGGATGCTCTGGTCACTGGGAGAGGGACAGAGGAGCTGCCACTCTCATCCGGAACGCCCTGAGAGGAGCCCGCAGAGACGACAGGCAGCTGCTGCCCCGATGTGAGGTCGCTTCGGACCTCCCTGCTCACTGTGGATGGATGGGCACCGAGCTGGGAAATTTGGTGCCCAGACCATCTCCCACACTGGCACTGACCAGCTGAGGTCAATGCCGATGTGAGGGTTTGCTGGTCAGAGCGCATCCCCAGGAAGCCCTGACAGGTCTCCTGGAGGAGCCTCTACACGAGAGTCGCCACTCTCTCCATGGAGGACGCATGGCGCTTGGACATGTGGCTCATTGCTTCGGCGATCGTCCGCGTAGACTCCTCCACCACGGAGACCAAGCCAAGCATAGCCTCATGTATCTCCCCCAGATGCTCCCCCACACCCGGCCACATTTCCTGTGTTTGCTGCATTGCGGACGACTCCAGAGGGACATCATCAGACACCGACTGAGCATGTGCCTGGTCCCCTGCAGTCCTCTGACTGCTGGCGCCATGGGCACTCTCTGTCTCTGCCAGCTCCTCCAGCGACTGTGAAGTGCCCTCACCGCTGTGCCCCGGGACACTAGCCGATGTTCTAATTCCCACCGAGGTGCTAGTATCTGCCCTGGTGCCTGCCTGGCAGAGATGGTGTGATGCTGGTGAGATTTCAGGGCCCTCAGGGGTGAGATGGGGCCTCTGCTGCTCCTCCTCCCGGCCCTGCTCCACTGATGCTGAAAGGAAGAACAAGGACATTGTCAATGTGTATCCCTGTCCCCCAGATCATTATGCGCTCATCCTTCCCTAAGCAATGGTCAAGCCATGTTGCAAACTTCAATCACTGAACATTCAGCACTGCCAGGGCTGTTGGGAGAACAATGGTGACCTCACTGCTGGGCAAACATACCTGCCCGTGGCACCCCAGCCACACGGTCTAACCTTCCATAGCAAGGAGGCGCAAGCATGTGGAGTACAGAGGACAGCAGATCGATCGGTGCCACCTTGAAGCTCCCCTCCCAGCATGTCATCACCCTGACTTTGACATGTCCTGGAGTTCCAGCACTGTGTCTAGGTGCAGCTCCTCCAGGTTGCCCCCAAAACATTAATGTGGGTCTCAGTGTACCACATGCTGCGGGCGCAGAACCAATCTCTTCACCACCCTCTCAGGGTGACCTCGGCATGGGCAATATCTGCTGGCCCATCCAGTGAAGGACACATCCCGTCAATGTTCAATACAGTCACTACACTCATATGGGGTGGGGGGAGGTGCGGGTGGCAGCAAGGGGTGAAAGCCTACCTGCTGGGTTAAGTGACCAATGACAACATGGTACTCGTCCTTCTTGAGCGCAACAGGTCATTGAAGCACTTGCGACACTGGATCCAGGTGCACTGCACCACGTTGTGGGAGCTCACCACCTCCACCACCTCCTCCCAGGCACATTCCGACATGTGGGGGAGCCTCCTCCTCCCGTCCCTGGGGTACGAGGACCTCCCGCCATGCCGCCACCTCTTCAAGGAGGGCAGCAAGGCAATCATCAGAAAAACATGGGGTACAGTGCCCCCCTGCCCTACCCTCCGGCCTGGCCTGCTCACCAGCAGCGCTCTGGGGAGCCCTTCCACTGGCCATGATTCGCAGCCTTTGAAAGGCTGCAGGAGCTTTTTAAAACAGGGCACCCGGGTCACCATTGGACCCGGTGGCCATTGCAGTCCCACTGCCGCCCGCCCACTCCCGCTGACCTCGTGAGCCGCGATTCGCACTGGGCAGGCCTTAATTGGCCCACCCATGTAAAATGGCGGCACGGACCCGATCGCAGGTGGCAATCAGGTCTGTGCCTGCCCATGCCCGCTCCTACACTGCCCGCCCGACAGGCAGAAAACTCTGCCCCATAAGTTAGCTAAAATACTAGCCCCAACACCATGGGCTTTTATCTTATTAAGTAGCCTTATGTGCGGTACCTTAGCGAACGCCTTTTGGAAATCCAAATATATTACAACTACTGTTTCCCTTTTATCTATCCTGTTTGTTACCTCCTCAAAGAATTCTAAAAAATTTGTCAGGCATGACTTCCCTTTCACGCTGACTCTGCTTGATTATATTATGCATTTCTAAATGCTCTGCTATTACATCCTTTATTATAGACTCCAACATTTTCCCAATGACGGATGCTAAGCTAACTGGCCTATAGTTACCTGTTTTTTGTCTCCCTCCCTTTTTGAATAAGGGTGTTACATTGGTAGTTTTCCAAACTTCTGGGACTTTTCCAGAATCTAAGGATTCTTGGAAGATTACTGCCAGTGCATCCATTATCCCTGTAGCTACTTCCTTCAATATCCTAGGATGCAACCCATCAGATCCTGGGGACTTATCGGTCTTTAGACCCATTAGTTTCCCTAGTACTTTTTCTCTAGTGATAGTTAATTGTATTTATTTCCTCCCCCCCTTTTGCCCCTTGATTATTTAGTATTTTTGGAATGCTGTTAGTGTCTTCTACCATGAAGACTGATGCAAAGTATTTATTCAACTCCTCTGCCATTTCCTGGTTCCCCATTATTATTTTCCCAGCCTCATTCTCTAAGGGGCCTATGTTCACTTTGGCCTCTCTCTCTTCCTTTTTATATATTTGAAGAAGCTCTTACTGTCCATTTTTATTTTACTTGCTAATTTACCCTCAAAGTTTATTTTCACACTCTTTATTTTTTTTTTTGGTCATCTTTTGTTGGTTTTTAAAACTTTCCCAATCCTCTGGCTTGCCACTAATCTGTGCCACATTGTATGTTTTTTTCTTTCAATTTGATACCATCCTTAACTTCCTTGGTTAACCATGGCTGATTTATCCCCTTCCTAGAATTCTTCTTCCTCACTGGGATATATCTTTGTTGTGAGTCATGAACGATTTTCTTAAAATATTTGCCATTGTTCATCAACCGTCTTTTCTGCTAAACTTCCTTCCCAGTCCACTCCAGCCAACTCTGCCCTCATTCCTTTGTAATTACCCATATTTAAGTTTAGCACTTGTTTCTGACCCAAGTTTCTCACTCTCAAACTGAATGCTAAATTCTACCATGTTATGGTCACTGTTTCCTAGGGGATCTTTTACTCAGATTATTTATTAAACCTGCCTCATTACACATTTCCAAATCCAAAATAGCCTGATTGGATCCACAACATATTGTTCTAGGAAGCTGTCCCACATAGACTCTATGAAGTCTTGCTCATGGCTACATCTGCCAATTTGATTTTCCCAATCTACATGAAGATTAAAGTCACCCATGATTAATGTACTGCATTTTTTACTTGCCCTCATTATCTCCTGGTTTATTCTCTGTCCTACAGCATAGCTACTGTTAGGGGGCCTATAGACTACTCCAACCCATGACTTCTTCATCTTGTTATTTCTTACCTCTGCCCATATGGATTCTACATCTTTCGATCAAAGATCATTTCTTACTATCATACTTATTCCATCTCGTACTAACAAAGCTACCCCACCACCCTTTCCTTCCTGCCTGTCCTTTCAAAAAGTCACATACCCCTGAATATTTAGTACCCAGCTTTGATCTCCTTGTAACCATGTCTCTGTAATGGCTATAAGACCATACCCATTTACTTCTATTTGTGCCGTTAATTCATTTCATTTGTTCCAAATATTACGGGTATTCAAGTAAAGAGCCATTAAATTTGCCTTTTTACCATTTCCCCCTCTTTGACCCTATTTGCTGTTGTTTTTTAATATTAGTACACTCTGTCCCTTCCTGTCACACCCTGGGTATCATTATCTAAATAGCTGCCCTGCAATGCTGCCATATCCTTTTGCTTTGTAAGCCTACATATCCCCTCTCCAGAACCTTCCTACCCCTACTATTTAGTTTAAAGCCCTCTCTACAGCCCCAGTTATTCGATTTGCCAGGACACTGGCCCCAGCATGGTTCAAGTGAAGCCCGTCCTATTGGAACAGCTCCCTTCTAACCCAGTAATGGTGCCAGTGCCCCATGAACCGAAACCCATTCCTCCCACACCAAACTTCTGAGCCACGCATTTAACTCCTTGATTTTATTTACCCTGTGTCAGCTTGCCCGTGGCTCAGGCCTGTGACTCTCAGTCTCCTCCGTCTGTCAGATTCCATGTGAAATGACCCTGAGCAATCACAGCCTAGTTTATATTGAGACACGGGCCTGCCGAGCTAAAATGTTCCAAATTGGTACCAGAAAATGCACGTGCTGGCTGGTGTGGGAAACACAACGCTAGTGCAGCAGGCTTCTGCGGTTGAACTGAAGGGAACTTTACTTTGTATCCATGTCTACATGCAGATGTGCTATACCTGACCTTGGGGGTATTTGATGAGGTCATGTAGAAGGAGCTTCACTCTGCATTCTGACCTGGAAGTAGACACAAGTCTGCTCCTCTACCTCGAAGAAACAAAACAATATCCAATTGAAGAGATATTTCTATTTCACAAGGTTCAAAACCATTCACCATTTTCATGTCCAAAACTGTCAAAAGCTTTTTAAATGAATGGTTCTACATACTAAACAAATCTTGTTGTGGCTTAAGTTCAAATAGATATTGAAACTGGGGCCAGGATTTTCTGTACCCACCGGCGTTGGGTATGTTCGATGACATGAGCGGTCAATATGGCGCGATAGGTTTCACAATAGCGTGAAACCAGTTTGCGATCGTCCGCTCGGCCTGCCAATGGCAGGCCTCGTTTCCCACCATCGTATATCGGGAACCTCATTGTAATACATCTGCATATCATTATTAGGGCGGATTAGTCCCCCCAACTGGATCGTATGTCCATGTCGGCGTGTACATAAGTGATGTGCACCTAGCGAGCTGCACTTCACTCGGTACTTCGAGGTTTATTTGCCTGCCTTGCTTCGGGCAGCACTCGCAGTCATCAGTGCCAGGCTTCGCAGACAGCACCACACCACTTTTAGGGGGGCACACGGCAGGTCTCTACCTACCACATCAGCCATACGTGGGTGGCTTTTTAATGGCTGCAGGGTGAGGGGCTTAGCAAAGGGGGAGAAGTGGCCTCAGGCAAGGGAAGAGACTGCAGGACGAGGATTGTACTGGAGAAGGAGGGTAACTCATGGTGTGTGTGTGAGAGGGGGCACATGTTGATTTGTGCAAGTGACCGCAAGATGGTGAGGACTGAGGGGGCAATCTCCAGAGATGATGAGGCCAGATGGAGATGTGAGGGTATATGGGTGAGAATGGGTGATGCTGTCCCTTGAGCTGGCAGTGAGTGAGATGCCAGTGAATGTGTGGTAGGCTTGAGTGTGAGTGTTTAGAGTGATGAGATGGCTGCCATAACAGACTAAACATAACATAGCAGAATATATGAGAGATGGCTGCCAAAGCCTGGCTGCACAGACGAGATCATTCATCCTCTATCTGCATTGGATGGCCAGCCTCTTCTGTGCAGCATTGGCACTGATCACCACTGCCACTGGCCTCCCAAGCTTGGTTGGTCATGCCGCTGCCCCTCCTGTGGCCAGAGCGGGGGGTAGAGGACATCACGGCGGCCTCCACGGCACCCAAAAGGCGCTCCAGTGACGTGTCATTGAACCTGGGAGCTGCAGTCCTTTTGAGTGTTGTGGACATCTTCCTTGCTGTGGTCCTGGGTTGGAAACACTGAGATGTGTGCGTGCGTCTGGACTTTAAATGTGATGTCCAGCGTGATGAAATGGCGAGGTGATGGCGTGGCGGGCCATCGAAACGGCATGTTTCCCGGGAACGCATAACTAATGTGGCGGGTTTGGGACGATACGGCGTGAAAACCCCGCCATTGCGGCCGGCGGGAAATCTGGCACAATTCCACCCTCGCTGTCTGAAATGGAAACGCACCATTTCCCAACACTGATATCACTTACTGAGAGCAGCACAAAAAAAGGGGAATGCAATTAAATTACAACATAAAATTGCCACTTATCACTTATCTCAAATTGAAGCGATTGAATGTGACCCTCTCTGTAGTACGACCCCGACCAGCTCTTGCTGAAATCAGCAAGCTCACACAGACTCAGGTTACGTGCTCCGTTGACAACACAAATCTATTCCTTTACCTCAAGCAGACAAAACAAAAAAGTGATCGAAAAGATATTCCTATTTCTAAAGTCCGTGAAACATGCACAATTTTCCTGTCCAGAACTGTCAAAACCTTAAAAAATGAATAGTGAATAAATCTCACCATAGCTTTGGTTCAAATATCAATAGTTCTTAGTAATTCAATCACGTTTACTAATTTATGGAAATTTAAAGATATTACCCATTGTATGTCTCCAGACTTAAACCAACTCACATACAAAGGAAACAATTCGGGACACATTGTACCTGCAGTAGCCACTGAGAGAAGCACATTTTACACACAAATTACCAGCTCAGTTTGCAACCGAGTGACAACTAACATTATCCACGGAGAAGCAGCAGCAACTGGAGCATTGAGGTCCCTGGGCTGAGCGCGAGACTTGTGACAGCAAATCTATGACAGCTGAGACACCGAGACTTTCAGCGGCTAATTAGAAGCAGCTTTACTGGCCACAGAAACAAGGAGCCTAGGGCCAACAGTCTATCTATTGCAATCTGCGCTGTCTGACAGGACTATGTCAGGCAAATCCTTCAATTCTGCTGACAGCATGTTATTCCCAATAAAACACTCATTCATTTTTGAAGTCCTTAAAAAAAGCAACGGTAAAAATTCAATCCTATTAGACACGCTAAACCCGGCAGCGTCGTGCTTGCCTTATGTTAGAATGTAGAATAGCACAGCAGAGAGGAGGCCTTTCAGCCCATTGAGCTGATGCCAGTTCCATCAAAGAGCAACACAACACCTCCTACTCCATCACCACATCCCTCCAATATTTTCTCCTTCATTTTATTTGGAATTTAATTTTTTTAAAATGACATTGCTGGAGACACACAGGCTCAACCAGCAGTAACTTAAAAACAGGTGGAGCCCCTTCATCAGTACAGCCCGTGTTCTGTTTTTAACTTGCTCTTTTCAATACTTGCAGGTGTTTCTTTGTATCCCTGACTGGTTATTTTATGACCAGCATCAATCTTAGTGTCACATTGACCTGGATTGTAATTGTAAATACTGAATCATATTTCGAGAAATCCAAGTTGATCTTTGGCTTACTGTCTCAGCACAATTATCACATCGAGCCGAACAAAACAGGATCTTTATTTTTAGTTTAGTGCCCCTGTATCCAATTCGCTTGCAAGAGGTTGGATACCTGTATATTCCAACCTGCATTTGTTGAAGGGAGCATGATGCCCGTCAGTGCAATCAGTCTAAGGGTGGAAAAAGCCAATTCCTCAGCCAGGCGGGCACACTTGGCAAACAGCAGGCAGCGCCAGTTGATAATTCACAGGCCCACAGAACGTCAGACAATTATAGGCCCCACGATTTCAGGGACAAAACAACTTTATGCAGCATCTATAATGTAGTAAACGCCTCAGGGCACTTCAAAGGAACATTACCAGACAAAATTTGACACTGATCCAAGGAAGGAGATATTAGGACAGGTGACCAAAAGCCTGGTCAATGAGAAAAGTTTTAAGGAGCGTCTTAAAGAAGGAAAGTAAAGTGGAGCACCCGAGAGATTTAGTGAGGGAATTCCAGAGCTTAGCTCATTGGTAGCTAAATGGTCGCTTCTGGTGGAGTGACAAAACAGGGGGATGCTCAAGAGGCCATAACGGAAGAGTGCAGGGTCACAAGAGGTAACACACCCTGCAAGCCCTGTTCCTCAATCGGGCAGCCCGATCAGGGGTGGGACGAATCTGCTGATGTTTCAGCAGCTTTGGGTGTTTACTGATGCTGATTTTCTCACAGTTAAATATTGTGGTTAAAACAGGGCAGCTCAAACGGCTAGGTATAAGAGCTCAATTTCCAATGTAGAAGACTGCTTTCACAGAAGCAAACTTAACAATGAAATCACTAACACCATTTTTTCCAATTAAGCCCAACAAAAAAAGTAAACATTTTGAAACATCAATGTCCCAAGATCAGGACATTCAGGTATTCACACCACAAACAAAAATTCACCAACCTCTCTCTCTATTTTTGAAATGACATACTTTTTAAACTCACCAATGCTCTTCTCCTGCTTTTATCAGGAAATCCTGATGCTTTCCGATCGGGAATCTGAAATCACGTACAGTTGTGATCCCATTTCAGCAGGTTGTATTGCTGGTCACACAGACTGTTGGCATTAACACAACTGGATGCAATCTGATCTATTCTCTAAGCCGTGGAACAAATGAAGCCATGTGATTCTCTACTCTTTTTTTTCCCTTAATGATTATCCCCATGATGACACATCGTAATCCATCTTCATTGATCAGACATCAGTCTCACCACCCTGCCCCTCCCAGTCAAGGCTGCACTGCATTTGCACCTGACTGCTGAACATTACAGAGAATCTAACCTGTTTCAAAAAGCTAGGCATACAACTCAGCGTTTCACAGTCGCTCTGTTTGTGTCTGTGTGCAATTCAGATATATTCCATGCTGTATTTCCTTGCCATCTCTTCTCTCTTCATTCTTCTGAAGGTGAAGGCTCTTTCGGGGCACTTCAGTCATTTTTTAAGGCTAGCTAGTAGACAGCACTTTAGCCTCTGAGTCACAAGGTTGTATGTTCAAGTCCCACCCGAGTGACTTGAGTGCATAATCTAGAAGGAGACTCCAGCGAGGGAGTGTTGCACTATTAGAGGTATCTTTTGGGTGGGATGATAAACCAAGGATCTGCCTGCCCTTTTAGGTGGAAAGGGCATAATTTTAAAGAAAAACAGGGGCGATATCCCTAGTCTCCAGGCCAATATTTATCACTCAACTAACATCACTAAAACAGATTATCTGATCATTTATGTTTGTGGGAGCTTGCTGTGCACAAATTGACCACATTTCCTCATTACCACAGTGACAACACTTCATAAAGTATCCATGGCTCTAAAGCACTTTGAGAAACCCTGAGGTCATGAAAGGTGCAATAGAAATACCAGGCTTTCTTTCTCCTTTGACATGCACACATTATAATAGTCCTCTAATGCCACTAATTCCTATTCACAATACCTCTGATATTGTGCAGCCTGCACCAGTATACAAAAGCACCCGGCCAACATCTAGGCTTCAAATAAAAATTGTCAAACAACATTAGAACTGTATTAGATTGAGGCAATGACCATCTCCAACAAACAAAGGCCCAACCAGCTCACCCCGACCTTCAAGGGCACTACCATCGTTGAATCCCTCAAAATCTACACCACGTGGTGTAGACCGTGCCAAAAGCCTACACAACATGGACTGCAGCATTTCAAAAAGATAGCTTACTAGGGTAATTAGGAATGGGCAATACACTCTAGCCTAGCCAACGGTGCCCACATTCCATGAAATAATATATTTAAAAATCAATATTTAATGACAGGGGATGATGGATCTGGGTGTGGGATCAGCTGTGGCACAAGAGCAGGAGAATCTCTCATATCTTGACCTCTCAATGCCTCATCTTCTACAAGCATCTAATAGGCTGGAGCCTGGAATGTGTTGGGGTTCACCACTTGCCTCCATGAGCCCTGGCACAAAAAACACACAAGAAGCTTAACACTGTCCAAGACTAAACAGTGCACTTGGTTGACATCCTGGTCACAGAACGCCCCCTCTCCAGCTCCTGCAATATGTACTTTCCATAGGAAGCACTGTAACAACTCAGCAAGCTTACTTCTGCCTCACCTTCCCAACCCAGTGGTCTCTACCACCAAGAAGGACAAGAGTAGCAACATCACAGCTCCAAGCCACACACAACCCTGCCTCAAGTCGGATCCCACCATTCCTTCATCATTGCTGCGTCAGCACCACAAGGAATTTAAGGAAATACCCTCTCAGGCAAACTAAGGATGGACATTAAATAAGGCCTTGCCCACATCCCGAGATCATCGAACTGTGAACTGACCAAGGATCTGAAGCTGGCATCTCTAGCCCAAGTGGATTAGCATGATTGGCACTGCAACCATTTGATGTGCAACTATTTTACTCTTCCTAACCTGGTAAAGATATGTAGTGTAGGTCATGTAGCTCCGCGATGGTGTACATGTGATTAGCAAAGACACGCTTCAACAATCGAATGGATGGTATCAAAATGTACAAGGGAGAAAAGGGCATAACAATGCAATTGGCAAAAGCAGAATCTTCAAGACAACAATTACATAATTTTTCTGCAACATTTTCCTGTTAATGAAACGATAAAAATATAAAACCCTGGAATGTAAAGCATCAGACTGAGAGTTCCCAACTCCCACGGCAAACTGAGCAGAGAGTCCTGACTTCAACTCACTGTCAACTGACCTCAAGTGGGACAGTAGTTGGTCAGGAAAATTGAGTTCAGCACACGCCTGGGATACGGGATGGGGAGAAGCCAATCTGAGATTTCCGAGCTGATAGCTTTCCATTGACACTTGAGAGAAAGCGGGTGAAGAGAGTTATCTGGCACGATTGTGAACATCTGCATAACCAAATAGCCAATAGGTGTGAAGATTAATGAGGAGCCTGGAACATCCAGCACTGATGGAATATACTGCAGTGAGAAGTTAGTGGCTCCAGGCAAGGAAGTGACTGAAATGCAAGGACAAGAAGCCGCAACTGTAGTACGGATAGAGCACTGGGCCTTCAGACCTCTTATATTCTAGCATTGTGCCTGCTTAATGAAATGACACAAGATTAGGAAAGTGTCCTGAGCAACTCGAAGTACGTTCCACCTTTTACATCTTTTACATATTCAGCTAACAAACGGAATGAATTCCGATCTTTCAAGTTCGAGCGTGTGTTTGTGGAATGTGTTTGTGTCCGACAAAATCTATTGAGCAGAACTTCCCTTTCAGGCTGCTTTTCTGGCACGAATGTGCATCAGATGAAAGATAAGCACAAGCCCAGGGAAAAAATAAAAATAAAAAGGACCCAACACAGGTGGACATTGTTTGATTTGAATGGGTGGGGCCAAATGAAAATTCTTACCTCTCAAAAGCTGCAATCTGGCTGCCTTTAAAAGGAACGTCTTGCAAGATTCCGTCACTGCTCTTATCATCAAGTCAGGTTAAAATAGTGACCAGCGAGACTGGGGGACAGGGAGCTGGCACCCTCACTAGCACCTAATGCTTTAAATGACAGTTCTGCCCCGTACTGGAGCTAAGAACCACCAGGATCCCACACTAGGGTTTCCAACCCTGCAGATTGGCTTGAATCTCCAGGAATTCAAGGATCATCTCCAGGACACTGTTGCGAGCAACCCTGGAGAAGAATCCTTGGGACAATATATTATTTCACTTTCTTTGAACCCTCTTGTTAATTAGTTATAAAACTATTAGAGACAGGACAAAAGACAGTTAATGGGCAAGAATCATCCAATTGGATAACGAAGAGTCTTTTCGCTTGGGGAGGCAATGTGCCATATGTGATCAATGGGGAAGTGTGGGAGCAGGGCATTTGGAGGTAGGAGGTCACATGGTAAAACCTCCAGTAATAGATTTTGACCAGAATTAGCAATTCCACCTCACACAAAAACCGTGACTAAAACAAACGCAGAAATATCATAGCATGGCAACCATTTTGTGCGTGTTTTTAAAAAAAATTATGCTTTCTCACTGACGGAGTCCAAAATTCTTGTCATAGGCTGAAGGAGCGTGAATGAGACCATTTACAGGCCTCAGATTCTCCCCTTCCCATTCTGCCAGATGCCAAAGTCATTTCACACCATTTTCCCCGTGGGCTTTTTACTGCTTTGACCGGAAGCCTAGAGGCTGGGTTTAGTCACCTTTTGAAAGCAGTGGGTCGCAGGTTTTAAGGTCGGAAAACTTACTTTAATAGGAGGACCACATGTCTCCAATTCTCTCCCTTAACAATCTATACCAGTGATCTCCCTCCCACAAAGTCGTAGCCCTTTGCCAATGTTGACGATTTGGCCCTGGGTTTCGTAGCTGAAGAACTCCAGGACATTGAGGAAACACTCAGTGAAGATCTATGTTCTCTGGAAGCTGAATTCAGAAAATGGAGACTTTGACCAAACACAGCCAAAACTATCAATTCAGCTTCCTATCAGAACAACCTGAAGGCCAGGGTAGAAGTTCATGTCCAGTTCTGTGGCTAGCCACCCACCCATGATGGAAAATGTGATTCTATCGCATTGCACTTTTCTACTCCCACTCATTTTGACAGGAGTCAACCACACAATATATATTAGGAAATCCTGTCCTGACTCCATAAAAAAACTGTTGGTGCCAGCATACAGCTTGTGAAGACATGTCAAGAGTTCTCCAATTATTTATAATTATAGTAAATGCTTGCGATGAATTTGCTGTTCCTTTTGGTGAATTCAAATAGCTTTTCAGCTGAGCTGATAACAATAGCACAGAGACAGATGTGACAGCACATCAGAAACAACAGAGCACTGGCCTACACTGCATGAATATTTCTAAAAAGGTTCCCAAAGGCATTAAATGGTCTCCTAGGCCCTTGCTCATCACTGGGGTGAGGCGTAGATGTAGGTGTAGGTGTAGGTGTGGCTGGAGAAAGCAGAGCTGCACAGCAGCTGAGCAGTTTCACAGATTGGACAACAGGGTCTGAGCTCATACAAGAATACAAGAAATAGGAGTAGGAATGGACCATATGGCCCATCAAATTTGTTCTGATATTCAATATGAACAAGGCTGATTTTGGCTTCAACTCCATTTTCCCACCTGCACTCCATGTCCCTTAATTCCCTGAGACACCAAAAATCTCTCGATCCCAGTCTTAAATATATTCAATGATGGAGCACCCACAACCCTCTGGGGTGGAGGAACCCAAAGATTCACAACCCTTTGAGTGAAGATATTTCTCCTCCTCTCATTCCTAAATGATCGGCCCCTTATCTTGAGACTGTGCCCCCATGTTTTAGATTTCCCAACCAGGGGAAACAATCTTTCAGCATCTACCCTATCAAACCCCTTCAGAATTTTGTAGGTTTCAATGAGATTGCCTCTCATTCTTCTAAACTCCAGAGAATAAAAGCCCAATTTTACTTAGCCTCTCATCACAGGACCATCTCCTCATCCCAGGGAGCAATTTATTTTCATGGGATGTGGGTGTTGCTGGCAAGGCCAGCATTTGTTGCCCATCCCCAATTGTCCTTGAACTGAGTGGCTTGCTAGGCCATTGCAGAGGGCAGTTAAGAGTCAACCACATGACTGTGTGTCTGAAGTCACAGGTAAGCCAGACAGGTAAGGTTGGCAGATTTCTCTCCCTGAAGCTCATCAGTGAACCAGTTGTGTTTTTACAACAATAGATGATAGTTTCAAGGTCACCATTACTGAGACTAGCTTTATATCCCAGGTTTATTAATTGAATTTCAATTCTACCAGCTGCCATAGTGGGATTTGAACCCAGGGTATTAGCCGGGCCCTTGAATTACTAGTACTGTGACATTACCATTATGTCACTATCTCCTCCCAAGAGTGAATCTAGTGAACCTTTGCTGTACCACCTCCAATGTATTAATATCCCTTCTTAAATATGGAGACCAAAACCGCACAGAGTATTCCAGATGAGGTCCCACCAAAGCCCTGTCCAACTGCAGCAAGACTTCTTTATTCTTCTACTCCAATCGCCTTGCAATAAAGGCCAACTTGCCATTTGCCTTCCTAATTGCTTGCTGCCCCTGAACACTAACTTTCTACATTCCTTGTACAAACACACCCTCTTTGAACATCAACATACAAGTTTCATACATTTTTAAAACGATTCCGCTTGTCTATTCTTACAACCATAGTGAATAACTTCACATTTCCCTACATTATACCCCATCTGCCATCTTGTTGCCCACTCACTTAACCATGATGAAAGGAGGGTGAAGAGGGGCAAGTTTGGTGCTAAGGTCATGAGGGTGTGGACACAATAGAATCTAACAGCAGGAAAGAGGGGGGAGATGGAGAGTGCAAGTAAAGAGGCATGATAGCAGGAACAGTTATCTGAAGGGGTGCTCCAGGAGTGGGAAGGCTGGTTCCAAATTTGGCCCAGGAAAGAGTCCAAATTTGGCTCGAGACTTAAGGGGCTGTGTTCCGAGTAAGCCTGGCAATGAAGACACTGGGCTTCCAATTGGCCTGAGAAGGGTAAAGGTATGGGCCGCTGCTCTGCTTTCTTTGCTCTGGTTGTTGCATTTGACAGTTCTGCCCTAGATAAGATAATTCCACATGGTTCCAAACACCAATTTGCCCACTCAAAAGACAATCCGTTCCTGTCTTCTTAGTGGTTCTCTAGAGGTCCTGCTCAGAAGGAAGCTACAGTCCAAATCATGGCTGCAATGTTTCACTGCTGGCCTGTATCTTTAATGCTACTTAATGGTGCAAATGGGCACATCCACTAATCAGAACCATTATAAACTGCTAAGGTCAATCAAGAGGCCTTCAGGCTGCAGATCAATGTATGGCTTAACAACAGTGCCGCTAATTACAGCACGCAGATATGTCAAGCTCCATTTTATTACGTGGTGCTGTGGGATTTTTACTAGTGTTTTGGAAATGTGTTCTGACTTTGTCCATTATCCCATGAAAACTGTATCTAACTGTCCTGCAAAACTGTGTTGAATGGAAAAACTTTACATTTTTATTGCATTTTTCATCTCCTCAATTTCATCAAAAGTGCTTCACAACCAGTGAATGACTTCTCCCCCCAACCCTCACCACCAAGTAGTCGCTGTTGTTACAAAGGGAAATGTGGCAGCCAATTTTCCCACAGCAAGGCCCCAAAATCAGCAATAAGATTCCTAGTTGGTCCTTCCCCTTCATTGAATAGAGGCACAACATTTGCCACCCTCCAGTCCTTTGGTGCAATTTTTGTTTTCAAAGGTTGTTGCAAAACTACAGTTAATGCCTCTGCTATCTCTTCCCCAGCCTCCTTCAGTCATCACGTTCGTACCAGTTGAAAGCAGTGGCCTAGTCACTTTCTGTGACCTGCTGCTAGCAATCCCAGCAGTGACCAGAAAACAATACATCAAAAATGGTTCAAGGTACTCAGGTGCCACGCCCCAGCCATCAACACAAATGTAGAGCAATCTTTAAAAATAAAGCTTGGGACTTCTGCCCAGCATCTGAAGCTAACGAGCACTTTTCATTCTGCATAATTCATTAATCGAACAACAATTAACGTTCTGATGAAAGGCCATCAACCTATAACATTAACTCTGTTGCCCTCTCCACAGATGCTGCCAGACCTGTTGAGTATTTCCAGCATTTTCTGTTTTTATTTCAGATTTCCAGCATCCGCAGAACTCTGCTTCTCAACAATTAAGGCCTGATTGGTCGGAGCCTCTGTCTGCTTCACCATTGGACTTTAAGTCCTTATGACTTCAAGAAGAAAACTAGTCTGATCTGTAGCTGACCTGAGTATTGATTACAAAAATACAGAGTCTTAAAGGGACACACCCTGTACCCAAAGAGGCGCAGCAGAAGAACACATTGAGTGTTTTGACAATAATAGTCCTGTCCAGAATCAAAATTGACTAAAGACACAAAGCTGCAGATGACAAAAGTTGCATTGCACATCATGTCCAAACAAAGAGGCCAGCAGGCTGTTTGCTTGTACTCCTTTGCTAATGTTAATTTGTAACTAGTTACGAAGAGGCTAACATTGGTCTTCTCTTCCTTCTTCACTGCCTGTGCAGTACTAACTTGCCTAACTTCCGCAACAATTCAAAATGTTATTAACAATAGAACAAGCGTGTATTTGTGCAGTGACTTAGCTCACCCCAAACTGGCTTCTTTGGCAAACATGGCTGCCAACGCGCACAGAGCAAAGCCTCAAAAACAGCAGTGGAATGAATAACCAGATAACTTAATTTTGGTGGTGCTTGTTGAGTGAAAAACTTTGGCCAGGATACCAAAATAATACCTTACACTTCTTTGAAGGCTGCTACGACATCCTTTACGTCCTCTACAAATAACAGATAGGGGTCAGCTCAATATCTCACCTGAAGATATATTGTATTACATTGTAATAGCACAGCACCGAAACAGACCATTCAGCCAGGGCTCATGTTCCACATGAGCCTCGATCCTTCCACTCGTCTTCATCAAACCCCATCAGCATACCCTCCATATCATCTTTGCAAATAATGGGCAAGTTTTCTCAGCACTGCTCCGTGTGGAACACCAACTCCCACCATTTGTCAAGCTGAGTAACCACATTTAACCCCTGCTCCCCCATTTACTGTTTTGTAGACAGTTTTAGATCCATTCTGCTACTTGCCCCTGACTTCACATGTTCTGACCCTATTCGTGAATCGGAATTTGAAAAACCAAATATATTACGTCTTCTATATTACCCTTATCTATTCTTCCTGATATTTTTTCGAAGGATTCAGTAAGGTCGGTCACAAATAACCTTCCCTTTTGAAATTCATGGTGACTATTCTTCATTATTTAATCAGTTTCTGGATGTTCTCCTATTACATTGTAAGTAAGAATTCTATTATCTTTTCTGCACTGATGTTAAGCTAATTAAGTTCCTTGAACTTGTTCTATCTCCTTCTTGAAATACTGGAATAACTGGCTACCAGGCCCTTTCCTAATGTTGGTTCGTAGCTATGTATAGTGCCTCTCCTATTTTTTCCTAACCTCCTTTAATATGTGTGGGTGGAATCCACCTGCACAAGGGGGCTTATCTTCTCTAAGTTTGATCAGTTTATCATTATCTCCCTATTTCTATCCTAAACGTCATCATGGCTGAGTTTCTGAGGTGGTAATGACAGTGGAACTATCAGAATTTGCGATCATTACTCCATTCAAGCTGATAGCAGCTTTGTCAGCACTCACGTGCACAGAATAAGGCGCAGATCCCCTGAAGCTGTTGTCAGTGGTTCTACACTTTCTCCAGCAAGTGTGCTGTCGAGGTACCGCCCAACCCCCTTCCCAAACTGCAGTCAATGGAAAAACCTCCAAAATGATGAGTACCTCCAATCTCACACAGTTAATCCTGCTACATAAATCACTGGAAAAGTTACAACTTGTCAAAGGAGTTGCAATTGGGAGTTTAATGCATGCTAACTTCATAGTTTTTTTACATTTTCAGAAAGAAAAACTTTCCCATGATAAAAAAAAATACACAATGTTACATTTTTTTAAAAGTTTATCTCTTTTAGCTTCCATCTTAATCCTATCATAATCATTTATTACACTCTCTGAAACTACTTCAATATGATTGGCTGCTTACTCTGCTTGCTGGCATCACCGCTGATGCATGCTTGGCGATCCGCTTAACTGCGCTAGATTTAAACTCTCGGGCAAGGGGAAGTCTGAGCCACAGCGATCACGCAGTCTTTGTGGGCAGCTTTTGTTTTGGTCGGGATGGGTAGGGGCCTGGTGGGGGGGTGTGTCCCAAAGTTGCGCCGGGGAACACCCCTACCTCTGGAAGTTCTCAAGTAAGGACTGCACAGCAATTGCTTCTCTTTATAATTTTTCACAGCAGCAACTTTGACCTGACGGATCCTTGCAGCATGTGAAGTCCTTCACCAGGTTTTCCTTTTCTTGGAAAGCTCAATTGCTTCGTCTTGAGTTTTCTTGTAATTCAATAGAGTCTCCTTGACTTTGTTGTGCTGTTCTTCCATTCTGCTGTTCAAGGCAGTCTTCATTTCTTCATGCTCCTGAACGATTATGTACTCCTTTTGCATTTGATCCTGAAGGACAATTAGTTGCTCTTTCAACTGTTTATTTTCTTGTTGACCACTTGTCAACTCACACTGCACTTCAGTGCATTGCTTTGTCGCTACTGTTAATTCCAATGTAGTTTTTTTCTGAAGTAGTATTCAACACCTTTTTTAACTCATGTTTTTCCAGGCCCACATATTGATTCTTCAAAGAGTCTTTAAGGTCAGCGTCTTCTCTGCATACCATTTCTGCTTGCCTTTGTGCCTGGCTGTATTTCTTTATTTCTGGTTGAGTTCTGCCAACTCAGCTTTTTGCAGGTTTTATTTCTTTTGGGTTATATCAGATAGCTTTCCTTCATTCACAGCTATCTGCTTGCTCTGTATTGGCCACCTGCCACCGGCAATTTGGTTACTGTGTCGGCATTTTCAAAAAGCTCTATTTTGAACCTTTCGGCTGCTTCTCAGCCTGACATGGTCTGTGACCATCTTGTGGTTTGCTTGAGTATTGTCTCCCTTGCCCTGGAGTCTCCTTGCCCTTTTGGCGCTTTGTTTGGGTTGTTCTATACCTTTTTTTAAGGTTTATGCTCTCCACAATTTGGAGTTTAAAATACTTGTCAAAGATTTTTAATAGCTCACAATTTGTGTTGTAGGGTTCAGCTACACCTTGTTTTATGATTACATTGTTGGGTATTTCACCAAATAAGTAGAAGAACGTATTAACTTGCCCGATTTTCTACCTAATCCTGTTGTACTCCAGCAATTTAAAATTTTCTCCTCCAACACACCCAATTTTGTGTCTCTTTGGCCCTTGCATCAGTCCAAATTGGTCTGGTACTGTTACCTTGTTGTGCATGATCGCTTTTAAATCCAGGCGAGTACAGCTTTAAATGCTGCACAGCTTTTAAAGATGGTGCCATAGTAACCGTTTCTTCAAAGCTTCTTCTCGCGCTAGTCGGGTTTTGGCAAGCACCCCCTGTGATGGCAGTCTCAACTGCTTTCAGATTTATTTTCTGCAACGATTTATTAAAGCAATGATTTGGGGCCTTCCCTGTGACAGCGGAGGATTTTCAGGTGTATAATAATCGATTCCTGGCTTTGGCTGAAGCTTTTAAGACTTCCGCTTCTTTTTTTCTCTTGTAAACAAGCTCTGCCGCCACGTGGTGTGATGCAATCTGAACCCGGGCTAGCCAGGGTGATTTTGGAAACAGGCTGTTTTGATTTTTTTTTAAAGCACTGTAGACCTTTAAAATGAGTTCCTGCTTAAAGCTGAACCTTTGCTCACCCTTGCTCGGTCCTTTGACTCTGCAAACAATGGCTACTCACAATGGACCTCCATGAGATCCTGTGGAGTCCTTGGCTGCACAGTGGAGTTTTTTTCTTCTGCTCTTTTAGCCTCCTTTTTACTTTTTGGAATTTTGCTCAGCCTTTTGTGATCTGCCCAGATCCTATGACTCTGTGTTTGATCAGGTCTGGCTTTTCCTCTGCACAGTGGATTCTTCATCTGCCCTTCAGCAGATCTTTTTCTCTTTTGAATTTTGCTCAGCCTTTTGTGATCTGGCCACCCAGAAGGAAAAAGTAGTTTGGACCAGTGCTCTTATTTCCCAGTTCTACTGGTGTTCCGTTTTAAGGTATACAAGACCAGTTCAGACCAGCATTCTTTTTTCCCAGTTTTTATTGTTTTTCCATTCTGGGCAGGTCCTATGACTCTGTGTTCGACCAGGTTCTGGCTTTTTTTTAGGTGATCTCCAGCTGTATCTTCAATTCAATTCAGTCTGCACTTTCTTTGCTTTTTCATGATTTAGGATTCTGGGGTCCTTCTCCAGCTTCTTTGAGATTATGGGTTCATTCATTCACTGCCACATATTGTAAGGGTTCAATGTCTCGTGAAAAGCTCTGGAAGCTTGTGTGGTTGAACAATTAAGTGTTTATTAACAACTCAACTGTACACATCTGCAAGGTACAGGCCTTACTAGGCGCTGCCCTCATGTTGGCTTCTGCTAGATTACCCTGTATTCAGTCCACTATCACATGACTCTCTACATCATAATGTGGGCAGTACTGTTTCCCCAATACCACATTAGCCCTTGTTATACCGAACACACTATACTACATGTAACCTCTTTTATCGTTTCCACAGGGACTGCGGGGGTTCGAGAAGGCAGCTCACCACCACCTTCTCAAAGGCAATTAGGGATGGGCAATAAATGCTGGCCTAGCCAACGACGCCTACACCCCATAAATGAATTTTTAAAAATTGCCCTTAGTTCTTTATTCATCATGGAATGTCAATGTTGGCTAGTTTGCTCTTGCATTTCAGTGACATATATTTCTGCTGGACTCTATGCTTCCCATGGCTGACCTATTGGTTTGTTGGTCAGTAAATTTCCCCTAGTTTCATTCTCATTCCCTTAAAACACTCCACACCCAGCCCCCAGCAGCCCCCCAGTTTATCACTTCAGTCTTTGGCTTACTTATGTCCTCCACAATCTTCATTTTAAATGATATTATGTTCATTTCAAATCTTACCATGTTTGATCACTAGTACCAAGATATCCCCCTGCTTTTACTCCCCGTATCTGTTCTGGTTCATTTCCCATTACTAAATCCAGCCGTGTCCCCTCTCTTGCTGGGCTTTCCACATACTGGGTAGGAAAGGAGTCCTGCAAATAGTGCAGAACTCCTTTAGTGCTACACTGTAGCTTCAAACTGGATCTTGTACTCAAGTCTCACAAATGAGGCTTGAATCCACAGCCTTCTTGACTCATAAGGTAAAGTTCCAGCAACTAAGATAATTTTATGCTCCAGTGCCAAAAGAAAGCTAAGAATTAGAACTTAACAGAGACGCAACAACATCACCAAGATATGTAGCCAGGTGACCAATGTAAAGGACACTGACAGAATTCAAACTAGGGATAGCTTTGAAAACAACACATGGATTTGAGGATAAGTAAATATAGGCCTGGAATTTTGCTGGGAGAGGAAGGGGTGGGGCTTCCAAATCTGAGTCCCACCTGCCATTTTTAAACTGAATTCAACCAGACCCTATTTTCACTGTAGCAGAGGCCTTAACCCTCAGTGTGGGAGTTAGGAATTTTTAGATTAGCTGTAAATGCTCTTGAAGAATGGTAAGGTCTGTAAAACTGTCAAGCAGTCAAGTTATTTGAATCCCCCGCCCTTTAAAAATTGAAAAGAAAAACAGGCTGCCTGTGTCAGTAAGAGTTGAAAAAAATCTATTCTAGCAGTTACAAATAGACCTTTGTTAACATTAGCCCCAGGGCCATCATTACATTATTTCTAATGGTTGGTTGCTTTCCACAATAGTGGGCAGGGGAGGGGTGATTTCATTGTTTGATTTATAGTCCAAAGAGGTGATTAAAGGGACAAGCTGTCTTTGATGTGGGGGTATGAATGCAAGTATGTTTGTTTTAGTACAGGATTAAGTACTTGAAGGGTGTTTAAAATTTTAAATAGGCATTCATGAATGGGAATATTTTTTATTATAGCGAAAGCTGTAACTGACAATTAGATCTTTATTTAATTGCACCTCAACATGGCTCCTGAGGTCTTCCCATGGTGGCTACTGGGTGAATAGACATGGTTGTAAGGGCACAGGATGATGAGGGCATAGGTTGGCATGAGTTGGCATTAGGTTAGCATGGAGGCTATGAGGGGGCAGGGGGTGGGTGGGGCAGACATGAGCTGGCATGGAGAGTATGAGGGGCCACGGGGAATAGCATAAGTTGGCATGGATAGGGCATAGGGAGTGGGTGGGGGGTGCTGATGGGGTGTGAAGGGTGAGGGCTAGAGCGTCTAATATTCAACAAAACAACTGGGACAAAGTCCCAGGGAATCAAGATGGGCTCTTTAAACAGCCCACCAGAGTACTCAGCAGCCCCAGTGGCCTCTGATTTGCATTCAGGAGCAGTGAGCCGGGCTCCATCCCACACCTCCCCTGCCGCACCCCCACCCACACAGCCCCCCACCAACGCCAGTACCCCACACCCTGGGGTGAAAATCACATTCAGAATACTTTTTCCAGAGGTGGGTGTGTCAAGCCAGGAGATTTCCCAAATACCATTACCCAACTTGAGAGTGAAATTCCAGGCCATAATGTTTAATGACAATGGTATACGAAGATGATTAATCAGAACAGTGTACACTGCTAACAATAAAGGCAAAGGATCCGAATGTAATTATTGATCATTAACTGAAAGCACCCTCTCAGTTAGAACCTTATTAATGAGGGTATTCGGGAGCTATGAAGCATCTCAAAGGCATTTTCCCATACATTGAAATGTTGTTGTAGTCCTGTTGATTTCACTGGTGACATTTAGAGTACCGTGTCAAATTCTGACCTTTAAAAGGCACTGATGCATTGGAACATTTCTGGGAAGTACAATAAGGATATTTCTGGTACTTAGGCCTCTAACCTACGAAGAAACTCCCAGAACTGAACACATTTTATCACAGTAAGAATAAATCTGAGAGGGGGCAGGAGGAATCCAGTTCTCATTTCATTTTGACACAATGCTAGTTTTAATCTTTCTTCCTCCAGAATTTAGTGTGATCTACAAACTGGTACATTTAGATAGTTTCTTTTGAAACCATTCACATGTATTAAGTGTGAGGAAGCATTACAAACATGGAGAAATGTTGGTTACTTAACTGTAACTGTGGTAGCAGAATGAACAGACACAAGCAACAAGTTAAAGAGCTTTGAACCAGGGGGTACTTTCGGATAGTGTAGATATTTGGAAGAGTCTCCCAGCAAGGAATCAACTTGACATTGATGAATGTTTTCAAGGGTTGGCCAAATGCTTGGTTCAGCATTCAGACCAGAGTTGAAGGCTATGAGAATGAGTCCAACAAATATGACAGAACATGCAGTGGGATATGATGTGCTGCTAACGCAATGAAAATATTATCTCTGGAATCAATTCCAGTTATTTTAAATAGTTCCAAGGAACCAAGGACAGGCTTCGGTTTCATCTCTTGTCCAAAAAAATCAACGTCTTATCAATTACATTGTTAAGGTTTGTTAATGTAATGTCAATTACATTGTTACGGTTAAGAGAAACTGACGATGGATATTAATTGTCTTTGAGGACATATGAATAGGGAACCTTCTGATCTTTGGTCACCCAGTGCAGAGGGGTGTGGGGAGGGAGGAGGACCTACTCATAAGCCTGCTCTTGGGCCTGGCCAAGGTAGCCATCAACAGGTCCAAGCAGCTTGCAGTCGTCCAGCCCGAACATGTGCCCCTTTTCCGCGGCTATGTTCGCAACCAGGTGGCCCTGGAGAGGGAACACGCTGTATCCACCGGTATGTTTGAGGCCTTCCCATGATTGGTGGGCATCGTGGGGGCTGGGGTGCATCATCACCCCTGGAAATGATATTTTCGTTTAGTTAGTTAAGTTTCCTTTTACGTCTTTGTTTTAGTTACAGTGCCCCTGTAAGGGGCAGCTGGGACACTGAGTTGTGTGGGAGGTGAGCTAGAAGGCTGAACAAGTGTCATGAAGAGATTAATGTCTATAATGTTATTGGAAATTATTTTTAAATTAGAATTGTAGGGTCTGCATCTATGTGTGTGTCTTAATTGGATTAAAGCCAGCTAGTCTGGGTGCTTTGATGTATAGTAGTTTTGAGATGTTAATTAGATAAACGTAAGTAAAGTGCAATTTGCATTTGTTGAATAAACCATTCAAAAGAATGGGTGAAATCTTGCACCTAGCTAGAAGACACCAAGCAATGTGTTTATTTTTTTCAGCTTACTACTAAATTGGTGGAATCTCTTGTTAGGAGAGGTAAAATTAAAAAACCTAGTGATACAACGGAAAATTTACATTCAAAGGGAAAGCTAGGTATAAACAAAATGTGCAGGTCAGAGGCATTTAAGGTCTGACTAGCCTAGGACTGTGTCTGCAAAGGAAACAAATTGCAAGGGACCTCATTTTGAATTCATAAGGTCAAATGTGCTTTGCCTGGTGTCTGTTTAAAGTCTATGGGTTATTGTTGCCTTGGTGAAGACTTACCTGGGAGCAATTAATTTGGGGATTTGTTGAAAAGCTATTCTTGTAGTAATTTGTAGACGTGTATGTGTTTAATTTGTTGTTAAATTAATAAATGTTTAATTTAGTTTTATATAAAAAAAACCCGTGAGACTTGATGGTTTTATTCCTGAATTCAGGGCTGCATCTCAAACATACCAATTGAAAATATTGGTTATGACAGTTGTTCAAGTTTCCCTCTGGGATTTAAACTCAACCTTTACCAACTGCTCTGTCATAACAATAAGTCAATAAATTCTCTCACCAAACAGCTTGGATCCTATTGACATAAAGGATGGCATCTCTGACAATGTAGCACTCCCTCAGTACTGCACTGGAGCGGAATTTCATGATCTAATGATTTTGTAGTCTTGTGAATCATCAGGTCCATGGCCTTGACAGTTTAATGGTCTTTTCCTGTTCTATATATTTTATATTCATGTTATGGCCACAAATCATGGTAAGAATCTGTTGTCTTATTTACTAATTTAAGATATGTCCCAAAAGGGTTTGGTCATTATAAATGAATTCAACTAACTTAAAATTCAATCAGCATCAGCAATGCCACTAAGACAGCATCCAAAATGGGCAGGACAGGTTCGAATTTTAACTTATGATAAATAATCTGGCTGCAGATAAAAATGATGCTAATATTTGAGCCATTATTATATGTGAGCATGGTAAAAGGCAGACAATAAAATCTTTCTAACTTCATCAAGAGAGGAGCTGTTCCTGGAACTGGCATAATTTGTTTTGAGTGTCACTAAGGAGATAACACCCACATCACTGGATCAGCAGCTTATAGATTGAAGGCTGAAACAGGTCTAAGAGCTGATGTCCTGAAGTGAGGGAGTGCTGCATTTCTGGAAGATGTCACTGTGTGGACAAAATGTTAAACCAAGGTTGGTTTGACTGTTTCACTAGTTCAGGGGCTGTTAAAATGTCTAGCAGCAAATATGGTAAATATTGCTGCAATATTCAAGCCAATATTCATTGCTCAATCATTCTCACCGATGAAATAGATTAAATGGTCATTCTAACATAGTTGTTTGCATTGGTACAGAACGGCAACTGTGTTTGCCTATGAAACATTAGTCACTATACAGCAGTAATTCATTATATGAAGCGGGTTGAGGTATTTTGGCATTGTGACTAAAGTGCAATATAAGGGGGAGGTGGGGGAGTGGGGGTGGGTGGGGGGGGAGGTGGGTGGGGGGGCGGAATGGGGAATCTTTCTTTATCTTTTGGTCCAGACAGACTGGTTTGAGAATGTGCTGTCTGGAAATTTTTAAATTCTAAGCCAGACATAGAAAGCTTGTTTTTGAAATGAAGGTCACATTTTTCCAGTGACTTCTATGTCTCATAGTGACGGAAGAATGAATTATTGGGTTTCTCAATGAATTGTGATCAGCTGCAAAAGAAATATCAGAGAGCAAACTAATGATTGAAGGGGAATTTGTTACGAAGGACTCCTAACTTCGCGGGAGTCCTGTTTCTTCTCTGATCCTTTTAATACTTTTTGTGTGTCACTCTCTCTCTCATGCACACACGCAAATTTCTCAGCACTCACTCTTATTTCACTTTCTCCCATCTTTTATGCCAGTCTGCAATGTCTCTTTTCTCCCTCTTCCTTCTAATTTACCTCTCAAATTTAGCCCTTGCCCACTTTTCTCCCCTGCATATTTCTCCCTCTCTCTACATGATATTAGGGGCGTAGTGGCATTGTCGCTGGACTAGTAATCCAGAGACACCGGGGTAATGCTCTGGAGAAATGGGGTTCCATTTCATGGGGCACTGGCATCAGTATTGGAACAGGAGGGATCTGTACCGTTGGGATGGTCTCCACCTGAACCAATCTGGGACCAATGTTCTAGCGAAAAGGGTAAATAGGGTGGTCAACAGGACTTTAAACTAGAAAGTGGGGGGGAGGGAAGGGTAAAACTCGAAGAAGTATGACTAATGGGAAACAAAGCAGCAGGTTAGCGTGTGGGGGGGTGGATTCAACTTTATGGAAAATTATGAAAAAACTGAAAAGAAAGGAGAGCCCAGGAGAGGCTATTAAAGTCTCCAGAACACAAAATAGGACAGAGTGTTTGGAAAGGGCTAGGAATCTAACTTCAAGCACATCAGATAAAGGGACGACAATGAGAAAGGGGACGGGAAATACAGGACTGAAGGTGTTGTATCTGAATGCACGCAGTATACGAAATAAGGTAAATGAGCTTGTGGCGCAGATTGAAATTGGCAGGTATGATGTGGTGGGCATCACGGAGACATGGCTGCAAGGGGATCAGGACTGGGAGCTAAATATCCAAGGAGAAACATCCTATCGAAAAGATAGGCAGGATGGCAGAGGGGATGGGGTTGCTTTGTTAGTAAGAAATGAAATTAAATCGATAGCAAGAAATGACGTAGGGTCAGATGATGTAGAATCTGTGTGAGTAGAGTTGAGGAACCGCAATGGTAAAAAAACCATAATGGGAGTTATGTACAGGCTTCCGAACAGTAGTCAGGATGTGGGCACAAGATACACCAGGAGATAGAAAAGGCGTGTAAGAAAGGCAAAGTGATCATGAGGGATTTCAATATGCAGGTAGACTGGGAAAATCAGGTTGGTAGTGGATCCCAAGAAAAGGAATTTGTGGAATGTCTATGAGATGGCTTTTTGGAGCAGCTTGTGGTGGAGCCCACTAGGGAACAGGCAATTCTAGATTTAGTGATGTGTAATGAGGCAGATTTGATGAGGGAGTTTAAGGTGAAGGAACCCTTAGAAGGAAGTGACCATAATATGATAGAATTTACCCTGCAATTTGAGAGGAAAAAGCTGGAATCAGATGTAACAGTATTACAGTTGAAAAAAGGCAACTACAGAGGCATGAGGGAGGAGCTGGCCAGAATTGACTGGGAGATGAGCCTAGCAGGAAAGACAGTGGAACAGCAATGGCAGGAGTTTCTGGGAGTAATTTGGGAGACATAGCAAAAATTCATCCCTAGGAAGAAGAAGCATACTAAAGGGAGGACGAGGCAACCATGGCTGACAAGGGAAGTCAGGGACAGCATAAAAGCTAAAGAGAAAGCATTAAATGCGGAAAAGAGCAGTGGGAAACCAGGGGATTGGGAAGCCTACAAAGACCAACAAAGGACAATTAAAAAAGAAATAAGGAGGGAGAAGATTAAATATGAGGATAAACTAGCCAGTAATATAAAAGAAGAATGCAAGAGTTTTTTTTAGATATATAAAGGGTAAGAAAGAGGCAAAAGTGGACATTGGGCCACTGGAAAATGACACTGGAGAAGTAGTAGTGGGGAACAAAGAAATGGTGGAGGATCTGAATAGGTACTTTGCGTCAGTCTTCACAGTGGAAGACACAAGTAACATCCCCAAAGTTCAAGAGAGTCGGGGGGCAGAGGTGAGTATGGTGGCCATTACCAAGGAGAAGGTGCTAGGAAAACTGAAAGGTCTGAAGGTGGATAAATCACCTGGACCAGATGGATTACACTCCAAAGTTCTGAAGGAGTTAGCTGAAGAGATAGTGGAGGTGTTAATGGTGATCTTTCAGGAATCACTGGAGTCAGGGAGGGTCCCAGAGGACTGGAAAATCGCTAATGTAACCCCCCTTTTTAAGAAGGGAGTGAGGCAAAAGACGGGAAAGTACAGGCCAATTAGCCTGACCTCGGTCGTTGGTAAGATTTTCGAGTCCATTATTAAGGATGAGATTTCAGAATACTTGGAAGTGCATGGTAAAATCAGGCAAAGTCAGCATGGTTTCATCAAGGGGAGGTCATGCCTGACAAATCTGTTAGAATTCTTTGAGGAGGTAACGAGTAGGTTAGACAAAGGAGAGCTAATGGATGTTATCTACTTGGACTTCGAGAAGGCCTTTGACAAGGTGCCGCACAGGAGGCTGCTCAGTAAGATAAGAGCCCATGGTGTTAGAGGCAAGGTACGAGCATGGATAGAAGATTGGCTGTCTGGCAGGAGGCAGAGAGTGAGGATAAGGGGGTCCTACTCAGGATGGCGGCCGGTGACTAGTGGAGTTCCGCAGGGGTCAGTGTTGGGACCACAACTTTTCACTTTATACATTAATTATCTAAATGAAGGAACTGAGGGCATCCTGGCTAGGTTTGCAGATGTTACAAAGATAGGTGGAGGGGCAGGTAGTATTGAGGAGGCAGGGAGGCTGCAGAAGGATTTGGACAGGTTAGGAGAATGGGCAAAGATGTGGCAGATGGAATACAACGTGGGCAAGTGTGAGGTCATGCACTTTGGTAGGAAGAAAAGAGGCATTGACTATTTTCTAAATGGGGAGAGAATTCAGAAATCTGGAGTGCAAAGGGACTTGGGAGTCCTAGTCCAAGATTCTCTTAAGGTTAACTTGCAGGTTGAGTCGGGAGTTAGGAAGGCAAATGCAATATTGGCATTTATTTCGAGAGGACTAGAATATAAAAGCAGGGATGTGCTGCTGAGGCTTTATAAGGCTCTGGTCAAACCACGTTTAGAATATTGTGAGCAATTTTGGGCCCCGTATCTCAGAAAGGATGTTCTGGCCCTGGAGAGGTCCAAGGGGAGATTCACGAGAATGGTCCCAGGCATGAAAGGCTTAACATATGAGGAACGTTTGAGGACTCTGGGTCTATACTCGATGGAGTTTAGAAGGGTGAGGGGGATCTGATTGAAACTTACAGAATACTGAAAGGCCTGGGTAGAGTGGACTTGGGGAAAATGTTTCCATTAGTAGGAGAGACTAAGACCCGAGGGCACAGCCTCAGAGTAAAGGGAAGACCTTTTAGAACAGAAATGATGAGAAACTTCTTTACCCAGAGAGTGGTGAATCTATGGAATTCATTGCCACAGAAGGCTGTGGAGGCCAGGTCATTGAGTGTATTTAAGACCGAGATAGATAGGTTCTTGATGTAAGGGGATCAAAGGTTACGGGGAGAAGGCGGGAGAATGGGGTTGAGAAATTTATCAGCCATGATTGAATGGTGGAGCAGACTCGATGGGCCGAAGGGCCTAATTTCTGCTCCTATGTCTTATGGTCTTATGGTCTTATGATAATGACCAATCTGTTTTAGCACTGTTGAATGAGGAAAAAATGTTGGTCAGGTCACCAGGGGAACTCCCTTGCTCCTCTTCAAATAATGACATAGGATTTTGTACATCCACTAAAGAGGACAAAGAGCCTGGAGTGTGACTTGAACCCACAACGTTTTGGTTCAATTGCAACTTATCACACAGTCAATTGACCATCTAACATCACTTGAACCAGTCGACCATCATTTCTCAGATGTAGGTGCAGATTAACTGCAGTCTAAAGTGAATTTCTGGAAGGGAGCTTTACAGGTAAGTTCCTGCGAACCTTGTACTGACAGCATCAGGTCACTTCTACCAGAACTGCAGTGGGTTGGATTAAACTTTCCTCTGGTTTGTGGAGATCTACAGCCTAGAGCCAGCAAAAGATTGGTGTACTTGGACCCTGGCTCGCTATCCTGATCCTCATAGGAGAGGGAAGTATCCGACAATTACAACACAGACACTGGTTTTATGTTTAGGAGCTGGAGCCTCAGTTGAATCACCAACTTGAGCTTTGTCCACAACATTGTGTCCTGCTCCCCCCCTTGCCCTTAGGACCTGGCTTAAAACTTCCCAAAATACAGCAACATTAGCCGCGTTATAAACCTCAGTTTGAGACGACTAAATGTTCTTTAGTTTTTGACTATGGGATGGACCCTTAAGCAATTTCTTTTTTCAAAACAAAGTGGCTTCCATGGTCAGAACGGACAGCAAACCACGCACAGAATTCATTCTGATATGTAAATTGGATCATTAATTCCGCAGCCAGTCATGCATCAGCAGCCTAGATGCCTAGGAATGTTCATAACGGCAGAGGGGAGAATCAGGACCTGATCACAATGCAAAGAAAAGTGGCTAATATGTCATTTTCATATGATTGCAGTTTGCAATGCAATGGGGCAGAATATTGTGCTCACCGCTAAAATAGAGACAATTACTGGGCTCTGACTGAGTGAATCTATTTCCACATGCCATTAATTTGGAGCTTAAAGGCAAACAAAGAGGCCAGCAAGAATTAGACCTTCTGCTCAACCACAGCAGACATTTCTCCAGTTGTAGCAGTTTTCTTCAAATCAATGTACATGCAATATTTGCCACATCTGCAATGGGGGAATCTCGAGCAGCCTTGTTTGTGTTCTTTGGTTGACAATCCCTGGGATGTATGCTGAGAAGAGCTTCAGTTACAGTCAGTAATGAGCATCTTATAATGAAAATGAAAACTGATCAAAATTAAAATAAATTAAGGCTCCATTTGTCCAGGTGCTGATCAAAATACAACTGCATCATTTTCAATGACATGTACAACGACAACATCTTTTATATCAAATACAGTATCTACCAAAATACTACTACTTATTAACTACAATCTAACCAAGCACTACATGTACTAGACAAAATGCATCTACAACATCAGATACATAATTTACTGCAACAACCTGTTCCCTATGCTCTTTATTCAACCGTTCATCTAAGGAATGTTAACATAACATAAAAGGAAATTCCAAAGTCTTGTTTAAGCACGTAAATAGTAAAAAGGTGGTAAGAGGAGGGGTAGGGCCAATTAGGGACCAAAAAGGGGGTTTAAGTATCGAGGCAGACGTCATGGCTGAGGTATTAAATGAATACTTTGCATCTATGCTTATGAAGGAAGCAGGTACTACTTGGGCCATGGTAAAAGGGGAGGTAAGTCAGACACTAGAAGAGTTTAAAATTCATAAGGCGGTGGCATTGGATAGACTGTCTGTCATTAAAGTGAATAAGGCCAGGACTGGATGAGATACATCCAAGGATGCTGAGAGAAGTGAGAGTGGAAATTGCGGAAGCACTGACCATAATTTTTCAGTCTTCCTTAGACTCAGGGGTGGTTCCAGAAGACTGGAGAATTGTAAACATTATAACTTTGTTCAAAAAATGGTGTAAAAATAAGCCCAGCAACTACAGGCCAGTCAGTGTAGCTTTGGTGGTGGAGAAACTTCTAGAAACAATAATCTGGGGCAAAATTAATACTCGCATGGACAAATGGAGGGCTAAGGAAAACCAGCATCGTTTTCTTATGGGAAAATCGTTTTTAACTAACTTGCTGGAGTTTTTTGAAAAGGTAACAGAGGGTTGAAGAGGGCAATGCTGTTGATATGGTGTACATGGACTTCTGATACAGTGCCACACAACAGACTTGTGAGCAAAGTTATAGCTCATGGAATAAAAGGGACAGTAGCAACATGGATACAAAATTGGCTGAGTGACAAGAAACAGAAAGTAGTGGTTAATGGATTTTTTTCGGGCTGGAGGATGGTTTGTAGTGGAATTCCCAGGGGGTCAGTGTTGGGATCCTTGACCTTCCTGATATATATTAGTGGTCTAGACCTTGGTATACAGGGCATAATTTCAAAGCTTACAGATGATACTAAACATGGAAACATTGTGAACTGTGTGAGGAGGATAGAATAAAACCTCAAAAGGACATAGACTAATTGGTAGAATGGGTGGACAGGTGGCAGATGAAGTTCAATGCAGAGAAAAATGATTCATTTTGGTAGGTAAACATGGACAGACAATATAAAACACAGTACAATTCTAAAGAGAGTGCAGGAGCTGAGGGACCTGGGGGGTATATATGCATAAGTCATTAAAGGAGGCAGGGCAAGTTGAGAGAACAATTCATAAAGCATACAGAATCCTTGGTTTTATTAATAGGGGTATAGAGTGCAAGAGCAAGGAAGCTGAACTTGTATAAGACACTAGTTTGGCTGGAGTACTGCATCCAGTTCTGGGCGCCGCACTTTAGGAAGGATGTAAAGGCATTAGAGAAGGTGCAGGAAAGACTCATAAGAATGTTTCCATGGATGAGGGGTCTGGATGGAATAGATAGGGAGAAACTGTTCCCACTCTTGAAAGGATTGAGAAAGAGAGGGCACAGATTTAAAGTAATTGGCAAGAAAATCAAAAGCAATAAGAAAAAACTTCTTCACACAGTGAGTGGTTAAGGTCCGTGATGCTGTCATTGCAAATGCGACAAGGTAACTCTGCATACGAACATACGAATTAGGAGCAGGAGTAGGCCACTCAGTCTCTTGAACCTGCTCCATCATTCAATAAGATCGTGGCTGATCTGATTGTATCCTCAACCCCACATTCCTGCCTACCCCTGATAACCTTTCACCCACTTGTTAATCAAGAATCTATCTAGCTCTGCCTTAAAAATATTCGGACTCTGCTTCCACCGCCTTTTAAGGAAGTGAGTTCCAAAGACTCACGACTCTCTGAGAGAAAATTCTCATCTCTATCTTAAATGAGCGACCCCTTATTTTTAAACAGTGACCCCTAGTTCTAGATTCTCCCACAAGAGGAAACGCCCTCTACACATCCACCCTGTCAAGACCCCCTCAGGATCGTAAAGGTTTCGAGCAAGTCACCTCTTATTCTTCCAAACTCCAGCAGATACAAGCCTAACCTGTCCAACCTTTCCTCATAAGACAACCTGCCCATTCCTGCTATTAGTCTAGTAAACCTTCTCTGAACTGCTTCTAATGTGCTTGCATCCTTCTTTAAATAAGGAGCCAATTCTGTACACAGTACTCCAGATGTGGTCTGACCAGTGCCCTGTACAACTGAAGTATAACCTCCCTACTTTTGTAATCAATTCCCCTCACAATAAATGATAATCTATTAGCTTTCCTAATTACTTGCTGTACCCACATACTAGCCTTTTGTGATTCATGCACTAGGACACCCAGATCCCTCTGCATCTCAGAGCTCTGCAATCTCTCACCATTTAGGTGATGTGCTTCTTTTTATTCTTCCTGCCAAAATGGACAATTTCACATTTGCCCACATTATACTCCATTTGCTAGATCTTTGCCCACTCACTTAGCCTATCCATGTCACTTTGTAGCCTCTTCACAATTTACTTTCCTACCTATTTTCATGTCATCAGCAAATTTCACAATCATTCCTTCAGTTCCCTTCATCCGTCATTTATATAAATTGCAAAAGGTTGCGGCCCCAGCACTGTAGAGTCACATGCCACATGAACACTGGAGCGAATAGAATAGGCACTTGACCCAGCATGGAGCAAAATTGCAATGTGGTATTAAACCTAGCTTTGGAGGGTTACTCCCAAAGGGCTTAAGGGCCCCCAGCAAAAGGAGGTGCTGTACAGCCCTCTTGTCCGACAGCAACCGCGCAGTCAAAGCTGCCGGGCTGCTTAACCTGCCCCCAGCCTTCTCCCACAGACTGAAAAATAGCACATATACATGCTGAGGCCTTTAAGAGGCAGTTAATGGGTCCCTGAAGAGCCTCAATAGGCCTAAGGGCAGACGGGTTGCCTGACACATTTCTTGCCCTCTACAATATGGAGAACAGGTCGGGGGTTGGTGAACAGTGGGCTGACCACCTGCTTCCTTTCACAGTACCCCCCTCCCTCCACACCACCTCTCCCGTCCCCACTTGCCACCTTCAAATACACTAGTGTGGGGCTGGGGGCTGTAAAATTCAGCCAAGGGTTATCTTCAGTGCAGTGAGAGAGTGAAGGCTCTGTCAAGGCCTCTCAGAAATTCGGAGCTCAGTGCTGGGAATGGAATTCAACTCCAGGTTGCAAGTATGAGCCCAGAGAGCTCTCCCCATGTCCTGAGAAATAAACTTTCAACATCTAATGCACTCCAACAAGTTGGAACGGGTTCTCTTCCTTCCAAGTTACTCAGCATCAGCTACAGTATAAATACAATTTCAACTCCCTCAAATATTTCAATTAATCAGCTTCTTCTGGTTAAAGCACTCCATCATCAAGCAAACTTCTGTGTGAAAACAAAGCTATTTGAATCTACCTTTATGCATCTAGAACTAACACTACGGTGATCGCCTCTTGTTGTCAACCCATCAAACTGTGGAAAAAGACTTAATGTTCACCCCCTTTAAATCCTTTAAATATTTCCTAATCTTAAACCCTTCTAAGCTTCTTACTCCTAATTTCTGGACAACTTAAACAAACCGTGCCTTTAAATCCAACTGCAAAATAACAAATCAGTGTGCAGCTATATGCATAAGCATCTTGTAAAATAAATGTATGTAAAACAGCTTCAGAAGACGTGACTGTACTTTCTCGGTGATCCAGTACAAAATAAATACCAATTAAACAAGCCCATTTTCCCCAGTTGCTTCTGTGTCACAAGGTGTAGCAGCATTTGTTATTGAAGTTTTCAGTTCATTTTTCTCAATAGCAAAGAAAAGAGTCATGTTTTGAACGCTGATCTTTGCCTGCATGTAAGCTGTGCTACTTTCACTGCAGTCGGAGATAATCGCTATGATTTGAAATGCTTCTCTTCCTTCAGCCAAGTACAAAGGACACTTTGAAACTCATTAAGTTACATCATTTGAACCTCATTAAAGGTGTGGTATTTTCTCATTAAATTTACCATGCTTCAGCGGGTCAGTGGGTTATTTGTTAGAACAATTAAAACGCAGAGTTTGAGGACTTTGTAGGATGCAGCACGACTACTATCACCAACCATAAAGTCAGTCGAGTGGAGAGGAGGGGGGGGCGCAGTGGGGCAGTGCATTAAAATCAGGCAAGAGACTCAAGCATCACTTTGAAATGGGAAGCACAAAGTACTTTTATTAACACAGGTTATTTACTGTGTTATTTCCCTCCTCTCCGTTACCCCTTGTCTCTCCTCTATGCCAGCACCATGTGTTTATAACCAGATGACTTGCTATCACTCACTACCCAGATTTGTCTACGATGAATGGCGACTAGGCAAGGCACTACAGCACTCATTCAGGGAGAGGGAAACAAATAGAGATGTGTGAGTGGAGATGCCTATGACACAAGAGGTACGAAAAGGCTAATGGAATGTTTGCTTTCATCTCGAGGGAGCTGGAATACAAAGGGGAGGAAGTTATGCTTCAGTTATACAAAGCCATGGTCAGAGCCAATACTGGGAGTACTGCGTTTAATTTTGGGCATGGCACCTCAGGAAAGATATGCTGCCCTCAGAAAAGATACAGCCCAGATTTACCAGAATGATATCAAGGTTTAAAGAGATACATGACCATGATACATAGTTTGGCCCACAAAGGACCAGATTCAAGGAATTCAGTCTTCACAACTTGCTGGCAGTAGTAACCTAATCTCTGACACTATCAGACCTACACATAGGTAACTAGGGCAAGCAGCCTGTAGAGCAATATTTTTGCCATTGCTTCAATGCTCACTTCAAATGGACAAACCAAATACGAGCCAACCTGCAACTGTTAAGAGTAACCAGGTAGAAGGATCCTTTATCCTCAGACTAGAGGAGAGCGAGACACACACAGCTCATTATAGCTTCAGAGCAAGTGAGGGGTGCTGGCCTTCTTACTGAACTGTTCCACTGCTGGAGTTATGGCAAGAGTGGTGCAAAACAGCTAAAAGAATATGACCCCAGTATATTCTAAGTCACACAAATGCCAGGTAATGATCATCTCCAACAAGAGAGAATCTAACCATTTCTACTTGACATCCAATGGCATCACCATCACTGAACCCCCACCACCCCCCCACCCCCTCATTAACAACATCCTGGGGGATACCATTGACCAGAAACTGAACTGGACTAGACATACACATAGCATGTCTACAAGAGCAGATCACAGGCTGGGTATTCTGCAGCAAGTAAGTCACCTCCTGACTCATCAAAGCCTGTCCACTACCAGATACAAGTCAGGAGTGTGATGGAAAAATCTTCCCTTGCCTAGATGAGTGCCACTCCAATAACACTCAAGAAACTTGGCACAATCCAGAACAAAGCAGCCCACTAAATCAGCAACCCATCCACCACTTTAAACATCCACTCCCTCCATTACCGTTGCACAGTGGCAGCCCTGTCTACAAGATGCACTGCAGTAACTCACCAAGACTCCTTCAAAAGCACATTCCAAACCCACAACTTCTACCACCTTGAAGGACAAGGGCAGCAGACACATGGGAACACCACCACCTGGAAGTTCCCCTCCAAGGCACTCACCATCTTGACTTGGAAATATATCACCGTTCCTTCACTGTCACTGGGTTAAAATCCTGGAACCCCCTCCCCAACAGCACTGTGGATGTACCCACACCACATGGATTGCAGTGGTTCAAGAAGGCAGCTCACCGTCACCTTCTCAAGGGCAATTAAGAATGGCAACAGATGCTGACCTTGCCAGCAATGCTCCTAACCCATGGAATATTATTTTTAAAATGCCCTTTTTGATTAAGATTGAAAAAAAAAGCACCACCCATAACTCTGAACAATAGATGAAGTGTCAGCCATGGTAGCACTCACTTGAGTCAAAAGATTGTGGGTTCGAGCCTCAGTCCAGAGACTTACACACATAATCAAGCCTGAAACTCTCAGTGCAGTATTGAGGGGGTGCTGCACTGTCCAAGGTGCTATCTTTCAATGAGATGCTAAACCGAGAGCCCGCCTTCATGTGAAAGGTCGCAAGGTGTTATTCAAAGAAGAGCAGGCAAGTTCTCCTCAGTACCCTGACCAATACTCAGCCCTCAATATCACAAAGATACAAAATATTTGGTCATTGCTATTTATGGGAGCTTGCTGTGGGCAAATTGGTTTCAACATTTCCTGCATTACAACAGTGATTACATTTCAGAATAGCTTCACTGGATATTTTGTTGCTAGAGTTATGGCAAGAGTGGCACAAAACAGCTGAAAAAATATATCATAAATCACAATAATTTCCATCACATCACTATTGCTGAACCACCCCACTATCAACATCCTGGAGGTTACCATTGATCAGAAACTGAACTGGATCAGCCATAACTAATGTGACTGTCCACCATCTACCAGGCCAAGAATGTGATGGAACCTTCTCCACTTGCCTGGATGAGTGCAGCTCCAACAACTTTCAAGAAGCTTGACACCATCCAGGACAAAGCAGCCCGCTTGATCAGCACCCCATCCATCATTTTAAACATCCACTCCCTTCATCAGTGACGCACAGTGGCAGCACTGACTACAAGTGGGACATCCTGAGGATGTGGAAGGAGCTATAGGAATGAAAGTTCTTTATTCTTTAGGGAATTTTGACCATTCCCATCATGTCAAATTATATGTTCTATTGATAAACTTTACAGACACATATACTGATGCACATCAACTAACAGGAATATCATTTATTGTAGTTTTGTGCAACCTATGATACAACATGTTGAGTCCTAAGTTCAGCCGTTGTTTAGTATTATGAAGTCAATGGAACACTGCACTGTTAAATGCACTGGGAAATCCTTTAAAGGGTTGAAAAGAAATCAATTAAATCCCATTACTACTCAAAATGCCTTAGATAAGTGCAAGCTCAAGCATGTCAGACTAATCAAACTAAACAGGCCCAGGCAGTGACCCTGAGAAAGCAACATTCCACGGAAGGTACATCTTGGCCTTGCCTTCTTTGGAGGCGGGAGGGGCAGGGGGCGAGATGCCCATGGCCCCCTCTCTCATTCTGATGGCCCATACATTTCCTCTACACATAATGGAGCCATCCTTAATGATCGAAAATGGAGAGGTCCAGGCTGCTTCCTAGGCCTGAGTCCCTGACTGGAGACTGAAATAGTTAGGCCCCACCCTCCCAGTTTTCCCCTCTCCACACAAGGAGCTTTGTATGGGGTGGATGGAGGTTCTGCTCTATACAAGGCCTGGTGGGAATCCTTGAAATTTAGGATTCTGGTTTTTGCTGTTCTGCCTCTGCCGATAGGGTAGGAATATAACAAAACAGCTTAGGGAGTTCAACTGCAGTATGCTGTAGGTCAGCCTGTTGGATTTGAAAGCTAAAATGAGCAACTGTGATGGATGCGTTTGCATTAAAGGAAGTGACCAGAAGGCCCCATATTCAATTTCCAATGATTGCTCAGTCAGCTGATCCAGAGCTGGAATGCTACAAAATACCTCAACAGCCCCAGGACCAGGAAGGGGGAAACTTGGCCAAAATTTCTAACTTCCTAATTATTGTGATCGCTATCCTGGGGGAAAGCAAATGTGCATGGATATTGAGTGCAGAGAGGATGAGGCATGGGTTTGAGATGTTCTATTGCCTGGTGACACACTGTGTGAACTTACACACAAACAAAGGCAACTACTGCTTTATATTTTCACCTTGCCTTCAAAACAAAGCAGCTTAACGGGGCTCAAAATCCAAGTGAACGCTTACAGATGAGGCATTACACTGAGGCTCTGATATACTGAAAATCTAAAAGGCGCTATCTAAATGAAACCTTTTTATAACGGTATGTATCAGGCCACATCTCACCAAGGGCGGTGCAAGTTAACCACCGTGAAAGACAATGAGACAAGCCAAACTCCACTCACCATGCCCTTACCTATTTTATTTTCTACTTTCTTATTTTTAAAGTGATTATGGATTCTGCTCCCAACACCATTTCTGACAGCGTCGTATCTTTTAACCTTGTTCATTTTTCTTTTGAAGATTCTCAATTTGCACATAAAAAGGGCTGAGGTTTTCATACCTGGCAATGTGGAGATCATCTGTTGTAGGGTCAGCACATGTCTCCACATGACAGTTAATGGAGCACATAACTCTGTAGTGAGTTTAGTGAGCCTTTGATCCATTTTGCTCATCATGAATTACCTTTGCTTCCTGAGTAATCAGGTGTAGAGGAGTCGTGAAGCCCAGTGCGCATCCATCCCACAGATGAAGTAAGGCAGATGCCTGAAAGCAGTGTACAGGGTCCCCCCATGAAGCACATCTATCAACAGGTACAGTTCCAAACTGCAATGCTGTTCTCATATCTTCACACACTTCCCTGGGAGAATATCCTCAAGTTGTGGAAGGATTCTCAGGCTGATTAACAGATTGCAATGAGAACGCATCTCCCATGGCCAGAACCATCTTTATACCAGCCGAATGGGTGGTCAACTCGATAATGCCGGAGGGTTTTATAGCTTCCCACAACCACATGATGAAGTGGGCCACTCATGCCTGCCGGACCTGTGCATTCCACTGTATCTCAATCCAGAATTGAGAGTTTGCAGGGGGGCTTTGATCTTCATTCGCCAGGATAGTCTCGGACTGGGTTCAAACCCAGGCAATGATACCAAAAGGGGAAGGTCATAGGGTGTGAATAGGTGCATAAAGCTGAAGGAGCAGCCAGAAATAGTGTGATGGAAGGTTTTAAAGGGATTTTTAATTACAAAACCTAATATGAGTAATACGGTTCTGAAAAATCTACGCTAATGCCATTGCTACAACTGACCTCAGCATCACTTGGGAGGGGGAATTAATCAGCCAGAGCATCCATTCGTTACTGTTATACTCTATTTGTAGGTGTCTCTAGATATGTTGAACAAAGACAGGATCAGACTTGGTGGTAATGGTCTCAAACTACAAACGTGCATGTTCTAGGCTTGTGTGTGAAGATTGGAGAATTAGGCAAGATACCAGGGGGCGCCAGACTGAAACTCTGCAAGAGTCAGTGCTCTCATGAGAGGAAGGGAAGGTACACATTTGAAAAAAAACAACAAAATTCTGTCCCCACCAATGTTTTGCTGCAGTAAAAAGTGTCTATAAATAAAAAGAAGCAATGGCATCAAACTCACCGTCATCAAATACTTCCACTGACGAACACAAGAAAGGGTGTGCGATTGAACTCTTCTGATATTTCAGGTCTCAGTTGGTGGGAAATGAGTTGAAGGCAAAGTATCACAGCATTGGGCCAAACCTTTCATCTCTGAATCGCTGGAGAGGGTCCTACGACCCCGCAGCGTGATCTGACAACCCTCTGACCCCTCTGATTACCCCCACCAGCCTGAACTGACAGCCCTCCCAACCTAACTGCCCTCTCAACCTGGCTGCCTCCCCAACCCCCACTGACTCAATCCAACTACCCCCGATCCAACAACTCTCCCATCTCCCAACTGCCTCCCCAAACTACCCGACTACCCCCTGACCCAAACCGCTACCTTCCTGAGCCAATTACCCCCCTGACCCGACCACCCAGCTACCCTTTCAACCTGGCTGCCTTCTCAACCCAACTACTCCTCATGTACCAACCACCTCACCCACCTAACCACTTAACTACCATACCCACTTACCCAACTACCAACATCACCCACCTACCCATTCACTCACTCACCCATCCACTGACATTAAGACTGAACCTTTACACTTACCATACAGTAGCTTAGTGATGGATATGTTACATCTCCTCCTGAATCTACCCTGCTCTGGTGGAAATCCACAGGGAACGCTGCACTGTGCATTGCTGTGAAAGCTGGGATCAGAAATGCATTTCTTCCAGGATCTTTGGATCCCGGTTTTCACAGAAATGCACAGCAGCGTCGAGTTGGGGGAATTTTAGAGAGCAGCAGCAATCCAACCATCATTGCTGCTGCTCGGAAGATCTGGGACATTCTTTTTAATTCGTCATTGACTGTTTCAGAGTCTATGTGACTGTTGTGTCTTCTGGTTCCCAGAGTTTGAAACAAACACACTTATGGATTCAAAACGCTGGGGCTTCCTCAAGTGTATTTCTTGCAGATCTCCATGTAGCTGGTGGACTCATACATGTTGCATGGCACCTGACTGCTGTGCAACAGTAAATGTGGCACCCTGGATGTACATTCTCATAACATATAGTTCCTAGCTGTTAACAAATCAGATAACAACATAACAGTGGCATTACGGGGCAGGTTTATAAGGACCATCTCCAACAAGAGAGATAAAAGCAAAAAACTACTGCGGATGCTGGAAATCCAAAACAAAAACAGAATTACCTGGAAAAACTCAGCAGGTCTGGCAGCATCGGCGGAGAAGAAAAGAGTTGACGTTTCGAGTCCTCACGACCCTCCAGCAGAGGGAGTCTGACCATTTCCCCTTGGCATTCATTGGCATTATAACCACTGAATCCCCTGCTATCAACATCCTGGGGGTTACTATTGACCAGAAACTGAACTGGACTAGCCATATAAATACTGTGGCTACAAGAGCAGGTCAGAGGGTGGGGAGTCTGCAATGAATATCTCACCTCCTGATTCCCCAAAGCCTGTCCACCATCTGCAAGGCACAAGTCAGGAGTGTGATGGAATACTCTCCACTTGTCTGGATGAGTGCAGCTCCAACAACACTCAAGGAGTTGACACCAACCAGGACAAAGTAGCCTGTTTGACTGGCACCCCTTCCACCACCTTAAGCATTCACTCTCTCCACCACCAACGCACAATAGCAGCAGTGTGTACCATCTACAAGATACAATGCAACAACTCAACAAAGCTCCTTCAACAGCACCTTCCAAACCCATGACCTCTGCCACCTAGAAGGACAAGGGCAATAAATGCATGGGAACACCACCACCCACAAGTTCCACTCCAAGCCACACACCACCCTGATTAGGAAATATATTGCCGTTCCTTCACTTTGGCTGCATAAAATTCCTGGAACTCCCTCCGTAACAGTATCGTGGATGTACCTACACTACATGGACGACAGTGGTTCAAGGTGGTGGCTCACCACTACCTTCTCAAAGGCAATTAGGGATGGGCACTGGAGTGCTGTGTTTGGCTGCAGTAGAAAGCTTCAATTGGAGACTGGTGAGTGAGGGAGTTTAAGGGTTAAATTCTATCTAAAGTCTAGTCTTTCTTTAATTTAACAATTAACTAAAAGTTGCTGTTTGGGTTGGAAGAAGGTGATTTTTAGACCGGAGAGGAGAGGCCAGCAAGAGCGGTATAAAAGGGTGCGAAAAACAGAGGCCGAGACCAGAGAGGAGAGGCATACTCTCAGGGCCTTCAGGCAGCGGAGTTCAAAGAGATGTCATGATTTAAAGAGCGACGTGACACAGGGGAGGCAGCTGATTGGTAAGTAGGCTCAGGTGAGTGCTTCTACTTTTACTTTTTCTACTAATTAAACTGCTGCAGTCCATTAGCTTAAACAAAATAAGGTGGGCTATAGTTGGAGTATTGGAGTGGAATAAGGCCCTCAGCATAGTTAGTATTCATCAAAGGAAGTAACTAACAAGCTTAATCTAAAGGGAAGTCATGGTAGCAGAGCTCGCACCAGTGATATGTTCCTCCTGCGTTATGTGGGAAGTCATGGACACTTGTAGTGTCCCTGGCGACCATTTGTGCAGGAAGTGTGTCCAGCTGCAACTACTGGCTAATCGCATTTCAGAGCTGCAGCTGCGGGTAGATTCACTGTGGAACATCCACAATGCTGAGATTATCGTGGACAGCAAGTTCAGTGAGATGATCACACCGCAGATAAAGACTGAACAGGCAGAAAGGGGATGGGTGACCATCAGGCAGAGTAGAGGAAGGCAGGTAATACAGGAGTCCTCTGTGGCTGTCCCCTTCTCTAACAGCTATAACGTTTTCAATACTGTTGGGGGAGACAGCTACTCAGGGGAAAGCAGCAGGAGCCAAGTGCACGGGTGGCTCTGCATAAGAGGGGAGGAAGAAGAGTGGCAGGGCTACAGTGTTAAGGGATTCAATAGTAAGGGGAACAGACAGGCGTTTCTGTGGCCACAAAAGAGACTCTAGGATGATATGTTGCCTCTCTGGTGCAAGGGTCAAGATGTCTCGGAGAGGCTGCAGAGCATTCTGAAGGGGGAAGATGAACAGCCAGTGGTCATGGTACACATTGGTACCAACGACATAGGCTAAAAAAGGGATGAGGTCCTACAAGCTGGATATAGGGAGTTAGTACATAAATTAAAAAGTAGGACTTCAAAGGTAGTAATCCCAGGATTCCCACCAGTGCCACGTGCTAGCAAGAGTAGAAATAACAGGATATCTTGGATGAATACGTGGCTGAAGAAATGGTGTAGAGGGGAGGGATTCAGATTCCTAGGACATTGGGACCAGTTCTGGGGAAGGTGGGGCCAGTACAAACAAGACGGGTTGCATCTGGGCAGGATCAGGACCAATGTCCTCGGGAGGGGGGTGTTTGCTAGTGCTGTCGGGGAGGGTTTAAACTAGGATGGCAGGGTGACGGAAACCTGAGCAGGGAGACAGAGGAAGGGGAAACGAGGATAGAAACAAAAGACAGAAAAGTAAGAAGCAAAAGTGGAAGGCAGAAAAAACAAGGGCGAGAAACAAATGGGGTCATAGTGCAAAATAAAGCTAAGATGACAAACACGGTTAAAAAGACAGATCTAAAGGCATTGTATCTTAATGTGCAGAGCATTCACAATAAGGTAGATGAATTAACAGCACAAATAGATATAGCAGTTATGATATAGTTACAATTACAGAGAACTGGCTGCAGGGTGACCAAGGATGGGAACTGAACATCCAGAGATATTTAATATTTATAAAGGATAGACAGATAGGGAAAGGGGGTGGGGTAACATTGTTAGTAAAGGAGGAAATCAATGCAATAGTGAGGAAGGATATTGGCTTGGAAAATCATGATGTGGAATCTTTTTGGTGGAGATAAGAAACACCAAGGGGCAGAAAACGTTGGTGGGGGTTGTCTATAGGCCCCCAAACAGTAACGGAGATGTAAGGGAAGGCATTAAACTGGAAATTAGAGACGCATGCAATAAGGGATGACTTTAATCTACACATAGATTGGACAAACCAAACTAGCATTAATACTGTGGAGGAGGATTTCCTGGAGTGTGGATATGATGGTTTTGTCAGACCGATACATTGAGGAACCAACTAGAGAGCAGGCTATCCTAGGTTGGGTATTGTGCAATGAGAAAGGATTAATTAACAATCTTGTTGTGTGGGGTCCCTTGGGAAAGAGCGACCATAAAATGATAGAATTGTCCATTAAGATGGAGAGTGAAGAAGTTGAATCCGAAACTAGGGTCCTGAATCTAAATAAAGGGAACTACAAGGGTATGAGGCGTGAGTTGGCAATGATGGATCGGGGAAACTTACTGAAAGGGCTGAGAGTGGATAGGTTAATATTTAAGGAACAAATACATGAATTATTTATTCCTGTCTTGCGCAAAAATAAAATAGGAAAGGTGGCTCAACCATGGATTACAAGGTAATCAGGGATAGTATTAGGCCCAAAGATGAGACATGTAAAACTGCCAGAAAAAGCAGCAAGCCTGAAGATTGGGAGCAGTTTAGAATTCAGCAAAAGTGGACAAAAAGATTGATCAAGAAGGGGAAAATGGTGTATGAGAGTAAACTTGCAGGCAACATAAAAACTGACTGTAAAAGCTTCTATAAATATGTGAAGAGAAAAAGATTAGCAAAGACAAATTTAGGTCCCTTACAGTCAGAAATGGGGGAAATTATAATGGGAACAAAGAAATGGCAGAAGAATTGAACACATATTTTGGTTCTGTCTTCACAAAGAGGACAAATAATTTCCCAGAAATGTTAGGGAAGCAAGGGTCTAGTGAGAGGGAGGAATAGTAGAAAATCAGTATTAGTAAAAAAATGTTACTAGAGAAATTAACGGGGTTAAAGGCTGAAAAATCCCCAGAGCCTGATAATCTACATCCCAGAGTACTAAAGGAAGTGGCCCTGGAAATATTGGATGCATTGGTGGTCATCTTCCAAAATTCTATAGACTCTGGAAGCAGTTCCTACAGATTGGAGGGTGGCAAATGTAACCCCACCATTTAAAAAAGGAGGGAGAGAAAAAAATAGAATTACAGACCAGTTAGCCTGACATCAGTAGTGGGGAAAATGCTAGAGTCTATTATAAAAGATGTGGTAACAGAACACTTGGAAAGCATTAACGGGATTAGACAAAGTCAGCAAAGGTTTATGAAAGGGAAATCATGCTTAACTAATCTACTGGAGTTTTTTGAGGATATAACTAGTAGAATAGATAAGGGAGAACCAGTGGATGTGGTGTATTTGGCTTTCAAGAAGGCTTTTAATAAATTTCCACATAAGAGGCTAGTGGGCAGAAGGTTCACTAGGCTGATACCGGGGATGGTAGGACTGTCGTATGAGGAGAGATTGGTTCGACTGGGCCTGTATTCACTAGGGTTTAGAAGAATGAGAGGGGATCTGATTGAAAAATATAAAATTCTAACAGAGCTAGACAGACTAAATCCAGGGAGGATGTTTACCCTGGCTGGGGAGTCTAGAACCAGGGGCCACAGTCTCAGGATACGGGGCAGGCCATTTAGGACCGAGATGAGGAAAAATTTCTTCACTGAGAGGGTGGTCAACCTGTGGAATTCTCTACCACAGAAGGTTGTGGAGGCCAGGTCACTGAATATACTCAAGAAAGAAATTGATAATTTTTTGGATATTATGGGGATCAAGGAGTATGGAGAAAAAGCGGGAACATGGCGTTGAGATAGAGGATCAGCCATGATCATACTGAATGGCAGAGCGGGCTCGAAGGGCCGAATGGCCTACCCCTGCTCCTAGTTTCTATGTTTATATGTTTCTAAATGCTGGCCTAACCAGCGATGCCTACATCCTATGAAAGAATAAAAAAAGATTTCCCTGTTCTTGCACCAGGAGTCACTAGGTCATAGAATGCCCAAACTTTTTTCTGCCACCGATATAAGCCTGCACCTAATCTCTTAAATGGTAAATTAACAATTTGATTTTTAGCCAATAATTTATCTCCTTCCCCAAACCTGCATGCTTTTTTCATTGCCGGATGTGTGAAATTATAACATATAACAAGGCAAGAAAATACCCTGAGGCAATGCATTTAATTAACACAGCAATTAGAATGGCGGCTTTGCAATCATTTTCCTCTTCAGCTGTAATGTTATTTTAAAGTCAATCTCTACTGGGTGTGACAATAGAACAGAACTTGTGTTTGTAAGTGCTGTGCTTCACATCAGACTGCGTTGGCTGACCCAGTCAGGCAAAGGAGATCATTTTCTCATGATCTGAACGGCAAGCAGTGGCTTGATGGAGTGACTAGAGTTACACTGTGCCACTTTGTTCTCCTGCAGTCCCACTCCAGGACCAAGCAACAAAACATTTACTGGCCAGTAAATCAATGCTCAGTGTGAATAAAGGACTTAGCACACAGCTAAGCATCTGACCAGCCCACAGGCTAAGGCATGCACTCAGCAATGAAGAAGGGTTATCTGAAGAAGGTTCAAAGCATTACTAGCCTATAGTTTTATTTGGAGGGGGCTGGTAGCTAGCTCTGATCTGGTTGCATTTCAGATTGCTTTGAGAGTTTAGTTTACTGAAAGCCTGCCAAGTTTCTTCTGGATGACCCAATTGCCCATCGTGGGTCTCGTTTTCTCTTAAAGTCCATAAACTAGCTATTTTCTGTACTAATTGCAGTCATCGCCTGTTAACTTCAAATGGGCTAATGTCTGCACTAAAATACTGTACAAAATGATGCTGAGAACAGGTTAATCAGTGCACAGAGTCACACGTCCATATACTGCTACAACATCCTGTTACACAGAGTCGATAGCACAGACATAGGCACCCACCTCAACTGGTCTGTGCCAACATTTATGCCCATCTATCAGAAGCATGAAACAGTGATGGGGAAATTCATCTTTTGAGTGCAAACATGAAGGATTATCAGAAGATCAAGTTGACCCTTCAACCCATTTGATTTCCTCCTCCCGAACACCAACCATCTTCCCACTCCCAATATCTGGCTGCTTCCGAAACAGACCCACTGCATTGCTCAACATCACCCTTTAAGCCAACCTGTTCCAGCTGTGGCCTACCCTCAGTGCAAGGTCGAACATTTCAGTATCTGGCCTAAGTTTACGCTTCACAAACCTGAAGCTGCGCCTTCTTGTCCTGTTGTCATCATTACTGGAAAGCATTATTCTGGGATTAATTCTAGATATCTTGTACACCTTTATAAACCCCTCCCCTGAGCCACCTGTTCCAAATGATGGTATAAGACCGCTGCAGCGGTCAATGTCTCAGAAACAAATATTGCTGATAAAGTACTTGCAGACTTAGTTTTTGTTCTGTGAAGTCATTAGGTCCAATTAAAAGCATGTGTACTGATACTTTAGGTCTTTGATGGAGGGTCACTGTCCTTTAAGGGACTCTGGGTAGCTCCCCTAATGGTTCAGAGAGTAAACACAATTTACAGTTACAAACACAAGTGCTGTTCTATTGTCACAACCAGTAGAGGTTGACTTTAAAATAACATTACAGCTGAAGAGGAAAATGATTGCAAAGCCGCCATTCTAATTGCTGTGTTAATTAAATGCATGGCCTCAGGGTGTTTTCTTGCCTTGTAATCTCAGTCTGATACATTAGGAAGCTCCCAGTTTGGTCTGTGGTGGGTGATGAATTGACTCTACTCAGCAGGGATGGAAATGGGGAAGCTATAATTAGCCTCAGTGCCATTTGGTCAGGGAGATAAAGCAATTGGCTAAGGTCCCTCTTCCTGATCACTATCAAGTGCATCAGGATGGAGTTTGATTGTGATACCCCCCTATAATGGAAGTGTCTACCAACAGGTATTTTTCATGAGGGCACATGAAGAGTTGTCTGCCAGGCAAGATGGCTGTCACTTATGGAAGTGTACTCCAGTATTAGTTGGAGAAGGATTAAAAATTCAGGCATTGCCACACTCCAGGTTTCTACACATGGCCAATTTACCTAAACTAACCATTGTGGAATACTGCAGGGCAAGCCTGGGAGATAACAGAAAATTAGGGATTGCTGGGCTAAACCCATTGATGGTTCAGGGACACAGACCCTGAACCATCAAAGTTTCAACTGTGACAGTCTGTTTTTCCCAACAGAAAATATCAGCAGAGGTGGCTATTAAATGATGGATCGATGCATAACTGTCTTATTGCCAGCTTCATCAGAGAGCACAGCTAGAAGTCAAACGCTATATCCTGCGGTTCCCACAAGTTCAAAATAATCACACTTTTAGACACAGATATTGGATGGAGCTGGCATCGAGTGTTTTTCTTGCAGCTCTCCATGTGGCTAGTGGACTGATGCCTTGTTAATTCGATACACAGACTATAGGGCAGTAGTGAGTGATGGAGCATCCTGGATACTTATGTATACATACGCATGACAACATAGTTTCTAACACTTTTCAAATAATATAACAATATAGTGTTGAGTTTACCCATTAATCAAGACCACGTTATGCACTGTGAATGTGTCAGTTTTATACAATGGTACCGCCTCTGGTAGGGACTTTTCGACACCAGAAGAACAGATTCAAGCTCTGCTTTCAGGTCTGGCACTGCCTATGTCTGGGACCCTCCTGCTCATTTATGTAGCGATAGTGAAGCGGCATCACCACAGAAACACAAAAGCAAGGCGAGAGAAATATCATGCAATGACTTGATTGCTCATTAACTGTCTGTTTCACGATCAGTCAGGACAATTGTGTTAAGATGCCCTATCTGCCAATTAGATCAGCATCATTCTGAATCATCTGACATCAGTGGCATTTTCCTGTACATGACCACCGTGTACCTGAGCAGCTAGAGAAAAAAATCAATAGGGTTCCCACAACACGTTCACAATATCAGTTAAAAAGCTTTGCTGTGCGGACAATTTTGACAAAAGGCAAACACTGCCTCATGGGTTTATTGACAGGATAATACAGCCCAAACGAAGAACTTTCGGAATTAAAATGAGGTCCCATCTGCTGTTCAAGTTGGATGTTGGGAGATTCCATGGCATTATTTGAGGAAGAGCAGGGAATTCTCTCATTGTCCTGGCCAATACTTCTCCCTCAACCAACACCCCAGAACAAAATGTTATCATTCATCTCATGCCCCTGGTGAGTATTGCTGACACGGGATGATTGCTGTGTGTGCCTGCATAGCAACAGACAGTATACTAGAAAGATAGTCTATTAATTCAAGTGCTTCGAGACATAAGCTGCCTACAGACCTAGAGTGGCTCCCGTTAAGCAGTGTCTCGATTTTAAACTTCTCACCCTTGTTTTCAAACCCCTCCACGGCCTTACCTCTCCCTGTGTCTCCTCCGCCTCGCAACCCTCCAAGATATCTGCGCCCCTCTGATTCAGGCCTTCTGTTGATAATTGCTGCACCATAGACGGCCACGCTTTCAGTTGCCTAGGCCCTAAGCTCTGGAATTCCCTCCCTATACCTCTCTGCCTCTCTACCTCACTTTCCTCCTTTAAGATACTTCTTAAAACTGACCTCTGACCAAACCTTTGGTCATTGGACATAATATGCTGTGTCTCGATGTCATACTTGTTTTATAATGCCTCTGTGAAGTGCTTTGCGACATTTCATTATGTAAGAGGAGCTATATAAATGTTAGTTGTTGCTGTATAAAAATGGAAATGGGAGTTCTTTCCTCTTTGCTTCAAATATAGACTGCACACAACCTCATAATTTTTACCTTGAAATCTCTAAGCAGATTAAGTTTCGAGTAGAGGCAGCTACTTTTGAAATTATTATATCGTGTATAAACAAAAACCATTCCGGGACTGTGTGACACACTGCATCAGAGGAATGGACTTCACTGCTAACAGTTTTGTTTTACCTTGGAAGTTGAATTCATTTCCATGTGGGACAGGAGTCCATTTTCTGAGATGGCTGAGAGGTCCAAAATAGAATGGACAATGACTGCTGGGGAATCCAGCCCATTTCTTTCTCAAATTAGACAGATTCTGTATTCACAGTCTCCATTAGGCAATTTATAAATTACTGAATCTATAATCTATTAAGCACACACTAACCTCACTAACAGTGCACCAGCATGCAGTGCAGGTAGCCAGCACTGGGTGATTAGTCCTATAAAACAAGAGGTTTTACGGGGTCCCACAACCAGTACAATGAGACCACACCCACCACACTCGAGTATCCCACTAGATCTCAACCAAGAACTCAGAGCCAGCCTTCACTTGCCAGGACTGTGTGGAACAGGACTTGAAGCCTGCACAGATTATGTGAGCACAATTTAGAAACATGACAAAAAGTCTTCAGCTCAGTGATATCCAGCACCATTCACACTGTACCTGAATGGTACTTTGGTTCACACTTCAATGAAACACTTGAGGGGATGAGGCATCTTCAGAGGTGCCATGCTACATGTGTGACTGTCCCAGCGGAGTCCTCGTTATCCTGGAGGGACGCGTCAGCCTGTTATCATGGAGGGTCAACTACAGTTTTCAAAGAGGGGCCGACAGTTCTCACCGTGCTCTGGTCAACACTTTATTCCTTGAACAACACTGCCAAGCACAGGTAAACTGGTCATTGCCACGTATAAGACGCTGTGACATTTGCTCAATTGCAGCAGTCCCTGAAATCCGCTGCGTAACCTTACTGAGAGATTTCACACTCCTTCCTTGGAGCAGGGTGTAAATGAGAAAGATTCGCAGGCTGATGAACAGTTTGAGAGGAAAAGTGAATGCTCCTTCCATGGCTGTAACCATCTTTACACCAGCCAATGGGGTGGTTAGTCCTATAAAACATGAGGATTTTACAGGTTCCCACAATCAATATGATGAGGTGGTGGTGGTGGTTGGGGGGAGTTGGCCACACCCACCAGACATGCGTATCCTACAAGATCTCACCAAGAACTCAGAGCCAACCTTCACTCGCCAGGACTGTCTGGAGCAGGGCTTGAACCCTACACCTTCTAACTCAGAGGCAAGGATGTTACCATTAAGATAAGGGCCCACCCAGCACTTTACAAGTTGAAATGTGAAATGTAATTGTGAAAAACAAAGTTACAGTTTATCACAGCTTAGGTCTGTTCAATAAAAGCACAAGGGTTAGAATGAGTGGGCAGATTCAACCCAGGCAATAGCAAAATAACTTGGTACAGACAATAGCAAAACAGTAATTGCTCACTGGCAGGAGTACAATCATCTCAAGAGAAAAATACTGTTAAGGCCCTTTACATTTTGCTGGCATCTTGGCCAGTGATTGTTAGACTTGCCTGTGAATTGTCACGGGCATAGGGAGTGCCAGTCACGGTGCCAAGGCAGAAAAGAGGAGGCTTGTGTTACTGTCAGCAACAACTTATACTTCTATAACACTTTAATGTCCTAAAACTTTCTGAGCATCTTCAAGAAAGGAGTCAGGCACCAAGCGAGCAATGGAAGAATGAGGCCTAGGTAATTGTAAAGGTTGTGTTTAAGGAGGGTTTTTTGGGTGGAGAGAGATGTAGCCAGGAAACGGTCTTTCAAAAAGAGAATTCCAGAATGCGGTTGAACAGCTCCTCTAACAGTAAAGAAAGGCTGGACATTTGCCTGATACCACATTATTACGTGGTACTCTCTCTGGTGACATCTCTAACTCTTCACTGCTTTAATTTATTGCATTATCCAATTCTGGAAATGCTTTCTTGCGTCTATAAGGACCAAAGTGCTTTTATAAAAGGGTGTGCACAGGCTGAGTAGAGCAGCAACAGGTGCCCACAGACGATGGCACAAGCCTAAGCCTCTTATCCTTGGCACTGGAACTGGTGGTGGGTACAGAATGGCTGCTAAAGCTAAATGATGCAGTTGGACTGAGATCAACTGACTCTGCATAGCTCTGGAACCTTCCCAGTCTTTATTACCCAGCTCCTTCACTGCTAGCACCACTGAGGGAGCACATTGCCTGACCTCTATTGGTAAGACAGTTAGTGTTCATATCCAAATCTATGTCCTGCATTGTGGAAGATGTTCATTTAGTCAATAAGTGCTTGGTGGTTCTACGAAGTGCCTGGTGTTATTCATTGTGAGGTTAACTGAAGGAGACATTGACAGTCATCCTCCTTTCAACATGCTTAAACTGCATCTTCATTCAAACGTAGATATATTCTGTTGATTGTTTAACTGTTGACAATGGGTCATCAAAGGGGAGAAACTGGTGTAAAATATTGCAGGTCATATAAATGAAATGTTTATATTCAGTTTGGATTATGGTGGCTGTGTGTCGATTGCAGCACTGTGGAAACCTGCTCCCTTGCTGGGACAAGGGACTGGGTGTGAGCTGTGTCATCACAGGGAAGCCTCCACGTGGACAGAGCTCACCCACAGGTGGAACTGGGTGCATGCCGATGCAAAGTTATCTCATGGGCTTCAGGGGCCCTGCAACCACGTTATAGAGCGCAGAGTGTAACAGGGTCTGAGAATGTGTAAACAGAGGCTTGTCCCCCTTCCTGAAGTCTCAGAAATGCTTGAAGATCGCATTTATTATCGTGAGCATCTGCCATCTTCAGCTGCACTATCAGAAATATCTCCCTTCTTTCTGGAGCTGTCGGCCCCAGCCCCTCTACCTTTTGCTGGTCTCCCAATTGGAATCGTAGCCTCTCACGTTGGCTGGCTGAAAGCACGGATCCACTTCGGTGGGCCAAAATCCTTGGGCTGTGAAACATTGGGGATTGATTCTGTACCAATTCCCCTGCCAGTCTGATAGGTGCAATTGCATCAGGGAACGTACCCAGCCCTGGAGTGTGTGTGGTCACTCGTGGGTTGGTGGGGGTGGGGGTGGGGTGTAGGGTGATGCAGATTATGATGCTTAGTTGCACCATGACGGCAAGGGACAGGGTGAAAGGACCAACTAGTCCTTTCTTGACCACCACTTTCATAGGTTTATACAGAGGCTCATGTGATAATACAGTACCATCTCGGGGTAGGGGGCAATAGGTGATGGTAGAGATATATCCAGAATACAAACAGACAACGTACACATCCTTAACCTCAAGTTCGGCCCCCTCAATTTATAAAATGAATGACCTGTGCTTTGTTAAGATTTCAGCATGGGAAGCAGCCATTTGACCCTTTATGCCTGTGCTGATGCTAGTTTCACATCGGAGCCATGGTTTTCACTCCTATTTATCAAAGAGGAAGTGGTGCCTAGATACATAAAATCATAAGAAATAGGAGCAAGAATTGGCTATTCAGCCCCTTGAACCTGCTCCATGATTCAATAAGTCCATGGTCTCTCTCATTGTGGCATTAATTCCACTTTCCTACCTGCTCCCCACCATAACCTTTAACTCTCTTGTTAATCAAAAATCTGTCTAACTCAGTTTTGAATAATTCAATGACCCAGCCTCCACTGCTCTCTGGGAAAGAAAATTCCAAAGACAAACAACCCTCAGAGAAGAAATTTCTTCTCATCTCCAGTCCTTAAAAGGGAGACCCTCTATTTTGAAACTGTGTCCCTAATTCTAGATTTCTCCACAAGGGAAACATCCTCTCAGTGTCTACCCTGTCAAGCCCCCTCAGAGGCTTCTATGTTTCAATAATTTCACCTCTTATTCTTCTAAACTCCAATGAATATATGCCCAACCTTCTCACCCTTTCCACATAAGACAACCCCTTCATTCCAGAGTCAACTTAGTGAACCTCCTTTGAACTGCTTCCAATGCATGTCCCTCCTTAAGTAAGGAGACCTAAACTGTACACTGTACTCTAGGTGTGGTCTCACTAATGCCCTGTACAGTTGTAACCAGACTTCCCCACTGTTATTCTATCTCCCTTGCAAAAAAGGCCAACCTCCTGTTTGCCTTCCTAATACTTGCTGTACCTGCATGCTGACTTTTTGTGATTCACATACAAGGACACCCTCTGTACTGCAGCATTCTGCAGTTTCTACATTTAAATAATATTCTGCTTTCATTTTCTTCCTACCTAAACAGACAACCTCACATTTTCCCACATTTTGCTCCATCTGTCAAATTTTTGTGCACTCACTTAACTATAACCCTTTGCAGGCTCTTTGTATCCTCCTCAACTTGTTTTCCTACTTATCTTTGCATTATCAGCAAATTTGGCTACTGTATAGTCTGTCATTAATATAGATCATAAATAGTTGAGGCTCCAGCACTGGCCCCAATGACATGCTACTAGTTATCCATTTACCCCGACTCTCTGTTTTCTGTTATGTGCCAGTCCTCTATCCATACTAATATATCACACCCAACACCATGAACTCTTATCTAACGTAGTAACCTTTTATGTGGCACCTTATCAAATGTCTTTTGGAAATCCAAATACACTATATCTACTGGTTCCCAATATTTACCCTGCTTGTTGCATCTTCAAAGAATTCTAACAAATTTGTCAAACGTGATTTGCCTTTTTCAAAACCATGTTGACTCTGCCTGACTGTATTTTGATTTTCTAAATGTCCTGCAACAACCACCTTAATAATGAATTCTAACATTTTCCCAATGACAGGTGTTAGGCTAACTGGCCGATAGTTTCCCGCTTTCTGCCTCCCTCCTTTCTTGAACATTTGCAGTTACCCAGTTTGCCGAGACCTTTCCAGAATCTAGGAAATTTTGGAAGATTACAACTAATGCCTCTATTATCTTTGCGGCCACTTCCTTTAAGACCCTAGGATACAAGGCATTAGGTTCAGGGGACTTATCAGCCTTAACCCCATTAGTTTTCCCAGTACTTATCCTCTCATTGTATTAACTTCCTCCCTCCTGTTTATCTCTTGATTTTCTACTATCTTGGGAACATTTTTGTATCTTCCACTGTAAAGACGGATAAAAAATACCTGTTCAAAACCTCTGCCATTTCCTTGTTCCCCACTGTTAATTTCCCACTCTCATCCTCTTAGGGACCAACATTTACTCTAGCTATTCTCTTCCTTTTTATATAATCCTGGAAGCTCTTACTATCTGTTTTTATATTTCATGCTAGTTTCCAAGCATACTCTAAATTCTTCTTTTATTATCCTTCGCTGGTTTCTAAAATTTTCCCAATCTTCTGGGCTATCACTAATCCTCATAGCATTAGATGCTTCTTTCAATTTGTTTGTGAGGAGCTGTCCTGCCACAAGCATTTGGTCCTTGAGAGCTAAAGACAAGCTACAAGTTGGGGGCATATATGGAGAGGATCCAACCTGGTAAATCTCATGTACCATTAAGTATTCCTGGATCAGCTTTATGTCTGGCTCTTGGTCTCCTATTATTTGTTTACAGGGTACGAAGATTCTGATTGAGAGGAAACAAAGCCTGCCAGACTGTGAAGGGGAACACTCTCCTCATTCTCCAGCCCTGCACTTGTGTCTGTTTACCCTGATTAATAAGGATACTAGCCCGATGGCTATCCTGGGTACCAATGAAAGTAGAATCAATGTCCATTGAGCCACTCCATGGAAGGTGAAAAGCAACTTCTTTCAGAAAGAGCTTGCAGATTTATTTGGTGTACGGCATTAAGGTCGGATGTCTTTCCAAACAACAATGGGAATCCAACACCATCAGGCGATTCAGCATGTCACAGCTCAGTGTGGCAGCTGATCTCGGCCATGTTAAGAACAGGAAGGGGAACTGGCTGCATTCCCCCGTCCTTAGGAGAAGTGGGAAATCAGCCGGGTTTCCCAGCACTCCCTTCATTATCCAATGACTCCGAATGAGAAGTGCTCAGGGTTGGACATGAGGAGAGGTCAGGTGGGAGGTTTTCCAAGTGTGCTCTGCACTCATTGATGGGTGCAGCCCTCTGGACTCCATTAATGAGCCCCCCTGGTGACCTCTATGTCCTCCTGTCCTGCAGACATAGTTGGCCAATGAGGGACCATCACCAGGCAATGTCACCTTGAACCCAAAGACAACCCACTTATCCCCTAGATTCCCCCAACAACCAAAAAGAGGTTAGACACTGCTGGTCATTAGAAACCTGCAAAGGTTGAGTTTGAACCCTCACTAGGAATTGGATAACAGGATCTCCTCACAACCTGCAGGTTGAGCAGCCCAATTATAAAAGATTGCAAATCCAGGTATAAAGACTGGCCTCACAACAAACTGGCAAGATCCACAGGACAAAGACAATTACTCCCCACTCTGCCAAGCAATGTTGGAATTTGACTCAATCGTGATTCCTACCATAGTGGAACAGCCAGTCAACACTACCTTTACTTATGTTCATCCATGAAGAATGGCCAGTGGGGGGAGGTACCAGGGGACAGCCAATTGCCTCTTCACCCTCAGCAAGACTGAGCACCTTTAGGAGGAGAGGGGAGAAATACCAGGGAGGATTTATAGCCAATTAAGTGCTTCTGAAGTGCAGTCACATTGTAATGTAGGAAACGCAGCAGACAAATTGTGCACAGCAAGCTCCCACAAACGGCAATGTGATAGCAACCAGATAATCTGATTTTTGGTGATATTAGTGGAGAGAAATACTGACCAGGAGATTGGGAATAGCTTCCCTGCTCTTCATTGATACAATGCCATGGGATCTTTCACATCCATGGGATAGTGCAGACAGAGTCTCAGTTTAATGAAGGATGACTCAGCCAGCCTTTCCAGCAATGCCCACATCCTGAGAATGAATTGAAATAAAACAAGAGTGTTTTTGGTTTTGAACACATTATCCCGCTGTAAGCAGTGCAGATGTTAACACACATTGGTAGAGTGAAAGGTAATTGCTGCAGACTCAGTGAGAGGTGACAGCTGGCGGACAATATGGTTCATGGTTTTGAAATAACAAACAGGCTGACACCTCGAATGTTTAATTGAAGGCAGTGTCCTCAGCCGTGTCCGGCCCGCGAGGATGAGTAATTCTTCACGAGGAACGGCAGCCGTGTCATCTCCCTTCCCCCAGGATGCTCACTGATCCAGGAGGAGTTAGGGGAGTCTCCGTTATGTGCTCAGCTGCCTCCCCATCAGTTGAGGGCTTAGTCAGAAACAAGGAGAGAGAGAGACACAAGGAGGGAGAGAGAAAGACACAGGGAGGGAGAGAGAGAGAGGCACACATGGGGAGGGTGAGAGAGAGACGGGGGAGGGTGAGAGAGAGACAGGGGGAGGGTGAGAGAGAGACGGGGGAGAGTGAGAGAGAGACAGGGGGAGGGTGAGAGAGAGGGACACAGGGAGGGAGAGAGAGAGACACAGGGAGGGAGGGAGAGAGGGAGACAGGGAGGGAGAGAGAGAGACGGTGGGGGAACAACAGACACGGAGGTAAAGAGACACGCAGGGAAGGAGAGAGAGAGAGAGAGAGAGGGACGCAGAGAGGGAGAGAGATGGACACAGGAAGGGCAAGAGAGAGCCACATGGAGGGAGAGAGAGAGAGACACGGGGGGAGGGAGAGAGAGAGAGACATGGGGGGAGGGAGAGAGACACAGGGAGGGCGAGAGGCAGACACAGGGAGGGCGAGAGGCAGACACAGGGAGGGCGAGAGGCAGACACAGGGAGGGAGAGAGAGACACAGGGAGAGCATGTTTCAAGTATAAGGACTGCTGGCTTCTTTAGTGTGCGTCTGTTAGTGGCTTTATTGAATAGATCTTAAGATGTCTGTCCCCAGAGGCAGAGTGCCTCATGGTTGAGTCACATGACCATGGCAAGCCAGTTAGTTAGTATAGCATTGCATTTCCCAAACCCAAACACCTCCTTTATCATATTAAAAAAGGATACAAACATCCCCCTTTTTCCCATTGGACAAAAGACACGTATGAATGTACGATCCTGTGTGAATGTGAGTTGCCCAAGTTACTCACTTTATACCCACTGTTCTCATGAATTGACAACTGTCTGGTCTACTATTCTGTCTCTGCACATGCATTGCGCACACAGGGCGGGATTTTCTGCACCCACTTGCCACCGCGATCTTCTGGTCCCGCCGCAAGTCAGAGGACTTCTGGCTGGGGTGCCGCCTCGCCCACATGGGGTCCTGTCCATGACAGGGCCGGGAAATCCCAGCCATTGTCTTTAAACTGTGCAGGTCTCCTAATGGATCGTGTACGTGTTGACATTTGCTGTTCGTCTTGGTGATGTTCCTTGTCCAGAGAGTGTCATTGCCATGTTGCCTCGGTGGATGTTGTTGTTCCACTGCGGTTGTTGGGGACTCGTGGACCTCTGGGGTTGATGGTAGTTCTGTATTCAGTACAGCTGGCGTGATCTCTTCTCCCTGACCAGCCGATTGTGGTGAAAGAGTAACTTCGTTAGTTGAGCGTATTCGCCTGCAGTTATGCCTGTTATGTCTGGTTGAATTTTTTCAACTCCCACTTTGAGTGGCCAACTGTGCAATTGTGGGACATTCTTTCCTCCTGGTACCTGTGTGCTGTCCCTGACATTCATTGGTCAGATCTTGCACAGCTTGGTTCATTGAAGACTAGTTTATCATGTGTTTTCAAAGGTATAGACTCAGCTGCAATCTTGCCCTTGAGCTCTTCCTGTTCAGCTCTGATGTGAACATTTTCCTGGAGAACATTATTAACCATTTCATTGCACTGGTGTGGTCGGCAACTACCTTATAGTTTACTTGAACACTTTCTCCCTCTCTCTGGGGTCTTCTGTCACCCTTGCTCTGGGGTCTTTTGCTTTCTCTGTTGGCACATTCAGGGTTAGCAATCCAAACTGGAGACTTCCTCTAGCTGAGATGAGTGGCCATTGTGTCCCATCCATGATCTGGAGCTCCAGATTTTCCTTCTTGCCACTGCACCGGGTTGTCAGACTCATTTGTCCTCTCGGAATGAGTATCGTACCACCATATAGCCTCTATCTTAATTTCAAGGGTTTAATTTTCGGATCGCCATGTTGAGCTACTTCGCACAGGTCTGTGAAGGTCCTGATGTTGCAAGACACACCTCTGTCTATCTGACACTTCTTATTCACTTGATACTCTCCTTCCAGGGTCATCATTATAACAGTTACAAACCATTTGTCTCCTATAGACTTGACCGAGCCAACCTGTTGTATTGTATATACTTCTTCATCAGACTCGTCCGCTGATATCTCTGCAGTGGCCATCTGTATTGGCTTGTTTTGCTCTTTTCTGGCCAATCACTTGCGGGCAATGATTTTGCTTCTTGCAGTTAAAACACAGCTTTCCCCATGCTGGGCAATCCTTCTTCTCCTGTGCATGCTGTCTTCCACAGCATTTGCATCCTGCCCTTTGTCTGTGAGTGCATCTGGGCTGTGTTTTGGCAGAATGCATCTCCTGGTCTGCTCTGCCATACATGTGCTCTAGCTGACGTTTCACAACTTCTGCATGTTGACACACATCTATTGCTTTCTTTAGCATCGGTTTCCCATCTTTCGGCAGACTTGCTGTCACTGAGGGGTCTCTCACACCTGGGCCAATGTATCTTCAATCAGATCATCTTTTAACTGTCCAAGTTCACGTACTTCTGCTAGCTGCATTGCTGTTGTGACATACCATTCAATGGTCTCGTTTTCACTCTGAACTCTAGTGTTGAATACATAATGTTCATATGTAACATTCGCTCACTGCTCAAAACGTGCATTCAAGGTTTTCAAAATCTCTGTCATCTTTTCCTTTGCTCATCTGTTAGGCTTAGAGTGGTATACACTTTATAGCAGTCCTTCCCCAGCAGTGTTAACAGTGTAGCTACTTTTATTGGTTCAGGCTTGTTCATTAAGTCTGTTGCAATCTCATTGTTTTGCTGTAGTGAGTGAAAAATTGCCAGTTTTGCCATGCATCATTTTTCAATGTTACTGGAAATGGGATTGGAAAATCTGACACCATGGGCAGGATTTTGCCCTTGGTGGGGGCGGTTGGGAAGCTGACCACCGCCCGCGATAAAGGCTGGAAGGCGATTTCACACTGGCGGGCCAATTAAGGTCCGCCCAGCGTAAAAGACGAGTGACAGTGCTCAGCACTGCCTGTGCAGGCGGAGGGAAGCGGGCAAGTGGGGTGAGTGCAAGCTTTGTGCATGCGCACGAGTGAGCACTTGATAATCTTCCTGAGGCACAGAGCTGCCTCAGGGGGATGAAGGCTTTTGAAAAAAAATTTAAAATGTTATAAAACATGTCCCCTCATGTGACTCTGTCACATGAGCAGGGACATGTTATTAATTAAACTTTAAAATTTTTATTTAATTTTTATTTGCTTGAGGAAACCTCGTCCCACACGTGGCAAGAGGGACACAGAGAGCAAGGGGGGCACAGAGGGCGAGGGGGGACACAGAGAGTGAGGGAGGGAGGGACAGAGAGAGAGAGGGAGGGACAGAGAGAGAGAAGGAGGAACAGCAAGAGAGAGAGAGAGGGACAGAAAGAGAGAGAGAGAAAGAGAGAGACAGACAGACAGAGAGAGAGTGGGAGAGAGAGAGGAACATTGAGAGAGAGAGAGAGAGGGGGACAGCGAGAGAGAGGGACTGCGACAGAGAGGGGGACAGGGATGGATGGGAGAGAGCGAGATGGAGAGAGTGGTGGGGGGGAGAGAGAGTGATAGGGGTAGAGAGAGACCAACAGACAGGAAAAGAGAGAGAGAGAGTGCTAAGGAGACAACGCATGTCAGGGAGAGAGAGAGCATGTGCCAGGAGAGAGAGAGAGAGAAAGCGAGAGCATGTGCCAAGGAGAGAGAGTGCGTGACAAGGACAGAGAGCGTGTGCCAAGGAGAGAGAGCGTGCGCCTTGCGAGAGAGAGAGCGCGTGCCAGAGGAGAGAGAGAGCGCGCGCCAGGGGAGAGAGAGAGAGCGCCAGGGCAGAGGGAGAACGGGCCGGGGAGAATGAGAGCAGGCCAGGGAGACAGAGATATCACACCAGGGAGACAGAAAGATCATACCAGGGAGATGGAGCGCATGCCAAGGGAGGAGGGGGGGTGAGAGAGAGAGAGAGAGAGAGAGACAGGAAGAAAGAGGGGGAGAGAAAGACAGGAATATGAGAGAAGGAGAGAGAGAGAGGAGGAGGAGGACAGGAAGGAAAGAGGGTGAGAGGAAGAGAAAGGAAGAAAGAGGGATAGGGAGAGAGAGGGACAGACACAGGGTGATAGAGGGAAAAACAGAGTGAGACGGAGAGACACAGGGGGAGTGAGGAACAATGGCAGAGAGAAAGAGATGGAAATAGAGGGAGAGATATAGACATTCAATGGGAAATGAAAGCTAAAGATGGTGAGAATAGGCTGCATTTACACCTGGTGTGAAAGAGGAAAGTGAGGGCCTGCTGAAGGTGGCCCTCTAAAGGTCCAGGATGGATGTAGCCCAGGGAGGGAGTGGAGGTGATAGTCACTTTGTCTGCCTCACTCTCCTGTACTGAGATGGCCCTGAAGAAGCAGCAGCTGGTGTACACTGTGTATATTTGAGCTCTCCTGGAGTATAGTGGACACACTGGGAATAGTATCATTTAATTCAATCAGGCTTTCCATTGTTTTGTTCAAAGTTATTGAAAAAAAAAGGGAAACAGATCTAAGCATCAGACACTCAGGTAGGTTAATGCATTGGGACCTTCACAGAATCAGCCTCAATGAACTTTTCATAAAAAGTCCTCCAGCAAAGCGGTCCTACTATATTCTTCCACCATTTATTGCAATTTTTTGGCAGTTCCTTCTTTTCGTCTTTATATACAGGTGGGGTGGGTAAACAAGGGGGAGACACTAATTGTTCCCACCCAGAGCCGAATAAAAGTGGCACACCCTATGGCAAAGAGCACTGGCAGCAGCCAATAACCTCGGTTGCTGGCAAAGCTTCCTCGGGGGCTGGGTGCTGCCTTGTTTCAGAGGGAGGGAAGCGCCCAGCACGTCCTATCACCAGAGGCCGGATCAGTCTCCTGTACAGGAACACATTCACTCAGGCCATAGACTGAGCCTGAGGAGACTGGGGATTGCCTATGTTTGTGACAGTTTAAATACAGTAGTACCAATGGGAGTACATGGCAGTGCCCAGTGCTCAACAGATAACAGACCCTTCCACTCCTCCGCTGCTCCACACCACTATTAACACAAAGAGGCAGCTCATCTATTTTGTTTTTGCCAATTTTCTCCCCTTAGCTTCTGAAGGTCTGAGAGCCAGGCTGGGGCTTGGGTCTGCAGACAGCAAACGTGCCCTCCAGAACTCTGCTCAAGGTGGTTGCTCTTTTATCAGTGAAACGAGGTGGGCTATTTGACAACGTGGGGCATCGCATCCCAGTTTGATCCAGGCCCTCGCCCAACGTCCATTTTCTGTAGCTGGCTTCTCACTCCCTGACTCCAGGATTGCGGAGGCAGGCAGTGGCGCCCCAGCTGAGCCGACACAGGTTGAGGAGTGAGGTTGCAGGACTGAGCTCTGTACTAGACTGTGAATTTATCCATGAGGTTATTGACGCAGGAGATTTTAAAGAGTGTTACACTAAACGGAGAACACATTCTACACGGAATGTGTCTCCCACAGACCATCAACACTGCAGCTGCTACAGGTGCTTGAAGGTCGTCTTGGAGATTTTACCATATGACCTTCCTCTGCCAACATCTGAAATCATAGGAAGAGGCCATTCATTCCCTTGTGATTGTGCTAACCCAAGCTCCTACACTGATTTTGAAGCAGTTTCTCTACTCTTTCCTCATACCCTTTGACATAAGACTGAACTTTGACCTCCAAATGATTCCATCAGCATTAAAACTGACCACTTTTTCACAGTCATTCAGCTCCTCCTTTATACTTTCATTCAGTGGACAATGTTTGACTTACAACCTTTAGACCTGTTGTTCTCACTCCCTGGCTCCCTTTTGTTTTGGTCCGTTCTACAAAAGGGACCCATCGCCTTCTTTCTCCATCTCTGACAGAAGCTCTGCCTGAAATATGAACCCATCCTTTCAAAGAGACAGATGAACCAGCTCCTCACTGCCACCCATTTTCTTTTAAGATTTCCAGCTTTGGCAAATTTTCTCTCTGTTGTTAACAGTCAACGAGATCAGGGTTAAGGGAAACAAAATCTTATTTCAATGTATAAGATCTTTAGGACAAGGACCGCATCCAATAGCACAATTTAAAACACCACACCTATTTTATCTGCTTACATGATTTGTCCAGGTCTCCTGAATGCATTCAGCTTGGAAAATCTGGATGGAAGCATTCCCGAAGGTTTCAATGTCTGGTGCCCCTCCTCCGACATTCCCCACACGTCGATTGCCTAACATGTCCGTCCTCACACCGCACCGTCTTCTCATGCCAATTGGAATTAAGCCATTGGGTGGGATCTTTACAGTGTTTAAAAAATTCTCAATCCCAACCCCAACCCACCCCTTTCCAGTTGGAATAGAGGTGGAGTGTAGGTGCAGATGAGCAACCGCTCCCAGCAGGCCCGTTGACAATTTAATTATAATGATGCTGCGTGCCTCATATGCGACTATCGTTTTAAATTTAACCAGTGAACTGAGGGGGGGATGGAACGAGGACCATTGGATCCAGGATGCCGGTGCCTTTCCATTTACTACATGTATCACCACCCCCAAAACCCCTGACCCCACCGATTTCCCCCACATTTTCTACCTCCACTCATGCCTCTGGCCTCCAATTTGTCCCCACTCCGAGCCTTCCTCTGGCCTCCAATCTTCACCATTCCGAGCCTTTCCAATCCCCCTCTCCCTCCTGACCTGATCCATCTTGCAGCCTGGCGACGAAGGCCTATGCACCTGGCAGACAGTCAGCCTCTCAATATGGCTGGCTGCAGCGGGAAACCGGGCATTCAAAAGTCCTCCCATTAAATTCACACGATCTGGGTGGGGAATCCCATTCTGTCAGGCTTTCCTGGCCTCAAGGTAGGCCTGTCAACTGTGATTCACTGTGTTCCTGGAGGTTTCATCACATGACTTGCCCCCACGCTCTAGCCATTTGTCAGCCAACACATCCATCCTTGTGACACACTGCCTCCCGACACCAATTGGAAAGCAAAAAGACTCATTCTGCAATTGGATGATACTTGACTATCAATCATTCCCCCCCCCATCTTCTCCTGCCCCTCGATTTTCAATATTTTCATATCTGGTAAAGAGAAATGTTCAAAGATAATGACATTAAAAAAAACTTTTTAGTGTCCTGATGATTCTTCTCCAGGGTTGCACAGAGATATGTCCTGGAGATTGATCTTCAATTTCTGGAGACTCCAGGCCAATCCTGGAGGGTCGGCAACCCTCCCTCAAAGCAGCAATCCCCCCATCCCCGAGTTAATATCCAGCCCTTCATTTCTCAATTGGCCAACTCCCGATTGTCCCCCCCTCTGACGCCTCCAATTCCTATAATTTAATTATAAATAAATAAACAAAAATGGAAAGTTTTAATCATAATGTTCAGGTTATTAAAATTATAAAATTGCAGCACAGGTTCATTCAGGCTACAGTTCTGATCGTACACGAGGTTAACAGCAGCAGGGAGAGAGAGAAAAAAATCTTTCACACAGCCTTAAACTGCTGAAAATGCAACAGAGCAAAATGGAAAGATCCAGAAGCATTGCCTGACACATTACGGAGGAAAACAAAGCCACAAACGCTCAGCTTATTTTTTTTTTCTCTTCTTTCAGGACAATTAATAGCATCAGCTCTAAGAACAACAGTCTGTGCGCATTCCCGTTCAGTTATTTCAACGTTGTCACAGATCTGTGTCTCCACCCCTGCCCTCCGCTCTTTTTTAGTGGATTAGTCTTTTTTTGCAAAAATGGCACTGTCAGCAGACAACTAGTCAGGCGTACGCAGTGACGCTTGCACACCATTGTGCTGCAATATTTTCAACACGGACAGGCAACAGGTTCCAGTTACCCAGCGACCAACGATTAGCAGCTCAGGACATGCCTTTTCCAAAAAAAAATGTTGCAAAATGTTGCCACTGATTTTCTTATAATTGTGATTGTCATTCCACATTAATCACTGGAGCTCACAACAGTCCTTCCCCCCAGCCCCAGCCTTTACCAAATGTACTTATGTCCCCGAGGAGCAGTGATACCCAACAGACAAGTGAGGCTAATGCAGGAACCAGCCTGCACAATGAATTCAGCTGACACTGCTGCAGGATTAATAAACCCCCAAAAAATGCAGTGTCTGGGCATATTCCTTTTACCTGCAGAGGACAGCTCCTTGTATCTGAATATATATATAGCTAAAATAGTAAGTGTAATTGAGCTACATTGGAGCCCGGCTGATGATCTTAAATCGGTAGTTAGTTATTATTGCTAATTATTAGCACACTTGGGATTGTTCAGCAAGTGCTGTCCAATCACAGAATGATTTCTTGAATAAACAAAAGCATGGGGGATAATAGCTACCTGGTGTGCTCCCCATGGCAACATCTTGACCAATTAGTGCTGGCTTGCCAACCAATCAGCACCCCTATAAATTGTTGTTCTCTTTGAAATTTGGCATTCTTGCATTTGTCCTGATGAGGGCAAGACAGAAAGCTTTGACAGCGTGTCTCTTTTTCTAGCAATACTCTAGTTCTATACAACCAAACAACTACTTATATGTCTGAGATCATAAATATGAAAGTTGACAAAAATAAGATCAGAAGGCAAGTCTTCAAACAAAGAGAGATAAAAGTGTGTAATAATGGTTGAGAGAGGTGGTAGAGAAGCAGGCTTTAAGGCCTTCAATGGATGGTAGACTGGGAGAGTCACTATCACTGAGAAATAGGTTGTGGTTCAGCTGAACGATCATTTCACCCCCTTGATTATTTTCAGCGCGCATGGCTTCTAACAGGCACAGTTCCTCAAGGAGGAAAAATGCATTCTGAGGTGGAACATCAACCACACTGTGCTGCATCTTCCATTATCAGATAACCAACCCCCCCAGCTCTGCTTATCAACCAGAGGACATTACATCATTAACGAGATAAACCACACAATAAAATGGGTGGTATTAGGCTTGCCAGCTCTGGATGGACACGTTCCAGTTGGGTTCATCAGGAGTTTCCTCCTCGAACCATCTGCCCCTCGTATTCTTGCCGTCTGCCCCCTTAATGCTTCCATCCTCACAGAGCCTTCCCATGCCAATTGGAAAGCAAACTGACATTGAGCACTAGCTAGTTAAGTGCCGACATGGTCCTGTTGGGCCGAATGGCCTGTTTCTGTGCTGTAAAATTTTATCCAATTATACGCTAAGACTTGAGATCATATCATAATAAATAGGAGCAGGAGTAGGCCTTTCAGCCTGTAAGGGATGCCCCGCCATTCAATATGATCATGGCTGATCTGATTGTGGCCCAAACTCCACTTTCCTTTGCCCTCTCACACAGTCCCATCCTCATAGCCCTCGACTCTCTTGTAAACCTATCTCAGTCTTGAGTATATTCAGTGACCCAGCCTCCACTGCTCCCTGGGGAAGAGAATTCCAAAAATAACTGCCCTCAGAGAAGAAATTCCTCCTCATCTCTGTCTTAAATGGGAGGCCATTTATTCTGAAACTGTCTCTCCTCGCTCTAGATTCCCCCACAAGGAGAGACATCCTCTCAGCATCTACCCTGTCAAGCCCCCTCAGAATCTGATATATTTGATTTACATTTGAGAGCAAGCATCTCAAAGTGACTGAGGAATGTTGATGTTAAGGCAATGGTTGAATTTATTGATTCTGCGTAGAGGCTGTTGGATGATTTTGATGGTCATACGAACATACGAATCAGGAGCAGGAGTGGGCCACTCGGCCCCTCGAGCCTCCTCTGCTATCCAATAAGATCATGGCTGATCTGATTGTGACCTCAACTCTACATCCCCACCAACCCTGATAACCTTTCATCCCCATGGTTATCAAGAATCAACCTAGAACAAAAATAAAAATACCTGGAAAAACTCAGCAGGTCTGACAGCATCTGCGGAGAGGAACACAGTTAACGTTTCGAGTCCGTATGACTCTTCAACAGAATCAATCTATCTAGCTCTGCTTTAAAAATATTCAGAGACTCTGCTTCCACCGCCTTTTGAGGAAAAGAGTTCCAAAGACTCACCACCCTCTGAGAGAAAAAAATTCTCCTCATCTCTGTCTTAAATGAGCGACCCCTTATTTTTAAATAGTGACACCCTTGTTCTAGATTCTCCCACAAGAGGAAACATCCTCTCCACATCCACCCTGTCAAGACCCCTCAGGATCTTATATGTTTCAATCAAGTCGCCTTTTACTCTTCGAAATTCCAGTGGATACAAGCCTAACTTGTCCAACCTTTCCTCATGAGACATCCCTTACATTCCAGGTATTAGGCTACTAAATCTTAAATAAACAGCCATTTCTCTCCATGTCTGATATTTTTATAATAAACAAAAGCGTTCAAAGAAATTGAAGACACCATTTTTTGACGTCCCAATGGATTCTCTCTCAGGTCACTTGCAACAGCTTCCTGAAGATTAATTTTCAGTTCCTGGGGACCTCAGCACATTCCTGGGGAGTTTGTAACACTCGATGCCAGGATAAATGTTCAAAGGTTCCACAGAACTGTAGCGATGCAACAAGCAGATTTCTGCTTCTGTTCACTTGTGTTGGTATCACAGACTAATACCCACTTTCTGCTAACATTTATATGGGTAGCGCTAGCCAAACCAGGCATGGCTTGCTGAAATGATCATCCTCATAATGAAAATCTTTAAATCTAAAGATGGGTCTTGAAGATTTCAAGTGATGGGGCTGTGACTGTTTCCTTGGCAGCTTGTTGTGAAGTGATGAAGATTCATTGTCATTGGAACATTGCTGTGCACAGCGGCCCTGTGACCTGAAGCATCGCAGAACCAAAGTAGCGGAGGTCAGTGACATCGGGGGACTTCTTTGGCTTCTGCAGATTGGTGAACCACAAAAAAACCCATTCTTATTTAGGCTGACCACGAGGGGGCTTGTAATAACTGATTAGAGTAGAAGGAATTTAGCAGAGCACAAATTGGCTGCATCTTTATCCATTGGGGAGCATAAGCTACTTGGCCACCATACAGTGGCTCCTGGTCCAGCAAGGCCTTGATCAAAATTCTCATCCTTATGTTCAAACCTCTTCATGGGGGCGCTCCCGCCCCTCATCGCAAAACTGCATTCCTCTTATGCACCGTGATTTCCACCGCCCCACCACTGGTGTCTGTGCCTACAGCCATCTGGGCCCTAAGCTATTGGAATTCCCTCTCTAATGCTCTCCACCTCTCTCTCCTCCTTTAAGGTGCTCCCAAGAAACTACCTCTTTGACCAAGCTAATGAACTTCTGCCCTAATGTCACCGATTGCAAACCAGTGTAAAATTTAGTTAGATTACGGTCTTGCAAAGCCCCTTGAGACACATTAAAGGCACTATATAAATGCAATTTGTTGTTGTCTTCGTTGCACAGTTAATTGGTTAGTTATAGAATGGCTGCTAGCAGCTGTTAGAACTTAGCCCAGGAACACGCAGCACCTTCAGGAGAGTTAGAAAAAAAAACTGTGAATCTCCAAATCCAGTAAAGTCTTCCAGATTACGTTATGCCCTGATCGACAGCAGGTGAAGGGTCAGGGGTGGGAGGGGAGGGGTGGTGGGCGTGTGGTGATTTGACTACTTCTCAGTTGCAGTTCCTCTTTAAGAGAAATACTCAGCCTCACAGAGTTTGAGGGGAGGGACGGGAAAGAAAAGTTGGCTCAACTTCAAACAACATTTCTACTCTCTTCTTACTTTTAAAAAAGGAGCCTAGAAAAGCTTGGTTTGTTCTGTTGCACCCTTGTGCATTCCCTTACAACAAGCAAGTGGGTGAATGGCACTGACGAGGGAGGCACTTTGTGTGCTACGCACCATTATGGGGCCATTAGACACGGTTGTGTGGACAGGAACACAATGCAACACTTTCAGCTACATTCCAATTGCAACTCATCGTCAACAAGCACCAGAAAGTGGGCAGCCATTGTAACCGAGTAATCATCATTGCCACATATAAATAGATACACATTTAGATTCACTTCTTTGGTGAGAACTGAACCCAAATAAATACGGCACAAGCTGCGAGGAAATGGCCTCCTTGACAGTTTTTCACCAGTTTTTCCTCTCCTCCACAAAGTGCTAACAGTTTCCTGGTCTGGTCACACAGGCTGTTCGCAGCCCTCGAGCACCTCACCCTAGCACCTGAACGCATATTTGGCAGTTGGGGGTTGCGATGAGAACTCCATTACTCACCTGACAGGTGACCTTGCTATTCTTCCACTGTCCCGAATGTGCCTGAAAGACCTGTAGAAATGGGGCCTCACCACCACCTTGCTCACCTTCTCTCCAATCTATGAGTCGCCTGCTGACAGTGCGTATATCACCCTCGCCTCCGAGCCAGAAGCTTCGAAGTTCAAATCCCATTCCAGAGGCTTGAGCGCAAAATCTAGCCTGGAACTCCAGTGCAGTACTAAAGGTATACTAAACACTGCTGATCAGGGCACGACACAGTACTCCCTAGCACTGAGGGAGTACTGCATTGGCGGAGGTGCCATCTTTGGGATGAGGCCTCAAACTGAGGCCCTGTCTGCCCTCTCAGGTGGATGTACAGGATCATATGGCATTACTTAAAGTAGAACAAGGGAGCTTTCCACGGGATCCTGGTTGACATTTTTCTCTCAAACACAGCACCAATAATCTGGCCATCATCACATTGCTGTTTGTGGGACATTTTTGGATCATCCCGAAGCTGCAAAAAAATGTTATTTGAATGCAAGTCTCTATTTATCACCTCCTTGCAGCAGTATCCCTGCGATCCAGCACTCGCAGACAAACCTGGGCCCGATTTTAACTTTATGTGAGTGAATGGGTTTGAGTTAAAATCGGGTCTAAAGGAGTAGAAGAAACCCATCTGCAAGGCCACGCAGAGTCACTGGCTGGGCACTGACTGCCATTTACCAATCCTTGCCCAGCTACTAGCTCAAACTTTGCCATCCAGAAACTACTTCTAATTACCCTCCCAATTGTTTCTCAAAGACTATTTTAGGGCTTTTGAGATTAAAGCTAGACAGTAAGCTGCCCTCCGTATTCACCTGGTAGGCACCTGCTAGGCTGAGGTGCGCTTGTTGTACACAGTGGCACAAGCAAATTGCTTTTTAAAAATTCATTCATGGGATGTGGGCGTTGCTGGCTAGGCCAGCATTTATTGCCCATCCCTAATTGCCCTTGTTCAGAGAGCATTTAAGAGTCAACCACATTGCTGGGGGACTAGGGTCACATGTAGGCCGGGCTAGGTAAGGACAACAGATTTCCTTCCCTGAAGGACATTAGCGAACCAGATGGGTTTTTGCGATAATTGGCAATAGTTTCGTGGTCATCATTAAACTTTTAATTCCAAATTTTTACTGGATTCAAATTTCACCATCTATGTGGTGGGATTCGAACCCAGGCCCCCAAAGGATTACCCTAGGTCTCTGGAATACTAGTCCAGTGACAATATCACTATGGCACTGCCTCCCTGCTGTGTCAAGATATCAATAATTTAAATATTTCACACTAAGCCTCGAATGAAATGCTGCATTGCAGGTAACCCATTTCCCTTTGCTCTCACCAGCACCTAGAAGTTGTTCCATTACTGGCAAGGACGAGCCAGATGCAGATATTAAAAATAGGCATCATTAGGTCCTTCTGTGCACAGAACGGACTTGTCTGGTAGATGAATTGCTATTAAACTATTAGTGCAGGGGCATTGTGTACCATTGCAGCACACAGAACAGGAAACCACAGTTATGATCCCAAGTCTGTGCTGAATTAGGTTTTTCCTCAGATGAAGACATGAGAGGGTGGAGGTGGTACAAGATAGGGCTACTGAATTGTGTGTCAGGTGAGGGCGGTGCCAGGCTAATCTGTGATGCCCTCGGGTTTTGTTTTGACACTTGTTCTTGGGGTGTGGGTGGGCGACACCGGCAAGGCTGCAATTATCGTAGTTGCCTCGAGAGGGTAATGAGCCTTCCTCTTGAACCGTTGCAGCCTTTGTGGTGGCGGTGGTGGTGGTGCTTTGGAAGGGAATTCCACAAAATGGCCCAGTGAAAAGGAATAAATGATGATATACGTCCCAGTCAGGATGGCCTGTGTCTGTGGAGAGAAAACAGGGGAACAATCACGTTCCTGAGACAAGGCTTCCCACTGTCGATCAGCAAACTGCCTGCTGAGATCCACCGTCTGAACGCCACCAACTACCAGTCAGATGAGGAATCAGGGTAAGCCTGATGCCTGTGGAGCCAGGATTTCGGGGGAGGGAGGAAGGTGGGAAAATTGACTAAAACTTGTGGAAGTAGGAAAGATAAGAATGGGAATTGCGAATGAGAGAAAATTAAACTACTCAACCTTTCCTCTGCCTTCAGCATCATTTAACATCAAAAATGAAGGATCTCAAAAGGCCTGAGAGGCCTTTCATGACACCACATAATTACCATCATCAATGTGTTTGCTCAACTTTATTCATAGCACAGTCCAATGCCAGCCATTTCTATACTGCTGGTCTTTCACAAATATCATTCCGATTATCTGCTTGATTTGAGTTTGGGAAGGAGGTGGTGCAGGGAAGGAGAGGTACTGCCAATTGCACCACACCAAACGGGTCTCTTTATACCCAATATCTAGGTCGTATCAGCATGTCACTCATCAACTGCACCAATCCCCGATCCTCAGGTTGCCCTCACATGCTCTGCAGTGCACCTCATCAGGATTAATAAACACTTCTTCAAAAGGACATGGCTGTGCTGCACAGATAGGCCAGAGTGAATCATCAGCCAGGATTGAGTCATGATATCTTCACCCACAGTTGCCAAACAATGTTTTGATGTGGTAATGACCTCACATATTATGAAAACTGATTTGACTGTGTATAAATGTATAAATCGTTCTTACCAGATGGTGAGCCTGTCTCCCTTCTCTTCCCCGTCTCCTTGGCACGTGGAAGCAACTTCAGCTCGATATCTGTTCTCAACAGGGCCCCATCAGTCAAACGCATTCATTTCAAAATGCCCACTTCTGAAAAGGGAAAAAAAAAGCTCTTCAATGAGCCAGCCTTCAGCAGGCCTTTCTGCAACTGGACCCTACCAACTGACTGCAATACTGTTAGTTTGCGGCTGCCCACATTCTCTTGAATTCCAGCTCTTCAACTTGCACTATGTGGAAAGGGTGTTATTCTGGTCAGTGGCTGGGACACGAGTAGAGTCAGGAAGTCAGCCCTGTCAGTCAGAAGCCTTACTTTTCCTGCTACATTATTCAGATTTTTTTTTTGGTCATATTTGGCCAATCAGCTCCAAGAGCTTGTTCCAGCATTCAGTTCGATCAAGACTGATCTGTGTCTCAACTCAATTTACCTGCCTTGGCTCCATGACCCTCCATGCCTAACAAAAACATCTTGATAAAAGCAAAATACTGCGGATGCTGGAAATCTGAAACAAAAACAGAAAATGCTGGAAAAGCTCAGCAGGTCTGACAGCATTTGTGGGGAGTGAAACAGAGTTAACGTTTAGAGCCTGTGTGACTCTTCAGAGCTAAAGGGAAGTAGAAATGTGATGAAATTTATACTGTTTAAGGTTTAAGGGGGGGTTGAGCAGGTGAAGCTGGATAGAAGGCCAGCAATAGGTGGGGGCTAAGGAGAGATTGACAAAGATGTCATGGACAAAAAGACAAAGGGAGTGTTAATAGTGGTGGGAAGGGCTAAAGAAGGTTCTGATAGTGGCATAAAGCTAAGAAAGCAGAATGTGTGAATAGCAGAACAAGGGTCAGTACTCTGTGAAAGAACAACATGGAACAGTGACAAATGGCCCTTTTGGGGGTGGGATGAGGGGAGGGGGTGGTGGTTGGGAAAAAAGGATAGAAAAAGGGGGGAAAAGGGGGATAGAAAAAAGGGGATAAAACAATGATTAAATTAATAAAAATTAAAATAAGTAAATAAAAATTAAAAATAAATTTTTAAAAAGGGGTTTAAAAAGGGCTGAAGATAGAGGAGAGAGTATGAAGTTGTTGAACTCAAAGTTAAGTCCGGAAGGCTGTAAAGTGCCTAATCGGAAGATGTGTTAATGAGGGTAATGCATTTGATGTGGTCTACACATGCAATTTAGCAAAGCTTTTGATAAGGTCCCTCATGGCAGGCTGGTCAAGAAAGTAAGAGCCCATGGGATCCAAGGCAAAGTGGCACGTTGGATCCAAAATTAGCTGAGAGGCAGGAAGCAGAGGTCGATAGTAGAGGGATGTTTCTGTGACTGGAAGTCTGTTTCCAATGGGATTCCGCAGGGCTCGGGTTCTGGGGCCCCTTGCTGTTTGTGGTGTACATAAGTTATTTGGACTTAAATGTAGGGGGTATGATGAAGAAGTTGGTGGGTGACATGAAAATTGGTAGGGTGGTAAATAGTGAAGAGGATAGCCGTAAACTGTAGGAGGATAGCAATGGACTGGTCAGGTGGGCAAAGCAGTGGCAAATGGAATTCAACCTGGAAATATGAGGTAGTGGACTTGGGGAGGGCTAACAAGGCAAGGGATTACACTATGAATGGTAGGACCCTGGAAAATACTGAAGATCAGAGGGACCTTGGTGTGCATATCCATAGATCCCTGAAGGTAGCAGGGCAGGTAGATAAGATGGTTAAGAAGCCATTTGGGATGCTTGCCTTTATTAGCCAAGGCATAGATTATAAGAGCAGGAAAGTTATGCTGGAACTGTATAAAATGCTGGTTAGGCCACAACTGGAGTACTGCATGTAGTTCTGGTCACCACATTATAGGAAGGATGTGATTGCACTGGAGAGGGTGCAGAGGAGATTTACCAGGATGCTGCCTGGGCTGGAGGGTCTGAGATATGAGGAAAGACTGGATAGGCTGGGGTTGTTTCCCTTGGAGCAGTGAAGGTTGAGAGGGGACCTGATAGAGATGTAGAAGATTATGAGGTGCATAGATAGGGTGGATAGGAAGGCGCTTTTACCATTAGCAGGGGGGTCAATAACCGGGGGGCATAGATTTAAGGTAAGAGGTAGAAGGCTAAGAGGAGAGGAGAAATTTTTTCACCAGAGGGTGGTGGGAGTCTGGAACTCACTGCCTGAAAGGGTTGTTGAGTCAGAAACTCTCAACATTTAAGAAGTATTTAGATATTCACTTGCTTTGCCATTGCCGCCAGGGCTATGGACCAAGCTCTGGAAAATGGGATTAGTATAGTCAGGCCTTTGTTGACTGGTGTGGACACGATGGGCCGAATGGCCTCCTTCTGTGTTGTACATGTCTATGAGGTGCTGTTCCTCCAGTTTACATTGGGCTTCCCTGGAACACTGCAGCAGGACAAGGACAGACATGTGGGCATGAGAGCAGGATGGAGTGTTGAAATGGCAAGCGACAGGGAGGTCTGGGTCATGCTTGCAGACAGACTGAAGGTGTTCCACAAAGCGGTCACCCAGTCTGCGTGTGGTCTCTCCAATGTAGAGAAGACTGCATTGGGAGCAGCGAATGCAGTAGACTAAATTGAAGGAGGTGCAAGTGTAGCACTGCTTCAGCTGAAGGGAGTGTTTGGGCCCTTGGATGGTGAGGAGGTAAAGGAGCAGATGTTGCGCCTTCTGCGATTGCATGGGAAGGCGCCGTGGGAAGGGGATAAAGTGTTGTGGGTGATATAGGTGTGGACCATGTTGTCCTGGATTGGTCCCTACGGAATGCTGACAGGGGGTGTGAGGGGAAGATGTGTTTGGCGGCGGCATCATGCTGGAGTTGGCAGAAATGGCGGAGGATGATCCTTTGAACGCAGAGGCTACTGGGGTGAAAAGTGAGGACAAGGGGGATCCTATCATGGTTCTGGGAAGGAGAGGAAGGTGTGAGGGCAGGGACGCGGGAGATGGGCCGGACACGGTTGAGGGCCTTGTCAACCACCGTGGGTAGGAACCCTCGGTTAAGGAACAACGCAGACATGTCAGAAGCATCGTTTTGGAAAGTGGCATCATTAGAACAGATGCGACGGAGGCGAAGGAACTGAGAAAATGGGATGGAGTCCTTACAGGAAGCAGGGTGTGAGGAGCTGTAGTCGAAGTAGCTGTGGGAGTCGGTGAACTTGTAATGAATACTGGCCAACCGTCTTGATCTCGGTTTTGAAATTTCCAATTGAACCCCAGCATCCACAGCTTTTTGCGGAGAGAGTTCCAGATTCCCACTATCCTTTGTATGAAGAAGTGCTGCCAGACATCCCCCCACTACCCCCCACCCACCCCACACTACAATTGGCCTAGCTCTAATTTTAAGATTTTGCCCCCTTGTTCTGGACTCTCCCACCGGAGGAAACAGAATTGAGCCAATCCTTGTCAAATTGTGATTAGAATGAGGGCATCACACTAATGCCAAACCCATGAAGACTGCTGTCCTTAAACTCTATCATTTGACAGCCTTAGCTGGTTGGATTTATTTAATTGGAGGACGAAAAGGGCATCTTCTGACACAAAGTTTTAGAATTTTCCAGGGGCAGAGCCCAAACCACTGAGGTAACTTGTTGGGAGAGTAATGGAAACCCCATTTACGTCTCCAAACAAGATTTATGATGCACTTCCGGTGAAGTTGCAGTGAAGCCAACTGGCTCCAAGGAAATTCTAGGCCAATCTTACTCCACACCCTCTTCTCCCCAGGGCCCTGTCCTATTGCTGCCAACCAGTTCCACTCGGCATTATTTGTGCTCGATCTCCGGGGTGTTAGCAGCTTCTTTGACCATCGCAGCCCAGCCTGTTAACTGGACAGCCAATGAGGAGCAAGAGCCCTGGCTGATTTCACCTCCTGTTCATAAGGCCCGCAGCTCGAAATTGTCGCAGCTTCATACTCATGGAGGTGGGCACATGGAGAGCTGGCTCAAACCCATGGCTTCCCACTGGAAACCAGCAGCAATAAAAATCTCCATCATGCCCCCTCCTCCCCACCCCCACCAAGTCTTTTTTGGATATACTGCCATAATCTTTTCATCCACTTTCCACTGATTTACCAACACACAAAGCAAAGCTGTAGTGCATGCCTCAAAGGTTTGTCTTTAAAATCACATCCATCACCAACAGCAAATGGATAAGCAGCAGCAACTGAATTAGGCACATTATTGATGACTCACATGAGAATAGGTAAATATCATTTGGACAAGTAACCAAAAGCTGTAATAGATTCTGAGCCAAGGGTCATTCCTAATTGTACTATTTATGCTGTTCACTTTCCTCCTCTGTGCTCCCAAAAGCAGATGGTTTTAAAGTGATCATAAATATTATTAAATATACTGGAAGCATTACACGCACAAATACATCCTTCCCCCATCCAAACAGCATTCCCTGCATGAGTATTGTCCTGGAACAATCCTAGCTTTAACTTTACACCATCCGCAGCTTATGCTTCCTGGGTTTATGCTGTAACATTATTTATTTCTGCTTGTGGGGGACCTTTTGGTGTAACATTTTGATGTAGAGCAATAGGCCATTCAGCCCAACTGCTCCATACTGATGTTAATGCTCCACAAGAGCCTCCTCCCATTCCTTTCTCCCTCATCTGTTCATCTAGCTTCCCTTAAAATGCTATTTGCCATTTCCACATTCTCACTACTCTTTGGGTAAAGGAGTTGCTCCTGAATGCCCTATTGGATTTATTAATGACAATTTTTATACATATATATTTTTTTATTTGTCTATGGGATGTGGGCTAGGCCAACATTTAATTAATTGCCCTTGTTCAGGGGGCATTTCAGAGCCAACCACATTGCTGTGAGTCACATGTAGGCCATACCAGGTAAGGACAGCAGGCTTCCTTCCCTATATGAGCCAAATGGTTTTTTTTTAATGACAATTGGCAATGGTTTCATGTGTTTTATTTAATTCAAATTTCACCATCTGCAGTGGTGGGATTTGAACCTGGGTCCCCAAAGCATTACCCTGGATCTCTGGAATACCAGTCCAGTGACAATACCACTATGCCATCACCACCACCACCCTAAATCTAAATCTATATCTATATCTATAGCCTTCAGTTTTGGTCTCCCCACCCAAGTGGAAACATTTTCTCTACATCAGCCCTATCAAACTCTTTCATGAACAAGTCCCCTGAATGAAAAAACAGTAAAAAACTGAGTACTGGTCTGAACTGGTCTTGTATACCTTAAAATGGAACATCAATAAAAACTGGGAAATAAGAGTACTGGTCTGAACTGTTTTTTATCTTCTGTATGCAGCCCTCTCTTCTCTAGAGGAAAGAGCCACAGACTGTTCAGACTTTTCTAAACACCTTTCAGTTCTGGTATCATCCTTGTGAATTCTTTTTTTTTTGTACCTTATCCAATGCTTCTATATCCTTTTTATAATATGGAGATGAGGACAGCACAGCCCTCCAAGTGTGTCCAAGCAAACTCCTCTACAAGTTTAACATAACTTCCCTGCTTCAAAACCTCTGGAAGTGAACCTCAGTGCTTGGTTTGTCTTTTTTAATGGACTATTAACCTGTGGCATTACTTTTAGTGACTTAAATATCTACAACGGAGTGACTTAAGGTTGCAGAGGATAGTTAAGAATCAACCACTGCTTAATTAACAACGCTTGGCATCGAAAGGAATCTTATACCCAATGTAACAAGATCTCCAAAGTCCCCAGGTAAGAGAACAACAAACTACAAAGACACCGGATTGGAACCACCTCAGACAATCTCTTTTTGCCCACCTTACCCACTATTTCTCGATGGGGGCGCGGGGGGAAGAAATCATTTGGACATTGAACCCAGTGTAGATTACAATGGGCAGGGAAGGCTGAGGACCAAGGATATAATGGGTAGGTGTGAGTTCAGAGGTGATTTCAACACAGTGTGGGTGAAGGGAAGAGAAATCTAAGTTCAGAGGCGAACTGATTATATATTAGATTGGATAGAACCATGGAAACCAGAGCACAGAAGGAGACCATTCAGCCCATCATTCTACCGCTAGTTCTTTGACTGAAGCTAACTATTTTAGAAGAAAGATCTTACATTTGTATAGGGTCTTTCATGACCCCAACAGGTTTCAAAGCACTTTACAGCCAATTAATTACTTTGCAGTCACTATCCCATGACCCTGTCATTTCTCATCAACTCATAGAAAATATAGAAATGGAATGCTGTTAACGCATACTAAGCCAACAGCACAACTAGCTGTGAAAAGACATAACTTCAAATAAGGTGGAACTCAATTTGCCCCATGACCTTCCATGGGGGTAAAACAGATGAAGGACAACTGCAAAACCAATGGGTAACAGAGTCTGGAGTTGGGTCAACACCTCAGGTGACCCACTCCACCGATTCATTCACTCTTACCTACCAGCCACTTGACCAAGGAAGGCCAAGGCAGATTGGGAGGGGGGGGGGGGTTAAGGGCACTAGCTCACTGCTGCCCACCCAAGCAACACCAAAGGCCTCCTGCTAGCCTTCTGCTGGTTGCTTCCTGTGGCTGTTAAGCCCTGGCCCCATCTGTTAGTTATCTAAGAGAGACTGGAGGATAGATTTACACAAGTCTTTGGAGGTGGCAGGACCAATTTAGAAGCCTGTTTAAAAAAAAAAGATAGGGTCCTTGGTTTTATTAATAGGGTACAAAAGCAAGGAAGCTATGCTGAACCTTTATAAAACACTGTTTAGGCCCCAGCTGGAGTTTTCTGTCCAATTCCGGTACCACATTTCAGGAAGGATGTCAAGGCCTTGGAGAGGGTGCAAGGATGGGATCAGGGATGAGGGACTTCAGTTCATGTGGAGAGACTGGGAAGCTGGGATTGTTCTTATCAGAGCAGAAGGTTAAGGGGAGATGCAATAGAAGCACTCAAAATTATTAAGGAGGTTTGATCGAGCAAATAAGGAGAAACTGTTTCCAGAGGCAGGAAGGTCAGAAACCAGAGGGACACAAATGGAAGATAATCGGCTAGTGAGCCAGAGGTGACATTAAAGACAGATTTTGTTTACCCAGCGAGTTGTTGCAGTCTGGAATGCATCGCCTTTAAGGGTGGTGCAAGCATTAACTGTCAAAGGGAATTGAATAAATCCTTGAAGAGGGAAATGTTGCAGGGCCGTGGGGAAAGATCAGGGGAGGGTGTATGGGGCGAATCGGATTGCTCTTCCAAAGATCCAGCACAGACATGACGGGCCAAATGGCCTCCTCCTGTGCTGTCTCATTCTATGGTTCTATGAAATCTGCCTGACGGGAGGCCAACTGTCAAAGCACCTGTGTGTTTACATGTCGAGTAACCTTAGCCAGACCATGAACCAACTGCCCGTCGAACATTTCTAAACCTCAAAAATAATTTCTGCAAGGCCTTGAAGCTTACAGTGCCATTCAGCTTCAAACCCATAATGAAAATTCACCAAACTCCCTTTAGAGCCACAACAGAGCACTCAGAATAAAAATAAAAATACCTGGAAAAACTCAATTTTCACCTCTTTTCTATTTTTCCTTAGTTCTGTTGAAGAATCATACGGACTCGAAACATTAACTGTGTTCCTCTCCGCAGATGCTGTCAGACCTGCTGAGTTTTTCCAGGTATTTTTATTTTTGTTTTGGATTTCCAGCATCCGCAGTTTTTTGCTTTTATCTTAGAGTTAGCGCACTCAGAATAGCAGCTATTGTCCCTTCAAATTGGTTCTTTTATTCTCATTCAATAAAGCCTCACCTTTCTGCATTCAGCCAGGGACAATGACGAGCAATTTAACTGTACAGAAAGTGTGTTGACCATAACAAGGAGCTTTAGTAGAAATGGCCTGAATAGTTAAAGGACAACACCAAACACTCTCAGCTATGGACCTAGCATTTCAGTCAGGAACCAAGGGAATGAAAGCATCTGTCAGCTTAAATCCAGAATGTTGCTGCTGATATTTACTTAGAAATAAAAGGACAGCAGAAGCACGAGAACACCACCAAGTTCCGCTCCTCTCCACACATCATCCAGAATTAGGCATATTATCATTCCTTCACCATAACAATGCCCTCCCCAATAGCAGATTGGTAACACATTCACCATTAGCTTTTCAAGAGCAACTAGGGATGGGCAATGTGTGCTGGCCATGCCAACAATGCCTACATCCAGAGGATGAATATGGAATCTCCATGATTGCCAAATGTTAGCCATGGTCATTTTAGGGAGCTTCTGGAGAGTTGCTCAGACACAGAACCATTTCTCAGCAAGAGTTTAGGGTCGATGTATTCAGGACACAAAAGGAGAGGAAAGGGTGAAAGTCTGATCTTTCGCAATATATTACAGAAATGTAAAAAAAAGGACAGAAATGCACATTAAATTGCACATCAGGCAACATCAAGACATCTCCAAAACATTGTACAGCCACTGAAGTGCATCTGAAATTCCGTCAGTGTTGTAATGGAGGAGACGCAGCAGCCAATTTTCACACAGCAGGATCCCATAAACACCAATGGAATAAATTATGTTTTTTCTTTAATCAGTTCTTTTTCTTTAATGATTTAGTTTGAGGGATACAGGTTGGCCAGAACAAAAAGCTGAACTCCCCCGCTCGTCTTCGAATAATGTCGTGTGATCTTTGACATCCACTTGAGGGAGCAGGCACAGCTTCAGCTTAGCATTGATCCTACATTCAGAAACAATTCTGTCCCATAGGAGACACTGCCGTTGCACAGGATGTTACAAATGTCAAGGGTCAGTATAGTAGAACATGTTGAAAACATGCTGTTGGTTGAAGGGTTAACAAAAGTCATCTGTATACCAATAGCTCATTATAAGCAACAATGATGAGTCAACATTATGATTCTACTATGTCTGATATCCATGCCAGCCACATTACAACAATTCACGTTGGGTGTGTTGACGAGATTGTAAGGATGGGGGAGAATTCAATTTCCTGCCTGTGCAAGTAAAGTTTAAATTAAACAGCATCTGGCCACCATCAGCCGAAATTGAATAATACTCGCAGCTGTACTGATCAACAGTAATGAACTTCACTTAGCTAGGTTAATAAGGAAAAGGGTTCAGGGTATACAATGAGATCACTTTAATCCACCACGTCCAATCTACTGCCTCAGGTTGCTCAGGAAGCAGTGAAATGGACAACACGGTCTGCTTCCCCTAAGTTAACAGGATCTCCTGCGGCGTTGCTCACAGGGAGCCTGGAGCCTGCAGGATGGTTGCATTGTCCACCTGCTAATCTGGCCTGTCCTTTTAAGGCCACGACTGTTGCAAATGCAGTGAAGTGTGTTGTAAATTGGGCCAAGGTCATTCACATGGCCACTTTTCAGGGGAAGGAGGAGCAAGATGAGATGTACCTGAATGAGTGAGTTATGGCTTGATCAAGAAAAGAATAGTGCAAGAAAATGCATGGAGGAAATTTTTTTTAAAAAGCCTTTAAAAAAAGGTTGAAATGCAGCTAACTGAGGAAGAGCCACATCTGATGCTGAATGATTTCCTCTAATGTAAAAGCAGCCTTTTTACCCTCAAGGGCCGCCAGACCAGGTAATGAGGCACTCACGTTACGAGGTAAGTCTACAATATTAGGGGTCAGTTTATGCAGGCGATGTGGGATTCTCTGAAGTAGATCAGGAGACATGTAGGATACATTACCCACCCTCACATTAAACCAACAAGATATGCTCCGTAAATCTTTTTTTCAGTTATTGGTCAGAAATAAGTCAAATAATTTTAGCATTTCTTTTCAACCATTTCTCCAACAACTTTATCATCACTTGCCCTGAAGGAGCTGAATTCTTGTTCAGAATGGTTGCACAGGCACCAAGCACCCTTTGGGATAGCTCAACCAAGTGGCCATTCTTCAGGGGTGTCCCTGGACAACGAGGTCACTTGACCATAGTGTGGTCAGGTCTTGCAAAATGTGGAATTTTGTGTTCAAGGGTTTCTTTAAGCGATGCATAAAACTGCACCCGACGAGAAGTGAGTTTTTTTATCTCAAAGCATCTGGAGCTGTACACCACATTATCTGTTTACCTTTTTTTCCCCTTCATCATCAAAACCTACCATTCCTAGAAGAACATCGGAATAGAAATTTTCAAAAACTGGTCAGGGTGACTTCTGCTACTTGTGTACATCGAGTTCCAATCACCTCATTTATTTGTCTTTCTTGCTGAGCAAAATTCAACACAGACTTCTTGCTTTGTATTGATGTCGTTATGTTTGTTCACTTCCTCGCTCAGCTTTCTTTGGTTTCTACCCTTGATAGCTCAGATAGAAGGGGAGCCTCAGCCCTTTGAAGGCCCTCACTTGGCTTATTAACTTGTTATTGTCTCGCCCTTTCACGCAGCTTTTCCATTCAATTGTGGCGTGGCGCTCAGATTTCACAGCGTTGCTGTTATTTAGGGCTCCCCAGGTGGTGGCTGAATTTTAGTCACATTTTTTTGCCAGATTAGAAAGTAGAGCTAAACTGTATTACCCAGAAATGTGAAAAAGTCTGGCAAGGAATTAATGTTCATGTGTGCCAAGATTTAGATTCTTTTCAAAACAGTAGAAAGACTTAACTAATTTATCAGTTTATCCTGAACTCCCTGGCTGCTGTTTTATACCATCATATCTTTAATTCTTAACCAGGTTTCCTCACATTATTGGCTCAAGAGTGACTTCAGCTCAACTTATCCATCCTTTCAAAAGTCAATTCCTACTGTTAGCTTCGGCAATCATTCACCTTTGTCAGTCATTAACCAGCTGTAACTTGGCATGGAGAGGGGTCAGAAATTTCCTTCAACTCCGTCTGCCAAAGTTTCTCTGAGGGACCTGCGAGAACCAAATGGGACACGTCTATTCCAAATTTACTAATCCCCTCTGACCACCACAGATTCAGCCTCTTCTAACAACAGTCACATTCAGAACATAACACTGGAATAACCTTGCCTTTTAAAAGAATTACAAGACTTTTGTTAGTCACACTGCAGATGTGAAATTGGAATCATTGGCAGGTTACAAGTTTCATTTTCCTCCTGAGATACCTCCTATGGTCAATGGATTCTAGTGTGCTATTCTCTATTCACGTGATGTAATTCAAGTTTTTGTTTCAGTTGGCTAATTTTCCATGGATTCAACGTTCTGAAGCAGCATAGAATGAGATTGGAGCTGTTCTTTATAATTCATATCGCCACTTCAATCTATCACTTGTCATTCTGCTTGGGGAGAAAGCAACATTCGGTAGAATGCTGGATTTCATCAGTGATATTATGTAGCTGTCACCACAGGTTAACGCTCGTTCTAGCTTCTAAGTAAATCAAATTCATTTCCAACCAATCACGCTGTCTCTGTCACTCCTGAGCTGGGACTCTGTGTGTCAATTATCTCATTATATCTCTGTCACTTTAAGAGCGGTATCTGCTGGGAAAAGCAATCACTGTAAAATAGACTCAAATGTCTGTGTCTGACTGGATTCCTCTTCATTAGCTATCCAAGTAGACACAATTTCCTATTTCATTTTATTATTCTGGATCAAACCGTAATGTCTTGATTCCTTTTTCACTCACATCCAATTAGTGTCTTCTTATTTTTCACCCTTTTCTGCTGGGATATATCATTAACTTTATAGTATCCAGCACCACTTCACAAAGCTCGAATTAGTTGTCTGGCATCTAATACAAATTATTATTCCAAGTTAGGGAGTAGACACATGGGAACACCACCACCTGAAAGTTCCCCTCCAAGACACTCATCATCCTGACTTGGAAATATATCGGCCTTTCCTTCATTGTCACTGGGTCAAAATCCTGGAACTCCCTCCCTAATAACACTGTGGGTGTACTTACACCACAGCGACTGCAGTGGTTCAAGAAGGAGGTCACCACCTCCTTCTCAAGGGCAACTATGGATGGGCAAAGAATGCTGGCCTAGTCAGCGAAGCTCACATCCTGTAAATAAATTTTTTAATAGTAGCTGATCCTAACCGAATCTGAGTGTAGCTCTTGTAATAGATTTGAGTCTATCTGAAGATTACCATGTAGTATAGAGTCTTCAGATGACCCCATCTGGAGTACTTGGTACATGTTTCACTTTGACATGTCGTCACTGTTGTAAGAAAGTTATGACACAAATCCTAATTGGGTTGTCTAACACTATGATTTGGAAGATAATATTCAAAAAGATACAGGAATTATTTGGAGTCAATGTTTAAGCTAGCCCCAATATTGAAGCACTGTCACAAGGCTACGCCCCTTTATTTTTTGAAAAAATGGGCCAAAGCTTTGCCCTCGTTGGGCGGGCTTGGTGGGGGCAGTCTGGAAGCTGACCGCCACCCGCAATCGGGGCCGGAACGTGATTTAGCGCTCAGTGCTGCCTGTGTAGGGGGGGAGAGAGGGCAAGCACCAACCTCGTGGGTGTGCGCTGGATAAGATCCCTGAGGCACAGAGCTTCCTCAGGGAGACGGACAGTTTTCCAAATAAAAAATAAAGAATTTTAAGATATTAAAAAAAAGTCCCCTCATGTGACTCTGTCGCATGAGCAGGGACATGTTAGAAATTAGGAAGAAATGTTTATTTTTTAATGACGGATCGAAACTCATCCCGCCCGTGGATGAGGTTTCGCGAAAATTTCAAAGGTTGCCTGGCCTTTTCGCCTGCCCGCCAACCATAACGTTGGACGTGCAGCGAAAAATTTTAATCAATTGGATTGTTAACGGCCTTAATAGGCCTTTTAAGTGTCGGCGGGCGCACTGCCAACTCCCACGTCCACCCATCGACTGAAATTATCGTACGATGATGTCAGGGCGCTCGCCCGATGTCATCGCGTGTCATTTTATGCTCGAGCGGGTCAGGCGCGCGCCCGCCCACTCAGCGAAAAAGCCTGGCCACGATTTTTCAACTTTCAACTGACTGGAAATTTTGCAATTTTAACTGAGACCGAGCAAACTACTGAAAAACGCAAGGACACATTCCAAGGTGAAGGTGAGGAACAAAAAAATCACCCTCAGGGGAATGTGAAGAAAGAGGGACATTTCCTATAATCCAGACACCCATCGAAACTCGTAACTGTCTCAGGAAAAGGCATTAAAAATGCAAAGCGCTCAGTATTGAAACAATGGCTGCCACAGACAGACATACCCAAAACCACCTGGAAATATATAATGGGTGAAGTATTTCAAGGAAAAGTCTACCAAAGCACTGGAGAGAGATTGTAAGTGACACAGGCGGTGTCCAGAAAGCCTTCAACAGAGGAAACGGACTGAAGACTGCTCTCTCTCTCCCTTTTTCTCTTTTGGAATAGTGTGTTGCCCGGTTCGAGAAGCCAACTCTACCAGAAACCTACCAGTGAACCGAGAACTCATAATAATTGCAAAATCTTCTATATCTGGCTTCATCCAAGAAACCAGCTAACCTAAGTCGGCTGCAGTGTTTAAAATCTACACCTCCAGGATAATAAAAGAACACTTAACTGTATATTCTTTTACTGTTTTTTATTGGACTCTTACTTCCCTTATTTCAGATACATGTGCATGTGTGTGCGTGTGTGCGTGAATAATTGCATGGATGCTAAATGCTTGATGCAACTTTATTATTTTCCCTCTGGTTCAATGGTTAATAAATTTGCTCTTTCCTTGACTCAAGAAAGCCTTGTTTGATTGGCTCCTTATTGCTCACAGTTTAAATAGTTAAATGCATTCTGATTTGGAAAAGCATATCCTCGTGAAAAAGAAAGTTAAATCTTTGTTGTGATCAACTGAGGTGGCTGAATAGAGGGGAAGCCAGTTCACCCCTTCCCACCCGGTTGTAGCAGGACTAAAATGGTTGACCAGAGTGCAGCACAGAAACAAAGTAGTCATTCACACATGAAATTCAGCATCTCACTGCAGTGCCAGAGGTCATCCCAGGCACAGAGAACAGATACAGGCTGCCACAATTCAGGCTGCAGGGTAATCAATGAGAATTTTAATTGTTTCTCCTGCCATCCATTGAATAGGATGATTAACGTTGGGTTATAAATTAACATGTCCTGTCAGCCCCTAGAGCGGAAAACCACGTCTACATGAGATTCAGTATATTTTTAAAAAATATTTTCCATTTTCAGCATTTATTGGTCATCTCTATGAAAGAACTGATTGGTACGTCATACCAATTGGTCAACCATGTTGGTGTGGGGCTGGAGTCATGCAAGACCGGACTAGGATGTTGGCTTTTCTTCCCTAAAAAAAATTGTGAACCAGCTTGATTTTCGCCGTCATTTTTACTGGTGTATATATAAAATACACCCAGACTTTTAAAAAGAGCCAAGTCGAATTCTTAATCAACCGTGGTAGTATTTGAACTTATGTTCTCTGGAATACTCAGCCAGTAATTAAAATTCTCATCTTTGTTTTCAAATCCCTAAATGGCCTTGTGCCTCCCTATTTCTGTAATGTCCTCCAGTATTACCCCCGAGAACTCTGAGCTCATCTGATTCTGACCTCTTGCACATCCACGATTTTAATCGCTCCATCATTGTATGGCTGCCCCTTCAGCTGCCTAGGCCCTAAGCTCTGAAATTCCCTCCCTAAACCGCTCCACCTCTCTCTCCTTTAAGACTCTCTTAAAACCTACCTTTGACCAGCCTTAGGGTCATCTGCCTTAATGTCTCATTATGCGGCTCTCTGTTCATTTTGTTTGGTGATGCTTCTCTGAAGCAACTTGTGATGTTTTCTTATCATAGTAAAGGTGCTTTATAAAAGCAAGTTATTGTTGTGACATAACTACGACACTAACATACCATGTATGTCAAATAGGAAATCATTTTTATAGGGTTTTGTCATTAATGCAAGAAACACATTTGCAGCCCAAAGACTAAATTGTAGTGTAACTTGCATTGAAAAATGCATGAAGGATGAGACATTAAACCAAGGGTCAGTCTGCCTATTTAATTAGAAATGAAAGATTGCTGTGCCCTGATTGTTTCCCACATTCAAATAAGGGACCGTGGTTATAACTTGAAGCTCTCTGGGACATCCTGCGGTTGTGAAAGGTGCTATGTAAATGCAAGTTTCTTCAATTAAATACCTCATAGCTGACACCAAACAAAATTTAAGTTCCTCAGGCACACAATCCCTAAGGCACTGTGGCCAAGAAAAGACTGAAAAAGGTGAGCTGCTCCATTGAGTTGATTTGTTCAAAAATTGACTACATAATTTGCTAGACTGGACAGCTAATATTGAAAAGGATAGCAATGTGGCACTGACTACTTGTATACTTCCGGCAGCAGCATTGCATAGTGCAGTAAGGATCAAAGTAATTCATTTCTTATCTTGCCTTAATGGAGGACAGTTATCTCACTGCAGCCCAACTACAATTGGTCAATTCCACAAGGATCTGGGACTGAACTGGCACCTTCCCGATTTGTAGCAGTCAGCACCACTGCATTTACTCATTAAGCCATCAGTGAGCACACGGTAATGAGATTACAGTGGTGATGACAGTAGAGCAGTTCTATCCAACAGATGCCAGTGTCTGGCAAAATAAATGGTATCACGTCATCTTTAACCATGTGTGTGTTCTGGATGAAAGAGGAGAACTCTTGCCCTTGAAAGAGAAATTCCTACATGAAGTTAAGGATCCCATAGTGTTATTTGAATGATAGGGTGTTCTCCAGTTACTCAGCCCAATCCTTGCATCAACCAATGCTTGTGGGGTACTGTTGAGATGGAATGGTTACCAACATCATAACAGTATAGAGTATTTCAATGATGGCACATTATACAAGTATTAAAAATTGAATTGTTCAAAGCTACCACAGCTTAAGTACCTCTGCCTTGCATCTATCTGCAGTTGAACACCACATTCCTGCCTTCGTCATCTCCACTCTCAACACTGCTGTCCTGGTTACCATCCACTAGAAACTTCCGCTAACACAAAACTCTGCTACTCATTTCTGAGTCCTACTTGCTCACCACACTTGCTTTCAGTGATCTCCACCGATTCCTGGACCACCAATGCCTGCAGTTTTAAATTCTCATCCTCGTGTTTAAATCCCTTCATAGCATCAGCCCTCCCTAACTCTGTAACCTCCTCCAGCTCAACAAGCATTCCCTCCAAACTCTTTCATTCCTCTGGCTGGCCTCTTAATCATCCCTCCCCTTCTACCCACCATTGGTGGCCAAGCCTTTAACACTAGAAATCTTGCTGCCTCTCAAGCTCCCTGTAGCGATTCAAGGTATAACCTTTCCTATGGTCTATTCGGGGTCACGTGATTGTTCTTGACAAATGAGTCCTAAGCGCAGGTAATCCGGGGGGCAGAGCTTTCTAGTCATGTATCTGGTTCAAGCATGTAGCTTCTAAAAGAGCTCTGTAATAAAGTTATCTGTTTCAAGTAGAAACCTGTCCGGTAAGTCAAGTCATTATATTTGGCGACAAGGGTAAAATACCTCCGACGCTGAACCTCACCTTGTGAATGTGAATACATCAGTACTTAAGGAAAAGAAGAGAAGTATACTCACCAGTCATGCTACTCTTCGGCAAAATTGACCCTTATGACAGGTCCATGGAAGACCAAAGCCAGTATGTAGAGTGCCTTGGTTTTTATTTCATGGCGAATGAATTAACCACGGAGGAGAAACAGAAAGCAATCCCTTTAAGTGTCTGCGGTAGCAAGACATATAACCTCATCCGCAGTCTGATAGCCCCGAACGCGCCCAATTCTCAATCTTTTAACAAATTGGTAGACCTCGTGAAGACACATTTTCAGCTAAAGCCAACGGAAATAATGCAGAGGTTTAAGTTTAAGTCCAGAGTAACTGTCCCGGGAAAGTACATCCCAACTTAAATAGCGAAGTTGAAGCAGTTGACTAAGCACTGCAACTTCAGAGACACGGTCAGTGACCCATATTGCGGGGCCAGTTAGTTTGTGGCACTCATGATGACGCCATTCAGCGCTGTTTACTCGCAGAAGTTAACATCAATTTGAAGCCCGCCATGGAAATAGCACTGACCATGGGAAGTGCTGTGAGGGACTCGCAGGCTTTACAGAATGTGCAACATGGCATCGTTCTTCAGTTGGGGCGGGAACCTACCGCCGGGGGTGGCGTGAAAACCAGAGACACAGCAGTGAAGCGAGAGACAGTCTCTGTTGCTCGAAAAACTAAAAGGCCTAGTGGAAGCATTTCAGCAGCGACTCCGAAGTTAATCTGTTACAGATTTGGGGGTAACCACGTATTGGAAACCTGCAGATTCAAGGAGATAGAAGAGCTGAAGAATCAGCTGAATGAAACAAAAAAGGCATTAGAAGGAAACGTCGTGGAACTTTCCAAGATGTGAGCGGGTAATGAAACCATGGTTAGCTCAACCACCGAACTGAACCAAGTTAAGATTTCACCAGAGAGAAATTTGGCCAACTGTGAAATCAAAATGAAGGATGAGACAAAACCCTGTGGCAAACAGAAAAAGAAGACAGAAATCAAATCCGAAAGGCCAATTGGCTTTGTCTCCAGAACCCTCGTTGTACTGAGAAAGGTTATTCACAACTAGAAAAGGAAATATCAATGATATTTGGAGTGAAGAAATTCCACCAGTATCTGCATAGACGACATTTCACCATTGTGTTGGACCATAAACTACTAATGGGTTTATTCAGCGAGGATAAAGCCATTCCGCCAATAGCAACAGCAAGAATACAATGTTGGGCTTTGATATTATTGGCATATGAGTATACCTTTATGCACCATCCTGGCTTGTATATTACAAATATGGACACACTCAGTCATCTCCCATTAACCGGATAGCATTGTACATGCTCCAGTGCCACAAGACGCTGTGCTTGTGCTGAATTTCTTGGATTCTTCGCCTGTGTGCGCGAAGCAAATAAGGAACTGGACGAATAGATATCCAATTTTGTCAAAAGTCTGTGACCTGGTATTGCAAGGATGGTCAAGTTCACCAGTGTCTGAAGAGATGAAACCTTTCACTGCCTGTAAAACAGAGTTAAGTTGTCAAGATAGAATCTTGTTGTGGAGATCAAGAGCCTTCATCCCTTCACAAGGAAGAGAATCACGCTTGACAGAGCTTCACAGTGCGCATCCAGGCATAACAAAGATGAAAATGATTGCGCGAAGCTATGTATGGTGGGCAGGCATAGACAGTGACATTGAAAGCACAGTCAAGCACTGTCTCCAGTATCAGCAACAACAGAAGTTGCCCATTTCAGCTCCACTGCATCCGTGGTTGTGGCCTGATCGACCTTGGGTTAGACTACATATTGATTATGTAAATCCATTTTTAGGGACCGAGTTTTTATTGATCGTCGATGCGCATTCTAAGTAGATGGATGTGTACGAAGTTAGATCACTGATATCAAGTGCAACTATTGAAAAGCTGTGCCAATGTTTTAGTATACATGGCCTACCAGGAGTCATTGTTTTGGATAATGGTACAGTCTTCTCTCGTATAGTATTTCAGAGGTTCGTGAGTTTAAATGAAACTAAACTATTAAAACAGCACCATATCATCCCTCATCAAATGAAAGAGCAGCGCAAACTTTCAAATCAAGGATGAAGAGGTTATCCGAAGGTACTCTAGAAACTTGACTTTCCCACTTTATTCTCAATTATCGCACAACTCCTCATTCAACTTCAGCGCTGTCTGAATTATTGATGGAATACCATCTGCGTACATGGTTAAGTCTGGTATTTCCTAACTTAAAGAGGAAGGTAGAAAAGAATCAGAGTAATCAAAATTTGAATCACGATATTCATAGCAAAGCTCAAAGATTTACCGCATGAGACAGGGCTTTCGTGCGGAATTTTGAAAATGGATCTTGTTGCGTTCCTGGTACAATTGTCTCAGAAACTGGTTCCTTGTCATTCCAAGTGGAAGTGGGAGATTAGAATGTTTGAAAACATGTGGATCATCTAAGGAATAGAGAGACATTCCAACAACCAGCTATTCCCCCTGTAATTGATGTTGAACCATTAATCCCTGAGGTGACAGATCAACCTAGAATAGACATACCTGATGTCTCTGTTGAATTGCCTAACCCTGAACTGCCCCATTCTAATGATGTACCTGGTGCTGCAGTTCCTGATCATGTCGATCCAGTGGCAGAACCTCAAGTGGTAGAGCTACGCTGCTCTAACCGAATTAGAAAACCACCTCAGAGACTTATATATATACTGTATATGTTGTGGATTAAAATGTTCTTTGTAAGTAGGAAATGTAAAATAACTAAAGGGGAAGGAAATGTAGCGATTGAAGAAAAAAACCTTTCCTACTGCCTATTAGGGGGTCACGTGATTGTTCTTGGCGAATGAGCCCTAGGCGCAGGTAATCCGGGGGGCGGAGCTTTCTAGTCGTGGACCTGGTTCAAGCATGTAGCTTCTGAAAGAGCTCTGTAATAAAGTTACCTGTTTCAAGTAGAAAGCTGTCTGGTCCATCAAGTCATTCCACTCCCTTTCCACCTTGGCCAAGCTATTGTCACCCCTCCTAATATTTCCTGTTCTCATGCTTGTCGTAGATGTTTTGGGTGATAACTCTGAAGTGATTTGGGATGACTTTTGTTAAAGGCACCATATAAATGTAAACGACTGTTGTTCTTTTTTGGCATTGATTTCCTGGGGAGTTCAAGATTACTGGAAAAGCTAAAAAAAAGCGGCTTGTATCAATGCGAGCATTCTGCTAAGGCTTGCAGCCTGTTAGTCGCTACAATTGCTCTAACATAGTTACTGCTCTATCAGGATACAGTATACTTGCTATTATGTGTATGGGGCTTCTGTTTGAGTACACTGCGTGCTGCACATGTTGGGTTCTTCAGTGAGGCTGAGTGGTCTTAGCCAGACAAGTGTATTATTCTTCATTTAAATACAAATGCAAAGAAAGGAGGACCCACAAAGCGTTCAGCTTGATGTGATGCGGTGAATGGATTTCCACCTTAATGAGCTTGGAGTGAGTGTTCTCTAGTTTGTGTTGCAAACTATAAATTCCACCTCACTTGCAAAACGTGGAAATCTTACCAAAGATGGATTTTTGCACGGCCTTGTGAAAATGAACATGGAAACTGCAAATTTGATTTACAACCTTAAATGCAACAGCTGCCATCTTGCGCCTTTCCTGAACCCAGCCTATGAATATAATCCAGGTGATTTTCATAATTTTCCTTACAATAGAAATGCTTACAGTAGAAACGCTCGAGGGCATTGGTAACACAGGGGGTTAGGCACTGACATTACACCTCAGAGCTGGGTGGCGGCATGGGGGTGTTGGAGGGTGTTCTCCTCTGTCCCACCCAATATTTATCCCCAATCAACATCAGTAAAAAAGATTATTGGGTCAACACCCCATTGTTTTTAAATGGGATCTTGCTATGCACAATTTGGCTGCCACATTTCCCAAGTTACAACAGTGACTCTTCAAAAGCTCTTTAGGATGTCCTTGGGTCATAAAAATCACTAAACAAATCCAAGTGTCTTTTTTCGTTCTGTGACCTGGGTTCAAACCCACCCAGGCCGAGGGCCAGAATGATCCAATGGGAAAGGGTTTTCTGTGTCCACCCATGAGCCAAAATTGCAAAATTGTCCCTAATCTGCCACTTATTTGTAATGACGCCCAGAGGCCAAAGGCAGATGGAGTAGGGAATAGAGGGAAATAATTTTTTAACTGGGGAAAGGTTACTCTCAACCCTCTGGTGTGGGATGCCATAATCAGCACTTGATGCTTAATGGGTAAGGGAAATGGGAAGGATTTCATTCTGTCCAATTAAACTCCTTTGCCTTGGTGTGCACCAAGCAACTCACATACACAACATGCTAACATTGAGGACTTATGGTCAAATAACCTTTGGGAAAGTACTTAGGGGGATGTGGATGAAGCAATGTTTGCTAAGGTCAATCTTCATGATCTTTGAACAGTAGAACAAAGAGTCTTGATGGGTAGAAAGCCTTTTTCTAACATTTTGATTTTTGTTATAGAAAGGTTGGACCTGCACCCATTGGAGTTTAGAAGAATGAGAGGTGATCTCATTGATACATAAGATCCTGAAGGGATTTGATACCGGGAGGATATTTCCACCTGCAGGAGAGACTAGAACCAATGCACACAGTTTAAGATTAAGAAGTCTACCATTTAAGACGCAGATGAGGAGGAAGATTTTCTCTCGAAGGGTTGTTAGTATGTGGAGTTCTCTTCCCCAGAAAGCAGTGGAGGCTGGGTCATTGAATTTATTCAGGGCAGAGTTAGATCGATTTTTGATTGACAAGGGAGTCAGGGGTTATGGGCGACTGGCGGCAAAGTGCAGTTGAGAGACAACGAGACCAGCCATGATCTTACTGAATAGCAGAGCGAGCTCGAAGGGCTGAATGGTCTACTCCTGCTCCTATATTCCGATGTTCAATAGGTCCAACAAATGCAGAGAAGCAACCAACAACAGAATGATGAACTACACAGCCAAAAGAGTCAAATATAACAGGGGAAGTTACGATCAAAGTGTCCTGGTCAGAGGGCATCTCAGCTACCGTGTTAAGCTGCGGCTGCCCAGACACAAAGGAGGTACACAAGTGCTGGAGGCAGTGCAGGGATAGACCTGCGAGGTGAGCTATGAGGAAAATTTAGAGAAACTGGGGTTTCTCCTGGAAAGGAGGTGATCTTACAGAAATACACGAGATAGTGAAGGGAATGAGAGAATCTGGAATGTTATTCCCAATTAATATGCGAGAGATGGACAGAGGGGCAGGGGTTCAAAGCTAGTAATTAAGAATGATGGCAGGGAGTCTTTCACGCACAAAGTGATCAATACATGAAACAGAGCAGTGGATGTGAATACCCTGGAATTGTGTAATGAACAATTGTTTTTTACAGTGGGGGATGGGGGGCGGACAGGGAATAATATTGTCCTTCTAGATGGGTTTAACGTTCTCCCTCATCCATGAACATATTGTCATCAAATTTACATCTAAGCATCCAGTCAAATTGGAAAGATGAATCGAAAGGTGACTGCAATCCCTCTGGCTCATCAGTTTTAAACACAGAGCTAATAATTTGCTGCTACAAATAATTTGTTATTATTCAGATCCCCTCAAAGCCCATCATCTTTTCATGGCCCCAGGGGAAAGAGTGGTGGGGGGGGAAAGATTTACTGTGTCTTCTATGTGTACTGAAACTGTGAACATGCTGTTCCATAATTGGGTTTACAATGCTGTCACATATAACAAGCGGGAAAGGAAATCTTTGCCCGAGGGCTTTTATGCCAGACTGGCATGGACTGCAGGACAAAGTGTACGCGCGGCGTGGCAATCTTCAATTTCAAACCACGGAACTAACTCACTTGCCCATACCAACGTGCACAAAAGGAGGTTGAACGAAAGCTGCACAGCGAGGATAAGATAATGATTGAAAGCTTCCTGTCAAACTGCACACACACACACTGTTGCGCTCTAACAGTAAAATACCAGGAAGTTTGGGTGGCCATTTTTGTTGAGGGCAGAGTGACCATGATCGTAGGCCAGACAGCTTTACTTCGTCGAACATTCGACTCCTGCTGGGGATTCTAAGGAAACGTCCTTGGGAAAATAACACTAATAAATGCAAATCTTCAAACAAAAGGAACAAAATAGTTCATTATAATTAATCCTGATTTAAGAAATAGTATACAACAATGGCCACAGTCCTTTGTTGACTGGAAAGTGCTTGGGGACATCCCGAAAACATCTTGAAAGATGCAAAATAAATGCAAATTCTCATCCTTTTCTTTTTTTCCTCTCAATCTCATTGTTTATGATTTCCCTCAGACCAATAAAATAATTAAAACTTCTCCAGTGTTCCAGTCAGATCTGATAGGCTTTACAGTACTTCTGTTCACAGCTTGCACAAAATTAATTCTGTTCCCGAGTCAAAACATAAAACATAAAATCTTCAAAGAGTCCCACTCAGGTTACTACAAAGGATGCTGTACTCCTTTCAATTGTCCACACACTGGGCACAATACAAAAATCCTTTTGTAACCACGACCGGTGGCTTGGTGAGAATACAGGAGCGTAGGAAACAAAACTAAGAGGAGCTCCACTTCCAGCTCCCTGGTTATTCTGCTGGGTAAGGTGGTGAGTAACTGATTCATAGAGACCAGCAGGATACCAGCTTCCAGTCCAAGTCTGGGCTGGATCTCAGCCAAGGGTAAAAGTCAGAGAGCTGCAGACTATTTGATGTTTGTGGAGTTTTGCAAGGAAAGAACCCCTTCAGGAACAGAAGAGAGAAGGAATGAAGGGAGAAGAGAACGAATGGAATTGAAAACAAACTGCAAATAAGAAAAAAAACACTTTCATGAACAAGGCTTTTTTCCCTTAATTCTTTCATGAGATTTGGATGTCAGGGGCAAGGCTTGTATTTACTGCCCATTTCTAATTGTGCTTGAACTGAGTGGCTTGCTTAGCCATTTCAGAGGGCAGTTAAGTGTCAAACACATTGCTGTGGGTCTGGAGTCACATGTAGGCCAGGAAAGAACAGCAGATTTCCTTCTCTGAAGGACATTAGTGAACCAGATGAGTTTTTGCAACAATCAATGATACTTTCATGGTCACCATTACTGAGACTAGCTTTCAATTCCAGATTTAGTATTTATGAACTGCAGTGGTGGGATTTGAACCCATGTCCCCAGAACATAACCTCTGGATTACTCACCCGGTTACGTTACCACTATACCACCATGGGGTGGTGTATAAGATATTGAAGGCACTGGCAATTGTGCGTTACTATGGGCATACAATAGAGGTGGGAGGATATTTTTCTCTTCTTGAAATCACAGGCAATCTTGGTGGGCATTATACCTTTGTTCTCACCCAATATCCATCAACAGCCACTTTCCAGCCTCAGTCACCATCCAGGGCCCATTACCGAGCAGTTCCGTTACCAACGAAAGCACAACTGTTGGTCCAGCTGAGTTTGGCTAATTTAGCAAGCACTGCAGATTGAAATTTGGGACTCATAGCTCAGAGACACATCAGGTGAGCCATGTACACACTCATCCAGTCATTTGTTTCATGGAGCACAGCATATTTGCAAATGCAGTAATGATCTACGGTAGCAATGCCAGCTGTGGCTCAGTGAGTAGCCCTCTTGAGTCTGTGCCAGAAGGTCGTCGGTTCAAGCCCCACTCCAGGACTTGAATACAAAATCTAGGCTGGCACTGCCTATACAGTACTGAGCGAGTGCTGGAGGTGCCATCTTCTGGATGAGGCATCGAACCATTAAAAACATCTTTCCATGCAGGTGCATGAAAAATTGCACTAATTTAAAGGAGACCGGTAGAGATTCCTCTGATGTCCTGGCCAGTATTTATCCTACAACTAATATCAGTAAAAAAAAAACTGATTGCCAAGACATTATTGCTGTTTGTGGGAGTTTGGTGTGCACAAATTGGCTGCTGCGTTTCCTACATTACAACAGTGACTAATCTTCAAAGCTATTTCATTGACTGTAAAGAGCTTTGGGGCATCCTGAGGGCCTGTAAGGCAGTACATATAAATGCAAGTCTTTATTTTCGGACATGGGAGATAAAACTGGACTGCTCCTTTAATGTGCATCACACAGAGAGAATAGTAGCACTCGCAGGACAGATTAGTTGCAGCGTATTTTATTAACCTCATTTAACATGATTTCAACAGCCACGATACTAAAACAGATTATTTTCTACCAGCATCTAAAATAACAAGCACAGAAGTCATGGCTTGATTCAATTATTTGATTAGTCTCTTTCATTGCTTGATGTTTGTCGTGAGTAAATTTTGCATTCAATGAGCAATGCTGATATCAAGCATTCCCGGGTCAGATAGGGCATGCTTCGATACAGACTGCCCCTCTGTCTGAGCAATTTACCACAGAAGAGGGTTTCTACACTGCATCTGTGCAACATTTCTGTATTTCCCACAATCTTTCGCCTCTGTGAGTGAGACTGCCAATTTAGTTGCTAATTAGTCCAGAATTAAGAGCTATTTTGTGCTGTCTGGTTCATATGTTCACTAGAAACTGCATTACGATTGCCCCAAACTCAATTTGCATTGAATTTACACTTACAGCTAGCAGACAGGTGAGACTTTCATACCATCAATCCCAGAAATGAAAGACCAGTGTTTGGACCGCTACACGACAAAATCCCCAAGTTCTGTCATTTATTAGGAGAAAATGAGGGACTATTTGTTAGTCTTGACACTGCAGCAATATTACGTCTCATTCTAACAGATATGCTTGAGAAAATTGCTCTAGGTTAGCGCAAAAACATTTTATTGTAAATCTTGCAAATTTAAACAGGGATAATATGGCACACAGCTGTTCTTTAATGATGAACAATTCAGAATTCACTACTTAATCAAGCTTCTGAAAGTAATTTCCAGCTGCCTACGTTTGCTGACACCACATGCTCAGATGACGCACTCCCCGAAAACGCACACGTACAATGTCACTGCCTGTGACGGCACTCACTGTCAGCAATTTCTCTTCACGGGATGTGGGCTTCACTGGCTGGGCCAGCAGTTATTGCCCACCTTTAGTTGTCCTTGAGAAGGTGGTGGTGAGCTGCCTTCTTGAACCGCTGCAGTCCATGTGGTGTAGGTACACCCACAGTATTGTTAGGCAGGGAGTTCCAGGATTTAGACCAAGCGACAGTGAAGGAGAGGTGATATATTTCCAAGTCAAATGGTGAGAGACTTGGAGGGGAACTTCCAAACCAAGGTGGTGATGTTCCCATCTATCTGCTGCCCTTATCTGCTGCACTTGTCCTTCTAGATGGTAGTGGTCGATGCTGGGTGGTCCGTCTTGGTTTCATTCCTTTTTTGTGACTGTTTTGTAGCTGTTTGTTACAACTGAGTGGCTTGTCAGGCCATTTCAGAGGGCATTTAAGAGTCAACCACATTGCTGTGGGTCTGGAGTCACATGTAGGCCAGACCAGGTAAAGATGACAGATTTCCTTCCCTAAAGGACATTAGTGAACCAGATGGGTTTTTACAACAATTGACAATGGTTTCAAGGTCATCATTAGACTTTTAATTCCAGATTTTTTAAAGATTAAAGATGGCACAGACCAAGCAAATGCAGTAGAGAAAAGCTCTGCCTTTCCAAGAGTCCGATCTGCGTGAAGTCTGAAAACTAGTGGGAAAACACAAACCCCCCTTCCCCCATCCGCTTCCTTCGCCTCCCACTCAACACGTGCATGCTCAGAGCGGGTACTGGCAAACAAGGGTGTGGGCACATTCCTGACGACATCTGGCACTCAAAGTGCACATGCGCAAACCTGCAGACCATACTTTGCCGGGTTGGCAGGAGTTACAGAGTTTCCAGTTGGCTAGGATGTATCGCTATAGAATTAAAGTTATTGAACAAATAATCATTTATGGCAATGGACCTGTCTAAATACAATCACTGCTCAGGTACTGAAATTATAATGGCCCATAACTTCTGTCACCGGGGCAAAGTACCTGGGGAGGGGGCTAACTCAAAGATGCGCTGGGGAACCTCCCCACCACTCCCACCAGCACCACCCAGGAGTCCCCATGTAAGGATTGCACAGCAATTACCCTGCACTGGGAACCATCCGATACTCCGATTTAAGAGTTAAATTGCACTTCTGACCATCTTACAGGAATAGTTCCCCAGGAAAGGTTAGATGAATTAAACCAATTCTCACTCTTGGGTAAGTATAGCAATGATCCACCCCGACACCCACCCATAGGAACCCCCGACTACCTTCCTCAGCTCCCCCCTCCCAACTGCCATCCCCACCTCCCGACTGCCCTCCCATCCCCTCACTATTCCCCACCCTCCAACTACCACCCTACATCCCTGACTATACCTCCATCCTTCAGGCTCCCTCCCCACTCCCCCGATTAACTCCCCACACACCCCGCCCCCCCCACTATGCCTTCATCCCTCCGGCTCCCTCCCCACTCTCCCGACTGCCCCTCCACCATCCATTTGCCCTTCTCGCTCCCCCGATTACCACCCCAACTACCCGACTACCTTCACTGACTGCCCACCCCAATGACAACCCCCTCCATTGACCACCCAGCCTCACCCATTTACCACCTGACTTCCCCACCCACTGACCACCCAACTCCCTCCATGCACCATTGACCACCTGTCCGCCCAAAGACCACCCAACTCCCCCCACTGACAACTCGACCACCCGCCCAACCACCCGCCCAACCAACCACCCGAACTCCCCACTGACCGCTCGACACCACCCAATGGCCCCCGGCCCACCTCAACTGACCACTTGACCCCCCCGAGCCGACTTCTTGAACCGCTGCAGTCCATGTGGTGTAGAATCAGCCACAGCGCTGTCAGGAAGAGAGTATTGGGTTTTTGACCCGGCAACAGTGAAGGAACGGCAACATATTTCCAAGTCAGGATTATGTGTGGTTTGGACGGGAACTTGCAGGTAACCTTATCCTCCTAAATGGTAGAGCTCGAGGGTTTGGAAGTTGCTGTTGAAGAAGCATTGCTGCAGTTTGTTATGAATCTGATATCAGTCTGCCAGAGAGAGAGGTTTGATGTTAACCATGAGTGAAGTTAACGATGCTGTGATTAAGCACTGACAGATTGATAGGCAGAGAATGGTGCACTCTGTTCTCCAACAGCTTGTGGACAAAACAATTGGAGCTTTCAAGATAAAAAACGGACGTGCATTTATAGGCAAAATAAAGATTCGCAGTTAAATCAAAGAAAACTCAAAGATGTTTTACCAGTACATTAAGAGCAAGAGAATAACTAATGAAACGGTAGGGCCCATCAGAGATATACATGGTAACTTGGGCATTGCTGCAGAAGATGTGGGCAGGGTTCTCAATGAGTACGTTGTCTCTGTCTTCACTAAGGAGAGGGATGATGCAGACATTCTGGTTAAAGGGGAGGAGTGTGAAATATTAGATCCAGTAAGCATAGTGAAAGGGGAAGTACTGGAGGGACTGGCATCCTTGAAGGTGGGTAAATCACCAGGGCCAGATGGATTGTATGCCAGGCCTTTAAAGGAAGCCAAGGAGGAAATAGAGGATGCTCTGAGGATCATTTTCCAATCTTCACTAGATACGGGCGAGTTCCCAGGGAATTAAAGGTCTGCAAACATTGTACCATTATTTCAACAGGGTGCAAGGGATAGGCCAGAAAATTATAGGCCAGTGAGTCTGACTTTGATGGTGGACAAATTATTGGAATCAATTCTGAGAGACATGATAAACTATCACTCAGAAAGGCACAGATTGATCAAGAGTCAGCATGGTTTTGTTAGGCTTAGGAAGTCTGTGTCTTACCAACTCAGTTGAATTTTTTGAGGAAGTGTAAGGAGGATTGATGAGGGTTGTGCAGTGGGTGTTGTCTACATGGATTTACATAAGACATTTGGCAAAGTCCAACATGGCAGACTGGTCAGAAAAGTGAGATCTCATGGGATACAGGGGAAGATGGTGAGTTGGATCCAAAATTGGCTCAGTGACAGGAAACAAAGAGTAATGGCCGATGGATGTTTTTGCGAATGGAAAGCAGTTTCCAGTGGCATTCCACAGGGATCAGTGTTGGGGCCCTTGCTGTTTGTTGTATATATTAGTGATTTGGACTTAAAAGTGGGAGGCATGATTGGGAAATTTGCGGATGACACAAGAAGTGCCGATGCAGTTGCCCGTGAAGAGGATAGCTGTTGTCTCCAGAATTATATTAATAGTTTGGTTGAATGGGCAGAAAAGTGGCAAATGGAATTCAATCTGGAAAAGTGTGAGGTCATGAACTTGGGGAGGGCAAACAAAAATTGGGAATACTCAATAAACGGGAGGATATTGAGAGGGGTTTAGGAAATGAGAGACCTTGGAGTGCATGGCCATATGTCCCTGAAGGTGGCAAGACAGGTGGGTGGATGAGGTGATAAAGAAAGCATATGTGGAATGCTTTCCTTTATTGGGTAAGGGATTGAATACAAAAGCAGGGATGTAATGCTGGAACTGTATAAAATGCTGCCTAGGTCACAGCTGGAGTTTTGTGTATAGTTCTGGTCACCACATAACTGCTTTGGAGAGAGTTGCCAGGGCTTGAAAATTGCAGCTTTGAAGAAAGATCGGATAGGCCAGGGCTGTTTTCCTTAGAACAGGGGAGGCTGAAGGGTGACCTAACTGAGGTGTACAAGAATATGAGGGGCCTAGGTAGGGTAGACAGGAAAGACCTGTTTCCCCTAGCTGAAGGGTCATTTACCAGAAGGCACAGGTTTAAAGTGATTTTGGTAGAAGGATTAGAGGGGACATGAGGAAAATCTTTTTCACCCAGAGGGTGGTGGGTGTCTGGAATTCACTGCCTGAATTGATGGTTGAGGCTGAAATGCTCAACTCATTTAAAAGCTACCTGGATCAGCACCTGAAGTGCTGTAACCTGCAAGGCTATGAACCAGGTGCTGGAAAGTGGGATCAAAATGAGCGGCTAGTTTCTTTTTTTCTCTTTTTCGCTGGCACCGACACAATGAGCTAAATGGCCTCTTTCTGCGCCGTAACTTTTCTAAGGTTCTATATAGTGCCTTTCACAACTTCAGGACATCCCAAATGCTTTATACAGACAATGAAATGCTTTTGAAGAGTAAACACTGTTGTGATGTAGGAAGCGTGGCAGCTAATTTGCACACATCAAGCCCTCATAAACAGCCATAGGGTAAATGACCAGATAACCTGTTTATAGTGATGTTGATTGAGGGATAAATATAGGCCAGGACACCAGAGATAACTCCCCTGCTCTACTTTGTAATAATGCCATAGGCTCTTTTTACATTCACCTGAGAAGGCAGACGTGGTCTCGGTTTAGCATCTCATCTAAAAGCCAGCACTTCCAACAGTGCAGCCTTCCCTCAATACTCCACTGGAGTGTCGGCCGAAATGTCATGCTCAAGTCTCTGCTGTCAGACTTGAACCCACAACCTTCTGACTCAGAGGTGAAAGTGCCAAAGGTGACATCCATAGATTGATAGATTTTTGTTTGGTAAGATACCAAGGGTTACAGAGTGAAGATGAGCAAATGGAGTTGAGGTGCCGGTCAGCTGTGATCCAACTGAATGATGGAGCAGGCTCACAGGGCTGAATAGCCTACTTCCTGTTCCTCTATTCATTCACTGGAGCTCAGTGTCACGTGATCACATAAGTGCTGTGTTTCCTCTGTCATGAGTCTCCGCCGGATGGTGATGGTAACATTGGCTTTCAGAGTGAGCTAGAAAGCACAGCAGGAACTGGACCATTGGTGCTACTGTACTGTACTGTACGGCCAGATTTCCGACTTGCATGCTTCCACCACAGAGCCTCACCAAACGGGAGCACGTTTCGGTTAACGGGAGCACGTTTCGGTTAACGGGAGCACGTTTCGGTTAACGGGAGCATGTTTCGGTTAAGTCACGCTTGTGGTAAATCCGGGGCTGCCTTTCCTCAGGTGCACTGCCGGTGGTCGAACCTTTGCACTGGAATCTCACAAGGAGAAAAATTCCCCCCAGTGACTGGGTTTAGAAGTAAAGTTTGCAGCAATGAGATTTGATGCCAACATTGGCAAAGACATAGGGTGGAATATCCAGCTCTGAAGTCTAGGTTCGGTGGTGGGCGCGGAAGTGGGAGTGATTCCCGCTGTGGGGGGGTGGCCGGGACAGCTGAACATGTGCAATATTCGCCAGCACCTTCCAAATCCACGACCACTACCATCTAGAAGGACAAGGGCAGCAGATAGATGGGAACACCACCGCCTGAAAGTTCCCCTCCAAGTCACTCACCATCCTGACTTAGAAATATATCGCCGTTCCTTCACTGACGCTGGGTCAAAATCCTGGAACTCCCTCCCTAACAGCACTGTGGGTGTACCTACACCACATGGACTGCAGCGGTTCAAGAAGGCAGCTCACCACCACCTTCTCAAGGGTAACTAGGGATGGGCAATAAGTACTGGCCCAGCCAGCGAAGCCCACATCCCGTGAATGAATAAAAATAAAATTGCACTGTTCAACTCATTCATTTTTCATCCATATGGAGCACAGCGAATCTCGTGGTAGAGGTGGGCAGGGAGTCGCTGTCCCTGCTGTTACCTCATAGGGTCAAAAGTCCTGGCACCATATTTAAAGGACACCCAGACAGCCTCCCTCCCTTCCGTCCTTAGCTTCCTTCCCAAGCCCAGCCTCCACTCTGCCCTTCCACCCTGCCGACCTCCGCATCTCCCCCACACCCCCCCGCCGCCCCCCCCCACCCCACCCACCCCCACACTGCTCCAGCCTACACACAGCTTGTGTGCTACCGGTGCCTGACATGAGTGAAGTTATGAGCAGTCCCCAAGAAGGTGAAAGCGGCATCTCCTGACCTCTAAGTCATGGAAGGAGTGAAGCTCACCAGGTGCACACCACTTATATTCGGTCATAAAACTGAACGTTCTAATTTCTCACTGGTGGGGAACATAATTTGGGAGGACGAACTTGATTCCGGCGAGCTGGCCATTTAATGAGCCTGCCTGACATGCTAATGCAGGCAAAAGGACTTCCCAACATGGTTTCTCGCTCTACGGGTGCTGCCAGATTTGCTGAGCTTTTCCAGCATTTTTTTGTTTTTACCTTAGATTTCCAGCATCTGCAGTATGTTGCATTTATCCCTACATTGTTCGTCGGGAAGCTTGACCCATCTTTAAAGTCCCGAGATCAGAATTCCAAAAGTTCATCCCGATGTCAGGAAACTGATCTTTGGCCTCACACCAAAGTAAGTTGCCCTGCCCGCCAGGCTTCCTGCTGCTGGCAGGGCCAGAAGATTCTGTCCGTATCCTTTGAAAGGATAACTTGATAGAAGCGAATGTTTTGCCTTCGATCTATCTCCTTTGATCTGAGATGAGAATACATGGATAAAAAAAAAGAACAATATACAAAGAAAGTTTCCAGGTAGACATCACCCTTACAATGCAGTTACATCAATTCAACTCTGAAGATGCAGGATCAGGCCAATCTGGCTGTAGGCAATTTCATTATCCATCAAGAGAGCTTCTGAGGCTGAATCATCCCCCATGTGGGGGCCCTCAAGAGATCTGCTGACTCATACTAAAGGGGTCAGGGGAAGGGGGTGGTGGGAAATGGGAGGGCTAAACATTCACAGATCCAAAGGTGGAGAAAGAGCAATGTTCACGTGATCAAGGATCCATAGAAGATCATCAGTGCGGTTGATGGCATCAACTAGGAATAGGAATCTCTTTGTTTTAAACCATACAGAACAATGAAACAGACTGCCAACCTCCTGAACCAAACATCGAGACAATAAATTAAACCCAATGCTTTAAGACAGCAAAATCTCCTTATTTAAGCACCACATTCACTCCTTTCTTTTGAAGTTTTCAAGGTTAAGTGGTCACTTGTCTTAGACTGAGAGGCATTTCTTTCGCATTTTCTTTTAACTGGAACAGTGTGTGCAAGTGCCGGGGTACTGGGCGTGTGATAAAGTTCAGAGGGAAATGTTTCATTCCTATAAGTGTTGCGACAGGAAAGGACGGAAGAGCGATGAAGGCTCCCTCTTAATACACGTATCTTTCTCTTTCCCACGTGAGCATTTATTTCTGCTCTTCCTGTTGCACTCTTCAGCAATCCAGGTTGGCCTTTTCACAAGAGCAACTGCCCGAGTTTGCAGGAACATTATAGTAAGTCTGAATGTGCACGAGCTGAGGAACCACGGAAGGATCATTAAGCAGCTACACATCAGGGGCTGCACTGGGCTGTGGCTATGTACACCTGGAGGCCATCAATTTGCTCAGAGATTTACCAGAATCTTTATAACATTCTTCTTTTTTTAAATCACTAAGAATGGTCCTTTTCTATTGATTGCAAAAGTGTTCACTGATATTATATTGTACGTCCTGAGTCCAGGATACTTGTGATAGCGGTGCAATGCTTGATCAAAGAGCTAGGGGAGAAGGGCCGGGGGGAGAGGGGAAGATAAAAAGTAAATAGGAAAAGCATGTAAACAGGGGTCCACTGAAGAAGTAAACAGGGAAAAAGTCAAGTGTCACTTTGTGGTGCTCAAACTTCTTTGGTTGAAGTAATTACGGGCCCCCTTAGTAATTACAGGCCCCCATCCAAATTATAATGCCGCATAAAACAGACCATCATAGAATGGTTACAGAAAAGGAGGTGGCCATTCAGCCCGCTGTGTCTGTGCTGGCCCTCTACAAGAGCAACTCTGCTTGTCCCACTCCCCCACCCTTTCCCCGTAGCCCAGCAATGCTTTTTCTCCTCAGGTGCTTACTCAATTCCCTTTTGAAAGCCCCGATTGAATGTGCCTCCACCACACTCTCAGGCAGCGCAGGAAAGATCCTAACCACCCACTGCATTAAAAAACTTCTCCCTCATGTCGCTATTGCTTCTTTTAATAATCAGCTTAAATCGGTATCTTCTGGTTATCAGTCCTTCCGTCAACGGGAACAGGTTCTCTCTATCTACTCTGTTCAGACCCCTCACTAATTTGAACACTTCTATCAAATCTTCTCTCGACCTTCTCTTCTTTAAGGAAAGATAATATGAAAGTGCTGCATGTAGAGTGTTTTAATAATCCTGTTTAAAATCAACAGGAATTTGCTGAGATATCAGGGGTACAGATATCATACAAATGGGTTCGCCTGCTTTTCACTGCACAGAATGTAACACTTAAATATTTTTTTCAAAATCCCTTCTCCTGAACAAGGTTAAACATACCTGACGTCCACCACCAGCCTTGGTAACTGTGGGTTTACTTGGCAATTTAGGTGCCACCCTTAGTGCTCCTCCATGTGCACCCCCCACCCATACAGCCAGCCCACCCTGCTCCACACACCTGGTTCACACCAAGCTGACCTTCCTGCCACTGCTCAGTTATTTTGTGGACCCCCTGAAATTCTCTACGGATCCCCAGGGGGCCCGCGGACACCAACCCATCTTAAGTAAACAAAAGTAGAAGGAAATCAACCAAAGATACTGTGTTCAATTCAGACATGCGTCAAATTGAGAGAATGCTGAGTGTTCATTCTCAACCAGGCCCTGGTTAATAGGATTAGGTTGGATGATTATCTCAATTCCTGGATAGGATGAGTCACTAACATTCTCCATTCGTGACTTGTGCCGTGTCACATAAAAAGGAACAATTTTTACAAGCAAAATGGTGACATTTGGTCGGACTCATCCAGTTACCAGTTACTGTTACTTATTGTTCAACATTACCTTCCCTTGAGCTGAATTTGACACAATATTGTACACTTCCATTTGCTTTGTTGAAGGCACTTTCAGCCCTTAGTAGGAGCCACTCAGTTACACATGGCCCTTATTAGGAAAGCACAATGAAGCATAATTTCTGCTGTCAGGCTAATTACCATTGGAGTTTGAGCTGTGACAAGACCATTGACCTTCAATAGCTTGTTCATGCGCTGCATGCAAACGGGTTTGCTATTGTCTTAGTCTCCCCAGGCATAGTGTCAATATTGGTTACAAGGCTTAAAACAGCTCTCCCCTGGAACTTCCTCTCCTGAAGGTGCAGCCTGCAGGGGTCAGGCATACTCCAGTTCCTCAAGTAATCATTGTGTGGGCCTTCACAGTGAACATTGGCTAGGAACGCAAAAAAGGAAGACATCACAGCTGAGAGCTATCAGGTCTGGATCTCGTTCCGGCATCTTCATGTTCCAGCAGGCAGGGGGTTATATCTGGAATCTTCCTGGGTTATAATCCAATTGCTCAATGAACAATGTCTTAATCAAATGAGCTACTGCTTAGAAGTGAGACAGTACCATTATCACGAGTACTGGACAGTACCCAAACTGATACACTACAGCTCTTGTCCAAACACACCAAGATTAGCTTCCTGGCAGCTTTACTGTGGTTCCCTCTGCATCCTAATGTGCTGATCCAATGTTGAATGTGAGATTTGGACCTCTCCACCCAAGGTTTGTGGATTATGGGACAATTGGAGCTTTCAAGGCTGGAGCCTGAATTTTACATTGCCCGTGTGGGTGCCAGGCACTCCCGACGTCACGTGAAATAGAGCGTGATGTCATCGGGAGGGCTTCCCAACGTCATCACGCCGCATTGTGACATCACGCTGAACGGTCATGCCCTACGTCGGCAGCCCGCCCAATGTCAATCAAAGGACCAACTGAGCCAATTAACGGAGCAATGTCCTGGAATTTTGAGAGGCTCGTGCATTTTTACCGTCGGCACATGGGAAAAATGGAAGGCAGCGATCACATAATTTACGCTTTCTTCATCCAGGGCAGGATATAATGCTCAAGAGGATTGGAGGAGTGAAGAGATAGGAGTGCACATGTTGTTTGAAAGTCTGGCCAGTCCTGTTTCATCAGTGAAGCATTCTTCCCATTACTTGTGTAAGTTAGAAGGCTTAAATCCTTATACAGGCCTTTACAGGCTGGCCATGTCATTATAAAGGCAGAGCCTCTGCAAAGCAGAAGGTGAAAATGGGCACTGTCATTTCAGCTGGATGCACTTACTCAGATGAGGAGGAAGGGGCAAGAAGGGACAGAAAGCAAGCGGCCACAGACATTGTCATAGAATCTGCCTGGAAGACCAAGCAGCACCTGAAGGGGTTGAAGGCCAGCATGAGCCAATTAACAGTGATAAAGATCTCACCCGTGATAGCCCCTGTGTGTTTTACAGTGATTTCATGAACCACTAATGAGTGCTACATCTTGGTGCTCCCCTAGCACCGACAGCTGCATTGCAGGCAGGCTGCTGACTCTGATGCCCCTTTGGCCTGGCTAACTTTGGTGGCCATCTTCTGGTCGCTGGTGCCTGCGAGGGCCTCGACTGGGCGGAAGAGCCCTGCATAATGGCAGGTCACTCCTCAGTCATGGCGGCTTCCTCAGATGCAACAGTCACTGGCAGAGGGGTGGAGGAGCTCCTGTCGTCATCTGGAGTGCCCCGAGAGGAGCCCCCAGAGACAGGGAGCTGCAGGTCATCCGCCAACCTAAGGTTTGCTTGTACTTCCCTGCTCACCATCAATGGATAAGCAGCTAACAGAGTCACCAGGTGCCTCATCTATCTCTTACATTGGCAATGCCCTGCTGAGGTCACTGCCAGTGTGTGGGCTGGAAGGTCGGAGTGCAACCCCAGAAAGCCTTGATTGAGCTCTTGGAGTTGGCGCTCCATGAGTTGCCAATCTCTCTATGCAGGATGCTGTGCGTTCTGAGTGAAGGGTCAGCACAGGGCTCATACACTGCATGGACTCCTCCATTGCTTGAACCATGGCACACAAACCCTCAGAAATCTCTGCCGGATCTCCATGTACATCCAGCATTTGCTGCCTGATGGAGGACTCCAGAGGCTCATCATCATCCTGGTCTGCAACACTCGTCCAATTGTCAGAGGCCTGGGAACTCTCCATCTTCAACAGCTCCTCGAGCGAATGCGACATGCCTTCCCCAGTGTGCGCAACCATCTTTGCCGGTGCGCTCAAACCCACAAAAGGGTCTGTGTCTGAGGTGGGGCAAGGTGCAGAGCAAGGCTGTGACGCTAATGCTTCTGATCTGATATTAATGGATCATCAGCTGGTCTTGAAGAAGATCCCTTTGATGGGATACTTCAATTTGTTTTAGCTTCATGAGCATTTCAGATTCAGAATAGGTGACTTCAGCTAGATTCTGCAATTGGGCAATAGCGTGACACAAAGATATCCTTAAGCAAGAACATAAAGGATTAGTGGATATTACCTGGCATTCTTTCACCCATTGACCTCCATTTCTGAGACCCTCCCCCAATCTAAAGTGTGTCCACTTCAGTCCTACCCTCCTCCAAAACCCTAGTCTCTCCACGGCCAGTGAATCTCGTTCCACACTCGCACGTAATGTCCAAAATGTCCTCCTCCATCAGAGTCAGCACTACAAGATTCGGCACTCCCCTACCAGTACAGCTTCACTCTAGGGCATTGTGCTTCCTCTTCTCTTGTGAGGACAAGAGTGCATTCATAATCCCCCCCTCTATATGCCAAAACATTACATACTCCTCCCCAGTATCGCTAGTTTAAGTCCCCAGCACATTGCTTCTCCCTTCCAGACATGACTGCCATCCTGTCTCGTCCCAATCAGCCTTCTAAGGCACAGGAACATGTGCCAATTTTATCTTGCGGCTTTACATCCTCAAGCCCCACCAAATGCAAGTGCTCACAACAGTGATTCAAGGTGAAAAGAGGCTTCATTACTCACCCTTGCAAAGTGGAGTTGGTCACTCAACCTCCTCTGGCACTGCACCCAGGTCCTTCGTACAACTCACCCCCCAGCTGCTGACTACTGCTGCCACGGTCCAAGCCGCCTTGGTCAGATGTGGAGGCCTCCTCTTGCCATCATGTGGCAGCTTTATCTCCCTGCGATCACTCCCTGCCTGGATGAGTGCTCGCAGGCAGTCTTCAGGGAAGAGAGGGGCTGCTTAGTTGCGGGCATTTCCAAGCCTCCTTCCATGGCTTGCAGCTCCCATGACATTCCACGGCCACATTCCTCCTGTCTTTCAATCTTGAAGGAAAAATTTAAATTCCAAGGTGCGCAGCACTCTCTCCCAGAATTTCACAGCACTAACTTCACTTTTTTCCTGTGCTTTTAAACTCCCCACCCGCAGCTGAATTAATTGAGGCGCCCGCCCTGCTCCCACCCCCTGGGCACCGCTGGGCCTCTCAGGAAGTGAGCTTCGTGCTGGCTGGTTGTTAGTTGGGCAACCAGCGGGTGACTGCTGTCGGCTGCTGGTCTCGGGCAGAAGCAGAGTTCACATCCCACTGATCATGCACGCGTACCAAGGGACAAACTCAGGCCTGGGTTTTTGTTAGGTAAGGGTACTCCGGGGTTTTGGAGCACAGGTTGGTAAATGGAGCCAAGTTACAGGTCAGTCACGTTCTAACTCAATGGTTCGAGAGGCTGGATAACCTATTCCTTTTTTTTATTCGTTTATGGGATGTGGACATTGCTGGCCAGGCCAGCATTTATTGCCCACGCCCAATTGCCCTTGAGAAGGTGGTGGTGAGCTGCCTTCTTGAACCGCTGCAGTCCCTGTGGTGTGGATACACCCATAGTGCTGTTAGGGAGGGAGTTCCAGGATTTTGACCCAGCGACAGTGAAGGAACGGCGATATATTTCCAAGTCAGGATGGTGAGTGACCTGGAGGAGAACTTGCAGGTGGTGGTGTTACCATCTATCTGCTGCCCTTGTCCTTGGTGGTCATGGGCTTAGAAGGTGCTGCCTAAGGAGCCTTGGTGAGCTCCTGAAGTGCATCTTGTAGATGGTACACACTGCTGCTTTGTCCTGGATGGTGTCGAGCTTCTTGAGTGTTGTTGGAGCTGCACTCATCCAGGCAACTGGAGAGTATTCCATCACACTCCTGACTTGTGCCTTGTGGATGGTGGACAGGCTTTGGGGAGTCAGGAGGTGAGTTACTTTCCACAGGGTTCCCAGCGTCTGACCTGCTCTTGTAGCCACAGTATTTATATGGCTAGTCCAGTTCAGTTTCTGGTCAATGGTAACCCCCAGGATGTTGATAGTGGAGGATTCAGCGATGGTAATGCCATTGAATGTCAAGGGGCGAAGGTTAGATTCTCTCTTGTTAGAAATGGTCATTGCCTGGCACTTGTGTGGCATGAATGTTACTTGCCACTTGTCAGCCCAGGCCTGGATATTGTCCAGGTCTTGCTGCATTTGGACACCAACTGCCTGTCCCTATGACTCTCATCCTCTGATCTTTATACAAATATTTAAGCCAAATCAAGTAGTAGCAGATCTCCTCACTGCTCAAAGATTGTATGACACTATTTGATGTACATTTATGTTATCAGGAGCAATGACTGAATAATTAAAGCTACGTTTACTGTTTATGATAGTTTTTAATTCAGTTGGTGTTTCTATATCTATATTTGCACAGGTGCTGTGGTGTGGGAACAGTGACTGGAGGGAGGGGCAGAGCGATGGTGTGCAAGTACCAGGATCTGGCCCTAAAATCTTTAAAATGTAAAGTGCCAAATCAGTGACAAGAAAATACCATGGAGCATAGAAGATTGAAAACCTACAATGAATTCAGCATTAGGCATCTCTATTCCTTTCCTTTGTCTTTCTCTTTGTCAATCTCATGTGCCCATTTGACAAAAGTAACGCAAAGAACAAAGGAAAGAACTTGTAACAATCTCTAGCACTTTTTATGACCTCAAAGCTAAGAAAAAGCACTTTGCAATGAACTTATTCATTCGAAGTAGCCATTGTTGTAATGTAGGAAACGGGGCAGCCATTTTGCACAGCAAGGTCTCACAAACTCTACCTCAAAATTTGTCCGCATTGTCCCTGGCCTCACCGCTGCACTGCTCCCAATCAAGAAAGAAAATTCAAAGAGAAAAGTAAGTGAGGCTGATGAAGAAATTCTTCAAAGTCTATGGGCAGAATTTTCCCCTCCATGGGTGGGCGGGTCCGGGAGCGGCTGTGAAACAGCCCGCTGCCCGCGATCGGGCTCTGACCGCGATTTCACGCTGGCCAATTAACGGCTGGTCAGCGCGAAACGCACACTGGGAGCCTCGGCGCTGCGGGGTGGGGGCGGGAGGAGCGCGAGTGCTGAAGTTAGTGCATGCGCAGGCGAGCGCTGGCAGAAAGCTCCCTGAAGGCACCGAGCGGCCTTTTAAATACCAAAATAAACTTTAACATGAGATAAAACGTCCCCACGTGTGACTTAGTCACGTGAAGAGGGACATGTGGAAAAGGATGTTAGAAGTTTTTTATAAGTAAGCATTGGAAACCTCATCCCACCCGTGGGTGAGGTTTCGCTAAAAATGCAAAGGCCGTCTGGCCTATTCGCCCGCCTGCCATCCAAACGGTTGAGCGGGCAGTGAAAAATGCGGCTTACTTCATTACTTAAGGGCCTCAAGGGCCTCTTAATTGTCCGCGGGCGGTCTGCCGTCTCTCACATGTGCCCGCCAACTGAAAGATCGCGAGAGTGCGCAATGATGTCGGGACGCTCACCCAACGTTACTGTGTACTGTCGCTCCCATTCAGGTCGGACACGCGCCTGCCCACCCGCCGGGTGAAATATTCTGCCCTATGTTCCGTTCCTGACCTGCTGGCCAAGGATGAATGGCACAGAGACAACGCATCCCATAATTACAGGGGCATCATGCCAGTGAGCAATGCACCAGCAAACCTACCCACAGAAGCTCTTAAAGCTGCAGCGATAGAACCAAACCAATCAATACCACTGCCGCAGCAGGACCCCTATAGGCACAACAGGATAAATCGAGTAAAAAAAAACACGTGTTTCTACAGCACCCTTCAAAAACTCAACATGTCCCATCGCACTTTACAGCCAATGAAGTATTTTTACACCACCCCCCCCATACCCCCTTGCCCAGGTCACCATTTCCACTGTTTCTGTATCCTGTTATTGTGGATCTCAATCACTGATTTTTACCAGTGCTATTGGGATATGTTGTACCAGAGGAAAAGTGGAATACATCTTTTTTTTTTAAAAAGCCCATAATCATCAAGAATTTTGCTTCTCTGGCAAAGACAGAATGGAATTTCAAACCCAAAAACCACTGTAAAACTTCCAACCCCTTGCAGTAAAAGCAGAATTTGACCAATTGAGTCACAATGAAACAGTGCCTCCCCCGCCAAATAATGGTCCACAAAATGCCAATGTAACACAGCTGTCAATCTGGTTGACGTGTGACCATGGAACATAGGTTAATATGAGGAGAAGGAGGATAAAGAGGGACCATGTCGCTTGTAACGCAGGGAACACTTGTCCATGTTATTCAGAGGCTGCAAGGATTAGGAAATTCCCATTTATACAACCAAAGGTCCAATGGGAATCAAATGAAATTTCATCAATAAGGTGAAAAAGCACACACTGGGTCAAGGCTACGGAGTCGGGAAATGTTCCTGACAGCAGGAATGCCGATGAGTAAAAATGAAATGCTGACTGGTGACCTTCTTACCCAGCAAACAATAAAATCAAGCTACATTCTGTCCGAATACCATGAACACAGAATCTAAACTGAAATAAGCTAACAAAGAGAGCACCAGCATCTCTTAGTTACAGGTGAAATTCTGCATCTTGGATTGACAGGATCTCAAACCGGTCAAAAAGAAAAGAGTATCAGTCTGCAAGTTCCACTCCAGATTCTGAGATACAACTGTTAAAATTCAGGACACGGTACTGCCTTCAACTCAGCATGTTGAAAGGTGCTGAGGGGAGGTTTGGGAGGTGGTACAAGATGAACAACATTCAAGAAGCTTGACAGCATCGAAGACAAAGCAGCCCACTTGATCGGCACCTCGTCCATCACCTTAAACATTCACTCCCTTCACCACAGACGCACAGTGGCAGCAGTGTGTATCATCTACAAGATGCACTGCAGGAATTCACCAAGGCTCCTTCGACAGCACCTTCCAAAACCACGACCTCTAACAGCTAGACGGACAAGGGCAGCAGATGCCTGGGAATACCACCACCTGGAAGCTCTCCTCCAATCCATACGCCATCCTGACTTGGAACTATGTTGCTGATCTTTCACTGTCACTGGATCAAAAAGATGGAAAAAGATGCTTGTAATCGCATTCTGGGTATACTACGTAGATGGCCTGCAGCAGTTCAAGAAGAGGGGGGTCACCATCACCCTCCCAAGGGCAATTGGGGATGGGTAACAGACGCTGACCTAACCAGTGACACCCACATCCCATGAAAGAAAGTTAGGTCAGCTGGCACATTTGAAGAGGTACGTTGGGGGAAGGTTCTGAAGAGAGGAAAAGATGCTGCAGGGCGGAGAGGTTTATAAAAGGTGGTGGGGAGCTGAATTTTAACTCCTCTCGCCTTGCCCCAGGCCTGCAAGGCACAAAGCAGGCAGAGGAAGGTGCAGTTAAAATGGAATGGGGGGCTTGCACACTGCACTCCTGCTTGATGTGGTCTTAGTGGGATTAAGCCTGGCTCATCCGCGGCTTGGAACCATGATTCACTCCTCTAACGCATTACAAACTGAGTTCTACAATCAGTCAGTGCAGCTGGAACTAGGCAGCAGACTCTTCAGCACTTGGAAAGCGTATATCACAGTATCTTTACAGTGCAGAAGGAGGCCATTTAGCCCATCGAGTCTGCACTGGCTCTCTGGAAGAGCATTCTACCTTGTCCCACTCCCCTGCCTTGTCGCCGTAACCTTGCACATTTTGATCGCTGTGTGTGTCAGAAGGGAGACAAGATCCCATTTTATAATTCTGACGAAGGGTTACCTCCTGAAACTTTTCCCTACCTTCCTACTCCTTACAGCTCCAGATGAAGCGGCTGTACATTTTTCTTCTGCCTATTGTAGACTTTCTAGTGTTCGCAGCCTCTGTTTTGCAAAGTTCCTTTCATTTAGAAAATTTGCATGCTCACAATCAAGAATTAACAGACAGCCCTGTGCAAGTCTTAAGGGGATAGGAATCCACATTAAAACTAAGCCCACCATCGGTAAGCCTTTTGTATTCATTATGTATAGGCAGCAAGGATGAGAGGATTGGGGCAGTTAACTTCAAACTGGTGGAAAGGGAAAAGCAGGAAGACAAGGAGGGAGAGGAAAGAGACTGAAAGTAGTCTACAGATACCATGCCAAGCCTCTCCTACTCAAAGCTCAGCACAGCACAGCTGAACTCCGAGGAGACCCGGGAGTGCGTCTAATAAACTTAATCTGCTGTAAGGGGAAACATAAGGATGCTTTTTGTATGTCTGTATATTGGTCGTGAGCTGCACTCGAAGCATTACCTCCCACTGACAGCGTGTTTAAAATTGCAAGCTGCAACATCAAGGGATTCTGCGGAAGGGTCATGCACCATCACATTACTGAATCTTTTGCCCATTTGCCTAATGAAAGATCTAAATAAGAGCTGCATTAAAATGCCCGTTTGTATCAAAGCTTGTTCTAAAGGAGTGCTTGCTGTGTATGTCCAACTTCAGTCAGATTGAAGGTGTGCACACACAACAGATATGTTTAATATAGCAACGTGTGTCCCAAGGCACTATGCAGGAGCGTTAGCAGGCAAAACGTGACTCTGAGCCACATGAAGAATTAGTAGGATAGGT